>NC_084665.1:92338934-92938934 GCF_028389875.1 Rhea pennata | reverse complement strand
TATTGCTCCCAGGATATTTTCTGCATTGAAGACATCAATGGTGCTTGTGGTCTAGGGCCATGCTGAGTATTAGCATTAGGGTTAGGGTTAGGGTTTAGGGTTAGGAAAGGGGTAAAGCGTAGACGCCCATGTGGAGTGGATGTGTGGAGAGCAAGGCAAAGGAAATGTGAGGCTGCAGGAATATTGCTCCCAGGATATTTTCTGCATTGAAGGCATCAAAGGTGCTTGTGGTCTAGGGCCATGCTGAGTATTAGCATTACGGTTAGGGTTAGGGTTAGGGTTAGTGTTAGGAAAGAGATAAAGAGTAGAGCCAAACCTGGAGTGGATGCGTGAAGAGCAACGCAAAGGAAATGTGAGGCTGCAGGAATATTGCTCCCAGGATATTTTCTGCATTGAAGACATCAATGGTGCTTGTGGTCTAGGGACATGCTGAGTAAGAGAATTAGGGTTAGGGTTAGGGTTAGGGTTAGGGTTAGGGTTAGGGTTAGGGTTAGGGTTAGGGTTAGGGTTAGGAAAGGGGTAAAGCGTAGAGGCCCATGTGGAGTGGATGTGTGGAGAGCAAGGCAAAGGAAATGTGAGGATGCAGGAATATTGCTCCCAGGATATTTTCTGCATTGAAGATGTCAATGGTGCTTGTGGTCTAGGGCCATGCTCAGTATTAGCATTAGGGTTAGGGTTAGGGTTAGGGTTAGGAAAGGGGTAAAGCGTAGAGGCCCATGTGGAGTGGATGTGTGGAGAGCAAGGCAAAGGAAATGTGAGGCTGCAGGAATATTGCTCCCAGGATATTTTCTGCAGTGAGGACAGCAATGGTGCGTGTGGTCTAGGGCCATGCTCAGTATGAGCTTTAGGGTTATGGTTAGGGTTAGGGTTAGGGTTAGGGTTAGGGTTAGGAAAGAGATAAAGAGTAGAGCCCCACGTGGAGTGGACGTGTGGAGAGCAAGGCAAAGGAAATGTGAGGCTGCAGGAATATTGCTCCCAGGATATTTACTCCACTGAGGACAGCAATGTCGCTTGTGGTCTCGGGCCATGCTTAGGAATAGCATTAGCATTAGGGTTAGGGTTTAGGTTAAGGTTAGGAAAGAGATAAAGCGTAGGGCCCCACGTCGTGTGGATGTGTGGAGAGCAAGGCAAAGGAAATGTGAGGCTGCAGGAATATCGCTCCCAGGTTATTTTCTGCATTGAAGACAGAAATGGTCTCAGTGTTCTGCAGACATGCTGGGTGTTAGGCTAACGATTAGGCTTATGGTTAGGAAAAGGTTAAAGCCTAGAGGCCTATGTGGAGTGGATGTGTGGAGAGTAAGGCAAAGGAAATGTGAATCTGCAGGAACATTGCTCCCAGGATATTTTCTGCATTGAGGATAGCAGTGGTGCTTGTGGTCTAGGGCCATGCTGAGTATTAGCATTAGGGTTAGGGTTAGGGTTAGGCTTAGGGTTAGGAAAGAGATAAAGAGTAGAGCCAAACGTGGAGTGGATGCGTGAAGAGCAAGGCAAAGGAAATGTGAGGCTGCAGGAATATTGCTCACAGAATATTTTCTGCGTTCAAGACATTAATGGTCCTTGTGCTTTACGGCCATGCTGGGTATTAGCATTAGGGTTAGGGTTAGGGTTAGGGTTAGGATTAGGAAAGAGAGAAAGCGTGAAGCCGCATGTGGAGTGGATGTGTGGAGAGCAAGGCAAAGGAGATGTGAGGCTGCAGGAATATTGCTCCCCGGATATTTACTCCACTCAGGACAGTGGTATTCCTAGTGCTCTACGGTAATGCTCAGTATTGGTATTAGGGTTAGGGTTAGGGTTAGGGTTTGGGTTAGGAAACAGATAAAGAGTAGAGCCCCACTTGGAGTGGATTTGTGGAGAGCAAGGCAAACGAAATGTGAGGCTGCAAGAATATTGCTCACAGGATATTTACTCCACTCAGGACATCAATGGTCCTAATGCTCTACGGCCATGCTGTGTTTTAGCATTAGTGTTAGGGTTAGGGTTAGAGTTAGGGTTAGGAAAGAGATAAAGAGTAGAGCCCCACGTGGAGTGGATGTGTGGAGAGCAAGGCAAAGGAAATGTAAGGCTGCAGGAATATTACTCACAGGATATTTAGTCTACTCAGGACATCAATGGTCCCAGTGTTCTGCAGACATTCCGGGTGTTAGGCTAATGGTTAGGAAAAGTGTAAAGCCTTGAGGCCCATGAGGAGTGGATGTGTGGAGAGCAAGGCAAAGGAAATGTGAGGCTGCAGGAATATTGCTCACAGGATATTTTCTGCATTGAGGATAGCAGTGGTGCTTGTGGTCTACGGTCTTGCTAGGTATTCGTATTAGGGTTAGGTTTAGGGTTAGGGTTAGGTTTTGGAAAGAGGTAAAGCGTACAGCCACATGTGGAGTGGATGTGTGAAGAGCAAGGGAAAGGAAATGTTAGGCTGCCGGAATATTGCTCACAGGATATTTTCTGCGTTCAAGACATTAATGGTCCTTGTTTACGGCCATGCTGGGTATTAGCATTAGGGTTAGGGTTAGGGTTAGGGTTAGGGTTAAGGTTAGGATTAGGAAAGAGAGAAAGCGTTAAGCCGCATGTGGAGTGGATGTGTGGATAGCAAGGAAAGGAAATGTGACGTTGCACGAATATTGCTCCCAGGATATTTTCTATGTTGAGGATAGCAATGATCCTTGTGGTCTAAGGTCATGCTGGGTATTAGGGTTAAGGTTCGCATTCGGGGTAGGGTTAGGAAAGGGGTGAAGCGTATAGCCGCACGTGGAGTGGATGTGTGGAGAGCAAGGCAAAGGAAATGTGAGGCTGCAGGAATATTGCTGAATATTCACTGAATACAGCAATGGCCCTTGTGGTCTACGGCCATGCTGTTTTTTAGTGTTAGTGTTAGGGTTAGGCTTAGGGTTGGGGTTAGAGGTAGGAAAGAGGTAAAGCCTAGAGCCCCACGTCGAGTAGATGTGTGAAGAGAAAGGCATAGGATATGTGAGGCTGCAGGAATATTGCTCGCAAGATATTTTCTGCACTGAAGACAGCAGTGATCCTTGTGATCTACTACGAGTTGGGTGTTAGGGTTAGGGTTAGGGTTAGGAAAGAGTAGAGCGTAGAGCCGCATGTGGAGTGGATGTGTGGAGAGCAACGCAAAGGAAATGTGAGGCTGCAGGAATATCGCTCCTAGGATATTTTCTGCAGTCAGCAATCATCTTTTTGGTCTATGAACGTGCTGGATATTAGAATTAGGGTTAGGGTTAGGGTTAGTTTTAGTGTTAGGATTAGGGTTAGGAAGGAGATAAAGCCTCACATTTCCCTTGCGTTGCGCTCCACACCTGTACTCCATGTGGGGCTGTACGCTTTTTCTCTTTCCTAACCCTAAGCCTAACCCTAACTCTAATATCCAGCATGTCCGTGGACCACCAGGCCATTGCTGTCTGCAGTGGCGAAAATACCCTGGTAATTGTCCCTGGAATAAATCTGTAAATTACCTACCTGTAAAGCTAGTGTGCTCTCATCTTTAAAATAGTAATAATGTTGTAAAAATTAAAATCCGCTGAGACCCATTGAGGTCAGTGTTTCCTGTTTGTACAAGCTTGGCTTTTCTCTGATGAATTTAGCTATTCCTAGTAACACGAGTTTTAAGTTCTTTAATCAATAAGAGTAAAAAGAAAATAAGGTGAATACAGCTCCTTCAGTTCCTTGAACCTTAGCCTGAAACATTGCTCATTTGTATGTGTTTCCGTTCAGTTTATTTGTAAGCAGGAAGGTTACAGACTCTTACTAGAAGTGTGAGAGGAAGCACAATACCTGCTAAAAAGCTTTTTTTTTTTTTTTTTTTTTTTTAAAAAAAATCACTTAAAAAATAGACATAGATAGATGATAATAACATGCTGGAAAAAAATATCATGATGGATGATTTACTGAGGCAAATAAAAATATTACTTCAGAAGGAAAAGCAGGATGCTGTATAAACTACTACAGTCAAGGGGACCCACCTTTTTTCTTTTAAACTGTAGACAGGATGCTAATTCTGGCAGTCTCTCGCTGGTCCCATGAGAGTGACTCATGTCTTCCCTGCAGATTTGGTGGTAGCTCATGTGGCTAAGAGCTACTCAGTCCCATCTTCAGCTCCTCTGCACTTGGCACACCCCTAAAGCAAGGCATGAGCCCTGCCTCCCTCCTTTCTCTTTGAAATGTACCTTCCCTTGCTTTTCTACACCACTAGGATTGCTTAGCGGTGAAAAGAAACAGTGCTATGGGTTGAACTGTGGTCCTCAACTGCAGTCCAGAACCGCTGACATACTATTTTCCAGGTAATTGGACAATCCTACTTTTTTGATGTTGCCTGCTTTCTGTCAAAGATGGACCTCAGGAAGGATCCAGGAAGAGGCATAGACCTCCCCTGGCTTCCCTGAAGGCATCTGTATGATTATGTAGTAGTAACCAAGTTACTTAACGTGGGCTCATGCATCACACTGTATGGTGCTAATTGGAAGGGTGAAGTTTCTTTGTATACCTGTTTGAATTTGTTTCTAAATTTAAATGAAGTTAGATGGTCTTGTGAACTAGACAAAAGAAACGTTTCAAGTTTCTGAAAGGAGTTGTTCTGAGTACCACAGAGTAGGTTAAAATCATGATGAAGAAGAAAGAATGTGTTTTTTAGCAAGCAGAAGCATAAGAAAGGCAGATAAGCATTTCTGTATAATAAAAATAGCTCCAGGTTTTTACACAAGAATCACACATCCACTTACATTTTATAAATAAGAAAGTTACACTATATGCATAGAACTGTGCTATTAAAATATTGATTCATTCCAGGATGGTAACATATGTTCATGTAGTTCAACAAAAGAAATTAAGAAAAATGTCACTTCTAATTTACTTTACACTTCTAATTTTCGTGCCACCTCCATATCAAACTCAGATGTTGAATTAAGAGATGAGAGACTTTCTCTTAGGAACCAAAATCTTATATATTTTAGATAAATGCCTCCATGGCATGGCTGGGTCAGATAGGACTGGTACAATTTTTTGGCTGTATAAAAAGGTAGTAGAAATACCTGTAGAAATATACTGTTCTTGCCTGTAAATACAGCTTTGGTAAGATGCTATTAGTCTAATCCTGATAACCAGACATACTGAAGGATGGGGAATGTGAGTTCAAGAGTTTAGAAAATTACTACAAAACAGTCAAGAGTCTGAGGAGAAAACTCCTTCTTCTATGAAGCTTAAGGCATTTAAGGTTACTCTTTCTGATTTAATCAAGGGAATACGGAGAGGCAAACTAGACACTGTATTAATGTCAGGTAGAAAGCAAATTTTGCAGCCTTGCAGTCTAGTTTGCAAAACCTTCCAAGACATACTGGCTGGAAGTTCACTTTAGACAAGTCCACTCTAATAATAAGGTATCTTTTCCTGTTGATACGGGAAGAAAAAACTTGGAATAGCTATTACTAGGGACTGAGTGCCTGAGTAGATAATGCTGAGGATGACCTTAAAAATCATCCTGCCAATGACTGCTGTTAGATTTGGGACTGGGAAAGAATTTTCCCTCTGGTCAGTGTCCTCAGGGAGTTTGTGAGGCACGTCATTCCTCCTGCACCACCTCTCCCCACCTTCGCCAGGTGAGATATGTTGTGCTGGAGCAAGTAATTTTCACCTGTCAGCTCCTTTCCATCAGAAAGGCCTTTAGCATCAGATGTTTTTGTTCATCAGTGATATCAAATTATCTAGGCTTTGGGGACAAAAATGCTTATGTTGTTTCTGTGTTTCTGAACTCAATACAAAGATAACTTACTGGAATGCAATCACCTGTGACACGGAGGAGGTCAGAACAGGTCATCCATCGGTCTCCTCTGGCCTTAAACACTGTAAAAAAGTATTCTGAAATGGTTTCATGGTTAACTAGGTACAATTGCTGACAGAAAAGGATCAGGCAGCATCATATTTTCATGCCATATCATTAAAAATATGTGACGGTATGCAATTAATTTTATATAAGCCAGTGAGTGCCAGCAGCTGTGTAGCTACTTTATTTGCTACCAACTTGTATAGCATTCAGAATAGGGCCTTGGAGACAAAAGGCTCTTTGTAACAATGATGACTTGAGATGAGGCTGTGAACGAAGAAATAATATTTTAGTGACTCATGTGTGCAAATGTGTTAATATTATAGCTTCCGTGTCATTTGCAAAATATTGGCCTTGTTCCACAGTGCAGTGCTCTGCTGGCCTTTACTATACACCTAACCCAGTGAGCATTGAGTCAAGATGTCTATATACATAAAGCTGCTTATATTGTATCCTATGTCATTTTATCTCCCAAAGTAACCTCCCCAAATGCTCCAAAAAAGCACTAGTCCTCCTAAGTCAGTCCAAAAAGAAAAGAATGTAAGGATATTTCAGAATTAAAATAAGCCAAAATTGAGGGATATTTTGAAAAAGTCTGTGTCAAGAAAAATGTATAAATACAATATGTCAAAACCTTCCCTAATATCAATAGAGAAAGCTGATTTGCAGCTGCAGATAATCTTATCCCTTAACTTTAAACCAATCCCCTAATAATTTCCTTGAGCTTAAGAAGTCTTCAGTCCTACCCACGCTGAGATATATCATGTGTAACTGCAGGAGTTACAAGTTCTTTCCAAGGAAGTGGGTTGAAATCAAGCTCTTCTCTTTGGGTATGTACCTCCAAAGAACTCCAACAACATATTGTCCTAAACAGCCGCAAGGTGTAGCAGCAGGTCAACAGTATAACCGTATTTCACTCCTTGCCTCTATTGCCCCTGGGCTGAGGCCAGGGGTTTGCTAGAGAAATCAGGTTATTTATTTATCTACTATTAAACAGAACAGGAATGGGAGAAGTAATATCTCGGGAAACACCCTGAAAATAGGAATGAGCATGGAAAGGTCAAAAAACTGACTGCTTCGATATGCAATTAGTGTTACTTCATAGCTGAAAGTGTCTTGCAGTGCCCAAGATCTCGCTGGATGAGATGTCTGGCAGAGATCTTGAGAGCTTTGGGTGATTTCTTAGCCTATTTTTATTTTTAAGTGGCAGTTCTTGCAGTCGGGATTTTGGCCTCAAGACTGCGTGTGAGTTAAAAAATAAAGAGAGAACAAACCCTTGAGTTTTTAAAGAATGAAAAGCATAATTAGGCTGTAGAATTCATGTCTACACATTGCTGTGGTGGCCAAAAGTATACAATAAATTTAAAAAAAAAAGGGGGGAGTTGTGAATTGACATTTACTGTTACATCAACATCTGCTTGAGGAAGTCCCATGGAATATGAGCCGCTTGGGGGAAGAGAGAAGGGATAAGGGTGATATCAAGGGATAGATCCTCTGCACACTCCATTCCTATTTTATTTCTCTTAGCATTGACTATCAACCTTGCTTCCTGGGTCAGATGGGCATTTGGTCTAAGCTAATAATATTGTCTTCATGTCCTTTTAACAAAGTAGCTCGAAAGTGTTATTTCTGTAAACGCTGTAGATTGGAAGTAGGCTACATAAAGAATCTATGAGAAGGCCAGATCATAGAAATCACTTAGCATATATTTCAGTCTGCTCTGACAGAGTTCAGGGAGATTTAAAACATTAAGAATTTTGCTATTTAGAACTCAAAAAATTTCAGACTAGTACTGGTTGGCCTCTTTTTTGTTGTTTTGTTTTTTTTTTTCTTCCTCTCTCACTTGTACTTGCTGTTATTGTCCTGCTACAAACACCCCTACTTGCATGTTTGTGATATTAATACCTGATCTGACATAATTACTCTGGTCATGCAGCTCACTGGAAAGAAACAGGTACTTCTAAGGTCATCCTCTTCTAAATTAGATGCCTAGAGAAGACATGCCAGCCAGAGATGACTGACTATAAAGACAGACTAAAGAAAAAGTTCTGACATGAACTGCTGCAGATGTCTAATGAAAATGGGAATCTGAATACTAGAGCAGGTACTGGGGGAGATTGCCGCTGAAAAGTAGAGAGACTTGGACACAGAATCAGAATAGTGCAGGTTGGAAGGTATCTTTAGAGATCACCTCCCTGCTCAAGCAAGTTCAGCTACAATGTTGTCCAGGACTGTGAAAAATCTCCAAGGATGGAGACTCCACAACCTCTCTGGCCAACTTATTTGAGTGTTCTGTCACCCTCACAGTAAAGAGTTTTTTCCTTCTATTAAGACTGACCTTTCCATATTTCAGTTTTGCTCCTTTTGCCCTGTTGCTCCTTGTCCTGTCACTGAGCACCCCCGGAAAAAAAAGTCCATCTCTATCTTCTTTACACTCTCCCTTCAGATATTTGTACACATTGATAAGATGCCCCCAGACCCTTCTCTTCTCCATCTCTGTCAGCCTTTCCTCATATGAGAGATGCTTCAGTCCCTTAATCATCTTAGCAGCCTTTTACTAGACTCACTCCAGTAGCTCTAAATCTCTCTGGTACTGGGGAGACCAGATCTGGACCCAGTACTCCAGGTGAGGCCTCACTAGAGCTGAGAAGAAGGAGAGCATCACCTCCCTCCACCTCCTGGCAAAACCCTTTCTAATGCATCCCAGGATACCATTGGCCTTCTTTGCTACCAGGGCACATTGCTAGTTCATAGTCAACATGTTGTCCACCAGAACTCCCAGGTCCTTCTCTGCAGAACTGCTTTCCAGCAGGTCAGCCCACAGCCTGTCCTGATGTCTGGGGTTGTTCCTCCTAGGAATTCTTCTGCACTTACCCTTGTTGAACTTCACAAAGTTCCTCTCTGCCATCTCTCCGGCCTATTAAGGTCCCTCTGAATGGCAGCATAGTTCTCTGGTGTATCAACCACTCCTCCTGGTTTTGTATCATCAGCAATTTGCTGAGGATGCACTCTGGCCCTTCATCCAGATCATTAATGAGGGTGTTAAACAGTGTTGGGCCCAGTATCAACATCTGAGTTACACCACTAGTGACTTCAGCAGGATTTCATGCCCCTGATCACAACCTCTGTAAGCCCAGCAGCTCAGCCAGTTTTCCACTGTCTGTTCATTTAGCCTGTATTTTATCAGCTTGCCTATGAGGATATTATGGGAGACAGTGTCAAAAGCCTTACTGAAGTTAAGGTAGATGACATCTACTGCTTCCCTCTCATCTCCCCAGTCAGTCATCCCATCATAGAAAGCTATCAGGTTGGTTAAGCATGATTTCCCCTTGTGAATCCGTGCTGACTACTACAGCCTATGTACTGATCACCTTCTCGTCCTTTATGTGCCTGGAAATGGTATCCAGCACTAGTTGCTCCATCACCTTTCGGGGGAGGCTTTCCAGTGAGGCTGACCAACCTGTAGTTCCTCCTTCTTGCCTTTTTTGAAGATCAGAGTGATATTTGGTTGGAGGAGCATGTTGTAATGGCTCCTATTTCTGCTAGACAATGAGATTTCATTAACATTGAAACCTTCCATGGACATTTGTTGAAGTATCAGTTATGAAAGACAAGAATTGGTCATTTCTGTTGGAAATGGAATGCTTTGATTTCAGTTTTCAAAACAATTTTTAGTTTATGGTTTTATTTTTTCATATGTCACATACCATGAAAAAAATCAAAACCAGAATGTAATGCCTCAGCTTTATCAAAACAAAAAATGTCAATTGATTAAAAATCATTTTTCGCCATTTTGTGGGAAATTCTGAATGTCTTATTTTGTCCCATTTTGTACTGAGTTATGGAGTCAAATAATGGACAGCGCTAATAAAATCTGAATTCTTCAAGAATAAACTGTATATCTTCAGCCAGTCTGTGCTTCCTTCATTTTTTTCCGCAACTTTAAAAACAATGCAGACAAGAACAAACAAATCTCTTGCGTGATGAGGAAGCTGTCGAATGCTTAGTTACGTTATGATGGGGAGGAGTGTTCTGAAGAGGATAAATACTCTTTAGGTGAGGGGGTTTAAGTGAAGAAGTGTCCAAAAGAGGAGAGCAGTGTGAAGAAGCGGTTGCGCCTCTTTCAGTGACTGTAACCAAATGTGCAGAAAATTAAACAGAGGAAGAAAAGTGATTAAGCAATTTGGCTACTGCAGTTTTTTTTTAAAGATACATGAACTTCAAGACAAAGACAGGTACACTGTAGTGACTAATTTGATGTAATAGATAAAAGGGATTAAGAAGAAATTGCCTAGGGGAATATACATGAAAAAATAACTGCATTTTCTTTATTAATGTAAATAATATTGAGCTGGATGAATAATTCACCAGAAACAGTATTTTGTTTCTGGTGGCATTTGGGTAGGTGTTATAAAGGTGAACTGTGAAAAATTAATCTTTGAAATTTTCTGGTCCATGTGTCAGCAAGTTTATACGAAAATGTACTTTTCCTTCTACTTTATTATCTCAAAAGTAGGTATCTGATTCAATAACGATATATAACCAAGAAACTAGATAGACTTTCCTTTAAACAAATACAAGTTTTTGAAGCATTTTGGAGTTTTCTGTGTGTTTGTTTGTTTGCTTTTCTGGCTACATCACTATTAAATTAAATTGGCTTTGTTTTTTAATTATTTTGTATAAAACCTGATTTTATTTTAGCCCCCAAAAATGAAAGGCCTAGCTTGGAAAGCACTTAAAAAAGTAAGTAAGTCTGAGTTTTATGCAGGCTTTTTCTGGAAATACTTTCTGGCAATTCAAGGTAATTGATTGTTCTTGTTCCTTAGACACTACAACAGCAGTGTTGAGGATCTGGGCATGTTTCCTGTATAGGCATAATAATTACCCTGTATGGCAGCAGGTTCAGTCTTGCTGCTGAGACTGTGTGGAGTCACTTTGCACTTGGGCAGATCAATACACGGTGCAGGCATAGTAAGTCCAACATATCTGGTGTCCTTTTGAGCAGAAGTTAATAAGTTTTGGGAACCTTGCAAAGTCAGGGTCCAGGATGTATGCTTCAAAAAAAGGCACTGTAAAATAGGAATGGGATCCCTGTTATCTCAGTATTTTCTTCTTTCTGAGAAGCCCTTTTAAATACTGCATATCATAATTCACTGGGCAGCTGCAATTGTCAGTCTGAGTTCGGTAGAAAGTTAATTATAGAAGTGACTAAAACTAAAGGGATTCAGAAGAAAATAAGGCAATTAAAAGCTAAGAGAAGCTGAGGGAGGCTTTATTTATTAAATGCTCCCTCTGAACAGCTGGCAAAAGAAGCCAATTTCTTTTTTCTTAGTATGACCTTGGATCCCAGGCTATTTTACTTGTAAGTATGAGTGGAACAGCAGTTGGGCAGACAGTTTCTCTGGAAAAAAATGAAGAAAGATTAAAAATTTTAACGTTTAGCAAATGTCAAAAAATGCTTCAGGCCAGGTTCTCAGTTGGTGTTGCCGGGGGTTTGCATCTTTGACGTCAATGGAATGGTTCCCATTTCCACCAGGTGAAAACCCAGCCCACTAGTCCAATGTTTGCAGCATACACACCACACTGGAGATAAAGGAATAGTGCAAGAACTTTATCTATTTACCTAAGGTAAAAATGCTGTTTTTACGGTTGAGTGCTATAAACTTGTTGGTTGAGTGCATGTGTTCAAATAAAAGGCTACATTGTTTGCCCTGTTCAGTTTAGTCTGTATGATTTTCAGAGCTGGTTGAGCTGTTTACCACAAATACTGTGGGCTTTGTACTTACTCTGACCTTTGATTCAGAATTCATCCTTTGAAAGGCGTATGATTTCTCTAGATCAGAATGAAATAAGTTTTGGTGAATATATATTTTGTTGTAAGGACTACCCAAAAGTTCTTTCTTCAAGTATGGCCTGATAGTCTGAAGTCTGAAGTGTTCTCTGGTGGCTATGGATGTGTTAGCAGATATTATTTCCTTAAATGAATGAACACAACTCACATGTTAACATAGCTACTTCTCTAGACATCCCCAAGGCCCACCTACTGCTGTAGTTGTGGCAATATGAAGCTCAGAGTGGCTAAGGTGCTTTCCTTAGTTGTCACCAGTAGTCATATGTTTGGGAAGGGTAAATTCAGTGAAAAGGCTAAATTGATTCAGGAGACTTTAAGATGATGAATCCAAACTATGGAAATAATGCCTCTGGGTATTTGTATTATCTATGATCTCGACTTCTGTGCCTCTCACCTCACCTTCCTCCATCTCATCCACTATTCAATGAAATATTCCCCTTCTACCAACCTCAAAATCTACACTACTTTTGCTTTTGAAACCACTCCAACTTCCTCTTCTCCTTCAGCTCTTGCTATTCTTTATGCTCAATCCATGCAGACCTCAGATTCTGACTGATCTCTTTTCTTTCCTCCTATGACTTTTGCTCAGCGCTAAAGTCATTCACATCTTTGTCTGCGTGTCACCACATACTCAACAAGAGCTTTTTTGTTGCTCACTTTTCTTTTCAAAACCACTTAACTGCTGACTTGCACGATTAGTGATCAGCACAATTCAGATATCTCTGATCTGATTTCTAATCCACAGTGGGTTGTAAAGCAGCTTTGTGAGAAGTGAGCATGTCACACTGTATTTTGAAGTGCTTGCTTGCATGCTGGGTCTGCTCCCTAGATAACAAATAATAATTCCTAAACTCTTGTAGTTTGCACTGGGCAGGCCAGCAGTGCAGGGTCCTAATGACATAATTCAAGATATGCTTGTTTTGCACACTAATCCTCACCAGGATGAAAATCCCTTTGAATTTGTTGCTTCACCTTTGTAAATCAGCAATTAGCTGCCATGGTCATGTGTACCATGGAAATGAGGAATTAAAAAATTGTGGCGCATGCATTCCAACATTACAGTAGTGATTTGCATCCTTAGAAATTCGCACAGATACACTCTTTACTGCAGCTTTACAGTGTCTGCCTATAGATTTAAGGCCTCTCTGTCATCTGCTGGTGGAGAATGGTATTTTATACTGCCTTAGTCTAACCTCCTCCTGATATCTTTCATACAGCTGGAAAGGCATCTTTCATCCATAGGCTTTCCAGTGGTGATTTATTCCTTGCTCTGGTAATTTCTACGTGTTTGATCCTTTTTAGTAATGATATAAACAAAACCTTTGTTTTAAAGTGTCTTTGATGTTTGGTTGCTGTTTCAGGAGCCAAGTGGATGACTAGGGCAAAGAAAAAAACCTCTTGAGTTTCCTCTAGAGCCAGGTAAACCTCCAGGGAGGCTCAGAACTGCCTAGAGCCCTCTGGGTTAAAGAGATTTGGGAGCAGATAAAATAACTTCTGTAGTGGTAAAGTAGTTTCAGTGTCTATGTACGTGAGGTGTTCTCAAATGGTTTTATTTGTTGTAGCCATGATTACTGTTTTCAGATCTTCAGACTTACAAAATCATCTTGCTCTGATAAGATTTGTATATTCACAAAGTATTCAGTTCACAGTTCCGTACTGCTGAATTTAAAAGTCTGGAAGAAGTTGGAACATCCATTCCCTATGGAATATTTTTGCATCCCACCATTATAAAATGGAAGGAGGTGCTTCACTTACTTCTTAGCAGGTGATACTATAAAGATTTACTGGCAGCATATGGTAGTCCTGTCTCAGATGCATGCGATAGCATCACAGAATAATTTATATTGGAAAGGACCTCTAGAGGTCACCTGGTCCAAAAATCCTGCTCAAAGCATGGCCAAGTTTGAAATTATATCATACTTTAAAGTTAGATTAGGTTGCTCCATGCCTTAGAAAGTTGTATTTTGAATGTCTAAAAGGATGAGAATTCCACAGCCTTTCTGGGAAATGTATTCCACTGTTCAATAACCTTCACTGTGCAGAAATTTTTCCTTGCGTCTTACTGGAATTTTTCTTGCTATAGCTTGAGTCTGTTGCCTCTTGTCTTTTTGCTTTGCACCTCTATGTGCTCTGTACTCTCCCATTAGGTAGCTGAAGACAATTCCCCAACCCTTCTCTTCTCCAGACTGAGCAAACCCAGGTCTCAGCCTCTCCACATACATCCTGTCCTCCAGCCCCTCACCAGCTTGGTACCTCACTGCTGGACTTGCTCCAGTATGCCAATGTCTTTTTGTACTGGGGAGTCCCAATAGTACATAGTACATAGTTCTTCAGATGTAGCCTCACAAACACCACATAGAGGTGAAGAAACACTTTCCTGGACCTGTTGACTGTGCTCTTATTAATATAGCCCAGTGTGCCGCTGGCTTTCACTGCTGCCAGGGCACACTGTTGGTTCACGTTCCACTTGCTGTCCACTAAGACCCTCAGGTCCTTTTCTGCAGAACTGCTGCCCAGGCAGTCAGTTCCCAGTCCTTGCTGATGCATGAGGTTATTTTGTTTCTGGTGGAGGGTTTTTGTTCTTGTTGAACTTCATAAGGTTGCTGTGGTTGTTTATGTCAGATTGGAATGATCCTTTAATTTATAATTATTCAACAGAACATGTCTGTCCATCTTAAGCTACACTGAGCTTGGAGGTCAAGCAAAAGGTTTGGTCAGAATTTGTTTTTACCAGTGAATGTGAAGTTTTTAGAGTAACAGAATTCAGTATAAGGGAATCATTTTAAAATACCATCTTTCTCATCTAGAGCACATATTTACATTGTGGTCTTCTGACCACTTGGGCACATTAAGAAGTTTTTCCAGGTTCCAGGCCTGTTCATTCCAGTAAGCTATTTTTCCACTTAACAATATGAAAATGGAATGTTTTATATAAATCTTCCTAGCACACTGGCAAGCTATTTTTTTCTTCATATATTCCTTCTGCAGTCTCCCTGAAATTGTATATATGGTTCTACATGCAGATTCTGTATATAGTTTTGAATCTATAATGGCCACATTGCACTTACACATTGCCCTTTTCTGCTTTTCAGCGCAAGTCTTGTTTCCACATCCTTCAGAAGTACCTAAAGAGTATTATGGGGCAAATCTGTTTTTCCTTGCTGACAGAATCTGTTGACACACGAGACCTCCCTTTTGAGTGAGTTACTTATTTTCCCCCCTTTAAATAAGAAACAGATATTCTGGGAAGTTTTCATGGCACATTTTTTGTTTGTTTTTAACAAATGGAAAATGATTATAAATGATACTGTTCCCTAATGAGCTACAGTGGGTATAGTCAAATGACAAGACTAAACAAATCCATTCCTATACTCTCCAGTTGCCAGCAGCCTAACACACTGACCAGTCAATCCCTTTTGGTGCTAAAAGAAACCATTATCTTCCTTAGTCCTTTCTCTCAGCAGCCCCTAGACTAGCAGAGTAACTTACTTCAAACATATTATCTTTACTCTCAGAACTTTTTCTCCACTTTCCTGGAGATGGGAATGAGATGGAGGAAGACAAAGGAAAAGGAGTAATGAGTGGTTGCTTTTACTTTGCTTTTTCTTCTTTTTCTTTTTCTCTTTCTCTTTCTCTTTCTCTTTCTCTTTCTCTTTCTCTTTCTTTTTCTTTTTCTTTTTCTTTTTCTTTTTCTTTTTCTTTTTCTTTTTCTTTTTCTTTTTCTCTTTCTCTTTCTCTTTCTCTCTTTCTCTTTCTCTTTCTCTTTCTCTTTCTCTTTTTCTCTTTTTCTTTTTCTTTTTCTTTTTCTTTTTTTGCAGAGCTATTAGACAAATCCTCCTCCCATTACTTCTTACAAGCAGATAGCTTCTCCTTCACACTGCATTGGACGGAACACTTTAACAGTGGACAGACCGCTAACATTTGTTGATGTCAACAGTATTGGCTTTTGCTGGGTAGGAGTCGAATGTTGCCCATAGCAAAGATTTTTTGTGGTGGAATTTGTGAGATGATTTTTCCAGCATTTCAGTTTTCAGACAAGAACTTTGTCCAGCTCTTTTCTTAATGTTGTGATCTTATGCTTTGAGACAGAAGATAACGTGAAGAAGAAATATACTTGAATATTCCTAGGTTGATTAATTCTTATTCTTAGGGACATGTAATTTTATTTTCACATTTCTGGACATACTGAAGTCTGTCACATTACCTTAACTATGCTGCTGCCAACCCTATGACACATGAGCCATTCTATTGCTTTTCTTCTGACTTTATACCTCCAATTTTCATATTTTTACATCTGTGTGGGAGGTTGATGCAATATCTGATGTACTTCTAAATGAGAAGTCATAAATGTGTCTGACAAATCACCTCTCATCACCTACATAACTAGAATACATATTGATGAATTAAGCTAGAAGTTTCCGTCACTGAAGAACAATGTCAAGCCTCTCTTGACAAAGTGAGAAAAAAAGTGCATGAATATGTGTCTGAAAACCTTTGAAAAAATTTTCACCTTGTTTCCAAGTATTGTTTCTATAGATCCCATCTAAACCTCTCAAGAAGATTTCAAGCTAGTTCAAGATGTATATTTTGGATGAATAACACTGAATTCCCACTAGGTGGAGAAGAAATAAATGAGGATGAAAACCTTTTACAGGTCCCTGTTTTTGCAAATGCCCCAATGGAACCGAAAATTGTAGTTTTCCATTTTTCTCTCTGTCAGAAGTGCATACAGTACAATTCTCTTTAGCTGTAAAACATAAGAAGGCTCTCATTTGTGAAGGCAGATCCTGAGGTAGAATTAGATTTACTAGGTGTCTGACCTTTATCTAATATTTTTATAGCTGATACCAGCAAGGTGAAAGCAGTCTGGATTCTCAAGACATAGATATTTTTTATGACCTATGTATAGCCTGATATACTTTTTTAGCCTTCTTTCAGGTCATTAGCTGTTATTTTCTCCTACATTTTTTTTCATAGAATTATTCATGATAAAAAAGATCTCTTTAGGACTGACACTGTGTTGACATCACTGGTGTATGTTCAGACTTCTATTAGCAGAACTGTAGTAAACTCAGAGGTGTCCCTCTCTGTTACTTCTCATTAAGTCCAACATCCAACATCCAAAAGCTGTGAGATTAGCTTTTGTGAAATTTGCACATATATTTTAAGTCTTTAGGATCATTGCTTAATGTAAATTGCCAGTGCTCCATTAAAAGCATTGAAATTTTTATCACCTGAGGGTCTGCTTCAGGAAATAGGATGTGCAGTAAGTGAACTATTTTAATATTTCAGCCTAGTTTATTGTATTCAGTCTAAACTTCACTGAAGATGGAGCTAGAGTAAAAGCAATTCTGATTATACTGCATCTCCTGCAAATGATCTTGGAGGCTAAACATTCCTGGGCTTGTCCCATGCTTGGATAAGAAGAGACCAACTGGAAGTCACAGATAGAGTAGGCACAAGCCAAGAAAGCCGTGGCTGAACACTGGACCACAGAAAGTGAATGAGTTAGAAGACTATGTTCACCCCATCATCACTGATGGATGAGTCAGAGAGCTAAAGTTACCAATACTGTTTTCATTCTCTTGTGAGAAATAGAGAATACTGTAAATTAAAAACGTTAAGTATTAGAAAGTGAAGCTATATGAAACTTAAGCTACACAGGAACCTTTAACTGGGGTTAAACTATCCCATCCTATATGCTGGTTATGTCTGTGAAAAAAATTTACAAACTTAACAAAACTTGGCAGTATTAATGTATTGGGAGCCTACATAGCTATTGGGTAAGGAAATAAGTTTTACTGCTGCTGCTCTGCCTACCAGGCGAGTCCCTTGGTGTGACTGGCAAGTGAACGTTTCTTCTTCTATCCGTCTCATCATAGAAGGGAAGACTTCTCCTGACACTTTTAGCAGTGAATGTGAAAAGTTTGCTACTGAAAGAGACCTCCTGCAACCACTCAAGGAATAGTATGATGGGGGAAGTACTGCTAAGCAGTAAGGGAAGTAGCAGTTTTTCTAAGTGTAACTCTTGTACTGGATATTCAGTAGCACAAGGAAGGCTCCCGCTGGGAGGACAATTGGGATGGGTGGAGCACTGAGGGGATGTGGGAAGGATGAAGGAAAAGGGAAAGCGAGCATGTGGAAAAGCTGACTTAAGAAAAAAGAAAGCATATAAAACACTGGTCATTCTTACTGGGTGAAATTTTCAGTTTTCTCTTTGCAATGAAGCAACACTACAAAAATAATATCTAGATCATCTATCTCTAAGATTGGTCATTCCAATAGAATACAAAAAAAATCAAAACTTGTGAAGCATAAATTTAATATTTGGCCTGTGATAAGGCTTAAATACACTAGCTCACATAGTGAACTAGATGATGTGCAATTTTTAAGATGACCAGTTGAATCATGTAAAAGCAGAAGAATGAAGTGGAGAACTAGGCTCGGTTCTTCACACCATTCAATATCTGCTGGCTAAGGATGTAGCTCCAGTGTCAACGTTGATGAATTTCTCTTTGCTGAGGAGCTCTTTTCACTCTTTCCTTCTTGCCTCCTTTTTTGGCAGTGAAACACATTCTCTTTCCCCATAACATAAGTATATACAAACACACAAACTTAACCATATTGCCATGATCTAGTATCACCCACAATCTAGCAGATGTTGCTGACTGAAAACCCAGCTCTACTTTAAAGCAAGTCATACAAATACACTATTTCTCTATTTAAAAACAGTTTTCATGGCATGACAGCACTGTCTCAGCGTACACACAACTGACACCAGAGTTTCCTTGTGTGCTGATTTGCTGCTTAGTTCTTAATTCCGGATACATATTACATGCTGTGATCTTTGTTTAAAAATATTCTGAAACTTTAAATAATTTTAAAATTACATTAACTCTTACTTTAATACCATTGCCAATTAAGTTGCCTGATTCAAAACTTGTATCCCTTGATTTTAAACAACTGTGACCCCATTTACTCTAGTATAATAGTACCTTCCTTACTAAAAGGAAGGATCAGAAGATCCTCCTACATATTACATTTATTCTTCAATTCCCATACTTTTACTATAGAGATAAAAGCACAATATGCATACTGAATCTTCTGTCTAATATACTCAGTTTGTTGTATTTCAGTGTATTCAGTAAAATATGTGAAAAAGAGAGGACTTAACAATCTTTTCAATTTTTTTGTAGATTTCTCCGGGTGGGACTTCTTGGAAAGAAACTCCCTAAGATCCTCCCTTGGATAGGATCAAAACAGCTTATTCCAAATTTGAAGAAGAATCCTAAGAGTATTGTCAATAATTAAAAATGTTTATGGGAGAACAAATGTTTTCATTTTCATGTTTGCTTTGAATTACAGTTTATCACACAAACGTGTAAATAAGCAAATGCAAAGTTCTCCTGGAACCAAACATTACATTCAGATTTCCACAGAAAACCATTCAAGTGGTGTTTTTAAATACACAATTCAATGAAGATTAAAAAATCTTACATCCGCAATAGATCCTATTCCCCCTATTGCTTGCTTATGAAAGTTTAGTATCACTTACAGTAATACAGGGACTAGATGATTTTAGAAGAAAAGTGGTTAGATAACATATCAGTAGCTCATTAAATCCTGTCCAAGAACTTGGTCTGACCTCCCAATGATGTTTTGCAATAACATCATGCCAATTGCCTGCCAAAAGCCTTGAGAAATCATAATCTGTACTAAAAAGTTGCCCCCCCCTTGAAAATGTGCTGTAGCTTCTTTTGTTCCCTGCTCCCCTTAATGGGCTGGTGCCTGCTGGCTCCCAGGGATGAATAGGATGGGCAGCAGTGAGTGCTATAAAGTCAGGAATGGGAGCCAGGAGGCAGACAAACATTCTTGTTCAAGGTCATTTGCCCAGTGACTTCACTGAAAATGGGAAATGAATACCTCATTGAAGGAAAATGTTTGTTTTTTAGATTAACTGCTCTTACATACTCAATAGCCAAACACCTTTCACACCATAAGGTACGTGAATATTGCTGGGAACACAAAGAAACTGAGATGACATCGCACAATCTCCATGAAAGTCACTTCCTTCTGTATCGTTATCAGTTATTAAAAGAGAAAGCATTGTATTCTCTGCTCTGTCAAAATAAGCCATAAGGATTAGCAAGTTTATATTTTGTTCCTTGAGTAGTAGATAGCAGCAGGAAGAAATACACTCTACTATCTTGGCATTGATGACAAGCAACATCTGTCTTGTAGAGAAGACTGTGTGGCTGTGACTCATCTCAAAGTTAGCATATTACAAATCCTATGAATGTCCAACAGTCAAGTTCAGTTCATAAACTCCAGATCTGTCAATATGTTGGCATTTTGGTTTTTCATCATTTTTTTCTAACTTTCCATTTGTTTCTGGATGAAAATCAAGATATTAGTCCTACCTACTCTCCCAGATCATCACTTTTTTAGGACTGTCTGTGATGTTTCCTGAAAGTACCAAAACACATTCACACACTTTACACAGAAGATGACACCCCAAACCATGGTTAGAGTAACAAAATGTAATGCTAAATACTATAGAATTTTATAATCTCTTCCAAGTTTTACAGTACTTAGTTCCAAGTTGAGAAGTCACAGGCTTATTATCTATCTGCTCTGCTACAAATTTTTAGTGTAATGAGAATCTGAAAAGCAGGAAATGCTATTTGATCAAAGGAGTGGTGTACCAGCAGAGTTAATATAATACTGCAAAAATTTATAAGATTGCTGTAAATTCTATTATTCCTCCCATCTTATTGCTAGTCATTTATGTGTTTATGCTGTCAAAACTGTATTTCAATGACAAGCTAGATGGGCAGTAAGTATAGAGCAAATCCTTCAGAGGCAGAAATCCATTGATGCTGGTGGAGTCATGCAGACTGCAGGCACCTCTAAAATGTGACTGAGCAATCTTGCACTAATATTGTAGGGAAGGTGAGTGGGTGTCCCTACGGCTACAAAAATGCTCAAAATCACAACAGCACTTCAGTTAGCAGCTGTTCTGTGACTTTACATGCATATGTAAACTAGGTAGGAAGGGGGAGTGGGGGTGTCATACAGACCGGGAAAACAACAAAACACAAGCTGGGTTGGGGGGGCCTCCAATGGGTGCATGCAGCTGGGGATGTGCATTTGGGACATGGCTACGGGGGACCCCTGTACACCCTTCCTGGGAAACCTGCAGGCATGACCACCTCTTTGAAATGCATGTACACCAACGCATGCAGCATGGGCAACAAACAGGAGGAGCTGGAGATCTGTGTGCGATCTCAGGGCCATGATCTCGTTGCAGTCACGGAGACATGGTGGGACAGCTCACATGACTGGAATGCTGTCATGGATGGCTATGTCCTTTTTAGGAGAGACAGGCCAGGAAGGCGAGGTGGTGGAGTTGCTCTTTATGTGAGAGAGCAACTGGAATGCATCGAGCTCGGCCTAGGCGGGGAGGAGGAGGAGGCAGTCGAGAGCTTATGGGTAAAGATCAACGGGCAGGCTACCATGGGGGACACTGTTGTGGGTGTCTACTACAGGCCACCCAGACAGGAGGAGAAATTTGATGAGGCCTTCTGTAGACAGCTGGAGGTAGCCTCAAGATCACAGGCCCTGGTTCTCATGGGGGACTTCAACTACCCTGACATCTGCTGGAAGGACTACACAGCTGGGCACAAACAGTCCAGGAGGCTTCTGCAATGCACTGATGATAACTTCTTGTCACACATGTTGGAGGAGCCTACGAGAAAGGGTGTCCTGCTGGATCTTGTCCTAACCAACAGAAAGGGACTGGTTAGAGATGTGAAGATTGGGGGCAGCCTTGGCTGCAGAGACCACGAGATGGTGGAGTTCAGGATCCGGCAGGAAAGAACTAAGGCAACAAGCAGGACTGCAACCCTGGACTTCAGGAGAGTGGATTTTGGGCTCTTCAGAGACCTACTTGGAGGAATCTCATGGGTTAAGGCCCTAGAAGGAAGGGCGGTCCAGGAGAGCTGGCTAGTATTCAAATAGCCCTTCCTCCAAGCTCAAGAGCGGTACATCCCTGTGAGTAAGAAGTGCAGCAAAAGGGGCAGGAGAGTTGCATGGGTGAGCAAGGAGCTCCTGGCCAAATTCAGACAGAAGAAAATAATATACAGAATGTGGAAGAGGGGACAGTCTACTTGGGAGAATTACAGGAATGCAGTCAGAGTATGTAGAGATGCGGTGAGGAAGGCTAAGGCCCAGCTGGAATTGAGTCTGGCAAAGGATGTTAAGGACAATAAGAAGGGCTTCTTCAAATACATAAGCAGCAAGAGGAGGACTAGGGAAAATGTGGGCATGGATTCACCAAGGGGAAATCCTGCTTAACCAACCTGATAGCCTTCTATGAGGGAATGACTGGCTGGGTAGATGAGGGCAGAGCAGTGGACATGGTGTACCTTGACTTCAGCAAGGCTTTTGACACTGTCTCTCATAACATCCTCCTAGAGAAATTCAGGAAGTGTGGGTTAGGCGAATCGACAGTGAGGTGGATTGAGAACTGGCTGAAAGGCAGAGCTCACAGAGTCATCATCAGTGGCGTGGTGTCTAGTTGGAGGCCTGTGGCTAGTGGCAGCCCCCAGGGCTCAGTACTGGGTCCCATCCTGTTCAACTTCTTCAGCAGTGACCTAGATGAGGGGATGGAGTGCCTCCTCAGCAAGTTTGCTGATGATACCAAGCTGGGAGGAGTGGCTGACACACCTGAGGGCTGTGCTGCCATTCAGAGGGACCTGGACAGGCTGGAGAGCTGGGCAGAGAGGAACCTCCCGAGGTTCAACAAGGGCAAGTGCAGAGTCCTGCACCTAGGGAGAAATAACCCTAGGCTCCAGTACAAGCTGGGGGCTGACCTTCTGAGAGCAGCTCTGCAGAGAAGGACCTGGGAGTGCTGGTGGATGACAAGTTGACCATGAGCCAGCAGTGTGCCCTTGTGGCCAAGAAGGCCAATGGTCTCCTGGGGTGCATTAGGAAGAGTGTTGCCAGTAGGTCGAGGGAAGTGATCCTGCCCCTCAGCCCTGGGGAGGCCTCCTCTTGAGTCCTGTGTCCAGTTCTGGGCTCCCCAGGACAAGAGAGACATGGAGCTCCTGGAGAGAGGCCAGTGTAGGGCTACGAAGATGATCAGAGGGCTGCAGCACCTGCCCTATGAAGAACAGCTGCGAGAGCTGGGCCTCTTCAGCCTGGGGAAGAGAAGACTGAGGGGGGATCTTATCATTGTGTACAAGTGCCTGAAGGGAGGGTGTCAAGGGGATGGGGACAAACTCTTTTCAGTTGTCCTATGTGACAGGACAAGAGGCAGTGGGCAGAAATTGAAGCACAGGAAGTTCCGCCTGGATGTGAGGGGGAATTTCTTCCCTGTGAGAGTGACAGAGCACTGGCACAGGTTGCCCAGGGAGGTTGTGGAGTCTCCTTCTCTGGAGATCTTCAAGGCCCGCCTGGATGCAACCCTGTCTAACATGCTCTAGGTGACCCTGCTGAGCAGGGACTAGATGATCTCCAGTGGTTCCTTCCAACCGTACTGATTCTATGAGTCTATGATATGTTTGAACTTGTATGTGTGAATATTATTGCATATAAATGACTATATTTACATTTATGTATCTGTCCATCAATGGATAAAACTCTTAAAACATAATAATACAGGTCTAGGTAGAGGAGGAAGGGGGAAAAGAGGAAAGCTGGATAGATTAGTCTAGTGACAAAGCTTAAGAACTGATAATAAATTCTTGTCACATTAAAAATTCTTTAGGGAAGATTTATAGCATTCACTTTATTAGTCTGGAATACAAATAACAGTAAAAGCTAAGGAAAGATTATCACTGATAGATTTTTTATAGTGCTAGAAAGTTAATGCTGTATTTTTCCCACAAAGAAATCCATTCTTCTCTGGTGGAGAAAAAAGAAATAGAGGGTCACAGAGCTGTGCCATAAGGCTCAGCCAGACACACTTTTTCAACCCAGGATGGAGGAAACTCTGGAGGAGGTGAAGTTGGTATCTGGGAATGCAAAAGCAGCACCCGCATTAACTATACATTGAAATGTGCTCTCTGTCATAGAGATATATTGTACAGATCCATTGCTAGGAAGGGCTGGGAAGTGCTGGGTCCATAACTCTAGGATTTACCTCCAGGCAGGAAATGATGAAGCAAGACCCTAGATCACACCACAGGTAAGACTGGCTGTGGGGGTGGCTTATGTTGAGTGGAAATTAGATAAGACAAAGGAAATTTTAAGGAGAGATCTGAATGTGTAAAGAGACTGTGAATGTGACGTGAAAATAAGTTTATTTCTAGGACTTAATAGAAGATGGTCTAGCGGAGGGCAGGAAGCCAAGGCGAAAGGACTGGTAACTTAAAAGTACCTGGGCTGATGGCATTAGAGAAAACAAAGAAAAATAAGAGATGTGGCAACAACTAAGCCTGCACACAAGTTGAGGCCTTTGTATTTGGAGCCCAGAAAGTAGGAAAAAAAATGTTATAGACAATAGGGAATTTGAAAGTAGGAACTTATCTTATGCAAATAGGCTTTACCCCTTATCTCATTGGCCTTTCCCTTTCTATCAGGCAAGACTATCTTGGCAGCACTTACTTGATTAGATTGGAATATGAACAGCTGTAAAAACGAAGTTCTTGAATGACTTTTCTTCCTTAATTGAAGGGCTAGTATTCCCTAATCCAATCTGCCCTGATCTGATGTTTTCACTTTCACCTCTGTGTTCAAACAACTCTACATTTGGCCAGTACGAAATCTTGCTCCAGCAAAGAGGAATGCAGATATCCTGTTCAACATCTGAAAATTGACAAATTTATTAAAAAGTTAGGTTCAAGGAAACAGCCTGAATCTAAAAACAAAAGGAAAAAAAAAGAAAGAAAATTAATATTGTATATTTGCCTGAAAATTCCAGCAGTCTTAAGACAACTTATGGAAGGCCAGACAATCAGTAAGTAGATGTATATTCAAAAGAGGCAAGAGGTCGAAGATGAAGTTTTCAGCCTTATTATAAATGTCAGTCCTGTGGAAAGTCACAGGAACTTAAAGGACCAAGTAAAGTGCATAAACTGGGAAAAACATCTCACCTTGATATTTTGCAACAAAGATTTTGTGGATTTCAACAGAAAGCAGCCACTTACTCCTTACAATATAGCTTCAATACGTCTCTGGACATCTTTGTTTCATAATCATTTTGCTCCCTTTTGATTTCCTTCCCAGATCAATACCTGTAACTACTGGAACTGTGAATTCATTACGTGAAATATTTTTTAGCTCTCTAATGAAATGCTAAGTTCTATTAAAGGAATTGCTATTGCTGAAAATCATCTTAAGAAAATGTGATAATAACAAGATAGATTTCTTCTCTTTCAGTGAAGAGTGAAGCAGAAAAACTAGCTTACTGATAATACATCCCTTAGCATTATCATTACTAGACCTCTTTTATAGGGCGCTGTCTTTTTGCTTGAGATAAGAATTGCTTTCATAATAAAAACATCTGGTTTGTATAAAAAAAAAAGTGGAAAGGATAAACTATCTTTCTGACCCTCCCTCTTGATAAGAGGGAAAACAAATTGCTTTGGTTTGTGCTTTTGTGTCGTTTTTTTTTTTTAATATGGAATTTTCACTCTAAGTCTGTTAGTGTGTTCAGATGGCGACAAGAGGACCTGTTCAAAAGGACTTTTCCTACTAATACTCCTCTAGCAGTTCCCCTCCTAATGTTCAGCAGTCATGAGAGATCAACGGAACTTAATGTTCTGCAGAGGGCTACTGGAAAGGTGTAGTCACCATGCATGGTGGCACTCGTAAGTATTAAGGAACAGATGGGTTGATTACTAGCATGGTTATGCCCACTGCTGGTTTAAGCACATGGTGCTGTGAGATTACACACCTATATGCACAAATTCTGGGGCACACTGTGCCCAGCAGTGAGTAATGGTGGGGACGGGTGTTTGTTGCACCCCTCCATGTCAGGCAAAGGCAGAGGAATGGGAGAGGCTCTGCACTCATATAGTTTAGTTGTGACACAATAACCAATGACCATGACCAAAATATCAATCTTTGAATTGCATCAAAACTAGTCAAGAGCCATTTATTTCAAAATATCAGATAGTCATAGCGTATAATTTGTTCTGCAGATTAAAGAGTATTTTCACAGCATATTCAGTGAATAGTTTCCACTAGTTTAAAGAAGACTCTTAAGATCTTCAGAGGCAATTTATGAACACTAACAGGGCTCTATTTGTATAAAAGATGCTTCTGCATATTTTCTGCTGATCTCTGTTGTTTTAGTGAGAAGAACGTTGGATGGTCTGAGTGTGACAGACCCATCCATACTCACAGGAGGAAACTCTGCTAGAAGTGAGCTTGCTATGTAGGGATGTCTGTGTTGTGGCTTGTACATAGGAGATAACCCTTTATGTAGTTCTAATTCAACCTTGACATGTGATAAGCTTTGGCTTACCCCTTTACCATCACTAAGAGCAAAGATCAAAAAGAGCAAATATAAGTAGTCTTGGACCAAACTGTTTCTTCTTGAGTCCACTGAAAGCATATAAATATATACAAAATATATATTTTTTATATAAAATATGCAAAATTCTACACCAAGCAGAAAAGCACTAACTCATTAACTTTCTGAATAACTCTTTGACATCTGACTAATGTAAGCAGTTAAAAAATGAATAAATGCTTAACTAGTAGTTATGATCCCAAACTACCCTCTTTCCCCCAACCTTTATGAATACTGTGAATAATTATATTTTTTGTCTGATGAGACAGAAACAAGATCTGTTTTGGTTTTGACACAAATGTCCCTGATGTTTTGTTCCTAGATCTAAGGAACCACTATTAAAATACTCAAAAACTGCTTGCCCTTCTGCTCAAATTCAGATGAGCAGATCTTTTTTTTCCCACATGAAACCACATAGTGAAATACTAACATTAACTTACAAAAATCACAAATTAGCACTAGTGGGAATTTATCATGTTTAGCTTACTCAAGTGAAAAATGAAATGTTGATTAGCTGCAATAAACTTTTGAAATAATCTCTCAGAAGAGATTAATAAAAATCTGTCATAACAATCATGAGAAAATATGGATGAGGAACTATGTGGGAAACAGCAGGAAAATCAGTATGAATTGTTTCTTCATCATCCCAGTGTTGTCAGCTTTCCTCACATTAGTGATCTGAAGAGGTAATAAGGGAGAGATGCAGATGAGAAACTGCTGTGAAATTACTCAAGGAAATTACTAGTGAAAAAGCAAGAAAAACTAACCACAGTATCTTAGTAAACAGAAGATCAGTAAACTACTGTCACTCCTGATCACAGCAAAAAACTGCAAGGAAAGGCTAATCCTCTCTCTTCTGAAGAAGCCTTCCACATATTGAGCTGCTGTGGCTGACAGGGAATGAAAAAGACAGTAAAACTATAGATACGTGAAGAAACCCTTCCCGTCATATCTCTTTATATTGAATTTCCTTGTTCTGGAAGCATTTTGCATCTCAAGGAAGGTATTCAGATTTGGATTAGCCTCTGGTAAAATTCAGATCTGGCAAGTAGGTATTTGCCTAAGTTATTTAAAGTGCTCAGCTCTGTGGTTAATGCTCTTTCAGGAGTCTTAGACTGGTCATCCCAAACTGGAAAACTAAAAATATTCCTGTAATATAAATTAATATGAGATAAAATGTAAGCATGAACATACACACACAAAATGTATGTGTTTATATGTCTTGCTGTTACAAAAGGTTTAGAGAACTGAGTGAACCTTTAGCAAGTAAGTCTCACAGAAATGTGGAAAGAATTAGTCTTTGATGTATATCACTTTTATGTGTTGCAAACTTGTATTTTCTGCTTCTATAAGGGACTGAATTGAAGAAAAAGTTTAGTTTATATATCAGGTAGGTAGAGAGGCAGAATTACATCATTATTAATAATGTACTTGGAATTTCAAAACTCTGCTAATATATTTTTATAACATCATGTCAGTTTCGTTAAGGAATGGAAAGTTATAAAATATCTTGTTTTAAAGAGGCTGATGCACCAACTACAGAAGTTAAAAGTACATATTTTATTCCATATTTGCTGACCCTATTTAAGTGATTTTAAATTCCTTTTCTTCTCTGGTACTGCTGTGATTTTTTTCCCATACTCTTTCCTTGAAGGGTATGCATGTGGAGAATCTTTGTGAACTAGACTTACTAAGACCAGTTATGTTGCACTTGACCTGCTTGAGCAAAATCTTAAATTTGAAGTCTTCTGCCTGTTCAAACAGAAGAGTAAAACGGCTGTTCACCTTCAGTCGTCTTTCATCCTGGGCTCAGAGCAAATATGATTTTCTGACATATATTTCCTGTATTTCATTCTAATGAAAGTCTATATATTGTACATCCCAGAAAAGTTAAATCATCCACCCAGGTTTACAAATTCTACTGTACGTCCATGGGGTATTATAGTTATTATAGCTAATGAATAGGCTGTTATTGGTATCAGACAATCTGATTTTTTTTCTCTATCTCAAAGGTCATACAATAGTCTCTTTTTCTGAAGTCCCAAACTAACAAAATAGAGAGGGAAAAAAAAAAAAAAAAGAAAAGAAATGCTGCAGTAGATTAGAGCAAGTCTGATAATAAGTTTGATGTTTATAAAAATTTTCAGATTATGAAATGGAAATTTTTGTATTGAGTTGTGCAAAATTCTTCAAATGTACTTAAGTATTTCAGCTCATTTTTTCAGGTTTCTAGTATTTATGTTTTTCATTCTGTGGTTCTCTGTTATGTGAAAGGTATATAATATACAGAGGTAGAAGGTTTAACTAAATGAACTACTCTTTGACTGTTTCTGTGGGTTGTGTTTGCAATTTTTCAATAATTCTAAATGCATTCAGGGATGAGGCTAGCTGAGTCTTTGGTGCCACAAAAAGAGTCATACTTGTAATATCACTGGTAATGAACAGATTCAGAGCTCGACTTTCCCCTTCATCTTCGCTTAAGACAATTGCAAACATCCACAGTTTCAGATGCAGGGGCTGTGTTAAAGGCTTGTTCAGTTTATCTGTGTTTCTAAGCTGTATCTCTCTGTAGCAAGCCAAACTTTTGTGGGTATAAATCCTTCCCATCCCATTTAACCTCATTCATTCTCCAGTAGTGTCCTTGGGAACAATCCTTTTAGCACGATATTATTAAATTCTGTCTAAGACATACTTTGTCAGTATTTCATGTCTCTGCTAGGTTACACACCACTCCCTGCTTTGCGTTTGCTTCTTGCAGTTGCCACTGCTGCTGTGACAAATACATTCAGCAAAGTGGTTGTGTCCCAGCAATGTCTTCTTGTCCACAGAAGCTAACCTGTGGGCTAAACACAGTAACTGCAGTTTGGACTGCTATGTCTAATGGGTAGAAAGACCCTGTGTAGGGCTGTTTTCCTAACAGAGACTGTAAAAATATGTCTTTTACATCTTATATAGTGAAGAGGAATCTCTTTTAATCTCTTGCAAAGCAGGATGATTGTCTAACTGAAGAAAAGCGTGTCATTTCCCCTAGCACAGTAAGCCATGATTTATTTGGGAGACAGTGTCACCTCTGCAATAGTTCCTAAAATCTCAGTCTTCCGTGCAACACAAAACACCCAGTCTCTAAAAAAATCACCAACACATGATCCTTCTTTCTCCCATACACGTATCTTCCACTTAAATTATATTACTTCAATTACAGACAAAATTCTGTCCTGAGAGAGTTTTATTAATTCCTTGATTTTGTATTATAACCAAAGAAACCATAGATATGTCTGGGTGGAAGCAATTTTAAGGCAATCTATTTTATTTCTCTGTTGTTAGGTAAGATGAGGAAATCTCAGACTATCACAAACAAATGTCTGTATGTTTTTCCTGTAGCTTATTGCCCCAAGGAGGTTTTATCCTTAAATAAATCATTGTTCCTTTCTTCTTGTTCTTTTTTTTTTTTTTCTTTTCAGTCTTTCCTGGATTACACACTGAGTGGTTTATGTTTTCTACTGTTACACATCAAATATTACTGAGTGTTCCTACTGAGTATTCCTCAAATCACTGCTCATCTTTGCTTTATTCCCAAGTTCACTTTCATGTCTTGTAAATTTTACTACTAAGGAGAAAGTGTTGTATTCTTCCATCATTGTCATTTAAGAAAAGCAATGCAATCTAATTGCATGTAAAAGGTAAAAAACTACAAAGAAAAAGTGCTGGAAGACATGTTAATTGTATTAGAATACTTTCAGCAAAGCTCTCCAAGTCTTATTATGGAGAGATACCCCAACTTCCTTTAGCACTGTCTTGTTCATATTGCTTGACTCTGACAAATGAGGTAAAATAAGAAACAATAAGCTAACATTAATAAACAAAGAAGGCTGGATGAAATGCAGAAAAACTGTGCAAAACAGGGAAAACAGAAAGACTGTTCTTGTAGACAGGAGAGAAAAAACATCGGTAAAATATCTGCTGTTGAATTACGCTGTAGTGTCTGTTGTTGAGACAAACATCCTATTTAAAGTACACATTAAGTTCTCCATCTTATTATTTTACAAGATTTTTTCTATGACTAGTTAGGATAATTGCTTTCTGCCCAGAACATGTTTTTCATCTAAATGAAGAAAGTGATTTCTGAAAAATACAGAATCTATTTTTCTCTGGAAATAACCTTATAAACAATTGAAATGTTTTCTGTTAGATTTTTGTCTTGAGTAAAAAAATCTCTGTAATTAAAGACTTTATGCAGGCGATGCCTCAGCTGTCTCTTGTTCTATAAAACAGCAGTGATGATAGGAAGTAGGGAAAACCTAGAAAAGGAATGAGAGTTTAGAGACTACTTAGACATGAGAGTTGTTTTCAGATGAGCTGATTAGGTAAAATTCCTTCTGGGCTACTTAAAGAAATAGCTAAAGAATTTTCAGAATTATTGATGTTAATCTTTGAGAACTTGAGGAGGATCTGTTCTGAAAGACTGGAAAAGGATAAACACCATGCTCATCTTTAAAACAGAGAGAAAATGAAGGATCATCTGCACCTCAAGGCTTGTAAAATCCCTGTAAAGAATTATTTTTAAGGTTGTGAAAGATCACAAAGAGGTAAGCAGAAAATAATGTGGGTTTGTCAAGGATGTATTATGGCAAGCTAACTTTTTTCGGCAACAGGATAGTAGCATTTGCAGATAGAACAGAAGCAGCAGATATCATGTATTTTCATTTCAGTTAAGCTTTTGATACTCTTTCATGTAACTCTCCTAGATTCTCTCAGGAACAAGCTAGGTTCTCAGAAAAAATGCGATTGAAAGAGAAAATACGATACACCTGTATACAAAAATGGCTGGAAAAGTGTATTCAGGAGAAAACTGCTAATGGTTTATTGCCAAGTAGGAAGAAGGTGCTGGCTGGGATTCCACAGGGCAGCCTGGGCTCACTTTTGCTCAGAAATACCACTAGTGACCTCTTTTCAGTTGTCCCGTGTGACTGGACAAGAGGCAATGGGCAAAACTGAACCACAGGAAGTTCTGCCTGACTGTGAGGGGGAATTTCTTCCCTGTGAGAGTGACAGAGCACTGGCACAGGTTGCCCAGAGAGGTTGTGGAGTCTCCTTCTCTGGAGATCTTCAAGGCCTGCCTGGATGTAACCCTGTCTAACATGCTGTAGGTGACCTGCTTGAGCAGGGGGGGTGGACTAGATGATCTCCAGAGGTCCCTTCCAACCGTACTGGTTCTGTGATTCTGTGATTCTATGATAACAGCTAAAGAGGGTACTCCTTACATTTACAAATAACATAGCCTGACAATTAAATGAAGTTGGGAGGATGATAGGGTTAGAATTTGAAATGATTTTGGGTAGTTGGAGAAATGACCTGAAAAAATTAGTATGAAATTGTAGGAATTCAAGGATGAATTAAAGGATCTGCATTCAGGAAGACAAAAATGTAGTAAGGGCTATGGCAGGCCTGCAAAAGAGAACCTAGTGGCTATAGGACATCACAAGCTGAACACAAGTTAGCAATATCGTTCTCTGACAAAAAAGGACAACCATCATCCCAGGAAATAGGAAGGTAACCCATAAGATCTATGGGAGAAATTCTGAATATGAGACAAATAAAATAATACTGGCACTCTTTTCAACTTTCATGAAACTTCTGCTGGAATACTGCCTCTGGTTTTGATTACCACACTTTCAGAAAGACGCAGACTTAGAAAGAGATAGCCCAGAGGAGACCCTAAGAAATCAGTGTGGGGAATTTACTCCTTGTCCTCAGCTAGTTCTGACTGTTCTCTGTTCCCTGAGAGTGACCTGAGATTTCTGTGTTGTTCCTTCCTGCCAGGACTGGTCTTGAACTCTTGTTTTGTATGCTAAATTTGCTTACAGATGAACCACCAACTCCACCTTTTCACCACTTCACTTTTTCCTACCTTTCTCTTCCAAGACCTCCATCCTACCCCAAAGTCTAGTGTAGGCCTGAGAAGCAGTCTAGAAATAATGACCTAGAAATAAGAACCTATGAATACAGTTTAAAAGCAATGGAATAATCTTAAAATAGATAGATTGAAAAGAGAAATAATAGCAATATTCAAGTGTATAAATCACTTTTAAAATAAACATGATCTGTTCCGCAGATTACTATTGGATGGGATGAGAGGAGATTAAATCACAGTAGGAAAATTCAACTTGACTGCTATGGAAACTTTATAAATATGTAAGGGTTTGATTAAGCACTATCAGTAAGCAGTTGGTGTATTTCTCATTACTGAAGGTTTTTAAAAGCAGTTTGGATAAATGTGTGCCAGTAGTTATAAAGGGATAGTGGACCCTGCTTGGTCAGAGAAACTCCTACCTTTCAAAGTCTTTTCTCCCCAACCTCATTTTCTGTATGTCTGTGATACTACATTGTACTAAAAGCAGAGGCACTGCAAGGATTTTACTTTCAAAAATGGTGGAATTTAGGATTGGCAGATTGGCTTGTGCAATCATAGCAATGTCACATTATTCAAACCAAATTCAGAGTAAGGCACTTCAGAATTTAAAGCTTTTCTTATTTGAGCCAATTAATGCTGCATCTCTCTGATTTTTGTCTAGTATCAAAAGAAAGAAAGAACTGTGTTCCCACAGGCATAATTTCATATGCCAGCCCCTCTGCATATTGAATTCACAGAGATTATATTATGTCAGTAAATTCAGACACACATTAAAAAGTGACATTAATCATATAAAAAGGTATTTTCACAGAGGGCTGCTAATTCCATTAAAAATCATTGAAATATGTATGAAGACACTCATTTTAGCATAGGAAGCACAGAAAGTACAGTCAATATTGAAAAATTAATTCAAGAATATTTCCTTAGTGAGAGGTTCTTTTTCAAAGGTGGAGTGATCTTTCCTAAAACAGTTTGGGATAGCGAGATGAGCGTGTCAAGTCTATTGGAGAAGGTAAAGATCAGTTTTTGGCTGTTTTATGTCTGCCTAAGGTTTACTTCAGAATTCCTTTTACAAAAAGTTAAACTAGCATGTCTTTTCTTTACATAAGTCATGCCTTCAGATAAGCATAAGAATAAAGGATTTTGAATATTCTTGAAGATTGGAGATTTTAAGACCTGGCCTACAGCTTCAGGAAGTCAGTACTAACTGTCTGTTACCTTGAGTGAGCCCCCTGATCACGGGCTTAGGGTGAGATCTAGAAAGACAATGTAAGTACCTCCAGTTAAGGTTTTGCAAAGCATAAAATTCATTTTCAGTTCCTGCATAGATGAAACAAAGAAATGGCACCCTGTCCATGTGCACACTCTTCTTACACAGTCAATGAGGGACATGATTTCCTCCAAAGATGATCTACTAGATTTCTTTAACTGCACACAGAGCCACCAACAAATGCAGAGCTCATGGGTTCCTCTGAACCCAGATACCTCTCTGGAAGCAGGTTTGGGTAATGTGCCTGCAAGGGAGCCAGCATCGCTTCCCAGTGATTTCTTTCACTTGCGGGTCACCAAGTCCCAGTGTATGCGTTAGATGAGGTGTTGCAAGGTACCCAGCTGAGCCTTCCTCTAGGGTCTAGATCCAGCTCACAGGAGCTGGTGGATGCTGCACATCAGAACTGCAGGGCACTTTAGTGGAACCATGGGGTCTGGCCGAACCGCCTGATACCAATTTAGATGCAGCCACAGCATTCACATCATTTTTAAAAGCCTGGTGAAAAAAAGCAAAGGAGTTAAACTGAACTTCTTTGCATTTCTTTCACATAGGCAGAGGTAACAAGTACGCTTTGCTATTGCTAACAACACAGCAGAAAAACTGAAAGAGTTTGTCATTATTATTACAGGATGTGGATTTGTTTAATGAACACCTGAGCAGAGGGAATGGAAAGATCTTGATGTGACTGATATTTGGGGCTGCTGGTCCGGGTATTTAGTAGCTCAACAGATGACTCTCTAATCCTATATGGGGCACTTTATTTGTGTTTATACTTGAAACCTGACCCTGTGATTAAAATTTGAATTAGATGATTCAGATCACTAAAGCTTTCATGGATTATGTTGTATTGACTAGCAGGGTATTTGGATACAGCAACTTTGCAACTTAAGCTCATTGCAACTCAAGCCAATAAAGACAAGCACTAAGAGAATCTAAACTACTTTCCACGTTCTTTAAAACACATTTTTGTAACTATCATAAGATAAAAGCCACAGTTAATTATATTTTATGAAGTTTAATGTTTAACTGTTTATGGACCACAGAAAGTTTTGGCCTTTCTCAACATTTCTCAAAACTAGGAATATTATATAATGAACTTTTTAGAATCTGGCAATGTTGTGCCCACTTTCAGAAGCAGATGTTTGGTCTACATTTTTCTCATTCTAGGAGATGATACTACAAGATAAGACTGTTTGTTATAGAAGAATTCTATTTTTAAAGATTCTTTTGTAAAGGGACAGCTGCTTTTGAGTGCAAGTTGGGAGAAGGATCTATTTGTATTCTTTCAGTTACAAGTCTCTTAAAGCTATTTTCATATGCAGCAATGCATGGTAACTTGAAGTAAAAAATAAATGGTAAAAAAACCCTTAGGATACAATAGTAATGCTATTTATAATAAGCATTTAATTAAGCACTTCCTTATATTCTGCTTTTCTCCACAGATATTCCCATTGATTTAAATATGATGGCTAGAGGCAAAAGAAACTGCATGAGGCAATCAATTAACTAGTCTACTGCTGACCTAAGTAGTCCTTGCTCCAGCCCCAGAGGCGAGGAGACCCAGAAGAAGATCACAGATATCCTCCAGGCTTCTGGGTCTGAGATTATAATTTAGAGAGGTAATTCAGGTGTCCCACACTGATCGTGTAACCAAAGTCAAGATTTTATGTTCTCTACTAGTTCTCCTGCAGACTTTTAATTTTCAGAGCTATCTCCAGTGTCAGATGTTTTGCCTACATTCACAACAAATTAGGGCTGTTCTGCCTAGCTGTTTCACCTCGATCCCTCCTGGCACTGTACCCCATTGTGTTGCAGCTGGGTAGCTAGTGACTTTTCAACCTAGTGTGTATACGTGGGTATGTACACACAGTTAGAGATACTATACCTAACATTTCTGCTGTTGGTTTACTAGCATTTAAATACTTTGGAGGGGTTAATAAAAGAATGAAGAAAAAGAATAATAGACTTCTGGCCAGAAAAAAATGTGCAGCAGACGCGAGAGATAGGACATAAGGAGTTCTGTCAACTGCTGAGGGCAAAGAGGCCACAGCAATCTCCGTGGACCTTAGGAATATACATCAGTAGATAATATGGAAAGGAAAATTCATGTAGTGAGAATGAAGAAATATCTGCATTATTTCTTTAACGTTAGGAAAAGATTAAGTTAGAAACACGCTGTTTCTCAGTTAAACAATTAAAGAAATCCATCACGTCTGCCACTTTGCCCTTCTGTTCTTAGAGAAAGGGTAATTTCGATTGCTTGAACATAGAATCCTTACTAAAGAAGCTTTGCTTGAAATGAGGGTTTGGAAGCCATTAAACACATACACCACTTCCTTGAAAACTCTTGTACACTGGAGTTATCGTAACTGCTGGACGGCAAATCTAAGCAGGAGCTAAGAGTTCACTCAACCATCACAACTCTGCTGCATACTCCAAAACAGGGTAGGATGTGGCCTGGATTCATCCCACATAACTGTAGGCCCTTCAGTGAAGCAGCTGTTTCTAGAGCCTGGATGCCTATGGTTGCTCTTATAAGTAATGGAGAGAAATAAAAGTACATTGAGCTACCTTCTGTCTGAATCGTGTGGAGAAGCTCGTTAGCTCTGAACTGCCTTTGGATTTTCCTCCTGCAGAGGGGCCCCAATTCTTCCTGTAAGCAGTCCTCATTGATGGGGGCCATGGAGTGACTTTGGGCCTGACTCTGCTTGTGCTGGCACCTCCTGTCACAACGCACTAGTCATAGCATCACGGGGAGTCTAGGTGAAATAGAAAATTTAACTCAAATTTGGAATAAACATACATAAAACTGCTTCAGATTCACTTCACCTGCTTTGGATGACTACAGGGATCAAACCTCAAGCACCTTGAGTAGCTAATGGCAAAAACTGGCTACAGTCCACCTCACCTCAACCATTTTAAATTGCTTTAATACATCTTTGAACAAGACCCTGTTTCCCCATTGACGAGTCCAGACAGTTCATTCAGCTGATTTCTACAGTGTATATTTGGCTAGACAAATCTCACTCATTGCATTGAGTCCATTAAAAAAAGCCCAAGGTAATACTAAGAAGACTTAGCATGCAAAGTATGTATTAGGAAGCCATATGAATTTGTAGTCTTTTATGTATGCCATCTTTATCCTTGTCTTTCCCATTTGCACATCTTATTTGGCCTTTACCTGCAGTGCCTTACTGTCCTTTAGTGTCAGAGTATGAGAGTGTGTCAGAATACTTGATCATTAATTAAACAGGTCCTTCATGAGCATCGTACTCTCTGATATCCCAGCCTGTGGGGTCTGTGGAATGAACAATTTCCAGCTAGATGTTTAGTGCAGTTCCGAATAACCTAGCATGAGGGAAAATCCTATTTCAGCTCAACAGACAACATTTATGGTTAAGAGTGTTGAGGTTCACCATTTAATGACCTGAAGGATATCGATCCTGAATATTCAGCCACAAGGTGGAGGAATCTCCTAATTTGTTAAGTTTGTTCCAGTCTGTGGTCACCATCTGCAGTCACCACATCAAGCTAAAAATTTGCATTCAGATATAAAGGAAAGGAAAATACCAAAACCAGATATTGGGAAAATATATGTGTATAGAGAAAAAATAATTTATGTTAAGGTATCAAGGATGTACAGAACTAAAAGGACAGGTTTTTTTCAGCTGAGCAAATTATCTCAAGATTTTGAATTTTTCTTGTCCTACAGCCAAATTTTAGTTCTAGTTAATTGAATATTAATTTTTTAGATGTTTGAAAACTTTTCATTTAGTCTTTTTTAAAGTTTTTTTAATCAATAGTTTCTGGTTTAGAACAATCATTTCAAATTGGAAAGGAAACCAGATTTTCTTCATTTAAAAAAATAAAATAAGACATTTTGTGTTGCATAAATTTCTCAGAAATTGAATAAAAGGGGAATATCTGTACATAACATTGGGTTGATGAAAGATATAGTTAATTTTCTCAAATAGAAAGCATAAGCATGCTTTTTTTTCTAGAAAATGGAGAACATCAGTTTCTGAATATTTATCCTGTGGTTTTCTATAAGGAAAACTACATGAATATTTTAGTAGGGTCTCCCTTCAAATTAGGGAGAAGACATTGCAGTCGCTTGTTTGGGTTTTGTTGCAATTATTTTTTAAACTGTTGTTCCACTGGTGAAAGCTGATCAATTAATATTTAACAACCAACTGATAATGAATACCAAAAGATGATATGAATACTGCTATGCAACAGGACTGTTGATTAGATTTCAGAAATAATGTCTCTAAATGAAACTTTTGGTAGGACACTACAATGTTTTGTAGATGCACTCCACTCTTCAAGACTGCTGTTGAAATTGCTTCGCAGTCACTGACGCACAAGTCACAAGCTTGGGAATATACCGGTTAGTCACTTCATATCTGAACAGTATTGTATTTCCCCTCTTCTCAAATATATACCAAATACACATCATAATCCTCTGCTCATGAAGTTTCCATTCTGATTTATCGTCCTGAGAGGGTATGCTAAGTTGTCAGCCTCTGCAGTTGTCATCATGTGAAAATCTGTCATCAGTGTTAGCTTTACTATCAGACAGGAATGGTACAAACTGTTAAAATGGAAGTATACTCACTTTGCTTTAATTTTCTCACCTTATTATGTTGGGTTCCCTCCCAGCTGCTGTCAGCAGTGGTAATAAGAATATATTCATGGCTGGTACCATTGACTTTCTGGGCTGTGTCATACAATCTTTCATTTCCTTCTTAGTTTCCCTGTATGTTTCCAAATCATCTTAGTTTCCAGAGCCAAGTTCCAGATTTCAGTAATACTACTGTTCTAGGTAGACATTTTGCAGAGGTTCCTGTACCTGACTATTTGCCCTAAATAGGTAGGCAAATGGGATCTGATCCAAAGTGCATTGACACTAAAAGAAAGATTTTCATGCATTTCAGCAGAGTGGGAACATGCCTTTGAGTCTTCATACTTGACTCCTATATTGCATTAGAATTATGAATGAAGCTTTTTTTTTTCAAAGGATTGGGGAAATCTTTCTAGTTCTAAAAAGCACCTAGATTTTATAAAGGACACTTGTAAAATCTTTCCTTAAGTCAGCATGATTTACCTTTGAACCTTAGTAACGCAAGTAAAAGTCATATAAACAAGGCTTAAACCACTGAGTGGAGGCTAAATCCACAAAAATCTTGCATGAGTTTAAATGGATTTTACAGATACATCTTGCTTAAACTTTTACAACTTTTCTAGTAAACCCAGTGCTTAAGATTCACATTTTCTGATTTGATCCAGAATGATTTACTGTGGCATAGTAATTGCATGGGAAGAGAATTCTCTGCAGCAATACATTATGGAGGAATAATCTGTTATTCAGAGTGGAGTAAAGCACTGCCTCTTCATAGTTGTTGTATTACTTCCTTCTGTTGTTTGATAATGGTGTGTTGAGAAATTGGCAGCTATTAAAAAATGGACAAAAATGAGAATAGATGAGAAATGAATGATGAATTCATCAAAGGCATTGCCACACCGAAGCTCCTGGCTTTTGACGTCCTGCCAGCCATGGCAATGCTGAACTAGGGTTAGGTCTTGAGCTGCCCTTAAATTTTACCAGAGGGAAAGATCCTCAGAAATGTCCTGACTAGTAAGCTGCTGGGATAGAATGTGGACAAATACAGAAAAAAGGAGTGAGGTTTAGCCACCTAACATGGAGTGACTGTGCAGGGCTGGATAGGTGCTGGACTGGTCTTCTAACTGAATCCTTGGCTCTGAACTTTCCTCTGGAATTAAGCCCATGGAAAGGGATGACAACACTGAATGCCCCACTGGCCTACTGCATGAAGAGCGAAGTCTAATTCCCCACTCAAAGAAGAGATTTGAACTTCTCTCCTATTACTAGGGAACATAATTCAAGTTTTGGGTCTTGTTTGCTAACTTCAGTGCTTTCTGAGACTGACAATTCTGCTTTATAGCCTCTTGGGACATGGAACAGATGTGGACTCTCACCAGTTCAGCAGCCTTTTGTTGCTGATGCAAGTTTGCATGTATTTAGCTATATTTAGGTATCTAAAGAGTTTAGTGATTATTATAAAGCAATTTTGAAGTTGTCAGTGACACTGAAGAGGAAGACTTGGGCATTAACTTCTCAGAGAATATTCTCAGAGAATAAAATGCCTAAGTTCATTTTTTTTTTTTTTTTTTGTGGATTATTTTTTTCACTGAGTTTTCACAACTGTTGCCACAGTTCATTGAAGAAGAACACTCTCTATAAAAAACAAACCAAACCTGATTATCTTTCCATTTCAAGACCATCCTATAAATCTGGCACATTACTGTGATTTTTTTCCCCTCTGGCTCATGAAATGTAGGAAATAACAAGCTCACAAAACTTTCCAGCCCTCATAAAGGTTTTGTTGTTGTCAAAGGGCATATATAATTCAGAGTGAGATAAGAATTGAACAAACAATTGTCATTCCTTAGGGCAACTCTTTGCAAAGTTAGCCAAGCAGAGAAAATGGAAGACTGAAATAGAGGATTAAAGAAGATATTTAAACAATTCTGTTATATGTCAGAGATAGAAATAAATTGAAAAAAAAATCAGAAAATCTCATAATCAAGTAAAAACAAATATTTCACCAGATATACATATAGTAGCTTTACAGGGCTCTTTCTTCTCGAAGAGTCTACAAAGGTGAAATTCAGATTGCATCATAGCTGGCTATGCTTATGTGCAGCCTGATGTTCTCAGAGTGAGAATCCAGCGCTCACTTAAACAATGAAGTAAGGATCTACAGTTGTCCCTTTGAAATCAATCTTAGGTTATCAAAAAAATCACTTTGTATTGCTCTTACATCTGGGTTTTCAAAAATGTTTGCTTCCAGCTTAACTCTATTCCTGTTGCAATCGATGGAAGCCCACTGGCTGCAAATAGAAATGTAATAACATAAGCTTAGTTTGTATGCAGTACAGTGTCTGTAACACTGCCCAGTAGTGGATTTTTATGAGAAGAGCAGCAAAAATAGGATAGCTTTTCAGCTGTTATCCATCAAAGATTTAGGGATCTCCCAACACAGGGATTGCATCCTGAACATTGCATCTAATAGCCTATCCTCTGTGAATTTCTGAGATCTAATTTTTATCTCGTTAATATGGCTGGACTTCACAATATCCTGTGGTGCTGTTTCATAATTTCATGCTAATGTGTGAAAAAGAACATCCTTGTGTGAAAATGATGACTTGTAGTTTAAATGGCGGTCTTGGGTTTTGCATTACCATGAGAATGAGCAATTTGCCCAGGATATTCAGAACGTGAAACCTAGATCTGGAGCCCTAGGTTTGGATTTGGATTTTGATCTGGGTTTAGTGAGCTCTAGAATTGGATAGCTGCATAATGCTGCTTTTTTACTTTGCTCTTTATTTATATCTAAAATTCAAAATGTTTTCCCTTATCTTTTTTTTAACACTGCTGAGCTGTCTGACAGCTATCTGCTATATTTCCAGGACTTTCTTCTTGAATAGTAATAATTAAGAAAAATCCATCATTCTGCACATTCTGCACATTCAAGTTATTTTTCCCACAGTCATTCTTTTGCATTTGTTTATACTGAATTTTGTCATTTTTATCATCCCATTCTCAGTGTCAAAAAATCCTTTTGCAGCTCTTTGCAAATGGCTTTAGATAAAAATATTCTAAAGAACACTATAATAGCACCAGCAAAATGAGAGAAAGGTAAAATAAACCTAATAAGCCTGTGCTATGATCTCAGTACTGGGGGGATTTGGGAGCTTGGACCTAGGTCTGGCTGTAGATGCCTGTTAGATGTCTTGCTAAATGCAAGGCTTTTTCCTCTCAGAATATTTTTTGATCAAAAAAGTTTTGGTAGATATGACATTTTGAATGTAAAGATTTTGCAACTCAAAGAGATACAGTGTCGTTTTGTTTATTAAACCAAACAGTTTCATCTTAAGCACTTGTATGTCTCAGGCAGAGCTAAGTGGGTGTCAGATTCAAACAAAATTGGACTGTCAAAATGATTACAAAATGATTAATTTTAAGATCAGGACATTGTGTCTTTTTTTTTTTTTTTTTTTTTAACTGCTCAAACCATGAGTTCAAATATTTGATTCTATTAATCAGGGTGAAATTAAATATAAAAATATCAGAATCCTCCAGCAGAGGAAAATTTTGTGTTTTTTCTCTCAGCTCTCTTCCTGGCTCACAGGCTGATGTCTCAGACCAAATGCTGCCTCCTGTCATCAGGGAGGTCAGAAAAGCGATCTATGCCCTTCCTTTGGGCACACAATAACTTTTTTTAAAGTTTGGAATTCTGAATTACATCTTCTGAATTTATGGGAAGATGTACTTACTACAGTCCTGCTGCTGGGCTGATAAAAGGGAGACAGGGAGAGGCTGGTCAAGGCAATGTCTTGTTCTTCACATATGCATTTATTTCTATCCCATTTAAGATAGCCTTCTCTCTCTTGAACTCATGAAAACAGAGAGAAAAATTATACTGGTTGTATAAATACAGTTGGTATCATGGAGATCGATACAAGACTGCTGCACTGTGAGTGGCAAACAGCCAAGAAAAAACTGAGCATAGCACAAGAACAAACTATGTAAAATCTCAACTGGTGGCAACCCAGGGGACAGCAGTGTCTTGACTTGACCTGCTCTACTGTAGTGAGTAGTGTCCATGGACTTTGGAAAAGACTCCAGGAGATCTGTGGGATTTGTATGTACACGAATAAACACCAGCAGCACAAATATAGTGGGAAATAGACATTGTATGAGACATTCAAGGCAAATCAATAATGCACCTGTGTAAGTTAATACAACTTAGAGGCAAATAAATGTGGATATATTTACCTGATGTGGGGTAAGGGCTTGAGTGTATTTTAGACTTCTGAATTTATGTTTTAAACCTTTCGGTCCTGGCGCATATTGATCTGAAGATAACCATTGCCACAAGAATTCTTAAATACCTAAGCTGAGAGTAGGGCAAAACATTTTCCAGCCAACTCTGAATGTTTTACTGTTTCCCTTCAACCCCCCTTACTCCCCTCAGTGGTCTTTTTCTAGGACAAACTGTGGAAAATGGCCAAATCTGTTAATATGAAATCAATTCTTATCACTGATTTAGGTGGAGTTAATCATCATTTACATTCATAGTAATACATCTATTATTGTGACCTAAAAACTTTTTGATATTGTTATGTGCTTTTTAGAAATGATGCTCTAATTTAAGAGACCCTTAAATATAAAAATATTCACAATTAATGCACTTTAGCCTATGTTATTGTCTCATAACTGCTGTGTTCAACAAATAACTTGATGATCTTCACTTACTGATGTTCAAAAGATTCTTGTCCCTCTATTCACCTTTGATTTTGATTGTGATCCGTGTAATTCATATATACCCTCTCTTTGATATGAGCTACTGATGTGAAAGAAAACAGAGATTCAAAGAAAAGGTCCAGTAATAATCACCAAATTTCACCTAATCTTGTGAAAATCCAAAAATTTTTTGTTGTATCCATTCAAAACCGCAAATCAGGACAGCTTGTCTTTGGACTATGTTTCATAATACAAAAATGCTTGTGAAGTTCAGCAAAACTTTCGAAGAAACTGGGCTGAGTTTTGGATTTTAATAAAATTAAAAAATAGATGTTTCATATGATTTGAAGTTTTTGCACTGAAAGCTTTGCCCAGGCACCACTTACTAAGATGACAACATTTTGTGAAGTTATTTTTTTTCCATTTCTCTTAATAAGGTGCATTTTGAAGATTTACTCTGAGAAAAAATGATTTTTCTCATCCACTAAAATGAAGAAAAAATGACAGAGATTGACTGGTCTCTTGCAATTCCAGCATATTACATTTATGTTAGAAATGAAACCGAAAATTGCACTGGAGATTTCATCTGATCCAGTAATTTGCAGATGCTTTTCTAGCCTTCTATCTAGTTCCAGACTGACCACATTCTGTTTCATCTTCAAATTTTTCTTCCTCTGACTTGCTCCTTTGCACTCCTTTCAGACATATGATTTACAAAGACTGTTATCATGCTCTGTTTATGCAACATTATGTGTGGCTGCCTTAATAGAACAAAAGACATTTTTTACTTATCTGGCACATGTTCTTTAAACACTACTAAGTTGTTATTACAATCATTCAATCATTCACTGTCAATTGCTGGTATTACTAGCTCATAATACTTCCCATAATACAAACTGCAGCTTGGGGAGTTCCTTAATATATCCTTCATGTCCTGAATACTATGTCATTTTAAAGGAGAAACTTCAGAATATATTTTTCAAAAGGCAAAATGCAAAGACACTTCATTGTTCAGTTACTTAACTCACACGTTATCATTTAATCTTGTCCAGACTTCCCCGGAATTTGATCTCTGTCTACCTACCTGTCCATTCAATGGTAGTCTATATCCTATACTCGTCTACAGATGACATACATATAGCAAGTATTTTTTTTGGAGTGCATTGTGTCCACATGTTTGTTGAGTGAAATGGTCAGAAAAATGTGCACTACTTGGATTTCTCATGCAATTCTAGAGTTGCTGATTATGCAATCTGAGGTGGAATTCAAGTGTAAATTAAGACACACTTGAATGTCTGCATATGCACTAGGTGTTTAAATTCTGTTACACAGATCTAATTAATATAGTCAGTAGAGTCTAGAGAAGTATTCAGCTAACACAAAATAGACCTCTGCTTTCAGCCAGATAAAATCTCTCTCTAAACTCCACTGATTATATGGATGCTTATGATCTTTGAAGTGTCTTACTGACCTGTTTCTATTTTTAAACTCAGTAAGATAGAGCTACCTTTGAACACCAATTTTGATTTATGTTGTATATGGGACGTGTGACACTCATGTGTCAGAGCTCTGCTTCTGATTCTCACAGAGGTGATATGCTTTCTTGTAATTTGTGTCCTTGATTTTTCCTAATACATTGATATTTTGAAGTTGAATGTCTGGAGTTCCAGCAGGTAATCAGTACCTGCTGGTTACAGATCATCGGCTGGTGGCCCAGATGCCTTCGTATTCCATAGCAAGCAGTCTGTCTTGGATCAAAAGCCATTAACTGAATATAGAACGTAGCTGTACTAAGTTAAAATCTAGTTATGCAGTTTATATATAGCAGACAGTACCACTCACAGCACAGATAGTACAAAAAAGGTATAATGGCAAGAATTTGGGAAGTTTACTTGAAGCAACTTTCAAATCAAATTGCTATAGTGAAATGATTTTGTTTGGTGAATGCTTCTGAAAAGGACCTTGGTCCTACAGAAATGCTTCAAAGAGCAAAACTAGGGTAAGAGAAGGGGAAAATGTAGAGGTAGAAATGCTTTAGTACTACAGCAAGTAAATCACCATAAGGTCTCATCCTTCATACTGGACATGGTAGAGGTATATAAACACCAGAAGAATTCCCATAAGATGTAGGAAGGTTAAAAGGAGAAAAGATGCGGATAAAGAAAGGAAGATAAGTTTTCTGAGAGCTCTAAGTAAAGGATAAGTCCTTAAAAAGAGGAATTAAATAGGAAGATCTTCCAAATTATTCTATGATTCAAAGCTAAATATCTAAAAGGAATTTAATGAAGAATTAAAGAACAGCCTTAAGGTCTGAGAAATCCCAACACAATGCATATCTGTAGCTTTTATGGCACAGGGAACATCAAGCATACCTAAGAGGAAAAATACAAGTTTATTTGGCAACAGCAGACAGAAGAACTCAAGAAGGCTTATCAGGTGGCACATAGCCATTTGATTTCAACCCGGAAAGGGGTTTCCATAAATGAGGTTCAAATGCCAAAATAAATAATAGGAATTAAAGAAATAGTAGGAAGAGGGCAAATAGCAGCCCTAAAACACTACAATCAGTGTGGTTTGCTCATTCCCTTTGACAAGAAAAAGGTTCAGCATGTTCAGAAGTGTACTCAAATGAATGCCAGTTCTGAATGTGCTGATTCTTCTCATGAAAAAAAAGGTAAAAGGGAAGCTTTGCCATGGAAAGAAATCAAAGGCAAAAAGATATTTTATAGCATGGCCCAAGAAACTTGTATAGTTAGGAAAGGTGCACGGAACTTCCTTGCTTTCATATTAGAAATATATCCTGTGCTAGGCAAGGCTGTGTAAAAACCACCAGCCAGCAAAGCTCAGCCTACTAGTTACTTATGGCATCACTTAGCAGAAGGGAGGAAGTTATAAAAAAGAAAAAGAAAACCTTTAGCAGTCAATACTAAATACAAATAGTTGAAACTAAAAGCATTTCACAAAAGATCTCTATTGGAAAGATAATGAAACCTACCTAGATGGCTTTGATCTGAAAGAAAATGTTGTTCTCTGACCTAAAAAGAAAATCACTACTCAGTAAACTCCTTGAAAATGGCTTACTTCACAATTGTAAAATGTCTTTACAATTAAATGGCAGGCAGAAAGAAGGGGTTTGGAAAAGCTACTGCTCTTCTCTACAGTGAGATGACTTACAAGTGCATTGTTTGTCTTTTTCTAAAAACAACAATTATTTGGAATAATATTGAAAATTTAATCATTTCAATTTAATCACTTCAAGTGTAATCAACATATGTATTGGCTGCAGGGCAACAACCATAATATGAAGACACTTTATCTTAAAAAGATTATTCTTTCTGTAGAAATATATATATATATATATATGTATGTATGTATGTATGTATGTATGTATTTAGTAGGGGAAGAAATGGGAAAAACAAGTACTGCTTTGGAAAATATCATTTTCTAATGAATCTTAAATAAGATTTTTTAACTCTAGTTTGTATGATGTCCTATTGTCTGTTTTTTCTGGGCTCATTGATTTCCTCTTTTTAGTTCATACTGAGCTAGCTTGTTGTATGTCTACTTTTAAGTCTTTTCCCCATAAATGCTTAGGACCCCTAGAGTCATGCTTTATAAGCAAGATACCAACATGAAGTGATGAAGAATGTACTCATCATGAAAAGTTGCCTCTGATGAAAACTCATATTTTATATAAGATTTGTTTTGAAAATAGAATTTCTATTTAGTAATTATTTAATTAGAATAGCACTGCTGTAGCATACATACATTTTAAAGTGTTTGTTTCTATGGGTCTTGTATGTAGAGTTTAATGACTTTTTCCATAAGAAATGCAGTTTTCATAATCCTAAACCTACTCACAGGTTTAGGCAGGAATTTGCCAAACAGTTTTCACAGAAGATTGGAGATCAAAGTTCACATTCACAGAGCAGCTGGACAAGAATTTATAATTTTCTTCTTTTAATAGTTCAGTTGTTGCAAGAGCTAGCTAAGATAGTGTATAGACAAACACAATCACTTTTGCCTAATTAGATATGAACTCACAGTTTGTTCAAGAAACGTTCAGTATCAAGCTAGAGTGGAGTCTCCACTTTGTATAAATAAGGAAATGTTCCCTGGACAGGGCATTTGGACAGGGCACTGGAAGCCAGGTGTCACACCTCCTAGGCAGTGTCCCAGCCAGCAGGTTAACAGTCAGCCTCTTCTTTCGGACACGTAAGTGCTCCATTAAAAAGTGGAACAGTTCCAAGCGGAGAATGATAAGAACACTTTCCTAAGAAAACAGCATTCCTGAGTGCTTTCCTCCCCTCAGAACAATGTATTTGAGCTTAAAGCACCTCTTAAGTGTCCCCTCCTTCCCTTTATGTAAATCATTCCATTTTTGTGTGAAATTCTGAAATATTGATTGAATCTCATAACAGAGAATCAGTATAAAGATTTGGCAAGTTGGGTACTTAGGAGGTGGATTAACTGGGTTAATCCAGCCCCACTGCACAAGGTGGATCAGTATCAACAGGAGATAATGAGAGATCCTCTGCTCAGAGCTTTTTATACCACTGTGGTTAGGATTTTGGCTAAAAAGACAGAGACTTAAATCCCTGTACATAGAGTAGCAAGTGAAAAACTGTCCTCCACACCTGTGTGAATCTTTCAATCACTGAACTATGGAACAAAAAAGTCCTCCATTGCCCCGATTACTTTTCTGAGTCTAGCTAGTCATCCATTTTTCTTAATTTACAAATGTCTCTCAAAAACGGATTGGTTCCAGGATGGAAGGAACATTTAATTAATCACAAAATAATTATTTACATATTTTATTAAGGGAAAAATGAAGAAGATGTTTACTTTCCTTCAATTCAAACTGAGATGTTTTGTTAATTAGATGGTGGTTTGGGGGGTGGTGTAATTTTGCAGGCCATTATTTAACCAGTGCTATTTTTATAACATGATCAGACAATCCATGTGGGAAGGGCACTTAGGAGGTCTCTAGCATGACCTCTTGCTTACTGCAGGGACAGCAGTTGTGTCAGACCGGAGTGTTCAGGGCTGTGTCCACTTGGATCATGAAAGCCCTCAATGATGACAAGTGCACAGCCTCTCTGGGAAATTCTTCACCGCTTGACTGGCCTTATGGTGAAACAATTTTTTCTTATGTATAGTCTGAGTCTCTCACGTTTCAACGTTTGCCCATGTTTCTCCTCCTCTGGCTGTGAGGAGCCTGGCTTCATCTCCTAGACCACCTCCTGCAGGCACCAGAACTGCCATTAGGTCCCTCAGAGGCTGTCCCTTCTCCAGGGTGATAAAGCCCAAGTCCCTCACATGGAAGCCTTTTCTCACAGGGCAGTGCACCAGCCCTGAGCAGCCTGAACTTGCTTCAGTTTTTCAGCGGCTTACTTGCGCTGGCAGGAGCAAGACAGGGCCCAGTATCCTAGTTGTGATCTAACGAGTAGAGGAGGATAATCCCTTCCCTTGACTGACAGGCTGTGCTCCTGTTAATATTGCCCAAAGTCCTGTTGGCTCTCTTCACTGTCAGGACACACAGCTGGGTTGTGCTCAGCTCACTATCCCCCAGGCCCCCCAGGACCTTTCTGCAGAGCCGCTCTCCAGACAGTCAAACCCAGCCTGTATGAGTGCAGTGTCAGTGCAAGCAGCTCTTCCCTGCCAAGTGCAGGACCTGGCACTTGTATTTCATCAGGTTCCTTTTGGCCCATTCCTACAGCCTGTCCAGGTAACTCCAAATGGAAGTCCTGTCCTTGAGCATATTGACTGGTCCCCTCGATTTGGTGTTTGCAAACTTGATGAGAGAGCACTTGTCACCTCCTCCAGGTAACTGTTGAAGTTGTTAAATAGGATAGGTCCCAGCACAGACCCCAGTATTCCATTTGTAAGTAACATTACCATGGTCCTCTGAGCCTGATAATTTTGATGTTATTAAAGTAGTCATATGCTAAATGTCAAAGGGTCTAATGTTGCTTTGATGCAATCCTGCAAACACCTAACGACACCAGAAGTGGCCACTTTTCATTCTAAAAAAAATGCATTTTTAAGGTAATTCAAGAGTTTCAAGTGAGTGTATATCTATTTCTAAAAAAAAAAAATACATATATATATCTGAGTATTTAACAAGGTAGGTTGGAAACAAAGAACTCCAAAGAAGCGAGGCTCTTTGCTCTTTTGCCTCTCATACCTCCTACTTTACAAATATCAATATCACAGTGAGAAAACTGTGATAGTGAGAGTGAAAAGTCTGTTTTTAAACCATTCATTTCACAATCCATTCCTCTAACTGATTGATCTTCATGACTGTGGGAACATCTTGGCAACTATCATAGGTGGAGCATTTGTGTGGGACCCAGAGTAATCGTTACACATAGTCTGAGGCCAGTGAACAGTACATTATGCAAGTTGCTCTCAGCACTGCTGTGGCACTGGTCAGGTCATGTGTACAAATGTTGCTGACATTGCTACTTTAAGTAGCCTGTGCCTATTTCCTTTCTTTTAGAAAAATAAAATGCTCTTTCATTTTTGTTGTTAGCCATGGTTTAATTTTAATTATAAGTTCAAGTGGTTTTTTTTTCATTTTTTTCTCCCCTTCCTACTCTGTCAAAATGATTACCTCTGTGATAAATAGGAGTCATAAAAGCTAATGTGTTAGTTCCAGATATGAACAGGTTTGGAATAAGAAACCAGGTAAGAGGTGGTTAAAAAAATACAGTAATTGAAACTCAAGATTACTTCCAGATTTCTACAATAAATTTGCATTGCAAAGATTATTTTTAGATTGAATCAGAAAAAATTCAGGGAAACATGAATTGAATATCTATAAAATTGAACAATTTTACTCTGGCTCTTCATGAATTCTTCTGTAACTTAGGAGAGACTTTCAGGGAGCACTTCTTGTTTACTCATCTTGCTCCTGTAGTTCCCAAACTGCCACAAAAACAGAGAGACAAGTGCTAATGGGTAGTGTGGCTCTGTGCAGGCTGCTCTGGAGTCCAAGTCCAAGTTTTTCTGGGGCCTCTTTCATTGGTGTGGTCCCACAGTCTGTCCCCAAAAAACAAAGAAGACTCCATTACTTATTTTGCCAAAAAAATCTAGAATTTGGAATGGTCTTCTAGATGTTCTAAATGAGAACAGAACTACATTTTGAACTATCAGAAGACTCTATGAAGAAAATTACCTTTACACACAGAGCTCTAGTTACTAGTGCCTCTGAGCTAGGGCCAATCTTTTAGAGCTTTACTTCCAAGAATGATCCATCCTCACAACTTCAGATGAAGTCACGGGAAACCTAAGGTGACTGAAGATCAGACTCAAAATGGAGTAGCTCATGGAGACAATTATTTTGATTTGCGCAGGACACCATTAATTTTTAGAAGTACTGGAACATGTAGAAGCTAGACTGTGGAAATGTCACTCATAATATATCTGGGGGAAAATTGCGCACAACTTCTACATCTAACAAACAGTAAAGCAAGGCCTTGGGGTTATACTGGAATATCAGTCAGTAGAGGGTGTGAGTATGTGTGCACCTGTGCATGCATAAGTGTGATAAAAAGAAACATGACTAAATATCTGGGGGAAAATATTCCACCCAAAAGACATTTATTATATGTATGTGTAAATTGGCTCCCCTACAATGTGGTAGGTGTTAAAATAAAGTCATTTTCCAAAAGTCTGATACAATTATTCATTTATAGTGTTTCTTGAACTGTGGGTCATGAACCCTCAGAGACTCAAAAATAAGTACAGAGATGCAATGTCTTCTGTAGCAGTCAGCAGTTCAGTTCCTCCAGGAGAGAAGAAATCAGAAGTAGCTGTAATTACTGATTGAATTGATTACGTGAAGAAGAGAACAGCAGATGGCCTATAGGTGCCTTTAATGGCTAGCAGCAGCTCAGTCCCTCCAGGGTAGGACATGGCTATTTATACCTGCAGCTAGTATTTACAACTGCTTGTTACTCACCCAGCCTGTAGGATCTAAGCTAGTGTGGACTCCCAGTGCTGGATAAAGACAGATGTACTAGAAAGGATCATCACTGAAAAAGTTTGTGAGTCCTGTTATACTGTTCCTTATTTGGACCTCCAAGAACTCTAGCTGTGGATTCCTAAACTCATTGTCCAGTCTCAACATCAGTAATTACTGAAGTAAGCAGCTGTGAGCATGTTTATCAGCTAGCGGGAAATGCAACTTCAGTAGGGCTCTCTGAAACAGGCTGGTCTAGAAGTGAGGTTGCAGCCAGACAGCTTGGGACTTTACCCCTTAGCTAGTAGCAGTGATCCTTGAAGGAATATTGTAAATCCTAGGAGATCTCACACTTGGGATTCTTTTCCTGCTAGTTTTCCACCATTTGTGTTTAAATCCTTTCTGCCTCTTTATGTTCAACTACATACAATTTTACACAATTTTAAAAGCCTAACCTCCTTTTCAGATGTCTGGAGACCCTTTCTCTGCCTGGACCACGTCTGTATGACGTTGCCCTGCAGATGCTTGAGGTGAAATCCTATGAGAGGTTGAGTGTTGTTACATTTATCTGTACACAAAAATGGCTCCACAATCAGTAAGAATTAACTTTGATTTTAGCCTGTGAGAGAAAGATATTTCAGTGCTCCTGAAGAGAACATTGTATCTGTTATCTGTTTTCCAATAGTCTGCAATGGGTAGTATTTGGATATACTTTTTAATTCTGTTCCAGTTCTTCCTACCAGCTGCTTGTGTTTAATGACAGCAGAGTGCTGTAAGAAATAAAGGTGCAATGCACAGAAAACTAAAACACAATTACTTAGTTACACAAAGAAGCTAAACTTTTTTTTTTACTTCACTGAAAATGGCAATGAGATCATTTTTATTGTTCCAAGCCCACAGCCAAAAGAAATGGTTGTGAGGACATAAAAGAATTGAAAACCTCTATTTACTTCTTAAGTTCTTTACTGATAGAAAGCTAGGTTGCTTCTTGTAGGCCCCTTATGCAAATGCCAGAGGGTTTTTTAATAGTATTTTTTCAGATTCATTTACAGTTTCAAATAGCTGATTTAAATAGGAGTGGAGATTTAATTTTGGTTTAATTCTCAATGTCTTTATGCAATACTTGCATCAATTTGCTTGTGGAAAATCCTTTAGAAAATAAATACGGCAGAGAGTTGAAACTAAGAAACTGGAACCACTGCTTGTCACACAAAATATTTGTAAAGAAGGCCTATATTCTCTCTTCAGATACCTATGGTATCCAACAGCCAGGGTGGTTCCTCCTGTTGTCCTGTGGAAGGCTCTGCAGAAAAGATTATGAAACTGAAGGCCGATGCAGAACGGTTTCTGAGTGGATGCATGGAGCAAAGGAGTCTGCCTGAAGAAGGAATGAGTAGACAGACAGAGCTTTCAATACTGAGGGCTGGCAGCAAGAGAGTGTGAGCTGTGAGTCAAAACACTGTCCTTTGTTTTTGTTCTCCAGAGCCTGGGAAAACAAGGCTGCATATACTCTTTGTGAAGGACTGCCAATAGCTCACTGCTCCCACGAGCGCTTGCAAGGCCTTGTGCATTTGCCTGCTCGTTCAGGTCAAGAACCAGCGGTAGTGTCATTGCACTGAAGCAAGCAGTCCTGGAGGAAACAGGAGAGATGCTTGGGGGCAAGGGATGTGAAGGAAGAGGACAATAGGCAAGTGACACCCTTGGTGGGATGAAGGTGGTGCTCTGCTGCTGGGCCCCCACCATGGATGTGCGGGGCTGAGTGTGTCGGGAGCAAGGCAGGAGCTGTAGCAGGACTGACCCAGCCCTGCTGGACTCTGCACAGTGCCGTCTCCCACCATTTTGCTTGAGATTAGTCTCCTCCTATGCAGCACCTGCAGGTGCCAGGAAGCAATGCAGAGCAGTAAGGGAGCTCTCTCTTTTTGCATGCAGCTAGACTGACTTTTGGATGAAGTACAAAGTTTTCTTTAAAGATATGGGCAACTTTGCAATCTGCTTTACATAGGTTTGCAACTGTGTGTGATAAGTAAAAGACAAACTTAATAAGATGAATAAAAATCAGATTTATTTCCTTATCTAGTTACTGTGTAGGAAAGAAATATTTAGGAGTCATGTGCTGTAGTTCCACTGTAATATTTCTGGAATCATCAAACCATTTATTGCAATGCCTCTTCATCTTTGCTGCTACATTCAATTAACTCAGATATGATTTACTTTATGAAAGAAAAACACTGTTCTGTAGATTATAGTATGCAAATCATTTATTCCAGGGTGCTATTTCTGGGATTTTAAGTTGCTGATTAATACCAACAATCCCAGCATAGCCTTGATCAGCAGATTTGAGGAATTATTTTCATTGACCCTTCTTGGCTTCACAGTAAGACTGCAGTTTTGCAAAGGCAGCTGGTATCAGCAGTGACAGGGCAGGTGAGGAAATTAAAATTTTACTCATCATGGAGACTGTCAATGCGGCTTGTCTAGCTTTTTGCAGATTCAAAGTTGACTTATTTTACAGATATCTTACTTCTGAATACTGGCTTTGGAATGCCATTATACTATAAAATGCCCTACTCTTTTCAAGAGCTGTAATGGGTGCTAGCCATTTTGAAAATATTTTTACTGTTTACATATAAACATCTTTCCTATGTGAAGTAACAGCGATAAATACACTACAGGGCAGCAGGATAAACCTGGCATGAACTATTCACTGCCTCATCACTCGTCTCACTTCAAACTTAGCTTCACAAGATGCAGGCTAAGGTGCTTCAAAGAGGTGTAATGAGATACTGCACAGGGAGGAGCAAAATCTCAAACCACTGATTGTACATGCTGGTGGTTCCCAACATCTGAAAGTAGATGGGGATATTCTATCTGTGACGATGGACTGTTGGTTATACCATGCTGTGGAATGACAACACTCACAAGATGAAGGGGAGAGTGATCCGTGATCTGGAATGAACACAGTCACTACAGCAATTTCACAGGCTGTGTGCTGTGGGGTTTGGCTGCTGATGAGCAGTCCTAGTAAGAGCTGAGTGGCAAATGAATACGCATGTGCCGTCATCCAGTTGCATCGCAGTCGCTGTAACAAGCCTTCATGAAGTCAGCTCGGAGCACGTCTGCTAAATGTTGGATTAGAGCAGTCCTTTGATGGTTTTCTGATTTTTAGAATTGCTCTGGTCACCTCCAGTGTAGAAAAATCTATGAAAAATGTTCTACAAATGCCTTCTACAGCTAGAAAACTACTAAGAAAATCAAACACTGCTGTAGTCTAAGATTTTCAGTGTCAATAGACAACCCAAAAGCTAAGTGACCAAGTAACTAGTACTGCCTGCTGGGACACAGACTTACTATGGAGCTGACATAACTGTATCAAGTGAAACTGGATAACTAAATTTACTTTGGACAATGATTACAAGCCCTCTGGTATATTTGCTGAAGAACTTGGTTATGGAATGTTATAGGAAGTTTGGCTAAGAAGTTAGGTCTTTCTGGCAGTATTGTTAAATATGTAATCAAACTGTCATTAAAATGGACAAATAGAAATTTTTCTCTTAAATGAGTGTGTTGTACAACATGCATAAACATTTTTCACTGGCTGTACAATCTCGAAAAGGTGCAGTGAAATTTCTGTAGTGATCTTTTCATCTTTTTCAGTCATAGTCTTACATCTGAAAGCCTTTTGAAATATGTTGTCCTGGAAGACTGTCCTTTGTGCTGGGCAGACATTGAGTGCAGGATGCCAACCTGAAAGGCAACCTGCTGCTTAGTCTATATGTCAGTCAGAATCTACCCATAACCAAGTCCTTGTTGCGTAGCCAGGTCAGAGGAAAGCTTCCAGGTCTAACCAGTCGCATCCTATCACCTATTTCATGAACCATCAGTGCAATGCCACATATCTGCCATAATGTGCTGTGCCAATTCTCCCTCTGCAGATGGGCTCTAGGAATTGAATCACTCTTAAATGTGGAAAGACTAAGTGGCAGTTAGAGTTGTAAGAAGTCAAAAGGGAAACTGAATGTGGGCTGTGGAAACTATTCTTATGATGACATTTTAAAAAAGAAATGGAAAAGAAAAGGTTAAACTTCCATGGTGCCATGTGCCATATCTGTGTGAATACATTGTTGTGTTGGACGGTGATGTGACCATTGAGCCTTGCTCTGTAGGAAGATGGAGTGTCTGCTGCTCTGTGGCTCACAGAAGGCTGGGATTACAGCAACAGAAGCAAATTAACCCAAGTCCTTGCTACTACTCAGCATGAGGTGGCCTGTAGAGGGAAGGAGGCTGTAGTTAGGAAGGGGGACCAGAAGCATCGAGAAAGCTGGGAGTGAGGAAGGATAGACAGGAGGTGTAGGGCAGTTAGAACTTTTTTTTTTTTTTAATGTTGTGATTGAAAGCATTGTCTTTTCTATGTAAACAGAAGAATAGCAAATCATGGGAAAAAAATCTCTTTAAAACAACAAAGCTGAGATTGCTGCACTGAACCCTCTGAATTGTCCTGCTTAATGGATAACACATAAGAAATGCTTCTGAGAGAAAAATGAAATCAAAATACAGAAATTATTAGCTTACTGTTTATATTTTCATTAAGCTTTCTCATGTTTCATATTTAATTATCTAAAACAAAAAGGCCCTGCCTTGCCAGATCTTCTGTGTCACAGTAATTAAACCAAGTTCAAATCACTTTTAATATTTGTAATTGCAATTTAAATGAAGCACTGCGGGAAGACACTCATCCAATTTAGAATCTGTTTGACTATTTGTGCCAGACACGTTCTATTTCAACCTAATAATTACCCTTATTTTGATCCAGTAGGTGGATGACTTCTCTTTTTTTAAAACTACCATAAATTTTAGCATATTTATGAGCTGGATATTCCTGTGCAGAGCACTGCAGAGATCTCCTTTGAGCCACTGGAGTTGTTTTCACAGTTAGAGGTTCCTTTGTGTTAATTCAAAGACTACTACATTTGAACTTCCCCACTTCTGTCTGCCTGAGTCCTGCCTAAATCTTGCCTCCTTGTTTCTGTTTTCCGCCTCCCGTGGTCAGGAGCCCCATGCACTGAAGTCTGCAGTGTTATGTATAGACACCTAAGCTACATGGCATGCCAGAAGCATTTGAACAGTGACAGCACAGAGCTTGGCGCAGGCTAATTCACCTCTTTGAGTAACTACAGGATAAACTAGTTCCCTCAGTGCCGTGCTGCTGCCTCCACTCTGCTTTGATGCTTGGATAGCTTTTTCAAAGTGAGCTCAGTATCCCTGTACTCCATTCCAATATGCAATCCAGACATAGCCTTATGCATAACTTATTAGCCCAAATCTCTTGTAGAATGGTTTATGAAAAACAGGCAAGATTGTGCAAATTTGCAGTCATTGCTTAGTCACTTTCTTTCACAAAATCTATCTAGACTCACCAGTGAATATAGATGACCAGAGATAATTTCAGATCTGAATGTATTTAGATTCAGTGGTTGGTCTTGTCTGTTCCACAAGAACCTGTCCAGACTGCAAATTCAGACCCAGAACCAAGGTTCAGACCCAGGACAAATCCATATTTTGTTGTAGACTTTTACTACTTTGTTGTGTGCAGCTGTGCACACAGAAGGTAGAGTTTGACCTGTCATCTCCCTGAAGTTGTACCAGGCATCTCAATGCTTTTTTTGTATTGCAGAATATCAGAGGAAAAAAAATGACAGGAATGTAATAAAAATGACGAACATTTTCTCAGTCTTCTGAACCTGAGATTATGGAAGCTGAAAACAATTAAATGACTTTGCTTATCAAGTATTTTCATCTTTTCTGCTCATGGTGAAGAGCAGCACTTGTGACAGATGAAGATAAATATGCAAGATTAATGCCACTGTTGTCGATATACTATGAAGCAATGTTTAATATAGTATGGAAAAAAATAATTATTTAAAGAACATTTTAAAAAAAATGTATATTTATTTTTTGCATAGTTTCCAAGCAAATAAAAGTTAAACTAATGACAATTGGCTATAAGCAAAATATGTGTGAGGAGTCAATGTTGTCAAAATAATATTTGTGATAAATATTTGTAATTCTGTGAATATTCACTCCATTTCTGAGGGTCTGGCAATCTGATGCAATGAAGAATGATAACAACAGAGAGAGACACAGATTGAGAGAAGTGTACTTGCTTAGGGCCGGATTTATCTGTCCTAATGTAGGTGACTAAAAGACAGATGTCTGAGTCTAAGCAAGTCATATGAGGTTCCATTTAGTTAGCAGAGAGAAACAGGTATTTCCAGGGGGTGATTCATCTAATCCTAAAATCACATTTTTAGATGATAAGATAACTTAGCTTCTGAAACTGCCTATGCTTTTCCCTTGAGCATAGACGATGACTTGGCTAGCTAATCTATAAAAGTGAGGAAGGTGAGTTGAGCAAAAGAGGCAAACTGTTGTGAGGGAATAACATCAAAAATGTGGGGTTTTTTTGTAATTATTGTAGGTATCTACTTCAGCAGAGTGTAATGACTTTGAGAATATCTCTGTAGTACATGAGAAATGCACTACAAAAGCGTATTGTATTGCTCTTCTTTTATGTGCATTGCTATAGTTAAAAATTGCAGCAGAAAATCTTTGCCCTGTTGAAATCAAAGCTCTCACTCATTTCACAGCACGTAACTTTTCAGTTGCTGTTCTAATCTGAAGCGATAATTAGCATGTCACATTATAAAAGTAATTGTCCCTGTAGCATATAAATGTGTCAAATTAACAGCCATTATAAATAGAAGAAAATTCTGTGAAGTCAGCAAAGCATGTGGGGCTTTAAGGGGACTTCAGGGTATTTAGACACTGTGGCTCTCTGATTTCAATGAATGCTAGGTGATAAAGCCTTAAAGTTTCTGGACGCATGGACTGTCTATTGACTTTCAGTGGTTGTTAAATATTTAGGTGCTTTTGAAAAGGTATTTGCTTATTTTAGGCACTTAATAACATTTAAAAACAAAAATGCTTTTTCCCTGAAACATTTTAAAATGTTTCAAATACTCTGATCCAAGAAAAGGTTACAGAAGACCGCTTTGGATATGATCCTTTTGGATATGGATAAGAAAATGGACTCAGAAAATGAGTCCTTGTGTTCTGCTGTTTGAAGGCCACGGTCCTTCCTTCTTCCAGTGTACTGTACTCCCACTTTGACTCCCCCCATGACGTGATCAGCTCTACAGATGCCTGTGGTGCAAATCAGAGCTTTATCTGCCTTTAGACTTCATGCAAGGATGATACTTCCATTGCATGCTTCAGGTAGTTTCATGGTAGCAGTCTGCAGGAGATGAAGTAGTCAAATTCAGAGTTCTTCTTTCTTACTCTCTTTATTTCAAGTTTCTCAAGCCTTGAGAAAAAGTTAGCCTAGAAAATTCCAAATTTGGAATGAGATAATCTTTCTGTTACCTCTTCAAGTAAAAAAATACATTTTAATCTTTATGAAAAAAATATGACAATAAGTGGCCAAACAAGGACAGAAGTTCCTCTGATAGCTCTTTGATTGCCCCACACAGTAATAAAGACCCCTTCAATTCAGTTCTAAGAGGTAAGCTTTGTGTCTAGTATAGAAAAGAAATTCATCTTAGGTAATTTAAGAAAATATTTTAGTGATTTTTAGCTATCAAAGGAAAAATTCATAAGTTCTTATAGGATCATTTTAATGTAATTATTTAGACCATATGAATCTTCTTTCCTACTTGTCAGTTTTATTCTGCTTAGTCTGGCTGTATCCAGCTTATACAGGGTTTTTTCCCCCTTAGTTCTTTTTAGTTCTTATTCCCAACTCACACATGGTTCTAGATAAACTGATCTATATTTCTATAAAGTCAGTAGTCATATACTCCATTTGTCAGAACTACTTCTATTGAACAGAGCTGACCAGGAGCAAAGGTCTAACTCTCCTCACCGCTAGAAGGTTTACGTGCCTACATTTCTCAGAAGGGTTACTTTTTTGTTTACAGTGCTAAAATAAGTCCCATTATCTACAAGTCTATTGTATGCTATTATTGTTTTCATCTCTTTCAAGCTATTTTTTTATCTTCTGTAGTTTTCAAAATAGTTGCATTTGACAGCGCTCTCACCCATTGTACCTACTGGTCTAGTCTTCAATGTATTTATATTCTGTAATAGTTCTCTAATTTTTCCTACAATATATGGTGAATGCTCACAGTTTTCTTCTCTATTGCATGTGGATGGAGATCTGATAAATAAAGAGTGGTGGAGAAGTTAGGAATCCCATTGAAATGTTTCACATTCTTCATATAAAGGTGGTATAAGATCAGATGCATTTGCTCCTTTAACAAAAGAAAATAGCTGTGCCCAGCTAACCTTTCAATGCCTAGTAATGTCTGTGTGATGGACATGCGCAAACACTGGTCCCAAGTACTGGTGCTCAGTTTCTCCTGAGTTCATGTCTTTACACTCAACACTGTAGCAGAGGAGGCTGCCTAAAAAAAGAATGCACGTTCCAGCAGAACTGCAAGAAGCTGCCACATTACATTACTCAAACAACTTTTATACTATCATTTAGTAACCAGTAACCAGAAGAACATCTAACAAGAGGATATAATGGAATAATCAACTTCTAAGAAAGTTTCTAGCTTGATTCAATTGTGTTTGAGAGGGAAGGTCTGCAGGAGGATTCAAGCATGTTTCCAAAATTCAAGTCTTGAAAAGCCCTGATGAAATACCACCTCAGTACTGATGTGCGAGACAGAGAAATCTCATTGGGGTTGCTGTGCAAATTCTCCAGAAATTTGAAGTGCTTTTGGGAAGGATTTAAAAGTGCCTCAGTGCAAATAAAGTTAAGCTGATCTAAGGCCTAAGTCTTTTCGAAGTACAAAGTCAGGCATTCCTCCACCTCTTTTTGCTTGCAGTGAAACATAACACTTTGTCCCAATTCAAATGGCTTGTGGATTTTTGTTGTTTTAATTCTTGCTGTTACTAGGTATTATTATTTATGTAAGTATCCAATCTTTCTAGTGACATCTTTGAAACTTGTGGCCCTGAATTTATAACTAGTCTGGAAATAACTGCAAGGAATACACAATAGAATACAATCCTCTCTTGGCAAAGGAGATAATTTAACATCTTTCCAACTCTTATTTTTATTATTCTGAAATGATTCACTCTGTCTGCTGTCAAATTCCTCTGTCCTGCTTTTGCTTTCTTCTGTCTTCTGTAGGGCAGGGTAATGAATGAAAAAATGGATGTTTGTTTTGCACTTTCTGCTACAAAACTTGTAGTTTTCACAAGACAATGGTCAGTCTTAAATCAGATGTGTCAATTCTGGTTGAAAGATTTTAATAACTTCAAAAATCAGAGTGACCAATTTTTGGATGCAATTGACTTTCAGAGAATTTCAAGATCTATTCTTATTTTACAGTAAAAGCTTCTTCCTGGAAGTGGAAAGAAAATATAAGAATATATTTAGTTTAGATTTTTTTTAATGGAAATTCAGCTTTTTGGTCTTCTTGCAAGCCCCAGAGCATTCTCTGCCACCACAGAAATATATCATTCAGCAGTTTCAGCAGTATTTTTCTTAAACTTTCAGACTGACCACTTCTACATTGTGCTTTCTCTGCTCTACTTTTCAAATCAATAAAGAGAGTACTATAAAGGCATAGCTTTAAAAATCCTATCTTCAAGAAATTAATGTTTCAGAGTCCCTATTCTCAGTACATTAGACATAAAATTCAAGGGAGGTCAGATTAGCTAGTTATTATCCCTGTCATCCTCTTTCAGTATTTCACAGTCTTCATACATGCTGTCATAAAAGGCACAGTACTATTCTGTATTTTAGGATTAAATTTCTGTGATGTAGAAATTAAAAATGATCCTTGAAAATATGCTTTTCCAAGCTGCTTTACAGTACCTAGCTTTAATTTTCTTCCTATAATTATTTCTTAAGTTCCATGACAGCTGCTTATAAAGATCTTAGCCAATTACTGAACAATTTATGATAATCTACTATTTTCATATCCAATATTTTAGCAACACAATAAAGAATTCTAGTAAATTAAAGAAATGCAATTTTTTTTTCAGCAGAGGCAATCCTTCCTCTTTGAAGCAAATAAGATTCCTGCCTAATACAGGCAAGAACAAATCCTTTATCTCTGTGCATATATAATAATTACAGAATCACAAAATAGTTGAGATTGGAAGGGAAATCTAGAGACTGCCTAGTCCACTCCCCCTCTGCAAAGCAGGGTCACCTAGAGCAGGTTGTTCAGGGCTCTGCCCCGTTGGATTTTGAGTATCTCCAAGGATTGAGACTCTGCAGCCTCTCTGGGCAACCTGCTTCAGTGTTCAACCACTCTCACAGTAAAAACATGTTGTCTTATATTCAAATAGAAATTTTTTGTGCGTCAGGTTGCGCCGATTGCCTTTTGAACTGTCCCTGGGTACTACCATGAAGAATCTGACCTCATCTTCTTTACATTTTCCCATCAGGTATGCACATTGATAAGATCCCCCTGAGCCTTCTCTAGGCTAAGCAGTTCTAGTTCTCTCAGCCTCTCCCTGTATGACATGCTCCAGTCCCTTCATCATCTTTGGGGCCCTTTGTTGGACTCATTCTAGTAGATCCATATCTCTTCTGTACTGTGGAGCCCAGAGAACTGGACCTACCATCCAGATATGGCCTCATCAGTCCTGAGTAGAAGGGAGGGATCACCTTCCTCCACCTGCTGGCAATGCTCTGCCTAATGCAGCCCGGGATACCATTGACCTTCTTTGCCATGAGGTCCATTGCTGGCCTATGTTCAACTTATTCACCAGAACAAGTCACTTCCAGACCCCCTCTGCAAAATTGTATATCAGCTGCAAAATTGTAAGCACAGAAGACCATATCCAAGAAAAGAAGGCATATACTGCCAAGAACTACATTTTAGATGTCTGGTCTCTGGAAGAGAATCAGAATTTTCTATAAAAAGTCTGGCTACCATAAACAGCCCATGGTCAAATTTAGTTACCTGTGAACCAGCAAAATTGTGTGAGCAGCCTAAACCTTGTATGCAGCTTTCTAAAACTGGCTTTTTGGAAACTGCAATATGAGTGCCTCTGGAGTTCCTCCATCCACCCAGGACATGTAACCCACTACTCCTGCATAAAATCTGTGGTGGTTCTGGTGGTGTGTGGTATCTAGTCCTTCTGTGTAACAGACTCAGATGCAAACCGAAGTCTCTCATGAACATAACCTAATCACCAATTCTATAGGATGAGTATATCTCCTGTCACTTCTGTCCAAGCTGTCCAGTGTACACAACAGAAAGCAAGATTTATCTGAAAAGAGGGAATGGTCATTTGGTTTAAGGAAATAAGGTTTTAGTTCCTATTTCCAGGACCATTTTTTGTCCGATGAGATTAAATATTGTTGGGAATCAAGTGTCAATTTTGTGCTTATCTCAGTAATATGCGAACATAAGGGTACTAATATGGGGAATAGGATTTTGCATGGCTTGGAAGTTCTGTAAATCTGACAATCTAATCCAAATGTCATGGCAGCACGCACAGGGTGTAGATACCACTAATGGGAAGTACTAGTAGACTAAGTTTTGTTTTAGGTGCTTATGCCCTTTACTGAATCTACCCTAGCATCCACGTTGGCTCCAGCCTACAGCTGCTACTGAAGTAGGACTGAATAGGTGATGCTAAATTACTTTTCAATTTACACTCATTTATGGGACAATATTGGTCACAGATTATTATGAAAAATAATGTCATTAATAGTTTCCTTAGGTTATCTCACTGGGCCTTTTCCTGTTACTATTGTATTTGCACATGCAGTGATGGCACTTCAGCTTGTTGTGGAATGCATGAACCAGAGCTTTCTAATTAAATATTATAGAAATTTATTAAGAGCAACGTGTCAAAAATATCCTTCTGCAACATGGTAAACTTTGCAACCTCCATATTTTTGTATTACTTTTTATTTCATTAGTGGTTTACAGATTTTTTCAGTAGTATCAACGTGTTCATTATTCTCTGAAAGTTTACAAAACTTACAGAGCCATATGATCTTTTGTATAGAAAGTTATCAGAATCCCATGCTATACACAGTGAAAAAAAAAAAAGAAAAAAAGAGAAAGAGAAGAGGCTACTGTTACTGAGTGTCCTATTTCTTCTTCTATTTAATGATGCTGTTTCTGATAGAGAAAATGTGAAATAATGATCGACTAGAATAGTCTGTGGCCACTTTTCATGTTTCTTATACAGAGATGATATATTTAGCAGAAAGACAAAGTGTCGCCATCAGGGACTTACCAAAAGGATAGGTGTGCTCCCAAAACATGTCATTGTAATGAACTGCAAATTGGTAAAATAAAATTACTTTTCAAAACTTTGGAAAGATCTGAAGATGGATCTTTTTGGAGCATTAAAAGTAACAAAACATTTAGGTAGTAAATGAAGTGGGAAGATGAATAAATGGTCTCGCAGTTCAATAAAGCATATAAATATGCAAGGAGGACTTGTCACAGATTATTCCGACAAAATATCAAGGACTGTGAAATGCAGCTGTATCTGAGCAGACATAACTCAAACCAATAGTTTACAACTCCCAATTCATTTCTTACTTTTCCTTAGCTCTTTTGAAAATATTGTAGGCTACTGAAGTAACAGAAATATTTGCCAATGTCAAATTTCCCTCTATAGCTTCAGCTCAGTAAAGTAACTGGTAATGCTTAGTCTTGCTTTGCCTCAATAACCAACCACCTGGAACCCAGCAAATAATCTGTATTAGCACTCTGTGATGACATTGTTGCTAGTAATTTAACATGAAAAAATGAGATGCCTCCCATTTAATTTTCAAATACATAAAAATAGCTTATTAAATTGAAAGTTTTGCTGAACTACAGCTATGGAAATTATAGCTTATACCCTAACATCCCATGTGTTGTGCCTACTCTGCATATTTGGTGATGTATGAACAGCTCTGGATGTAGCCTCAGGGTTTTCCTTGAAACTTGGCATAATTCACATTTTTACAAGGAAAAAACTCTACTTTAGATGAACGCTCTCATGCAGCTGGTATTCAGTAATCCCTGCCTATCTGTGTGTCTGATTGTCTGATTTCTGTCGATTCTCTCTGTTCTCAATATATCCTTTCCATATTCTTTGCTCCTAAGTTCTTCAGGGTAGGAACTAGTTTTCTGTCACATGTTTGGGCACTCCCTAGCTACAAAGAGCTAAAGTATCTAAAGATAATTACAGTACAAATAATAGATGGTAATGATAACAGAAATGTTTACAAAACATGTTTTACTTACTTGGCTATTATTCTTCCATTTTTTTCAGATGGTGGCTTCCTGAGATGAAGATGCCCTGAGTTTTGTATCGTGCTGGGTACCAGAGCTGAGAGAACATCTGTTCTTCTAAAGCTCCAAAAAATAGCCAGTAAATTTGGAAACTGAATTATGATTTGTATCAAAATAGATCTTTACGGAATTTCCAGCCCCAAAACTGTTTGGGAGCCCTAGTAAGACAAGTTGGTTTCATCTCACCTAAGGCTAGATGTGTGCAGTGCAGATGTCCACCTCCGAGGTAGTCATCTGAGACTCTCTTTTTGGTTGTGCCCAGTAGGGAGAAAGAAGGCACTTCAGAGTGTGACTCATCTGACCTACTTTATCTGTTTACTTCAACACAGGATGATTCATGTCCCAGAAGCATCCATGACTTCCCATCACCTATACATGAAATCTAGATAACTGTCCCAGAGTAGATATCTCGGCAGCTATACTGTCAACATCTAACATTAAATGAGGTGAATATTGCTCCCTGTATCTCAAATGAGGGATCAGCTCTCCATCCTCATAGCTGTTGAAATAAACTTCCTATCAATGTCATCAGTTTCACATTTCCTTACCACAAATGAGGTCACTAAAATTTTCAAGTAGGCTGCAGCAATGTGTGTACAGCACCAGTCAGAAAAATTAAATGAGACCCTACTTAGCCTCACCCTCAGCCTCATAACTAGTATTTAATACTGAGCAGCAGTGAAACTGCCGAGTAACTTCCACTGCAAACTGATCCCTTCAGGGCTCTTCTAACCCTGTACCATTTCTAATGCATCTGGTCCTCTCTCAAAAGAGAGTACACAGAGCCTTTTTCAGTAGTTTGATATGAAAATGATAATACAGGCTTAAAGAGCCCTCATTCACAGTACAGTGGAATATCTGATATACAAGTATGATGTACTACCTTTCATTGTTAAGAATTTTGAAAACTTGCAAATTAGTTACATTGATAATATTATATCATATGGATTTCTGCTTTATGGTGTATAACTGAGGCAAAGTTAGAGTGGTTTAAGCTGCCTTATCTCTGCTTTTTCATACTTGCAGGTGCCTGGGGGGCTTGAAAGAGAAACCTTAACTTTGAATTTCCTGGCTGCCTAAGATTTGGGCTTCCTCAGATCTACTATACAACATTCTTTCATGCGATTTCCCTTAGGCTGCTTACAGTCTTCACTTCCTCACCTGCCAATGTATTTGGGAATTTACAAACAATTTCTTTTAACTGTCAATATTTTTATCTCTGGAGGAGAGTGGAGCTTTCAGGCAAGCTGTAACACACAGAATTCCAGGTTCACCTTAGCAAGTGATTTGAACTGAAACATTGTGGCAGTCAAAGTGGAATGTTTTACCACAGTGGCCAAGCACGTCTTGAAAAGCTGAAAATCAGCTTTTTGCGGGGATGGCACCAAATCTCTCCTCCTGTAAGAGAGCAACCCAGCCATCCAGTTGGAGGCCTCTGGCTAGTGGTGTCCCCCAGGGCACAGTACTGGGTCCCATCCTGTTCAGCTTCTTCAGCAGTGACCTGGATGAGGGGACAGAGTGCCTCCTCAGCAAGTTTGCGGATGATACCAAGCTGGGAGGAGTGGCTGACACACCTGAGGGCTGTGCTGCCATTCAGAGAGACCTGGACAGGCTGGAGAGCTGGGTGGAGAGGAACCTCATGAGGTTCAACAAGGGCAAGTGCAGAGTCCTGCACCTAGGGAGGAATAATTCCATGCACCTGTAAAGGTTGGGGGCTGACCTTGTGGAGAGCCGCTCTGCAGAGAAGGATCTGGGAGTGCTGGTGGATGACAAGTTGACCATGAGCCAGCAATGTGCCCTTGTGGCCAAGAAGGCCAATGGTATCTGGGGTGCATTGGGAAGACTGTTGCCAGCAGGTCAAGGGAGATGATCCTGGCCCTCTCCTCAGCCCTGGGGAGGCCTCCTCTCGAGTCCTGTGTCCAGTTCTGGACTCCCCACTACAAGAGAAACATGGAGCTGCTGGAGAGAGTCCAGCGTAGGGCTACGAAGATAACAGAGGGCTGGAGCACCTGCCCTATGAAGAACAGCTGTGAGAGCTGGGCCTCTTCAGCCTGGGGAAGAGAAGACTGAGAGGGGATCTTATCAATGTGTACAAGTACCTGAAGGGAGGGTGTCAAGGGACGGGGACAAACTCTTTTCAGTTGTCCTATGTGACAGGACAAGAGGCAGTGGGCAGAAATTGAAGCACAGGAAGTTCCGCCTGGATGTGAGGGGGAATTTCTTCCCTGTGAGAGTGACAGAGCACTGGCACAGGTTGCCCAGGGAGGTTGTGGAGTCTCCTTCTCTGGAGATCTTCAAGGCCCGCCTGGATGCAACCCTGTCTACCATGCTCTAGGTGACCCTGCTGAGCTAGGTTGAACTAGATGATCTCCAGAGGTCCCTTCCAACCTTACTGGTTCTATGATTCTATGATCGTTTGCTTGTATAGTAAGTGAAGTGTTTTATCTGTGCCAGTCTGTGTTTGCTGGGTCACTGGTGAGAAAAACACTGGGAACTGTTTCATTTTATCACTTGTATACTCTACTGTGTTTGCAAATAAAGACTCTGGTGGTGGTGCTGTGATTGTTTGCAACAGGCAGACCTTGATTAGGGCATGGCACTGTTTGGGAGGGCTCAGATGACTCCCAGCAGCTGGGAATGACTGAGAAACTGGAGGAAGCAGTGGACTGTAAACACTCAACTTCCAGTTTTACCCAGCTATTGTTACCCACAGAAGACAATGCAATGAATATTTCCTGGGAACATCTGTTTCTTAAGATACTGGCGACATATTTATATGGGATTGGGTACAGACTTGAGCTTCTGCCAGACATGAGCGAGGCTCTTCTCTGCCCATGTGCCATAAGCTTCACCCCAAATCTTTCCAGATCAGCACCCCAGTCTTTCCATACCAACTCTAACACGGTGAATGGGTTTACCTTTACTTTAGATGGCAAGGAAATCAAAAGACAGATTGTTAGACAGCATTCATGTTGGTCTCAAGGGAACTTGTCAGTTGTGACAATGATAATAAAAAGATCACAATAACTTTAAAAGTTAAGATAATTGAAGTTCAAGCCTCTCTAGGTTTCTATGTGGAAGCTTTCGCCCCCCTCCCCTCCCCCCCCACCCCATTTCATTTTATTAGCTTTGCTTTTATCTACTTTATAAACTCTTATTACACAGACTTTATTTTAGGCCTTGCGCTGTTCCGTGGGTATTATTTGATCATAAATAACTTGGCCTCAGAAACAGCTATGCTAACATATTTCATCATTTGAATCTCAGTACAGCAATATATTTAAGCACATGCTTAACTTGAAATGAGTCAGTGCAGTATTTGGATGCTAGAGTATTTGGAAGGAGCTTGTTGCTAATGGTGCTGAAGGAAAGAAAAAGGTTATTGTTCTCTCACTGTTGTTAGGCAGTCATACTAAAATATGGATTTGAAAGGGTCTTGCAGAATAAAATGTGCCTGTTCTTTCACTACGTAAAAGCAGAGTTTGGGGAAGATATAGAAAACAGCCAAATCTATCAACATGAATTTATTTATTTACACAGGTGGTACAAGTATGTGGGAACTCATCAGGAGACACTGAATTTTGCTGGTTTGAACCTGGACCTGACTTGCAGTGATGGGTAATAGCTGAGGGCAAGTTCCTATTCAGGGGATAGCAGGACAAGTAGAAAATACAAAGCAAAATAAAATTATGATTAGAAAAAGGAGCAAATTTTAGGGTTCAGTTCATAAGCAACTTAATTGCCCAGATACTTAGAGCAGACATTCAACAGGAGCTGAAATCTGGAAGGTCTGAAAATCTATCTCAATTCTCAGATTGAGTTGTTTTACCGTCTAAATTCATGTTGCTGAGCATACAAGAAATCAACTAAAACTCCATATCTGAACCTCTGTTGATGTTGCAGATATGATGCATATGCCTACCTCATTTCTGTTTCCTGGTAAGTATCCTCAGATCATATCAGCAGGTCAAGTCTTGCACTAAGCTGGACTATAAATAACTAAAACTAATTCTGAAGCTATCAACCTACTGCATTTCAAGAGCATAAAGTTACATTGACACTAACTGTGTATTTCAAGAGTATGCTAATAGTGCATATAGCAGCCCTCCTTTTACTTGAAGTTCTCATGCCTGTCATCATAATCAGATAATATTTCCATAATCATAGAATTCTGTCAACTCATGGTTGTAATAGTAATATTTTGCCAGGAGAAATATATATTTATATAAGCATGACTGCCTTGAATGAAAGAATTTTTTTCCCTGTAGAAAATTACCCTGTGGCTATTCCCAGGCCAACATTTTATCTTGGGTTACTACTGTTGGCCCAGAGCTCTCTGAAAATAGCCAAGAGATATTTCAGATAGAGAAAAAAGTCTACATTCAGATGTTTACCATCTACAGTAAACAAAGAACATTTGTCTTAAATAAGAAAAAAAAATGGAAAAAAACTTTTAACATTTTCTAGTTACTGATGAGATTAAAGTACCATTATCATTTCTAACTGAGAGAAGGAAAGAAAAAATGTAAGATCAAACCACTTTATGTTTAAAACTAACTTTGGTTTGTTTTTGATTTTCAAGACAAGCTATTTCGCTAGTCTTGGAATTCTGAAGGTAAATTTCTCATTACATTACAGATGGAAGATCTTGAGTCTAATATTCTGTCTTTTCTACCTGAACAGAATGCTTCTCTGCTTTGTGTATTTCCAAAGGAGAGCATATTGACATCAAAATTGATCAAGTATGTGTAAAAGGAAACATCTCCCTGAAGCTGAAAAAATTGTGTCTGTTATTTACAATGATAGCAGTAAAATGGTCACAAATGTTAAATTAGTCACTTCAAGCCAGCATAAAAATGTAGTACCTATTACTTTATAGGTACTATTGACAAGGACAACTAATTTGAGGGTTGCCCAATGCTTGGTCCACCTTTAACGTCCAGGACTGAAGTTTCTAGGCCAGAGTTTTCACCTGTTTTTTTTCTCTAAGTACCATCCCCCATGTTTCATTTCAGCTATTAAAAGTTTATGAAAAGCTAGGATGTATTTTTGTAAAAGAAGATCTTTCTTTCTGTGGCAGTTCTAGGAGATGAACTCGAAACTGGCAGAGATCTAGTGCTGATGTCTAAGTAGCATGAATATGATACACATTTGGAAATTTCAAAAAGTTTGGAATATTGCTATAAGCACATATAAAATAGTATATTGAAGACAGAGATACAGTCTTTCTTATCAAAATTCACCTGTCTACTTAGCAAGGAAGAAATTCTATTAAAACCACAGCTCCAGAGATCTAAAAACAGGAGAGAATTTGCATTTCTCCAGCATCCAATTCTATTTCAAGAAGCCAGTAATAAGACAGAGAGCTTCAGAAAAATTTCAGTAGTTTATAGGCTTATCTTGTTATATATAAAGTAACTCCAGGCTCCTTGTTGAATATATTACATAGGTACACAGTGACCTTTTTTGCTATGCACTCACTAGTGCCCAGCAAGATCCATAAAGAACAGAAGCATGATGAAATTATAAATGTGGGCTGATAGCAAACATTACCTTATAAAAACATCCTGTGTAAAACATCATACAGAAGTGATTGCCCAGTGTAGGGCTTGAATCTAAAAGTCTTATCAGTGGAAAAGTAGGAACTCTGAGGATGCTGCGAGGATACTCTTTTTCGATAGGAGCTATTAACTTCTCTATAGATATTGTAATAATTTTCCAGGACAACAATTGGATCTCAGTAGTTTAGATTGTATTTTGCAGATTGGATCTTGCACACTTTCTCTTTCCTCCTTTTCCTGTGTTCTTTCCATCTGCTCTGGGATGTTCAGTCTCTGAGGAGGATGAGATTTCGTAATGCATTAACTGGCACTCAGAATGGGCTGGATAACATGGAAGCAGCCAGGAACTGTAGTGATCCAGAAAGAGAACAGCAGGTGAAGTGATTTATACATTGCTTCCATTTATGATTCATCTTTTTCTTTCTTACTTAATTCTGAGCAGATATGTTTCAAAGACTTTATTTCCTGTGAGAACAAAAAGCCATGAACAAATGCATTTTTTCTTTATTCGCTAATGATTCAAGAGAGCATGTTCGTTGGCAGTTCAAATTTTTCCCATAGTTATACTAATATTACATAAAAGATTTTTAGAATTAACACAAGCTGCAATTCTGCTTGTTTATATAAAATCACTGCAGAATTATTTCCACCTAGGCAGCTGAAAAGATGCATATATTTAGAGCAAGTTTTCAAAAAGTCAATTTGTTGTGCCATGTATTTGTTCTGATTTGTATATTGGCCTGTTTCACTATGACTTTTTAAGCTGATTCTTATGAGAAACAAATGATTTCCTACATATATTTTCCATACTTTTAGAAATGATTTTACAGCACTTGTTAAGATTTTCAAAAAGACTCTGTTTGAACCCATATTATAACCAATGCACATACACAGAGTCTCTAGGAACTGCAAAACCTAAAAGTTATGTATTTATCCCAACAGAGCTATTCATACCTGGGTTGATGCCTTGAGCTTTGCATACCAACAGTGAGGAGAGGTAAAAGCATCTGAATGTGGTTCAGAAAGCCTCCATGCTGGGAGCAGAGCCATGGAGAGCTGTGTGAGCTCTCTTCTTTCCCTGGGACATAAGTCCCTGTTTCAGAGAAAAGAAAAAAAAAAAAAAAAAAAAAAAAAAAAAAAAAAAAAGTTTCTCATCTATCTGAGATCCACAACATTTAGCTGATTTCTGACAGGTGCCAAACGATGGAGGAAATCTCTTTTTGCCAAATGATTTTAACCATTGGGATACTTACTAGGCAGTGATCCTTGGCTATCTGCAGCTTCAGATGTCCTAATCCTGTGAGGCTGGGGACGGGGGTAAGCGAGGTAGTGTCCAAGAGCCCCCTTCCTCCTTCCCATGGGAGGGCAGTGGTGTCATGAGGGACATGTGAGTTGTGGCACAGGAGAGCTAGCAAAAGGCTTTGAGTCTCAGTCCCTCTCATCTGCGCATACAGGTGGGAGGATTTATGTTTGGAAACATATGAACATATCTAAACCCATATGTTACGGGTTTTAGATTAGTCATGGTGAACGGAGTTCCAAGGTCTTGTAGCCAAGTATTTTCTATAATAAAATAGCTCTTCTCCTTTTGCTTCTTCTCCTTCTGGCTTCACGATTAAAATAATTATGGTAATGCAAAGGCTTTGCTTTGATAGAAAAGCTGGAGAATATGTGCATCCAGAATACCTGCCTGCACAGTGGTTAAGGCACGTTCTTGGGCTATAGGAAAGCTGAGACTCCTCCTGTACTGGAGTGGGCTGAGCGTGCAGAGCCCAGGATTAAAACTTCCCAGGCAAAAGGGTACAAAGACAAAGGTACTCATATTCTGGCAGAGGGGGACATTTTTGAAAAACATCACTGCCACTGACCTTAACACACTATAAATGGGCTGGACATTTTGGAGGATTAAGGCAGAGACAGGTTTATATCTCTCTATACTGGAGGCTTTTAAAGATGTTCAATATTGAAAATTAGGCATTTGTGAAATTTTAACCCAAACTTGGAAAGTTCTAAAATCATTAGATGGTCAGCCAGTGTTGAAGAGGAACCAATCTGGGCCATGAGGTGGGACTTCAGCAATTAAATTGTGGCCGAACATCAGGAAGTACGTTATTTTCCCTATTTATGAAAAGATCACATTTTAACTTATTTTATCATCATCATCACCACATCGTCTTTGTATCCTATTGTAATAACCACAGATTTCAGGCGGCATTGCTTTACATTTATCACAGGTCTGTGCAATATGTTTTCTAAAGACTTGCACTGCTATTTTTCTTCTGTTGAAATGTAATTTTAATACACTGCAGCATCCACAGTCTTCTGCTGACATTTTTAACAACATTTGAAAACACAAAGTGATCTTTTGTGACAATCACAGATATTGTTTTCCCCCGACTGAGCCATATTTTGCTGGTACTATCAACACTGCTGAGGAAATGTAATCTCTGAAGAGGAATCACAGGTTTGTTTAGACTGCTTAGTCACATAGAAGAAAGGTGATCTGAACTGTTTTGTAAAGTACCACCAAGAACAGGGGTTATAGTATCCCTGAGGCAGCAAGTGGGCCATTTTGACACCTTGTTCTGTGTCTAAATAACGTAGTAGCACTTTTTTTTCTGTTAAAAAATTCACATGTGTAATTTAGCTCCTGCCTGCAAATGAAAGGCTCGTGGGGGGTTACTAGGCAACATTCTGATACAATTTTGGAAAGTATCCGCCATGGTTGGTAACTGAGGATTAATGCAAAAAATTACTCTCTCCATAATATTCTAGAGACTGCCTCAGTCACTGCAGCCTTACATTTCTTTACTCATCCTGCTGGAGCCCTGTAAGTCCACAGTCCAGCAGACTGACCTCTAAGCTTCCTCCCATTTTTCCAATTTGCAAATCTGAATCTCCATGGCATTTGCACAAGTTTAGTAAAGTGGAATGAGCCCTCTTTGTGCTTGAACTCCCTCCTGTATGGTTCTTATTGCACCAGATCTCAGATTTTATTTCCCTGCTACTCAAAGAAAAGAAAAGCCTGGGGATAGCAAGGACAACTTCTCTGAGCGGAGACTAAAAAGAACTCTCTGAGGAACTTGAGAAATTTCCCAAGAGTTGTCAGTAGGTCTAAAACTATGATTCACATTTTATTTTTCATCCTCCTTACATTATTCAACTGCCAAAAATTTGACTCAGGTTTGGCTGTTTTGTTTGAAGATAATAGGAAGCTAAACAGATTTAGTCCAAAGCACTTTCTCAGAAGTGATGCTAGGAGAAAAAAAAATGAAAGAAAAATGATTACCAAGATACAAGAAACTGGTACAGATGGCAAACTATTGTCAAAATTGTGATATAAAACAATGGGATCTTACTGATAGGAACATATCAAAATATGATGTGGGTAAAAGAAAGAGATGACACCGATACTATCTTTTTTCTTCTGCGTAACTTTATTCAGTAAAGAGTAAGGCACTAACCAATTCTATTTCTTGCATTATTAATAAAATTAGTTGTAACATTGGGAGTTAGTTTAATATTGCAAACGAATTTAATATATTGTATGAAAACCAAGACCAACGTAAAACCAGTAGAGTCTGATTTTGAGGTGCTACTTCTCACATAAATATATTCCAGTCACCTCTGATCATTTTTGGCTTCAGTTCTCACAATCTTATTCAGTATCTTCTTACTGTTAGTTCTGTAGAAAAACATTTTAATACATATGCACTATAAGGATATTACATTATAAGGTCTGCCTTTTTCAGCTGTGTATATTTTGCTACTGAGGCTAAAGTTCTATTTTACAAACGACTACATTTGTAATTACAATCAAAGTAAAGTACAACTTATTTCTGTGTATGCCACAGCTTTGCTACTTTTTGTGTTTCTTTAGGTATGTATGAATAAAGAAAATTTTCTCCAGCACTGTTCACAATTTTTTTGTTTTTCAAGCCAGAAATATGGGTTCTTGATCAAGTAATGGTATATTTTATTTTTTCTAAATAAGTTAATGATAAAGAATTAATAACAATAAATAAGGTTTTACCGAAAACAGATCGAGGTCATCTCAGGAACTTTTTCCGGGTCTTATTTCACTCCATCTTTCCCATCAAATGGTTCTTTTGCTGGTTCTGAGAAATTAATGAAGCTGCTGCTTGTTTTCACTATGCCATCCTGTGTGCTAGTGGTTTCCTACATTGGAATGTGTCAAATTCAATCATATTTTTATATATATTTCTAAAACATAAAGCAACTTATTTTTTGGGGCTTATCCCAAGATTTTGTGATTGCAGCATTCCCTATTATTTCCAGCAGTGATAGCTTGGATGCTATTTAGATCCTTAAAAGTCTTAGACATTATTCAATGTTGCAACACCTAATCCTTAGTGGCTTGATGCCCAGTAAACTATTCAATCCTGAGTCAAATGCTCTATTCTTCACTGATGGGAAGAACATTTTAGCAATAGACCAACTGAGGAAGCACCACCTAAATTATCCTGCAATGAAATCCCCAGGAGAGAAATGAAAGTAAGTAGTACAGCTCAGGCAACTATGCCTGTGGGTAATAAAAGAGAGTGCAAAACCTTTCCCTCCTTGCTTCCAAATTCTCAAGTTTAACCGATGGTTTCTGCTTGTGGAGGCACAGATGTTGCTTTTCCCATCAGTGTTAAGTTTAGACAGATTACAGGTGGACCTGAATATTTTTCATCAAGCTAAATTCAAACTTGAGTTACTGAAAAAAAAAAAAAATCATGATCAAAGATGATTCATTTCACATTTAATCATCAAAGTGAAGGAGGAATTTGATATTAATTCTGTGACAGTTTCAATGCATGGGCAGGATGTTTCTGTTGCAGTGTCAAGTTGCTGAGTCCTTGGAGGAATAGCAGCCCACAGTGGAAAGCTGCCTTTTAGTAGAGCATGATAAAGAACTAGTTTTCTAAGCTTATAAACCGACACATCATCTTTTTTTCCTTCCCATTCTCCAACTCTGTTGAGATATTCATACTGACAAATGTTTCTTATGCAGTTGATTGTACTATAGAACTTTCTGATATAATTTTAAGTAGCATGGTACAGTTTCTCATTCTTCCAAATGAGAAACCAGAAGAATTCCATTTTATAGCTGCACCTACCAAGAGATCTTGTATGTCATACTTCTTCATCTGCTGTAGAGATACAGGCAACCTGAAAGTCACATTTGCTTCTATCAGGTGTATCACTGATTCCCAGAAAAGAACGAGAGCTGAGTGTAACTAGTTGTGCCAATACTTTGATTATACCTAGAACTGCTAAATGCTGTCCCATGCGGCATCTTGCAGTCTAGTGAGGAAATAGTATGTACTAAGAAGCCAAGGGCAATGCATAACAGCAATTTTTCTGGCTTTAAACAGATTTTAAGTTTCCTCTATGTTAAATTATTATTTTGAAATAATCTGATCATCCTCTCCAGATAATCTGCTGCTGTAGAATAGACAGAAGCAGCTCACTGAAGAATGTAAATAGCCTAAGTTTGAGCATATTAGCTAGCTGCCTGTTTTGTATGGCATAATTCTGCCTCTGAAATGAGGAGCACTCCTTGGAATCAGCTGATCGTGCCTGTATGTCTGGCATCCCCTTTCTGTAAGTGTGGTATAATATTTCTTTAAGATTCTTGTCTTAACAATTTTCCCACCTGTAAAAGCACTTGCTGTAGAGGTTGCAGGATTTCAAAAGGGGATTTCCAGAACAGATGAACTGCAGTTATATTTCTACTAGTAAATAAAGCAGGCCAGGGATGTTCTCAAGCCCTCAAGGTGTCTGGCACAGAATGGCTCATGTGCACCCAGCTGAAATCTCTTAACACTCAAAATGCAATGCTGAATCCAAGCTGCTTATTTGTTGATGGTCTCAGGCCCATGCTAGGCCCCAGTGTCTCAAAACACGCTGGCTGTCCTGGGCTAAAACCATGCCGAGGAGCGTGCGAACGATTCAGCGAGGTACAGGTGCCGGTTTAAGCCCAGTGTGATCATGCTATTTAATCTGCTAGTATAGGCATAGTCTGTATCTTTATTAGATTAGATTTGTTTATGTATATTGCACATTTTAATCATGTATATTTTAATCAATATTTACAGGGAATAGAGTCCTTTTTTCTCTTTAGTTTAATTTGCATCAAATTTTAGACCTAATATTCCTTAGAAGCCTTGCATTTCATGGGGAATGTAATATTTCTACTGCCCTGGTAACGTTAAAAATCATTACTCTGTCTGTGTGCCTTAGCTATGTATATGATATTAGTAAGGATAATGTCAGGAACAGTAATTCTGTTCCAGCAATTACTGCAATTTCAACCAATTTTATTAAATTTGGTTAGTTTTTACACAAACATGTTAAAAGTGAAAATTAATTCAGATAAATCCAGCCTAGCCCTGATAATTATCTTCTATTCAGGCAGATTTATATTAAATTAGAATTATAGTTCAGATATAGGGGCATTTGGGAAGACCCTAAAAATAGAAAGAGATGTACAACAGAGAATGGAAGAATAAAGGTAACTCAAGTGAATCATGTTGGAATGAAAAGAGAAGGTCAATTTAAAGGCTTAAAGTATTGTATTTCAGAGAGATTTGCTGAAGTTTAGATAAGGGTAGAGGACAATAAAAAAATCATGGCTGCACTTCCATTTGTAAGAGAAAAAGGAATATTGCATTTTGTTTCCTTAGTACAGTTAATGAAGGGTACAGTGTATGATATTATGGACCCATAATAATAATAATAATAATTAAAAAAAAAAGGAAAGACTTTTATTTTTTTTCTTTTTTTGGGGACAAAGAACATTGCAGACTCCAATATATAAAGTAGCTTTAGCAATCACCATGACAACATCTATATTGTGGGACTCAGGAATACTTCCAATTCCTGATTCCACGTGTCCCAGACATATGCTAACTGTTTCTCAAGGTGAGACATTGATATATACCAATGTCTACCCAAGGCTGAAGATTCATTGGCTTCTAAGCAGCAAAATCTACACATACGGGCCAAAAGGCAAACAGCTTACACTCCATGCTCAAAAAATAGGGATCAAGGACTGAAAGACACACTGGAGGTCAGCAATCCTGATGAAGAGACAAAGCTCATAATAGCAGGGGAGACATGCCTGAAAAATCAAATTATGTATCAGTCTCGTACTGCTGAATTCAAGTCTATGGTATTATTCCCATTTTATCCTATTGCAACGATAACATAGTTTGGAGTCTCAGTTAGAATTTCGTAGTTCACAAGTAGCCTGTGCACTAAATAGTGCAAATTACACAAATAAAAGAAAATGCCTCATTTGCATTTCAAAGGGCTCCCAGATAGAGTTTTTTTCCTCACACAAACAGAAAATTTACTTTCTTTGCTGAGACCAAAAGAATGACTATATTTTTGTATTTATTTTCTTTAAGAAACTCAGCAGAAGAGGTTATATATTATAGTCAGCTTTACCTTTTCTTTTTTTGCTAACACAATATACTTGCTACATGGATGCTTATATAATACATCAGAGTGACGTTTACTTAGCACTTGAGTATTATTGTTAGGAAATCAGTTTGTGCTAGAGAAGATAGAAGGATGTGAGAGCAGCACACTGCTGTTCCTCTGAACACTTATTCCATGACTTCTCTCTCACTCCATCTTTCCTGCACCAGGGCAGGACCTTGATGCCTAAATAAACTGCACTGATATCAGCGGAGCTCCAGGTAGTGTCAGTGAATATGCCCCTGAAGACGCAAGGTCACAGCCCTTACGTATAATTTTCAGAAGATTTCTATCTCGGAGTCTGAATATTGTACGTCTGTCAAAATGTTTACTCGCTCCTGAATTTCTTTTGATAGTTTTGAAGCTACACTTGTACTTTTTTGTTCATTTTCCATTTATGTGTTCTGCTGTATCTCCCAAGATAGCAGGTATTTTTTTCTGAAATATTTCTGAGTTGTTTATACTTTTCAGTCTTTTGGCTTTTTAGAGTGTTCTTACAATAACCCTAGAACAACAGGAAAGTGTTTGTAATTTGTACCATGGTCAACCAACCATGGTACAAATGAAAAGTGCAAATTTTATCCAAAACTAGCAAATGTTATCCCAACGGATAAACTACAGTCTGTCAAGAAGCAGCTAACCTTTTCATCTGAATCCTGGTCTTCCTTTTAAGTTTTTAAATATACAGTACCCTACTGCACTGAAAATGGATAGGTAGACAGACAGATACTCACTGCAATATGTTTCCCAGTTTCTCCTCTCTTGTGAAGTCGACTAATATCACACAAGAAGACAATAAATCTGGGGAAAAAATCAAGGCAGTTATTTGAAATGAGGAAATGAAGTAGTGCTGTGAACAGTGACAGATGCACTTGTTTACCAGTCATTTTAATACTATATTCTTTATGTACAACTCTATCTATAGACAGATTCTGCTGGCATTATATAACATTTTAGTTTAAGGAGCTAGATCTAATACCAGGGACAGATTAGCTACAGATGTACAGACAGGTGTTCTGGGGAACTTGAGTCATGATTTACAACTATCATTGAAAGGGCTTGTGTACACAAACATTTTCCATTACCTCAATGAAAAGTGACCATGAAAATAACATAACTCAAAGTTACACAGCAGTCTGTAGACAGGAGGAACTATCAACAGCAGATGGAGGAAATAACAGGTAAAACCACACTTGAAATAAATGAAGCAATTTGTTGTAAGGCGGCAAAAATAGTCTGGCTCTTGGGTATGATGTGCGGGCATTATAGCATGGTTATAATTAGAGGAGTACAAAGTAAAACAAAAGCAGTCAGAACATAGATTCTATAAACCTTAATAAATATCTACTGCCCATTCCTTCTAAGGTGATTTATTTGCAAAATTTGCAGAAAATTTAATTGTTACTCATTCTTATAAGGGTTGTACCCATATAAGCATATATGACTAGTACTGTGGAGCATATGAGAATCCACAAAGGTCTTTTCAGTTGTTTTAAAATAGCCACAGCCTACTGATTTTGCAGAGGCTTCAATGGGCAGATGAATCATCCAAACTTTGAAAATCTGATATGCTATGGAATTTTTTTTGGACAAGCTCATGACTTGCAGAAGAATTTCTCTTTACTTTCATCCATCTGGACCTCAAATTGCAGTTTTTAGGTAAGCAAGCATTTCAGATCTGAAGTCAATAGGATTTTTGCCTGACCAGCCTCCATCTCATAGCAGAGAGAGTTTGGCTGGGACATTAGTTCATCTGCATGTCTTTGAGTTCAGCAGATCTCTCTGGTTAAAGCAGTGTGTTCAGCTTAGATGATCAGAAAGTATGACTTTAGAAATAGGTCTAGCTATCACTGTAACCACAGTTCAAGGACTTCAGCACTTGGTCCTAGGTATCTTCATTTAACATTGCCATAAAACACGATGTCCTTGAAATTTAAAATGTCTTTTTTTGTGTGTGCCTGAGCAAAACTATGAGCATGTACCTTTTCACACAGTTTTCTTCTTTGCTATTTATAACAGAGCTGCACTGAGTGATCTCAATAATAGAAAAAGTTGAAATGTCTTCCCTTTTACATTAAGTATATTTATGCATCTAAGAGCTGACTATGGCAGTATTGAGGCAACTTTATCCTCTGTGTTTCTATTCTTTAGATTCTGACCTATTTGTGAATTAGGACAACATCCAGTAAAGTTCAGTACACCCCTGTGATGGAAATGCAATACTTTATGAAGCTTCTGTTTATGCAGAATGTGAAACAGCAGGTGAAGGAGCATTTATATCTGATAGGTTTCTTCTTAGTCTAATAACCAGACAGTTTCAGGCAGTTAGCCCATGAACTTTGTGGCCAGCAAAGAACCCTGCCTCTCTTTTTTTCCAGGCGTGAAGATACTAAACAACCTTAGGAAAATCATAACATGAGAACGATGCAATTTTTTTTTGTTTTGTTGCCGTATGATCAGGGACAGAATACCAGTGAAGCAGTTTGTCCCTTACAATTTTGGGCCTTTTGCTTATGCAGTGGTGAACTAATGGAGAGAGTGTGTGGAAAAGAGATTGACAAGGGAACTTGGGTGCAAGAGTACAAGGAGGGGAGAAGGGCAAAAGAACTGAGATTGTGGTGAAGTGATAGTGAGGAAAGAGGCAGCAGGAAAAATGAACAAAACAGCTTGTTAGCACAAAGGAGTTTAAGCTGCAGCCAACACATTAATGACACATTTGTTCTTTTTAGTCTTTATTGTTGAACCTGCTGAGATCACTTTCAGCTCCTGCTGTTTGAAAACGTAACATTAGAATCCCCCCCCCTTTTTTTTCCTAATTGAAATTGGATTTTGACTGAACTGGTTATTTTTTTCCAGAACCTTTTATTCTTTGAAGGAAACATTGGAGTGCCACTGAAAGTTTCCCTGCTGTTATCTCCCATTTCTTTGGGCCACTCTGCTGGCTTTCTACACTGCTATTCTTCCACAGACCACACAGTTAATGGGATAGGGAGGTTAAATACTTCCATTTGGTCAAAGGTGGGCCCTCAAAAGTGCGCTCGTCCTGCTCGAGTAGGTGCTCTTGGTGGTGGCATTACCTGGTCTCCTCCTTCCTCATTGTGGCAGTAGGAAATAACACAGGGGTCTTGCACAGAGATTACTAGTTCTTAGAGGCTGGTGCATGAGAAAAAGATAAAGGGAGCTAATTTTCCAGATTTTTAACATTAACTGTAGTAAGATCAATGCAGTAGAAAAATGTGCCCGCAGTGCACCGAGAGGCTATTAAGCGCAGCACCATTCAGGTCTGTAGTGCTTCTGTCTTTCAGTCAAATACAAGCTAGGAAGTCTTCCAGAGTGGGAGATTAATAATGAGGCTCCTGATACGCACCCTGAGGTACAGCCCACAAATAGCTCTGCTGCAATTCACTATCAGAAGTGAGTGAAAGATTAAAGCTATTCACATCAGACTTGATAGAAGAACAACAAATCTTTTCAGTGTATATCAGGGATTATTTTTTTAGCCTTTAGTTTTGTATGCATATAATGAGTCTTAAAACCAAGCGGAAAGACATATTTTGAAACTACTGTATTTCAAGCACACTCTTTTGCAGAAGGCATTGTTCTGCCTGTGAATAGTTAATTCTCCATATTAATGTATATGACCTGTGACATAGAGGTATGTTTTCTTCATATGGAAAGTCTTTTGGGTGCACCAAAAGTGATACATGTGATAACTGGAGAATATCAAGGATTCAGTGGCCCTTTGGCACAGCAGTGCATATGCGAACACCCTCATATTCCTTATTATATTAAAAGTCTCAAGTTTAATCTGACTGATGTCAGGAGAAAGTATCAAAAATCAGACCCAGAGATCTGACCCTGAACATTTGTACAAGATGGACATGGCACAACTAGCAAATGTAGCCCTTGCCCCAGACAGCCAGCACAGGTCTCCAAAGCACCTTTCTTTTATGTAGGTCTGGATACAGACCCACACCACTTTATCATGTCAGAATGAAAGCCTTCAGCATCCACATTGCACTGTGGTAAATTATGTCCCAAGGTTAAAACAGTTCAAAGACTGAATAGGCCTAATTCTGTTGTCTGGGCATAAATCTAAAGTATTTTCTGTGCGTAACTAGTGTAAGCGAGATCAGAAGAGTGGTCTTTTAGCTCAGTTCCTTCTGTGGAATTGCTCTAGATTTATAGCAGTATGATTTCAGAATCAGGTCCTACATCAGCGTTTATGGAATTGACAAAGCAAAAAAGGGATGAAAGCAACAACTAAAGATCATGTAAATATTTACTCACAGAGAAGAAGAGTGTATGAAAAATTAAAGAATGCAGAATTTTCTGCCTTTACCTTTAACATTGATAAACATTTGCATTTTTATAAATTTGTCGTATTTGCATCTATAAATTTTACTTTCAAATTTACATTTAATCAACATTTTTGGATAATTTACCAGTTATCAGGTAAAGAGAGTCTTCTCTCACCTGGTAAGTGTCCAGCTTACAGACGTGTTACATAATTATTTCTTTGCTTTCACAGTATGAAAACAACTAGAGAAGACATAATCCTATAGGAACTGATATTTGGCTGAAAATTGGCAGTGAAAATAAATACTCTTCTCACCTGTGAGAGTGATATGTTTCCTCAGGGTTGGTACATAGTGACACGATGGTATTAGGGAAAAACATTCTATGATGATCATATTTTAAATGATATATAGATTAGTTGGAGATTTCAGTCATCATTGCTGTCACTGGAGAACTTTGGATGAAAATACTGCTGGATTAAAAACAGAAGGAAACATAGTCTCTTCTATCCTTAAAGCTGGTATAGCTGTAAGGACCAATTTTCACCTAATAAAATAAATATGTAGCTACTCACTTTGCTGAATTCATATTTTATTCACACTTCAGAGGCTCTAAATTCCCTGTTTCAAGTGGGTGCAACACATCTGGAAAGCTTCTGGTGTAGAAGTTAGACAAATTTAATGTTTTTTACAGCAGTCATATTAAGAAAAATTCCTTCCTTTGCTCTACAGATAGATCATACATTTCAGGGCTGTTTTGGTTTATATTTCTGTATATCAGAGTTCAAGGCTTCCCCTGAGAAAAGCACTGGAAATATAGATTAGATACCTCAGATGAGATGACACAAAAGAGAAAAGTTTATATAAGTAGAGGAGAGTATGAGTTCAGCCTCAGGTAAAATGCCTAGTGAAGTTATATTTCCCATGGAATTCTGTTCACAGTTCCAGGATATTATTGCACAATTTGTGTTACAGCCTGTGTGGTATATGGAAAGTATGAAATAGGATTTTTTCCACCTGCAGTATGAAAACGCAAATCTTAATGCTTATGTTCCCTAGAGCATGAATCCTTTTTTATTTAATTAGTTCTGACACAAAAATGTAATTAACAATATTAGCCTTTAATGTAGCTGTTCTCTCAGGTGATTCTTGTAAAAATATATTTGTAATTGTTTTCATTTTCTATCTGTTTATTCAGAAAACTAGATATTCTAAGCAACCATTGCCTATCCTAGAGTCTCTCTGCTAAGTTAAAGACATAAATATGAATTTAACAAGTGTGGCTGTGATGAAAAGCTAAAAAACCACAAAGGACAGTAAGGGTATCTTTCTGAACCACACAGATATTTGAACTCTTGGCATCATACCTGTAGACAGCACTACAGGCCAAGCAGGGGTCAGAGGAAATTGGCATAAAGGTGTCACTGTGTTGGAGCAGACAGGAGGACAGGATTCAGAACCCGACTGACGTATTTCAATGTTTACATATAGATGTTTATGTTCCCACTACAGTCAGCAAGGATCTAGACAACACAGCCAGTAGAACCTGTAGAGCTAACTGTTCACTAGGTGCCAGCTTCAGAGCGGGCTGAAATGCTCTGCAGACTCCTTGGTCCAAGGATTCGATTCAGTTGCCTAAGTGAAGGCATCTAGAGCTGTCTGAGATGCTACAGGGTCTCCTGCATAGCTTACAGCTGCTGATCCAGAAGAACATGGGTCTTTTATAAGTCAAATGACATACTTGCGAGCCTTGTGCAGATATCTCGGATATTTAGGGCATCTCAGCTGCCTGTGTTTGTGTAACCAAGCGGAGCCCAGATCTCTACTACCTATTACGAAACATAGCCTTAGATGTAGCTGGCTTAGCTGTCACTGTCTTGGATGCAACCATCTAAAACGAAGTGTCATCCTCTCAAACTGAGTTCACCCTTCCTAACCATTCCATGAAAAAGGCTAGGAAATGAATAGGAATTGAACAGCCCTCTTGAAAAGAGCCTGCCATGAAGGACCTAAGACACAGTACTAGGGTGATAAGAGACCATTTGTGTTGCGCACTTCTGCTAACAGTAGCTGGAGAAGTTGAAGTCTATGGGCACTGTACTGCATGGTTCCTGCTTCTTGGGTCCAAAAAGAATATTGAACTCTCAGGAATCTTTTCTACAAGGCATTAACCATCTGAGCAGAAGCCCTGAGTAAGCATTGGTCACCAGCTGTCATGAGAAAGCTCCATCTGTATTGGAAAATTGAATTCACCTGGGATTTTTCTCTGATATTGAGGTACAGAGTGACCTTGTGTGTGTTATATTAAACAATTCTACCCTGCCAGACATGATGGATACATCCAGCCCGATATTAGGAATGGTTTCTGATGCTTGCTAGTTGACAAACACTGAAAGGAATTACTCCTGAGACTGCTAGTTGACCTAAGCCAAAACTATACCAAGACAACCAAACCAGTACAGAGAATCAAGATTCAGTGATAGGCACTTTCACTGGCACTCTTTAATCTCCTAGCATGGACAATGCCACTGTCAGTGTGCTCATTCAGAAAAGCACTAATTTTCAGTCAGAGTCTCCTGCCAGTCTATTCTAGGAACCAACAACCACAGCTAGGAACGGTGTAAGTAGGTTGTCACATCTTATATCCCTTGTGCAGGATCTTCTCTTGTATGTTTCCTCAAGAGCAGGAAATATGTCAGCCTTTACATATCGTCAAAATATTTAGTGCCAACAAACCATTTGATAATGTCTCCCAACTGACTGGGAGCAATTGCACCCATTGAGACTGAAAATTACATTTATGACATTCACTGTTTAACAGACTACAGACATGGAGTAGGTGAGGTATCTGCCTATGGCTTGCAGTCTGTCACTGTACTCTGACCAAAGGCCTCCCAGAGTAACCCAGATGTCTTTCCTCCTCAGTAGTCAAACCTGGGTAGAGATGATGTTATACAGATCACTTCCTATATGCCAGTGGGAGAGAAAATGATCATTGTGGCTAAGTTTTAGGCCTTTTATTTCCTCATACACAGTCTTTGAAGCTCTGGATGTGGAAAGTCAACAACGAATAGTGAATCAATTTGCCTACAAAATATTCCAAAACATTCAAATAACTTTAAGTGAGATTTTTTTTTGTTTAAATAATAATAAAAAATTCTCTTAAACACATTTTAAAGTATTATCTTCTCAAATAAGTCCCCATCAGGCCAAATGAAAACCTCACTTGAACTACATATTGAGATTTTTTTTTATCAAGCTGCTTTTCCTCAAGCTCATCACACTCAAGCTCATCACAATCTCACAAAAAGCAAACAGCGGGCACTTTGTCTACATTGCAAAGAATTAGCCCTACTAACACTAATGAAAGTTACTTCTGCTTTGCCTACACTCAGCTGCCCCAGGTTTCGTTGCTCCTCAAGCAAAGAGCACAATTGTACTCCTGTACAATGCAACCTACACAATCCCCAATGACTTGGGACATGCATGCTAAGAGCAGGATGTAGTTTTTAAATTGTGGAGCATATTTCCAAAGCATAATTTGAAGGTCAAGACTACAAATGTATTCAAACAGGACTAGATATATTTTTGAAAGATAACCGCTGGTGGATATTAAGCACCATGGTCCAGATAAAATTTTAGCTTTTAAAGGCTCTCAACCAGATTGTTGGAATTTAGCATAACGTGCTAGTAAATTACCAGTATTTTGGTACTCTTCTCTTGGAAGCTCCACTACCACCTCCAAGGGTCATTGCTGAAGCTTGTGGATGTATGGCTCTTCTTACCTTATTTTCTAAGCAAGGCAGAATTAGCATTATCCACAGGCCACTTTTCCTCACATTTCTAATAGTTCAGTCCTACTATCACTGTAACAGGCGTAAGGTTCTGTTATATCAGTAGGTTTGTTTCAAAACATTTTGCTAATATCTATTGTAATATATTAATAGATCCATGTATCTATTTATTGCATAAATATTGCATAAATAAATATAATACAGGTAAGTAAAAGAAAAATGTTATTTGGAAGGATCTTGGTCCCAGATTCTACAAAGTAACATTTTTTTTTAAACACTTTGTTGATTTGAAAGCTGAGGAAGTTAAAACTGTTGAGCTCACTACACTCAAAAGTAAAGCTTCCTTGGTGTACTGCAAAGACAGATCATTCACAGATCACTTGCCTTCTTTGTCACAGCACAAATTAATGTTTCTAAAGTACAGTGTGAATTGGGATAACAGCAACTGCTTTTGAATAACTTCCTTAAAGTGTCTGTGTGACCTGTAAACTATCTCTTTGACAGAATCCTGCAGGAGAGCTGGTAATTTTGATAGCTCTCTGCCTCCAGAAAAGCTAACTGAACTGTCCACATCTTTGAAAAGGTATCCTTGTTTCCTTCTTGGAAACATCACTCAGTTTTGGCTGTGTTCTCACATAATGGAGACCTCAAGAGCTCTTCTGGCATCAGATTTAACCTCAGGGTTATGTGATTCCACTGCTGATAAATAAATAAATAAATAAATAAATATGTAAACTGAGCAGCTTTTGTTACTGATTCCATTATTGTAATTCCTACTCCACTTGCTCTTGTAACCTAATGAATCATCACCATTTCACTGTAAAAATATGTTCTTAGAGCATTGGCATGATTTTTGTGGCAAGGGCCTATTCATTCTGAATTGTTGCTGTAATCTTTAGTACACTTCTGTGATTACTCTCCTTTTCAGAAGACTTTATGTTGCATCCTGCTGGCAGTAGCAATGATGAAAGGCTAGAGACATTTTAACAACTCAGATTTCTATTGTATTGCTGTGACTGATGCCACTCTATTCTTATAGAATAAACTCGGATTTACCTTTGCTGTTTCTGTCATGGGAGACTGCTTACAGCGCTGTATGGAAATGTTACACAGATATATCTTTTGTAACTTGTATAATTTAATCCAACTCAATTTAGTCTAGTTTAGAAGAAAATCTCACAGGTTTTTGAATCATATCCTGATCTTTTATTACATGATCTCTCTCTTTTCTAATGTGTAATCATTTTATGTATGGTGATAGAGGATCCCAGGCACATTCTAAAATATTCATGAAGGATATAGACATTTGTGTCACATTAACTTTCAAATATCTGAAAGACCCTAAAGGCATAAGTAGTTCCTGACAATGCAAATTAGGTTAATGAGACACTTAGAGGATTTTGAAATGTGATCTTTGCCTCTGGTGCTTACTACTATTCTTAGCATTTTGTATGCAACTCATTTGCTAACGTTCGTTCACTACTTCCGAGCACCATTTCTCAAGTTCTTGGGAAGTGCAACTCCCAGCTGTCACGATGAGATCCTCTGGGCACCACCTCTGTTCCTCCAGGCAGGGAGCGAGGGGCAGCTGTAATTACTGTCTGCGATTGTACATATTGCCTCTGTGCCTTGGAAGAACTGAACTGCTGGCAGCAATTAAAGGTAATTTGCAATTCCCTAGCTAGTGTCGACACTTGAGGTGAAATATGTCTTGCATAACTCTATACTGCAGACATCTACATCACAGCTAGTCAACCAAGGCTTCCTCTTTATTCTGCAGAGCGAAATAGATACTTCTGGGTATTTTGACCTATTTTTATATCTACTATAAAATTATACAAATTAAACCTAATGAGTCTGACAAACCCTTTCTTTTCATTGCTGATAAGGAGAAATTAAAGTGACTAGGTCAGATGCAGGTGAGAAAAATTTGATCCTACAGGTTAAGTCCTGCTAGCTGGACAGCTAGTTATTGTGGCCATGTCTCACTCCTCTGCTGTGGAAGAAATGAATTTCTGTTAAGACACACTACATGACTGCTCTTGAAAGAAGCATGTAGTTGGAGAAATGTTGCTTTTGAGAATTAACAGGACAAACAATGCATGGTTCAGTGCTTTGTGTTTCAGGAAAATTTACACTGATCTAAGCCAATGAAAGTGAGAAGAGAATGAGATCTGTTGTAAATCAAGAAATTGTCTAAATTGCTTTATCTTAATTTTATTTCCCATAATAGTCTTACGAGACATCTAATCTAAAGCTTGACAAAAATACAATGAAACTATATATCCTCCTCATCAATATCTACTATTTTATTAAGATGCTGAAGAAAATTGAAAGAAAGAGAAAAATACTTCCAATAAAAACTGTTGTGGTTGCAGGAATTATGAGCTATTCTAGGTTTATTTCACTAGAGGCAGAGAGGTAGCAAGAGGAGTTTTATAGAACTGTAGGGACTCAGTGAGAACTGAGAGCGCTAAATCTCATGGAAAATACTTCAGTGTATTTATCTTGGAGGAATTATAGTTCATGTAAAGACATTAGCTATATATTAGATGGTAGCTTGGAACAATTGCTGCATTTTTGAAAATAAAATATTTTTTTAGAATAGAAAAGGAACTTGGCGAATAGTTCTTTCTCTGACACCTAACGCCCTTCCCAGTGAAAACTGGCCAGGATAAACAATCATTGCATCTACACTAACAGCCTTTTGCACTTGTATTTGACAATAATTTTGAAATGGTAGTTATATCTCTTTTAGCCCCAGGAAGGAGGTGTCATTAGACAGAAGCAAACAGGCAAGAATCCATGCGTTAGAGAAGAACTTGGTCAAAGTTAGAAAGAAAATCATTGACATTAAGAGAAAGAGAATGTTAAACCAGCTTCTCGGAGCACAAGACCCCCGCTTTTCTGCTACACATCGCCACCATAAAAAAGGACAGATGTGGCATTGAAATGTTCTGTTCAATTCAAGGTAGCCAGAATTACTGAGGGCTAGATGTTGATAGCAAGGAGACAGAGAAGGAAATCTTGCCTTAGTCCCTGCTCACCAACGCAGGAAGGAGACATAGTTTTCTTCCCAGCGTCATGCTGTTGGGATAGGAGAGTAAAAGGGAGGCCAAGACTGACGGTATGTTAAAACAGGGAAAAATCAAAGCTAAGACCATGAATACCAGGACCTTTAGGCAAGGGCATACCAAATCTTTAAAAGATATAGCATGGCATCACTTTTTCTCAGTCCTGCGAACACTAAAGTCTGTAGGTGTTTTTAATCAATGTAATTTATTTCAGTCAATGCCACCCTTCATGAATGCCTTATCCAAGCCCAAAGGAGGCCTAACAGAACAAAACCCAAAGCAAAGTAATGTCTACTCTGATTTTTTTGGTGGTATGTGCAGTTATTAAAAACATACTACAGTTATATTTAGAGCTGTTAGAGCAGAAATTCATAAAAAGGTTTTTAATATTTTTTTTATACCTTTAAAACCTACCACCTGACACAGGAAAGCAATTCCAAAAAGACAGTGCTTATGCTTAAGATTTATGGTCTTCAACCTTCAGAACAATTATATTGCAAAACCTGAGGAAGTGAGGTTGCCTTAAAATATCACTGCTTAGAAAAATCTAATAAGGAGAGAGGAAGAGAATCTGCAGTTTAGGTACTGCCGGCTCAACTCTCCTACCAACATCAGGTCACATTTGAAAAATAAGAATGTTGACACTGCACAGAAACATTGAGAATGCACAGACCATCGGAAAGGACAATATACACAAACATGACATCCTATGAATACACTGATTATAAGAGAAGTCTCTATGAGATTTTACTGCGACTCTTGCACAACCTCTGTTTCACCCCATGGAGGAATGCAATGCTGTTGGAACACCTACTTGCAGCATGCTACAATTTCATACATCCACTAGTCATTAATGAGCAACATATTTTATATTATTTGTTGTACTTGTCCTTCATTTCAAGCACTTCATTCTGATACAAGAAAATAGCTTTGTACAACTCTGACCTACTTTGCCAAGTTTGTGTGTGGATGTGTGGGAAATTCCCATTATTGTGCAAAGCCATGTCTGCAGAACTCAATGGCTAGTGAGGAAATCGGTGTCATTGAAAGGTCAAGACAACATAGAAGACAAAAGCAAGAGGATCCATATTCTGCAGAGGCATCCAGGCACCTGACCAAATGCCTTTACCATGATCTGAGGTCAGTGCTTGGAAGTATGTGAGAGCATATCTGATTCGGTGCTGAAATCCAGGTGGCCCTAATGTTTGCCGGTTTGTAACAGAATACCTCCCTATCCTTTTTATGCCCATACTCTCTCATGGTATTTAAAAGCACACTGCACACCACATGTGTTAGAGCTAGTTTGGGTAAGGGAGCAGTTCTCCCTTAAGCTCATACTGTGTGTTAGCATCAACCCACAGCTACTCAGAGCCCGAACACTGAAATGTGGGAGTGGGGATGAGAAGAAATGCTATTCTTGTCAGTACTGAGACAAATTTTGGCTGGGTATACTGCACATGCTGAAGACCTACGGCTGGCCATTCCTTGCCTCAAGAGTGCTGAAAGCAGGTTACCTGCCCAAAAGATAGCTGGGACAGAGATGAGGGTGACGGATGTATGAAGGGTGAGGCAGTCCTAGAGGCAGCTTCAGGTGCTGAGACATGAACTGCTGGGACACCCAAGACAAATTGGCTATTGCGGTACAGGAGGATGATACATCTACCTGAGATACTGGAGAGAAGAAAGAAAGTGCTAATCTCAAGATCTCATGTGCTCAGATGACATAGCTCTCATAGTTCAGGAGTCTCCTTCTTCATATTAATTATTTTCTGAGTACCCTATGAAGAGACAGAATGCATGATGCAGGGGTGAAAAGTCCCTGAGCAGCAAACTACAATGATTAGATATCGTTACATTCGCAGGCTGGTGCCTAAGTACCTTTAATGGCCTAAATTACATCCAAGCTATCATTAGTAGGACCAGAAGGGAATGCTGAAGTCTTGGGACAGACTCACAGAGCATCAAGTTTTTTCCTGTTTGTTTGCTTTTCAAATTGCTAATGCTTTTTTTTTTTTTTTTTTTTTTTTTTTTTTTTAATGGCCATGCCTGTTCTCCTGTTCTACATCAGAATTTCAGAAATATATTAAAACCTGATTGAATTTAACAGGTTCTGGATTCTGGTATAGGAAACCACTTGCATATAGAATGGCAAAGAGAAAATCTGAAGCAGCTGTACTAATCTATTTCTTCAGGCAGCAAAAAGGTTAGCTGAATAGGAATAGTGAGAAGCCACCCAAAAAAATCTCCTGGGCCTATACCTTATTTGACTACAGCAAAATCATGTTTTATATTACTCGTTTTCTATCATTAAGGTAATTAGAAAAACAAAACACACCACAGGATAAAGAATTAACATATCTGTCTTGAACAATAAGAATTTATAACAACCATTTCCAATACCTCCTCTAGAAACACAGCTGTTTTTTCCAAATTTTCTCCGCCACATGAGATATAGCCATGAAAACAATGAATAGCAAAACCTGTGAAATCCTGGGATATGTCCAGGGAACACACATGAACCTAGGAACTCAGAAACATTCCTGATACTCACAATTCAGATAGTTCAAGATTTGTATCCCAGTTTTTCCATGAGCCCAAGCAGTTCAGCTCTGTAATGGACACAGAAATAAGATTTGCTATTCTGAGGAGTCCTAGAGCTCTTCTGAGGAGGTGTACCGGAGAGAGAAAGGGCTTGAAAAGACATTCTTGGGTCATGGACTGGGTGGAGGTGGGGAAAGATGTGAAGGCAATGGGCCACACATGGAAGAAGTGAGAAATAGCAGAGGGTTTTCAGGCCCTTGTGAAAAGGCAGTTAATGTTGAATGCTACTCCTTGTGTCCTTCTTCTAAGAAGAATGGTTTTTTTCAGAATCTGACTTCAGGATATATATCCTAAATAGGCACCTAAATGGGTGGTGGTGCCTATTAAAATCACAGAATTGCACAATATTTTATGTTGAAAGGGACCTCTTGAGGTGATCTGGTCCACCTGCAGGGGAGTTGCACATGCTGGAGATAACCCTCCCCCCCACTCCCCCCCCTCTCCCCCCGATGATCTCCTTCCAGCTGTAGAAAACAGCAGAAGTAGCTGTCTATGACTCTTCTGATAGTCATCAACAAGCTCCTTCCCATCCCTTTTGAGAAACTGAGGATGGTCACTGAACCAGGCACTGATTAACCCCGATTAACCGCACCCAGGAGGCTGGAGAGCTGCTTTCAATATGGGATAAAGTTCAAAAGCAGAACCACAACCTTGAGGGGGTGCTGGGCCTGGGTTTCAGCTTTTCCTGATGGAAATTAGCAGGGACAATGGGCATGCAATGGGTGCAGTGCTCGTGAGCTCGTTAATCTCAACATGAGTAATTATTCCTAGACCATTTAAATAAGGCAGATGAATTATACTCATAGATGCACAGGTAGCAGTAGAAGTTTCTTGATTTATGCTGATGAAGACAGTGCTAAAGACACAGGAAGCTAAGGTTGCATGCAAATTACAGACATGATTTTGCACAAAGCAGGTATTTATGATATTGCTCTCCTACTTCAGCTAATCAGGTTTCTTTTTGCAAAAAACAGTGTAAAGGTTGTGTAAAGAACCAGTTGGTAAAAGCCAGAGTAATTAATACCTCTATACTGCTTCTATTGACACTGAAAAATGTAGAGAAACCTAGACTACAAGTTAAAAAAAAAAACAGTTGAAGAAACACAGGCTCCTGAATTTCCCCCGTTATTTCCTGTCACACATAGTCAACACAATCTTATGAACTATTTCCGTAAAAATGTAGACTGAGAATATTCTATATGATAAGTAAAACCTGCTTAATTTCTAGAAATACTTAACCATTACCTACGTGTCAATAAACATCTGCATCTGGAGTAAACACATATCCTGAGAAGCTGCTATTATTTAACAAACTTCAGAAAAACCTCACTGAAAGCTAAATGTGGGTAGGGCTTGTGTCATGGGGAAAACAAGCTTGATTAACATATTAAAACCAGAAACAGACTGAAGATCAGTATGATTTAATTTATTTAATGAATTAATTTATTTAATGAGTTAAAATATTCAAAATAACAATATAATAACACATATAGAGTCTTTGATCATGCCTGAATACAAATCTAATGCTGGACAAGGCTTCCAATTTAGATTTTTATTTACTCTCAAAAAATAAGCAAGGACTTTAATTCCAAGAAAAAGTATTCTATTTGGAATAGGTTTTGTAGAAATATGAGCTTTTTGATATATTTTATTTTTTAAATCATGCATTTGAAGCTAGACATCTGCTAGTCTATCTATCCTGAATATATTCACTGAATTGGTAGTGCGAATACTTCCAGACCAAAGTGCACTAATCACTTCATATAGCATCCTGCTTCTTTGTTCCAGATATGAGAGAGAGAAATCAATAAAATTCGCACTACTCAGGGCAGATAAAACATGAACAAGATCCATTCAGTGCTTGTTTAAGAAAAAACACTCTTAAGTACCTGAAGGAAATACTGTGTGAATAACTGAAGTCTAAAAGAATTTCTTGGCTACTGTTTACTCAACAAACATAAAAAAATAGGTTATATTTTAAACAAGCGGAATGTGAGACAACGTGACATACGGTGATGATGTTAAAGCCTGGACCCCTAATCTCAGAATTATGGTAGGAAAACGCTGTAACTGTAGTGCCTTTTTTATTTTTCCAGCTCTGATAATTTACTTTTAAACTTCTTGTAGTTTAGTGTTTTTTAGCATGAGTAGAAGTCTCCAAAGGCATTACTTTCTGTGCTGCACAATGTCTTTTGCAGGCTTGTTCTGGAAGTTTACAACATCCTGTTCTTCCATGGTTTCACTGCTAACAATTCAATTTGCTGATGTACAGCTGTAAGTGTCTAACAATTTGAGGAAGGGCTGTGTGTGCACAGATATCTCTGTGTTACTTGCTTCCTCACTAACTGTGTATCTGCGTAAAACATACTGTTGACAACTTTAGAGAGTGGCACTTCTGGAAAGAATTTGCAGTAGACGAAAGGCTGGATGGGCAGCACTGCATTTCTGTTTCAAGAAGGGTGATTTAGAGACAATGGCCTAAATTTTCCAAAGTTACTAGAAAGATTAGAAAGATTTTTTTTTTTTTTTTTTTTTTTTTTTTTTTTTTACTATCCAGCTGCAAAAACAAAACAAAAAATAGTCATCCTTCAAATTGGATCAAATTGGATGCTCATAAATTTACGGAGCCCAAATCACATTTTACTTTCATCTCATAAATGTTGAAACTGGCTTACTGAAATGCTACTGATGTCAGTTTGTTGTAGCTGAATATAAAGTGTATGATGTGTCCCTTGGCTCATTAGGAAAAAAAAAGAAAACTCAAAACAAAGCATAAGTCATAAGAATTTTCCCCAAATATTTGCTGCCATTTGGTTGAGTGAGAACTGCCACTCATGGTGCTAGGCTTTTACTTCTTACCCATCAAAATAACTTGGTAGGAATGGAGCAGTTGTTGGCTTCCACAGTATCTCATGAGACTTATGAACAGCTCAGCTATCCAAGCATTTTTTTCACTTGAGAAACTCACCTGCACTGCTGAAAAGGAGGAACAGAGGAAGAGGAAAGGGAAAGGGAAGGAAAGAGCATCCTAAGCTTTATAACTCTGGGGAAAAAAAAGCACCCCAAAAATGTAAGCCTTAAACACTAAATGATCTGTTAGACAAAAGACATCAGAGTATATTGTATTATACTTTTCCTTACTTACATTTTTTTCTGTGTTTGAAGTCTGATGTACAGCCTGGGTATTATTTAACTTTAGCAGAGCAGTAGTCTTCTCGGGGCATGATGTTCATAGTCATATTTTTCCTTGGGAAGAAAAACTTACTCTCTGCCTTGAAAGATTTGGAAACATGTCTAAGGGAATATGACTGCAAGTCAGAGAGAATGTAATGCAAATCGGAGATGTACCAAAAGTACCATTTTATATGTGTAAATTAAATCTCTCTTCCTCTTATACAATGGGAGTGACTCCATCCTTGAGTATTTTGGTCATTTGCTCTTCCTAAAAATTTGATTCTTTCTGCTGATCTAAAGAAAGTCTCCTCATCTTATATTTAACCTTCCTAGACACAGAAATTTTCATTATTATCTTTAGCTTTTTTATCAGCTGTCTGCATTCTTTATCATGGAATGGTAAGGTTGGAAGGGACCTCTGGAGGTCATCTAGTCCAACCTTCAGTGTAGCCCATACAGGGACTGAACCTACGACCTTGGCATTAGCAGCACCACACTCTAACCAACTGAGCTAAATCCTTCTGTTTGTATTAATTACTCTCAGTTTCATTGTCTGTTTTACCATTGATGCTACTATCTTCCTATGCTACTGGCCTGCTTTTAAAACCAAATGAGCCTTCAAATATTAATGATGAATTACGGGATAGAGGAGTTTATTATCTTGTCAGATATTTCTAACACTTCCCAATTCCCGGTTATTATTTTACACTTTATGTATAAAAATACTCCCTTACCATTTTGCTTGCATTTCTTTTTACTTCAGCAGATTGAACTTTTTAAAATTCCAAAAATTTAGGATGTAAGCTCATTAACTCAGCCCCTTTCTGCCTTCTTGAGTCTGCACAAGCCTTTTAATTTTAGTGTTTTACTTGGCAAATTTTAGACATCCAAAGGCATAATTTCACATTTATTTATGTTAATGTACTAGCTGGTTCATAAGCTACTCTCAGATATACATAAACACTTGTTACATGTTGCATACAGTAATATTAAAGATATTTTTAATCCTAATGCCACTAGAAATTTTGTTGCTTAATAATATCTCTTCTCAATAGATCAATAAATAGACTGAAAGTATTATTTAGCAGCTTAATTAATTTTCTGGTCTAAGTAAAAAAAAAAAAAAAAAAAAAAAGATATATACAAAGGGAATTTTCAATCAAAGATAAAATTACCAAGCAAGAATTCTGACTATAAATTGAAATAGTCAATATTCTTTTAAAAACAATAAACACAAAACTTGAGACTGATGTCATTATAGTCTGTGGTATCTTGCTTTAGGGAAAGAAAGAAGGCAGAAGTCACGTACAATTCCATCAGAAGCAGAGCTCTGCATGTAACAGCTCTGTCTACAGTATTTAGTTAGACAAAGTAAAGTAAATTTGTTACTTTTCCAGGTGCTTACAAAAACTGACTCAGAGTAAACTATGTCTGTTCTATTAACTTTTCTTACCCTCTAACACAGGGGGCTACATCTAAACCACCTATTGAAAATGGTCTCACAGATGTTTTCACACCTGAAATGTGCATGGGAAAGGTTTGGGAAACTTCGTGTAGAACTGGGCCAGAAATATGCCCAGGACTGCTCCAGCAGTTGGCAAACCAGTTCCACTGGCCAAGAACATTCGCAGGCATGTTCAGTTTACCAATACTTGTCCATTCAGATGACTTTCCCACAGACCCTCACCTCCGTTTCTTTTCAAGCACACAAGCATTTCATCCACAGAAATCAGGCTCACTTGATTTTAGCAAAGTAATGATTTAAATGAAGTTCATATTAGGAAATAGACTTTCCTAAAGGTTTGGGAGTTTCTTTCCTTTCGACTATTTGGAAAAGAGTGACAATTCGGAGATCTATTCAGTACCCTAAAAAGTGTTGTAACTCCGCAGACAAACTACCTGTTCCCATATAAATAAGCCCAATCACATAAAAGTGAAGTTAATGTCTTACACATACTTATTTATGCTGATGACCAGCTCACAGTAATGCTCATTAGCAACCTGGTGACTGGCTGGCAAGCTGGGACATAAGAGATCTATAGATCTTTTTACTATTTTCCATAATTCATTCATTTCTCCATCTATCAGCTATATAAGGACATGTTAACTCACTTCTGTAAACACCTTGACACTTGTTCACAAAGTTTTCACAAAGTTTTGTCATGTTCAGCATGAATGCCCCTTACCACCTCTGTTCTCAGATGGAAACCAACCACTGTGGCAAGTTTAACTTAGATGAGAAAATTAGTGAATTTATTATACTATTATACTCTTTTCCTTGAGCAGAAAAACAGGAGAAAAGTATTCAATGTCAGAAAAGTATGAATAGTAAAATATGAATGTTGAATAAAGAGAACTAGATCACATAGCAACACGGATTTAACTAAGGATGGAAATGATATTTATTATTAGACATCTATAATTATCACAAACAGGTCTGCTCTGGGAAGTTTCAAAGAGTTCAGGATATTTGTGAAAGAAGAAAAGCAAACAGGTATGTAGCTGCATCCAAGGATAGAATGAGTTTGTATGCACTCCACTGATCCAAAGGAAAAAAAAAAATGCAGATTTGTAAAATAACTAGTTTCAGTTTGAAGATGTAATTTTGTGTTCTAGTACTCTGTTGGGATGTCTGTATATACACAAATATATACAGACTGAGCAATACATCCATAACAATATGCCACAGCTTTTGATGTCTTCACATACAAAATGACCCTCCATCCTTCATTTTTTCAGTTGTCATCTCAGTCCTTGGACATTTCTATCTCTGCTCCAACAGTTGTCTCAGCTCCAACCTCACTCATATTCACATCCTAGTACCCAAATCTGGTAAGAACAATAAAAGTGGCTTAAATTCACTCTTTTTAAAGTCAGACTTTCTAAAAATCCAATGTACTTTGATGACAGTTAAAAATTGAAAATCCCTTTCAGAAAGGGAAAACACCCTACAATTATAGAATCATCAGAAATGGGACTAGGAAAGACCTCAAGAAGTTATCTCATCAGCTTAGCCCCAAAGCAAGATAAAAGATACCTAAACATTTTGCAGAAGTCTGTCTAACTTTTTCTTAAAAACTTCCAGTGTTAGAGATGGCAGAATCTTCAGACAATCTAGTCCAAATTACGCTTACATCTAAACATTTTTTCTCTAATTTCTAACCTAAGTGTCCCTTACTGCAGTTTAAGACTACTATCCATCATGGATATGGAGAAGACATTATTCTTCCCCCCTCAGCAGTATTCTTTTAAATACTTGAGCAATCTTTTCATTTCTCCTCTCAGACTTTAGACTAAACAACTCCAGTTCTTTCATTTTCATCACGGGTCACGTTTTCTAGACTTTTATTAATCTCTATTTCTCCCTGCAGACTTACTTCACATTGGTTTGTGTCTGTCTAGAACATCTGGTATGTACCTGGACACAACAGTTCAGTAGAGGTCTTAGCAATACTGAACAAAAAGGAGGGATTCATTTGTGCATCTGATCAGCTGAACATCTGCTCATATATCCTAATTTAATTCCTTTTTTAAAACAAAACGCATTTTGTGTTTAGTTTATGATTCTCTACAGTCCCCAGAATTCTTTTCTGGAGAACTTCCAACTAACCTGTTGCTTTCCTCCCTCCCTCGGACAATGCTTTTTTCCTTGCCTAAAGAAAGATTTTTTTTACAATATATTTTCTCCAAACCATTATCTTGTGCATACTACTTCAATGTGTTTGATCCTCTTTCCATCATAGTGTCATCCACAAATTTAATACCAACATTAAGAAAACTGTTCCTTGGTGTTCGAGACCTGATCCAGTAGCAGTTAGCTGAAACAATCCAGGCAGAAGAGATAACCACATACAAACTTTATCTGTTTCTGTACCTTCATTTCATCAGAAGCAAGTAACACCATTTCCCAGCCAAAATGACTGTATGGCTGAGCAGGAGCTGACTGACAATGCATCCATAAAAGATGGAAGTTATACGCTCGAGATATTTCTGCTAAACTGTAATATTAATCAGATCAACTCATATTATATTATATTATATTATACTACTGATCCTTTAGAATCTTTGGACATAGAAGTTGTACTAGTAAACTAAACAGTTCAAGGAACTTGAGGCCAGCAAAGCCTGATGTTATCTCTACTATTAAATTGTCCTACCTTCCAGAACAGGATGATCACATTCAGAAATGGTCCTTGGCATATGCTTACTCCTGAACCATGCCTAGGACCTGTTTGGGAGATCCAGGTTGGCCAGACATATCTACACGAAGGACCATTCTTATTATTTATAGCTATGTCAATAAGGTAGCAAAATCAGACAACGTCCCTCTCCAACTCTTATATTGTAGGTAAGATTGTTCAGAGACTTTAGCCATTCTCTTGAAATTGGACTTAAAAGGTCACGGCAACCTGCTTTAACTATTACAATCGATCTAATATGTCTTATGGAATAGCCCAGTGCCCTTACTCAGGTTCAAACTGCATACTGGATGAACACATACTAGAACAGTATAGAGTGTATCTGATTTAACAGTTCTTTTTAATGAACTTTTTAAAGATTACACAATTGCTAATGCCAGGAGAAAATAGCTTCTGCCAGAATGTTGTGTTTTACATCACTATTACTATATCATTGCAGTCTAGACTATGACGACTATCGCAGTCATCACTAGATTATAATTATGTATATTTTGTGTTGCCATAATGCTTAAAGACCATGTCAGCAAGGACGTTATAGTTATATTTAGGTAATACACATACATGAAATTAGGCATTTCCTGTTGCAAAGAGTTCCCATCTATAGACATGAAAAGAAATAACAGCCAGAAAATACCAGTAGAATGACTAAAATAACGAATGAGATTTTAATGAATGTCTGCACAGCACACCAACTGCTAGTGTATTAACTGCTTAGCCAGAGTGCTGATACTTCAACTGCTTATTCTCCTGAATAAACCTAATAAACTGAGTATTTTCAGGGTCAGAATCCTTGCTTGCATTTTTTATGGCTGTCTTGGGAGCTATGAATTCCATGGGGTTCGTGTTTTTAGAAAATTTCCTTAACTTTCAACATGTTGAGATGTTTGTGCATGACTGGACCTAATGGTATTCAGCCATGCTAACTTCACGGAGAACCGCTGAGTGTTGCCAGATTAAACTTTGGGCTGCATAGACAGTTGATAGAGAGAAGTAATTCAGCCAAAAATACTCTGGTAAGAGTGTTCATACTTTAGTCATCTTCATTTGTAAAGAATTCACCTCCTTTGTTTCTGGGTGTCATACAGAACAACAGGAATTAACTTTCTTACCTAGGAAAGAAAGAAAGAAAGATGAAAGAGAGAGAGAGAGAGAGAGAGAAAGAGAGAGAAAAAAGGAGAGAAAAAGAGAGAAATAAAGTAAGCAAAAGAAAGGAAGAAAGAAAAAAAGAGAGAATGAAGGTATTTAAGAACTGTGGAGTTCAGTTGGATTTCTTAAGCCTTCTTTCATATGACAACCATCATGTTTGAGTGGGACCACTCTTCTTAGCATGCTTGTTGTAAAATAGGATTTATTTTTCCTTTAAGTGTATGTTAATGACACTCAACATTTTAACCATATTCCCATTACTTTTATGAATCACTCTAAAGTGATAAAAAACATTACTTCTAAATTCTTTTTCTTAGTCTTTGTTTTGTGGCTGGAAGAACAATTTGTACATGATGTTATGTTGTAGCCTACTGCACAGTATCGCTGAGGCTTAGTCTAAGTTCAGTTGAGTAATTTGAAATGAAAAGCTCTGCATTTTGCTACTGCAAAGGTCTGGATATTTTTTGTAATTCTTTGCTAGCTCCAAAGATACAATGGCAAAAGAAACCATTTAAGGTGGAATTCATGTCACCTAATTTTAGCTGTCTTAAAGTTTAGCACTAAAGTCTAAGCTAGTCACTCCCTTTACGGAAGTAAACAGACGCCTTCAAAGTACAATTATTCTGGCAAATATTAAGTGTTTATTCTAGGATAAACTGATTTGACTGTCCATCCAGAGATGCCTATTGCATTAAAGGACCACAAAGAGACCCAACAGAAATTTAGCTCAGACTTTTAGAGATTGAAATTTAATTTTTTAGTTATGTTTGGGCAGATGAATTCCTCACTTAACACTAGTCAGTATTCTTTTGTACTTCATGCTTTAATATCTGAATCATAAGCCAAGGAGAACCTCAAGAAATGCTTCTTATCATTAATAGTTTGTTCTTATTCTTACAATGAAATGGGAATAATGGAACTGGAATATATTCTTGCCATGTAATATAACAGACTTTCTTTCACTCCTGTGAGATTCAGTCATAACCATCAAAAGACTCTCTTTTTATGGCCAGACAAACCACAACTCAATATTTTTTTGTCTTTCCCAAAATATTCTCCTCTCAACAGTATATGGGATCTATAATTTGTTAGCTCTTCACACATATCTGAAGCTTAAGCTAATTTATGAATTAAGGAATGTCAGAACATAAAACATCAAAGCAGATAGTGCAGTTATGGCTTTCTGCCCCAAAATCACTAGTATTCCAATACTTCTATCCATTTAACCTGTGTGCGAAGCAAGAAATTGCCAATCTAAAACATTCCCTAATACTGTGTTTCAATTTGTTCTGCAGCTGGAGAAATGACATTGGTATGAAGCTATTACCAGGCTACTGGAAGGCAAGAACACTCTTTCTTTGGCATAGCACAACACTTTTGGTTTGACAGGCAGGGCAAGTCTTTCTGAAATCTTACTGGAGGCGACATTCAATGTCACGCACAGTTTACTGATTCTGGCACTAGACGTGCTGTTCCATTTGTGATGTATGAACTCTGCTGCCATGTCACCAGGCCAACAAAGCAGAAATTCTATAACCCGATTATTTGGGGGTTTATTCATTAATTCCACGTAGCTATTGGGATTAATAATGTGCTGCTGATAGAACCACACAGACACATATTGAAAACCAAATTCTTCTGAGCTGTACATAATGCCAGAGACATGAAACAGTAATCAAATTAAGCATGCTACATGATCAGAACTGACTCTGTGGAGCTGTTGATTTATGCAGATTTTCTGAAGAGAAGAAAAAAATGTAGAAGCAGTATATATTTTCTAAATAGGATTTTTTCCCATTGTATTTTCAATCATTTGTCTTCTCTTTTTGCCCACCATTCATCCCATCTCTCTCCTGTGCAGATTTGTTTTGCAGCTTCCTGCAGCACTTATTGATAAGGGCAGAAGACAGCAAGCGTTCAGAGAGTGTTCAGCAGTGCTGCAGAGAATGCCACGCTTTGTGTTTGTGTCAAATTTCTGTGATTAACTAGTCAGGCACATACAGATCTTCAGAACTGGGATGAGGAAGGAAGGACTGTTTGTCAAGGAAATAGAGATGCTTTTACCTTCTTCTCCAAGAACAAGGCATTTCACTGCTTGGAATTATTTCAGCTTGTTCCCTGGGAAATATGTGAGCATGGACTGATTCTAGTGCCTCCTGGTTTTGGATTGTGGTACAGAATGTAGCCATCGAACAATTCAAATTCCTTTTCTAAGTGAGGTCACCAAATTTGGTTTGGAGTGAGGTATGCAAACCTGCAATAATACAGAAGGTCCAACCACATGAAGTCATAGTTTCTTCTAGCCTTAAATTCTGTTGATTTTTTCCAGGTAAAAACTTTTCATTCACTTCTTTATAAATTCCAGTATTCAACATCTTTTACAGGTGAGATCTAGCTACTTTTAAGGCTTATTACACCTGGCAGCCTACTTATGCTGTGAACTTTTTACCTAGTGACTTCAAGACCACCTAGAATCTTCTACCATCACAGTTACCAGATTACATTTATATTTAACCCATTGGTCATCTATGCTATATAAATGCAGTCCAAGCAACTATCCATAGTGCTCCCCTTGAAGCTTTTTCCCTCATCTCTCTAGAACCGAAGTTCTGCAATCCTCAGCTTCAAGAATAACTGCAAGTCTCACTATGGAGCCTGTCTTAGATTTTAGGTTGCTGTATTGTATGGCTCTAGAAGTGTCTCCTTGACAGCATGGAAGCAAATGAATGATGATATCTCCTTAGAGCACTCTGAGTACTACATGGGAAAGGATTAAAGTTTATGTCTTTCTGTATTGCCAAAGTGAACCACAAGAAACACTGCTCTGCACTAAGCCAAGCCATAGTTACTGATGGGACAGTGCTGTAGCTGTCACACAAAACGGATGCAGATGTTCAAGTGCTTTTGACTTTCCATATGTAGAACTGACAGCAGCTTTGCAACTAAAAAACATCTGTTGGGGTAGACACAAAATTCATTTGCTTATAATGGAATGTGAACCAGGTGTTATGTGAAATTTTTGATTAATTGAACCCTTACCTTGTAAGTGGAAGAGTAAACAGTTGCTGAGGAATTTTAGCTTAAGATAGGTTTCCTTCCATTCTACATATCACCAGCACTGACATTTTTGCTTTCATATGCTGACATATTGATAATTGATTTTAGAGACTGGACTTCCTCAAGAAGCAGATATGACTGTGAGCTGTGAAATGCTGGGCTCACAATGTTGTAAATGCAGGGATAATTTAGTATGGAAAACTCTTACCAGCAGCAATGATGTATAGGAAAGAAAAAAAATGTAGCATGACTCCTGGAAGACAAATGAATGCACAGGTCTAGGAAGAGGCAGAAGCAGACTTCTGAGTTGAGGATATCTGATAAATAAATTACTGAAAAATGTAAAATATAGTTAAGAAGAGAGTGTAAAAGTTAAGAGGTGAGTGGAAAACACTCAGAAGTTTTAAAAATTAAACCAATAAAATATATATAAATAAAAATAAATAAAAATATAACTAGTAGTTTTCTTTGAACTTATAGCAGATGCAGTCCCCTCCTCCTAATGATCCTTATAATGAAGAAAGGTTATAGTAAGTTTGTAATGGGTGAATACTTACAAATGTAATTTAACAGCCACATTTAACTTACATTTAGTTTGCAGCATATCATCTACTTACTGTTTTTTGAGAATGATTGATATTTACTGTTAAAGACGAAATACTGAAATAACAATAGCCAATGTCAGAAAATTACCCAAAGAACTGCATAGCGTACTTCTTAGGAGACTGAAGGCTAAAAGCATACACAGTGTGTATATCAAGCCCTACCTTTTTGTAGTTTATTATTACAGAACAGCACTTGCATATATAGTTGTATGTTAGTTGCTGGGGGGCTTGGTTTACACCTCTCTCTCCAATCCATTATAGGGAGAGTAAGATCAGAAGGTGAAAACCCTGAACAACGATGCATTATCTTTAGGGTAGTCAATGTCTTAGAAAACAAGTGTTGCTGGAGGATGATTATGTCTCAGGATTTGACTTGACAGCAATGCATCTAAGAGTTGGGCTTATATCATGGTTGTGCATTCAGTCCTGAGCAACTGAATCTTCAATCAATTCTCCTGGCAACTTTATGTTGTCATTTCAGTGCATCATTCAACACGGTACTTTCAAGAAGGACGATGTGCTAAGCTCATCCTCATCTGTGTGGTGAGTTTAGGAGCTAACCCTGCTCCTGAGGTAGAAGAAAGCATGCATTTGGAGAAAGAGTTAAAGAGAGTAAGAGAGGGAGAAAAAGTACAAAATGAAAGAAGTATGGGGGAAGTATGATTGAAAGATGAGCCTGAGCAAGATGTTTTTGTGAATTCTGTTTTTCTGTATTTTGGATGATTGAATGTGAGGTCCACTATACTATATTGGCTTCTCTGATAAGAATGCTCATAGGGCTGATGCTTAGGTCGAAAGTATCCTAAGTTTCGACAATAGCTTGAAAACTTCCACTTATTGTAAACAAATGGAGAATGCATCATTCGTTGCAGACCTGAAGCCAAATATTAATATCCTGGGGTGAAATATGGATCTAATCTGCATGGCCAGTCTGGCTCACATACTGAACTACTGCCCCAGGTAATTTAACATTCTGAAAGGGAGGTACGGATGACACAAGCATAACAGACTTTGTTCTGAATTTAATTTTGGATTAACATGCTATCCTTACATAAATCTCTAAATATATTATGCTTGGGAGAACTCTGAATGTGTTCAGGATGATTCTTTTTCTTTCTTTCTTTCTTTCTTTTCTTTTCTTTTTTTTTTAACTGTCATCATTCTTTCCTTTTTCCGAAGTACTCTCTGATTTCCTACATTGTATGAACTCTCACTGCAGGTCTTCGTTCACATATCATATTTTATTTTTGGCCTAAGATGTGAAAGGTTAGAAAAGTAGGATAAATTCTTTTTGAAGATAGTGTTCACTTCACAGCAGTAGTTTTTTCTTATTTTTTTAGGCTTTTATGCTTAGTTATTTCTTTATCTGCTTTGGCCTTCCCTGGTATAGGTAATTCCCCTCTCCTAATTCTAAGAGTACAATGGTGAGAAAAATGAAGATTAAGCAGTTACTTGATATATTTTATTGGATTGTGCTACTTTGCTGACAATATATTTACATATTATTTTCAGTTACACTGGTAACAGCTACATTAGTTCTTCTAGCATGTTTTGAACATAGAGCGTTTGTCTCTTGATTCTGTTTTCCTATGCTATGTATATACAGAGATTTTCTTTCCTTTTCAAAGTGTAAGGACCTAGGGCAAACCTGCAAATCTGCTAACAGTGTACCTTACCTCCTAAGTAATCCCACTGAAATTATAATGTGCATTTAAATTCTGATCTTTTATCAAGATTTTTAGATGAATGAGAATATAAAATTGATTCTTAGGTGTATTAAAAACAATGGAAGCTGTATCCTAGAAGTACAGTAAACAGCTCATGTTGCATTTCAAGAAGATAGGTTGATCTTTGGACTCTCTTGTTATTCTCATAAAAAGGGAAAGGTTAAACGACGATGTTGGCTACAGAACTGCTGAATAGTCAAAGCACTGTACTGCATATGTTTTAGGGAGTCTAAAGGTAGAATTACACTAAGGATTCTATGAAAAAAAAAACAAAAAACAAAAAACAAACAAAAAAAAAACTTTGACCTATGGCCTATCAATAGGTTAAACTAAATTTCCTATGAATTACCTGTCATTATAAGAAAGTAAAGTTGATGAAAAGTGGTATATATTTATGGGATTTACTCAAGCTTTATGCAAGTTTTCCATGAAAGGTTATGGCAGGAACTCTCAACCAGTTTCTCGTGAATTGGAAGCATGAGATTAAATGAACCATCTAGCAGCCATGCTTGTAAAAGACATTTTCTGACTGAGAGTCACAGTGCTAGTACAAGATTTATATACACAGTAAGTGAAACTAGTAGCATTAACATGTGGCTATAAAATCATCTAGGCATTCATAATTGTAAAAACTTTGTGCAACTCAGCTCAAGTAACTGAAAGTATACATTGAAGAATTATAGCAGCTAAAAAAAGATATTGCATCTTAAAAACAAGATCTTTCAATAAAACGTTGCTATTGCAAAATACTTAAAGCTGTTTATAATTCTCTGACCTATAAAGTGACAATAATAAATGACACGCAAAGGATTTTTCTCTCTTACTCCTATAGTTTTTGGCAAACAAATAGCTGTAATGACTTTTCCAGGACTATGTCTTCAAAAAAATCTTATTAAATCGTATTTACAATACAGCTGGAGTTCCTCTGTGTAAATGCTTTACTGTTTAAACAGACTAATGCTCAGTTCAGTTGTGATTCATACTGAGAATTAGAAGGAAGAAAAAAGCTTTAATGAAATCCTGATATTTAAAGGATTATAAAACAGCCCTTGCTGCGACTGCAAGAGACTATAGAGCTTTAGATTTTAAATTTCCAAACCTCTTTGGATGTGTCCCCTGCTGGCAGAAAACAACTGCATACTAGAACCAGAGCAAGGTATAAAAAAAGAGAACAAAATCTAATTAGAAAGGAGCAGAAATTAATAAGAATTTCTAAACCACCTTTACAAAATGTTATTCTTCTGAATTCTCTGAAATGTCGTTATCCTATTGTAAGCTCTGGCAGCGCTGCAGCTGGAAGGCAGGGGACGAGGGCAGGATAGTAAGAGAATCATTGTGCACATCCGCAGGGACATTTGCAAGGACACAGCTGAGAGCCAGGTGCCTAGCTCCCGTGTACTTTTCGGAAAAACTCTCTCTCAGTGTCTAGGAACCTACAGGATACTTTCAGTGATCTGGAAAGGTAGCTGAGCAGAGCAGCCACACCATGAGCTAGAGGAAGTTACAAAATACTCTTTTCGGAGAGTGTGAGAAGATTCAGACTAGTCAGAGGCTGAGTCTCTGCAAGTGGAAGAATTTTCTTATGAAAACGAACTGAATCAGCAACTTACCCAGCAGTAAGTTGGGTATAGAAGCTGCTTCTCTACATTGGATGTGTGTAAAAACTCCAAGATATTTTCTTTTGTTTCAATCATATCCAATTTTGCCTCCTCAGCTCCCCTTTCCCAGAGGAACAAAACCTGGCATTTCAAGACAGATTCACTGTTCTGCCATACTCACTATTAATGGAAACAATAATGTCTTGGAAATACTCTACAGGGATTTTCCCAGGGGGGTTGGTGTGTAGATTTAGCATAACTCCTGTTTGTGCACAGTCACAGATGCAAGACTGGCTCCAAGGGGTAAAAGAGTGAAAGGAACATGATGCCCTCTGTCTATCCCCAGCTGGCATCTCGTTACGAAGAAACTGACAGCTGTCACAAAATTAATTTTAAGTATGCTTCATTTTATTTTGTATAATAAAAAATATTTTGTAAAAGTATTGTTTGTTTAGGAGAGCTCAGTGAGCTCACACATAAAAATAATTGTTATGATTGTGAATAATTTCTGAATTATAGACACTATTACATAATGACGTCAACCTGTGAGCCTTCTGGATCCAAAAAAGAGAAAAAAAAAAGAGAAGAAAATGAAGAACATTTTCTAGGACATGGCCTCGTAATCTGTTCTTTCAAAGCTACAACATTTCATCCTTTTGGATATTTTCCAGTGTATTATTCATCATGTCCTATTCTGCCCTTCCTGCTAATGCTCTAGCAGCAACACCTCATTGCAGATACAGAGCAGAGGCATTTCAAAAGTTGGTTAAAGAAATTCATATTTCCAAGCTGCAGTCTGTCCCTTTTATCTGGAGGGAGAAGGGCTGCCATGCGGGTTATTGCTTTTCCCTCGCCCATCTTGAATGGATATGTAATCAGCAGACGTTTCTGGATAGGCATTCTAGGATTTCCTAACAAATGCTGAGATATTTCAGCTCCTCACAATTCCCCGTAGGCTTCAGGAAATTCCTGTAGTTTATCTTGAATGGCTGATTTGTTCATTTCCTACTGCATAGACAATTCACTTAGAAAGAACTGCAAAGCTCTTGCAATACTTTGTCCTGAGACCTAAATGTAATTTCAGCATGGCACTGTCAGTCGTATAAGGCTATCTTTTAATATCTGTGTATGAATTAGATTTATAGCTTAGTACTTCGTGGCATTTAGGAGTCTAGGGCACAGACAGACATAGCTTGGGGAACCTCACATAAGTGGTTTAAGAATTCAGTGCAATATCACTTGGTTTAATTAAAATCATCACTCCCAACATTTGATCTATATCCCTTGCTAGAAGAGACCATTTATCAAACAAATAGTGCAGTCAAAATGACTGTTGTTGGTTTGATATAGGTATCAGGCAGTCCTTGAATTCCCATTCTAATCTCTTCAATAATTTTTGATAAAAATTCAAGGTTAGCTACAACCTGCTCATTGGCATCAGCTATAACCGGAAACACTGTCAGTATAATGCGATTTCCTTAGAAGCACTTTTTAATGGCAATTTTAAAGTGAATTCCTAATATTGTCAATACTGGCCCCAGATCTTTCGCATTAGTTTTCATTAGTGGCAATGGAAGTTATTCCAAAACATGCATAATTCACAAAATCTGTGTCATGCTGTTAGTGCTTTAGCGAGCACTAAGAAACAAAAACTTAGGCCACTGAGGATCCTTTGTTTCTCCTGTTTAGATATTGCCCTGTAGTCTTTCACTACCACCTGAACAAGCATAAGACATGACTTTTAAAAAAATATCTATTTATTTAGATTTCTACTAAGCTACGATAAATGAAATCATATGGTTCAAGAGAAGATCAAGAGATGAGCTTTCTGAGGAAACATTTCTAAAGACAAAACAACGAAAATTAGGCTTCCTTTGGGTTTTAATGGGAAAGGTTCTGTCTAAACCAGAAAGACAGAGAGAAAGGACCCCCATTCCCCAAGCTCAGTTGCAAGTCACTGACATGAAAGAGTACAGCACAGCAGGAATTTAAAAACAGATCCTTCACAGTGCAGAAAAAAGTTATGTGCTGGTGCACTGGCTGCTCTCTGACAGCTCTTGGGCAAAGGGTGTGTCTTTTTTTTCTTTTAGAAAAGGCTCTGTTTTGTCTCAGGACAAAATGAATGCCTGTATACATACATGCATATATATTTGTACATATACGCGTGTGTGTGTATATATATATGCATATATATATATATGTGCATATATGTATGTATGTATACATCTATATAAATTTAACAGTTCAGATTTTTGTCCAGCTTCATTCTGAAGGAAATATATCATGGTGAAGGAAAAAGGAGGACTTATATGCAGTATTTCTCACTGGTGATCATAGCGTAAAAGATACGTATTTAGTTAGTACATTAAAAGCAATGTAGCACAACAGGACTGAACAACAGAAAAAAACTTTCAGTGACTGAAACATTGCTTTTCTTTCTTTTCATTTTTATTTTTAAGAATATCTCAGAACTGGTCTGATCAAAACTTTTCAAATAAATTTTACACAGAATTTTTTGAAATTAATATTTTTAAGTCATACATGGATGGAAACTTTTCATGTTTCTGGATGTGTGGGATAGATTACAAGACAAGATCATTTCTTTCAATTTCCTTCATTATTTTTTATGACTGTTCAATTTTTAAAAGTAAAATACGATACTTTATTGAAGGCCCATGCTGCTTTGCTTGAGAAATTTTCTTGTACTGTAGTCTCTCTGCAATTATTTTATGAATTATTACATAAATTAAAGTTAGGTATGTAAACTCTTTGTCTGGTCTGTTGCAGATTTATAAATATTCCCCAATGTCAGAAGAAAACTGGAGCATGCACCCAGCATGCAGTCCCGAAGAGCCCTTTACATGGCTGCTTCTGCTGCTGGGAATCTGGCATATGCTTCTTCTGCACCTGCTGCTTTGCTGTTGCTCTGGGACATATTGTTGATTTCACATCATCTGCTCCTGATCTGTTTTCAACATCTGCCAAGAACCCAAGGACACATGCATGCTTTTCTGTGGTGGAATGGAATAAAATACTTACTTTTTTTTTTTTTCAGGGGAAAAATACGCCCATGTACAAGAATTATCAAGTACCATAATCTATGGTACCATAAGCAGATCCTTCTTAGAACTTTGAAACTGGATCTGGACTGGCATCAAGGTCTTATTTACAGGAGTTTTTCCATTGATCCTCATGGCTGAATGAGGCCCCATCAGAGAAACCAGCACGTGTTCAAATGGTGTCCGATGAATAACAAAGGTATTTCGACGGCAGCTGCTACCATTCACATGTAGTCTTGTTTGAGTCAAAAGAGCAGCTACTCCAAAAGCAAGTCTAGGAGAAAAAGGCAAAGTAAGAGCTGAGGTGGGAAAGCATAAATGTGATAGCACATTTAGTACAACCAAAACCTAGGAATTAGCGCTAATTTGTTCGATCTTCACCAAAAGTCACACAGTTCCTGTTCGGCTTGGGTTTTTCAGCTTTTACTGTTGTCTATAAGGATACAGACTCAATCTTGATACTGTCCCTCAGGCCCGTCACTGTGCAGATAAACCAGGAAAGTATGCAGCATCTGGATGCTGATGGTACAAAATGAAATCACTTTAGTATTTGCACTGGATTTTTTTTCTGTGTGGTATAAGTATCTTATTTTGAACCAATACCTTTTGAAGGGACCTATTAGCATGCTGAATGATGCAAATTATTATGAAAGTCAGGCATTAAGGACATTGAATATAGGCAGCTGCCACTGAGTTATGTCAAAACAAAGTGCTCAGTGGAAGTGCTTTTAGATCTACCCTCATTTTACTTCATGACAATCCAGAGAGGCATGTGCTAAAGTATTATTAAATGTTTTCATTTATCAGTGTAAATCAACTTTCATAAAATATTTCTCTCTCTCTCTTTTTTTTTTTTTTTTTTTTTTTTGACCAAAACCTCTCCCAAAAAGCAGTAGGGAAAGCCTTCCACTTCCCAATGTAACCTATATCATGATAAATAAAGACACATGGTAATAGAGAAAAGAAAAAAATCACAGACCTTAAATTTGTACTAGAGAAAGTAAGGATTTGCTTTAGTCCAGAGGATCCCAAACTTTTCTCCCTCCATGTGTCATCACCAGCAGTAGTGGCACAAATCACTTGCAGCACCGTCCAGGACAGCAGCAAGGAAGCTAAGATCCAGGACACATACGGCAGGGCAGCTTTTGCTAACCTGCTAGTGGGGCTCTTTGGTGAATGGCAGGAATTGTAGTAACATTTGCAGAAATGGTCTAAATAGCTACCTTAAAAGATAACTCACACATTTTTATCTATACAAGGATGAAATCTGTTCTCGTTCTTATCTAGCTTGCAGTACACGAAACAGCCTCAGACAGGTCAATATATGTCTGGGATGATGCTAAGTAAAAAGCAATGTGCGAAGACAGTATCTGGCATTAAATTATGAAATAAATGAGCATAGTGTTCTGAGGCTGTGAAATTTTAGCAGTTCTCTCTTATATTTGCATGAATTCTGAATTTTCAAGAGGTTAACTCTAGAAAAACAGCACCTTATGGATGGGAGCTGCTCTGCATATGTCCACAGGCAGGTTACCTCTTACACCCTCTTTTTCTCATATACACTCACACTTGCACACAAACAGAGGTTAGTTTTACAAGAGCTAAGAGATTATAATACCCCTTTATGCAGTGCCAAGTCTGCCTGCATTTGAACAAATAATCCTGTCTAGTCTTAACTTTTCTTCTTCTTGCTTCCCATCTTTGTAGGGAAGAGGTGTCATGCATAATGTCACCAGATACTGTCTTCAACTTTTTAAAATATGCCTAAAATCCCTCTACAAATATGTTAGAGGCTTTAAAGTAGTTGCTGGGGAAGACATACAAGACTTTTATTGTGCTCTGCAATATCCGTATTTTTGGCTAGTCTAAAAACCAGTGCTCTGGAAAGGAATGTCATGTAAAAAAATTTTAAAACAGCAGTGAGGAACACAAAGTTCCAAAGCCTGAATATCTCCAAAAATACTTCTAAAGCTGCTTAGAATGAGTGAAAGTTAAAAGAACAAGCAAAGATGAGAGAAACTGGCTGAAGGAGTGAGTTTTTCCAGACAATTAAGAGAAATATAAATAGTGTTTGTTTGCTTTTCAAATAAAAATCCCATTCAGTATCTCATGGCCAGACACCCTCATAAACGGATGCACATAAATCACTCTCCTCCCCTCTCCCTGGCTCTGCACTGTGCTCCAGCACCCTGCCCAGAGCGACAGACAGTTCCTCTTCTCCTCCTGTATGGGCCTCTGAGCTGTGTCTCTGTTGGAGCTGTTTGTCTGCAGTGATTCATCCCAGGATGTGAACCAGGAAAAGCAGGCTAAACTGTCTCTCTTGCTAAGAGGGAGGGGAAAAAATGGCCCACGTGGTCTCCAAGCACGTATGTGTCTAGTCCTCTCTGAAAGGGAGAAATCACTGCAGGGCTGGATTTCTGGGTTTCAAAAGACCACAGAATTTTAAACATCAGGGATGTTTTCAATAAACACTGTAGATGTTTGGCTCCTAACCTTGTTCAGATTATGCATTTCAGTCTGCAAACTGCGGAAATCTGTCTCCTCAACATATGTCAGCAACCTGAGCAACCTCCTTAGTACGGGAATGACTTGAAATCTGCTACTTTCCCTTCTTGCTGTTGTCATCCATGACTGTCATTTGTGTTAAGTCACCACATTAGGAGGGAAGGGGAGGAACAGGAGAATGGCAGCTGGAGGTTAGCCTGGCACATGGGCTGTTGGGGCCTCAATGTAGGCATAAACTTCCAGGAAACTTGCGTATTTTGTATAACTGTATATTTTGGGTTATTTCCCCCAACTCCGCCTCGTCCCCCAAAAAACCTTTGTGACATGTAAGCCAAGACTGAAGTCTGTCTTCATTGTATCTAATGATGAGGAACCATAGCAAAGTTCAGATAAAATAGACTTAACACATTTCTTGCATGATCTTCTCTCATATGTTTGTACCATTCCTGCTTTTAAGTCAATATATCACCCTGCTTGGTAACAATAGACTTCTTCTGCTAGGTATGCTGATGAATCGTTATCACTTGCATTACCCCTTGTGATCCCAAACTTGGACACTTAAATCTATTGAATCTATATGTAAGAATGCACTGATAAACACTAGTCCTTGATAGGGGAAATTATCATGCAAGCCATTCAGAGATTTTGCAGGAAAAATGCAAAAGAGTGCATTAGTAGCTTGTCTGCCAAAGCTAGTGGCAAGCATAAAAATAACAGCACAACTCTTCAGAAGGGATGAAAAACATTTAGATGGTGAAAAGAAATCCAGTTTGCAGTAGTATTTTGAAACTCGATGAGATAATGCCAAATAACAACACATCATTGGCTACCCTCTGGGGTAACACTGCTAATCTTATACAGAAAAAGGGGGCAAATATTCAGCTACTCCAGTTTGGCCTAGTTCTATTTATTTTTGAAGACAGAAGCTCTAGCAAAAAATAGTCCTTTTCTTCACTTCAAACTACTGAATAATTGTTTGGCATCTAACTGAGGTATGAAGACACTCTGGTTTTAAATTATAAATGCAGTGGAGCTGGGACTTTGCCTGCAGCTCTCAGTCAGGGCTATTATTTATATATCATTAAAGTAACTAGCAACATCAGTAAAATGTTACATATGAAATAAATGTTCTTTGCACTGTTTGTTCTGAAACTACAATTGGCAATTGTGATGACTTATAGGGATGACAGGGGTACCCAAAGAACCATTTGCCTTTATTCTCTTGTGTATCATCCAACAATAAAGGTACAGGGACTAAAAGCATCGTCTGCTTTTCATCTGGAGATGTAGAATGAACTAGCTAATGAACTGATGCAGAACAAGTCAGCTCAACTTGGCGAGACACCACTACCACCGCTGACTGAACACAGATAAGTTCCTGCATGCCATACTAGGGGAGAAAAGGAGTACACATAGGGACTTTAAAAGGATAAGGTTAACATAATGCACTCAATTTAACTATGGAAATTATAGAGTGGGCCAGATGCAGCTGCCAGTTACGCTAGACTAAATCTGGAGTTACTCCACTTTACAGGGAGGGAGCTGTGCACAGACTTGGCAAGTGTCTATGTTTTCACATCGGAAATGTGGGAGCTCCAAGCCTGATTCTAAAGCAAATCACTGTGTGGAGACGGGAACTTGCTAATTGCTGCAGCGTATAAATAGATGGGCTTTCTAACTGCAGCTTCAAGGAAACAATAAACATCCAGTAGTTATTATCCTATTTCACGCACACCTATATTACCATTCATTTCACAATTGTAGCTTTTCAGGGCTTTTTGCTTCTTTCTTAATTTTGTTATTGCTCCTTAAGTATCCTTCTTATAATGGCCTACAACCCCTGTAACTTTCACGGGACTAATGAAAAGGCAAGTGTGTGGTTTGCTAAACATAATGAGCAGCTCTACACATAAGTTAGGATTGCTCCTACTTAGGACTAGCTAGCATGGTCTGCCAATTTTTAGTTTACAAAACCATAAAATACAGCTTATGCACATAACTATAACTTCTGTATCTGGTAAATCCCATTAGTGTCTGTGGGTCTGTACCATTTAAATTCATTATCTTCTTAAACTGGAATTCATACAAATTCCAAGAGACTAGCACTCATGTCAGCTGTCAGGGGAGATATTTGGCATGCATTTTGCACCGTGATGGTTTATGAAATGACACACAGATTTTCAAACTTTTAAAATATAGTCCAGAAGAATTAATGGCTGTCTCAGGAAAAGAATCTGACGAAGTTTGACTATAACTTTGAGAGGAAGCATGTAGCTGGCTAATATACAAAGCAATACCATAAATCAATAATATAGGATTGTGCAACAGATCCCCAAGCATAATCTGTATCTCATCCAAAATCTTTACTGCCTAAACAGGAAGTTTTCTACCCCAAAAATTTCCTCTTCTGATTGGGAACTGAGCTGAAAAATTCACTTACTTAGTCTTTCAGACTGCATCTATACTAGCAAATAAAATGGGCCAGGAATCATTTTCTCATCCAGAGGGCCAAATGACACAATAATAAAATTTTCTTATTCCCCTATAACACAGTACTAGGAATGGTTTATGGCCCATGGCTTCCACCCAGTTATGCTCAGGCACTGTCTGGGAAAATTTTACTTGGCTAACGTCAATTTGTGCCAGTTTGGAAGGTGGGGTATAATGCTCAGCCCTGATGCTATTTCACTCCCTTGTATTTAATTTGCTTGTGCAAACATAGCCTCATCTTACAAAACTCCTATATCCAATATGGTTTTGATACAGAGGGCTATGCTGCCATTCAGAGAGACCTGGACAGGCTGGAGAGTTGGGTGGAGAGGAACTTCATGAGGTTCAACAAGGGCAAGTGCAGAGTCCTGCACCTAGGGAGGAATAACCCTATGCACCAGTACAAGTTGGGGGCTGATCTGCTGGAGAGTGGCTCTGCAGAGAAAGACCTGGGAGTGCTGGTGGATGACAAGTTGACCATGAGCCAGCAATGTGCCCTTGTGGCCAAGAAGGCCAATGGTATCCTGGAATACATTAGGAAGAGTGTTGCCAGCAGGTCGAGGGAGGTGATCCTGCCCCTCTACTCAGCCCTGGGGAGGCCCTGTCTCAAGAACTGTGTCCAGTTCTGGGCTCCCCACTACAAGAGAGACGTGGAGCTCCTGGAGAGAGTCCAGCTACGAAGATGATCAGAGGGCTGGAGCATCTGCCCTATGAGGAACGGCTGCGAGAGCTGGGCCTCTTCAGCCTGGGGAAGAGAAGACTGAGGGGGGATCTTCTCAATGTGTACAAGTGCCTGAAGGGAGGGTGTCAAGGGATGGGGACAACTCTTTTCATTTGTCCCATGTGACAGGACAAGAGGCAAAGAGCAAAAACTGAACCACAGGAAGTTCCACCTGACCGTGAGGGGGAATTTCTTCCCTATGAGAGTGACGGAGCCCTGGCACAAGTTGCCCAGAGAGCTTGTGGAGTCTCTTTCTCTGGAGATCTTCAAGGCCTGCCTGGATGCAACCCTTTCTAACATGCTCCAGGTGACCCTGCTTGAGCAGGAGGGTTGGACTAGATGATCTCCAGAGGTCCCTTCCAACCTTACCCATTCTGTGGCTCTGTGATTCTGTGATATATTATTTTGTGGCCTGTTCTTTGTCCCTTTTGGGTTATTACTAGAGTCCATATTGAGCTTTTTGTGATTGCAGTATGGGCAGAAAGGGAGCTGTTGGTGTGCAAGAACATGGAAAAGATGAGAAGGGTATGTTTGGGATCTCTTCCTGAGGAGACGGAGCTTGAGGGAGAAGTGGACAAATTCACTCCACTCTCTGCATGTGATGATTGCCCAGCACAGAGCCAGAGACTGCCACCTTCAGGGATAGTATCCGCCACCACTTGTGGTAGTCCCAGTGCATATGTAATTCAGAAAGCCCTGTGTGAGATTTTGTCAGTGATTTTAGGATAGCTACATTAGCCAGAGTCAGGAGCTTGTGGATATTATTGTAGCACAACTGTAACATGGTGTGCCATAGAAAAAACAATCTAGAACTACTTGCATGTTATGACTATAAATATATTATATTTCAAGTTTGTAAAATCAGTCTTCCCAGTCATCATGGAAACTGTCCTGGCCAAGGCCATTGGAGGTACCTTTGGGGTCAACACTCATTATCTTCCGCAGCGTTTTGGCCTTGATGTGCTCCTGGGTGAGTCATAAGAATGGCCCTAGGAAAACCTGGGCAGTATTCTCAGGATCTGACTTGGCAGCTCAGTGCTACTAAAACAGGGCATATGCTCACTGACTGATAGTCACCTACTTTGCAAACATCTCCGCAGAGTGCTTACCTTGAGATGATCCCTTGTGTAAAAACAGTTAGGAACCTAATACTCAGACCTGTCTGTCCTAGGTTAGAAGCAGGTGGTATTTTGCTTGCTTGTTTATTAGCACGAGTTCAAGGATTTCAGGAAATATGGAAATGTTGTTAACCATTTATGACCACTACTGCTGCTTCAGACAGCTGTTATCTGAAATTGTTCATGATGTTGAAATCAAAGATGATCAGAAATTATCTGAAAAAAAGTTTTTTAGCAGATTTTTAACAGTTTCAGTTGTACTTTCATCAAGGAGGTTGTCTCAGGACCAAGAGCATAACTCTGGGCACCTCCATCTTTTTGAATATGAGTCTGAGCCTGTTTGCATATCTTGTCCTTAACTCCACCTTTCTTCAATGGAGGTTTTATTGTATAATTTTGATAGGAGGCAGATCTATATTAAGTGAAGTCTGACTTTAGCTTGTAGACTAGGGCTAAAATGAAATTTGATAGTCACCAGAGGCAAAAGTAAAGATATATATTTGAATGATAGATTCAGAATGATATCATTAAAACAATGAACTATATGCCAAACTATTCCTGGAGAAAAAAAGATGTTTAAAATAAATAAAAAATAAATTAGAAAAATTCCTTATAAGCTGATTAATGATTAACAAACTCTCAAGATAAATTGTCCAAAAATACCAAAGCAGCAACATAGCTTCAGTTTTTTAATTAGAACAAAAATATTTAGGATTTAAGGTGAAAAAAATAAATATTACACAATTAAACACTAATATCTATTCAGGAATTTGCTGTTCCTCCCGACTGTCTAAGTCTGGAACATTTCACGTTCAATAAATATTTCTATTCCTACATGGTCTTCTGGAACAGTCCCAACTTAAATGAAAAGATCAACTTCTTCTAGAAAGCCACCTCATTTACACAGGCTGGCTAAAAGAAGTAAACTGGATGAGTTTGGCCTCATTTTTTTAATCCTTAATTATGCAGCAATATACATTTACATATTAGTTCAAGAGGGCTTTTTCAGGAATAGCCTGTGTTGAAAGAAATAACACTACTGAGCCTTTTGGCTTTGCCAATTTTCTTATAAAAAAAATAGATGTGCTTAGAAAATTCCTGCAATTTCCATTCAGGTGTCATGAACTCAAATGACCTTTTGGAAGATCCATTTTAAAGAATTAACTTTAAAAGAAAAATTATTCGTTCTTTCCTTCTTTTTCCCTAGGAGATGTCACAATGTGAAAGTATTATTGTCAATGTCTTCTGGAAAATAACAGAGCACGTCTAAGAAAGTCAAGCACTGGGAGCTGGGATTTTCACATCTCAAAAAGAAACAGCATGTTTGCATTTCTTCTCTCTCTCTCTCTCTTTCTTTGTCATTTTGAACACTTTGAGATTGGAGATGTTCCAACAGGGACATTTAAAAACAGAATTTTCATGAGAATTCCTCGTCAAGGTCAATCTGACTGTGTTCTGTGAAAAGATGACTGATGGAGCTGGTGAGGGAAAAATAGTGGGTGTCATTTTCCTTAAGTTTAGCAAGACTTTTGTCATGGCTTCCCACAGTATGCTTACAACCAAATTGGAGAGATATCGCCTGGAAGGTTGGACCACAAAGTGAATGGAAAACTAGTTGGACCACCAAGCTCAAAGGGTAGATGTCAGTGGCACAAAGTCCTACCGATAGCTGGATATAAATGGCTTTCCTCTGGGACTGATGTCAGGACCGATTTTGTTTAGTATCTTCATTCATGACAGGGACAATGGAATGAAAAACACCCTCAGCAAGTTAGCTCACACACAAAACTAAGATGGATGGAACTGTCAATACGCTGGAAGGCAGGGCTGCTATTCAGAAGGACCTCAACAGGATGGAGAAATGGGCAAAGCCTCCTGGAGTTCAACAAAGGGAAGCCTAAAGCTGTGTCCCTGGGGAGAAATAACCTCAGGCACCAGGATAGGCTGGGGCTGACTGGCTGGAAAGCATCTTGGCAGAGAAAGATCTGGCATCCTGGTGGACAACAAGGTAGACATGAGCCAGCAAGGTGCCCCTGCAGTGCCAAAAGCCATCTTCCTACTGGCCTGCATTAGCAAGAAGGCAGACTGCAAGTGGAGGGAGGTGATCCTTCCTCTCTACTCAGCCCTGGTGAAGCCACATGTGGGGTGATAGAGCCAAGCCTGACCTCTGCAATGCAAAAGAGACATGGACTTACTGCAGTGAGTCCAGTGGAGGGCCACCTAGATGGCTGGGGGCGCAGGGTGGGAATACGATGTGCATGAGGAGAGGCTGAGAGAAGTGAGTTTGCTCAGCCTGGAAAGGCAGTTCAGGGGGAGATTTAATTGCAGTTTTTCAAACCACCAAATTGGAGATATAGCAATATGCACACGCAGAATACAAAGGAAAACTCCACTTTTGGTTAGATAAGGAACATTTTTTCAGACATGAGACAGAAGGGCAGGCCAGGCCTTAATGCAAGAGCAGCAGGGACCAGACTTGCCCAAGCATGAGGGAACCTTGGTAATGAGGTAAGTAACGAGTCAGCTGTGGAGTGAAAGATTGTTCCCTTGGGCTAAATCCAGTCCACAGTCGCGTGCATGCTACCTAGGCTGTTTGCAGACTACGCATCACCATAATCTCGAAACACAGTTCTGGTTTATCTTTAATCTAGGCATAATCACAGAATGTGCCCCAAACAGTGTGAATTTCATTTGTGAATTGAATCTTTTGTGGCTTTTCCATGCTTCTGGTGATAATTCATGTGCTTTGCAGTTACCCTTTACATAATAGGTGGAAAGAGACAAAGAACCTTGATCAAATGCTGCCGCAATTACCATCAGGAGCATAAACAATCTCTGATTCAAAGTCAAAGGTCTCATTTCCCTAACCAGTTGCTAGGGGGAGAGATTATTTTAAGCTATTTTCCTACTTCCTGGGTCTGTAGTGTTCAGAAAGTACGAAAATGTTAAACAAGTACCAATTAATACTCTGATGGCCTGTTTTAGCAGGGAGTAAATCTGCTGAAGCTTAAAAAGAAAGACCAACGGTCTTCAGGCAAACCATCAATATCAATTAGAAGTTTCTTCTCATTTATGTTTTTGTCACCAGCTGTCTGAATGATATAAACTAAATCTTCTCCTTTCCTCTCCTCTCCTCTCCATTCTTAAACAATTTTCATAGGGTAAAGTTTGGTATTCCTATAGACTGATACAGATCTCAAAAATATAAAGTTATTATAACTGAAATTCTCTTTGAATATGGCAGATGTAGCAATAGATAACCTACCATCCATGAAACTCACCTTTTTTGGTTTAGATCTTTCACTTATTGAAACATATAAATTATAAAAAAAAGAGTCTTTAATACAATGTGCCATTCTATATGCAAGGTATATGTACAGAATGTGAAAATATATTGAAAAAAATACTTTATATCAACGATTTTTAATCCTTACTTTGACTTTCTTAGTTTTGCTGGCTTATGGCCAGGTTGTCTTTTAACAAATGTAGAGTCAAGTTTTTACTTATTATTTTCATTTTTCTGGCAAGGATTCCTCTTCTGATTTCCACATCAATCTGTGAGGCTAGTCTTTTGTCCTGGCAGACACAGCTTTATAATTGGAAATATGAAACTGAACTGAAAAAAAAGGACTCTATCCTTAAAAAAGTTTCCTTTCTCTCCTTTTCTTCCCTTTAAAAACAAATAAATAAAAAAAATAAAAAATTAAAATAATGAAAAAAAATGTTAAATAGATTTCTGAGTTTTCCCTGCTTAAAATCATCAACCTCTTTTTTTTTTCATCAGCCAATGAAGTATTCTTACAAAAACAGTGCTAATTAATCAGCACATAGTGACATCAAATCATAATTCATTCTAGGAAGATTTTTTAGAGAGGAAACACTTCTGAAAATGTGAATCTCTATAGTAAGCAGTGACAGGACAGGGCTGTAGGGTTCACATCCAGATATGCATTAGAATCCAAACAGATGGCCTAGTTAAATCTCATGAAAGGTATCTGTCAGCTGGATAAAAAACAATATTTGGAGTCTGATAACATGCTCATGAACAACCAAAGATGCTTTGAAATGCTGTCAGTGGATCACTCACTAGACTTTGAAATTCAGGGTGATACAAACTTTGAATCACTGCCACAGATAAATTTTAAGAGTATAGTACCATCATTGCAAGGAATTAATTGTGAAGTAGAAAAGTATTGGCTACTTAAAGTGTATACAGGATAGCTTGACTTTGCAAGTCTTGTCTGAAAATTTCATAAGAAAGGTGCTAGGATAGAGGAGCTACTTAAAACACAACTTCCTAATGGTTAAAAAAGTAAAAATAAAGCTGAATTATTTGAAAATGTATTGAACTTTTTAAATTTAAAATTATTTATAATTATTTTCATTTTTCACAGATAAAATAATTTCCTTCTTACTTATTAAAAAGTTTTTTTCCATTGAAGGAAGGAAAGAAATTTAGAAAATAAAATGCTGTGGAAGTAATAAAAATTGTTTATGTACCTTTTCCCACTAGAATAATGGAGGAATTAAGAACAACTAATTTGAAATATTACATATTACTCTAATTTCTATGTTTGAGATTTATGCTTCCTTGTATATGCCACATTTTCTGAGATGAAAGAGGTGAAGAAGAAACCATCAAGATAAACTGTCTAATTCCATTCTGAAGGAAAAGTTTGAGAATAATGGGAAATATTTTTGTGAAAATCTTGGAAAAATTCTAATTTTCATTCCAAATAAAATGATTTTTTTAAAATATATCTCATTCTTTGAATTAAAAAGAATTATAGAACCTTTAGCCAAGCTTGTTTCCTACCTGCTAATATACATACATATATACATACACACAAACACAAATACACACACAAAAATAGTTTTCTGGTGTGTCTTCCACCTTTTTGTTTGCAAGCAGAGTAAGCAGGATACTGAAAAATTATCTGGTCTAAATGACAAAAAGGTTCCAACTGTAGCTCAGCCTGGGAATGAAATTAAGTAGAAGCAATTCACTTTTAAGATTCAGTAAAATTAGCTTTGATTTAAACCAGTGGATCTTAGGTTAAGGGTTACTAGTTCTCCTGGGACCGACAAGCTGATTGCTCCCTATCCCTGAGCTGTTCTCTTCACTCTGAAAATACTGGGATTACATTAGCAGCTGTCTGCTTCTTTGAAATGTCCATGGTTTTGCTTGATAAGTGTAAAATTGGGAGTGCCTCAAGGTATCTTCAGCTAGATTGTCTTCCCTCAACAACAATCACAGGAAAGAATTCAAATTACTAGCATGAGTACCTACTGCAGGGAATATTTCATGGCAGCAATGTTCTTACAGTTGTACAGATAATGATAGGTGAGGGGAGGCTCCCACTGCCGAGGTTAGACTGGCCACTATCTATTCACTGCCTTAGAATATAGTAAGAGAGATTCATGTTTACACCTTGGATTACCCCTTAGAGGACACGAATTAGGAGGTAAGCATGAAGTGAGCCGTGACTGGACTGTAACTAATCTTCCTAATTCCAGTTTCAAAGTTAATATGAACATTATAAGTTTCTGCACCTTACTCCTGAAGGCAATAAAACTACCCAGTCTACAAGTGATAGGGAAGAAATCAAATTCCTTGTCTGGGAAAGAACTTTGAGAACAAGAGAAACTAATCATGAAAAATATGAATTACATTCATTTCCCATTCAGAGGAGAATATTTTCTAAGAGTATTTTTCAAGTTTAACTGGCTATGTCTCAGGCACTAATCTTTCTCCCACTGCCCTCAGGAGTTTCTTTTAACGTCTAGCAAATCTCATTACCAAGGTGTTTTACCAGTCTAAATTTTCCCTATCTTCATTTCTTCACATTTCTCCTATTATACACTATTTCCAGCTATATTATTTATACAAAAGTGTTTAGTGTGCAATGGCTAAGAGTGATTAAACATGAAAACAACCATAAATACTAATAATAGACAGTAAAATCTATCCTACTACTTTTTCAGTTTCTGAGATGTTCTTGGTCCTAACAGTTAATTGCAGCTGACATTTAGACAGAGCTACATTTCAAACCTTGGACAGGTAGTGAGCAAACTCGGATTAGCAGTTCATTACCAAATCCTCCATGCTGGCATAAATCCAGTAAGACATGCTAAGGAGTTGTTATGAATTCTTAAAAACCTCTCTCCCAAGATCATTATATTCCAATCAAGGAAGTACCACTGCTGGCATACTCAATAGCTCATAATTTATGTCAAAATAAAACTGTTTAAAAATGATATTTGTCAACATTTTTCTCTTTCGTTCTTTAATTTTCCTTCATTTCTACTTTCCATAAATGTGTGGTGTGATGGGAAATACACAATTAGTGCTTAAAGCATCAGTTTCAAAAAGAACACTGTTCTACTCTGATTTTTTTCAGTTTCAAAATATTTCATCTATCATGCTGCTAGGACATTTGCAGAGTAATTTATACCATTTGAAGTATAAAATATTCAATTTTAACGAAGTGAACAGAACTAGCTGCTGAATGAAGCTTCAGAGAAGAACATCATGGTTTACTCTGCCATATGTGAAATTTGCTCAGTGTGATGTGAATCTAGGGCCAGCTGATACTCTTCAGGATTTTTATCCCTCAGATTTTAGAAACAAGAGAGATAACCTTCAATTAAAGACAAAAATCCCAAAGAAAATTATATATTTTCATCCAAATATATATTATGAGACTAATTTTTCCTGTTTCACTGAAACTTTAAAGTACAAATTCTCTCCCAATCCCACAACTTCTTTTTTCTAGCCCACACAGATTTACTTTAGAAATGCTGTCAAGGATCTAGACTTCCAAAACTGAGAATGAAAAATTACAAGACACAATAAGAACCTTACCTTGATTTTCTCAAGGAGCCAGTGGTACAGAATTAAAGGCAGATAACAGGAAATACATAACCTAGGGAAACTGTGTTGTAGGCTAGTTTCTTTCCTTTTTCATTTCTGAGCCAGAGGCTTTCCTTTAGGCATAATTCCCACCACAACGAAACTACTGCAATATTTGTAACTATCTGTAACAGATATTGTTTGTGCTTTTCTCCTCTCCCATTCACACAGAGTGTGCACACTAAGGCTCAAACATACTTGTGGAGGGAGTAATGAGATCCCCCGTGCAGACAGAAGACGCTACTATGGAGTGTCACAAAAGTCATCTTTTTTCTATATATACAAAAAGTCATCTCTCTCTCTTTTTTTTTCTTCTTTTTTTTTTTCTGTATAGAGAAAGGCTCTGGCAAGTGGAAGGACATAATAATGTGTTAGTTAAGTATGAACTCTTCTCAAGCATGGATATATTACTGAATAGGGGCAAAATATTTGAGGCAAAAATATTGAGACTAAATAAGAATTTAGAGGTTAGCTTTAAACTAATGGCATTTACTTGTACTTTAAAGGTCCTTTAGTGGTTTCTCTGACTTCATTGCAAAGAAAGTGGTTTCATGCTTCCAGATGTTTAATTAAACTGCAATGTATCTGATGGGCTCTTTTCAGTCCTCTTTGATATGGGTTCTTCTGAGCCTGTTAGTATTGCCCTTTCGCTTCTAGTAAATGTTGGCATCAAGCTCCAGGTTTCTGTTCGTATTGGCAGGTCTACCACGCGAAAGAGGACAAAGACATCACCTAGAGCATCAGGCAGAGAACAGAGTGATAGCTTTACGGCTGTAGAACTTCATGGCAGAAAGGTAAAGCTGCCTACAAAAGAGTCAGCACTTTCTCAGGACCCAGGCAAAACCAGCTGGCGAATCTCACAGGAGTCATGTACTGTCACAGACCTCTCCACCCTCCTCTTTGGCTGCAAAATAACAGCCCACAACTGGCCTCAACCCGTTGCAACACATGCATGCTAACTGCAAAACCCAGACAAACGAAGAGCAATAATGATTCTTCAAAACAAAACTGCAAGACAGCAAGTATGAGAAGGAGCCACACAAGTGCATGTTGCTTACCTCACTTACCCAAATATGGGGAAGTGCATAAACAGCACAGTTCTGAGAGCAGCATAATGTTTCCCAGAGCTCTGTGTAGGGCTATTGTCTCCGGGATTTTCATTTTGAGCACTTTCCCTGTATACTACTGTATACAGTACTGTATAACAATAGTTACTGTATAATAATAGTTATGGGAATTATATGTAGTTTACCTTGCATATCTTTCTATCCCAATTATCTTAAATTAACATGACTCCAAATTTGGAGATACTAACTTGTGCGCAGTGGCCACCAAAATCAAATCTGACAAAGTTTCTGAGTGACGGCAGTAACAGTGACATCCTTTGGTAGACTAAGTGGTGGTGGCTGTGCTGGAAAGGAGACAGACTTGGCCCCTTCTGGGGCACTCCCTAGCTCTGGGGAAGTGACTCAGACTTCAGTGGTTTCTCCAACAGATGGAAATGTTGTAATCTACAAAGGCTTTGCAAGTAAAACCAGACATAGCAATTACTAGAAGGCCAAAGAGAATTATTATCTATTATTATTATCTATGGATGGCCGCAGGGTGCCAGTTATCTCACACAGGCATGCCACTAGCATACAAAAGAAAGCAGAAGGAGACTACTTCTGCATGAAAATTTGCTAGTATTAATAATTTACACATTTATTATGCTGGCAATGGAAAAGTTTGCAGAGACAGGTAAATGGCCAACAACAGCCATAGCTGGCATATAAGCATGTGTGTGGGAGCACATTTGTTGCTCAGTCCTGGCATTGGAGACATGATTTGGTGGCAACCTGGCTATCTGAGCAGCCCGACTGGGGAGCACTTTGCTTCCTCCAGAGAGGGAGAAGAGGGGAAAATGTATTTTAAAATCATCTACTACCTTTGCAATTCAGTGGAAAGATTGTATCTGGTGGGCTACTCATTTCTGCTGTCAGAACTCATATGTTTTACAACAATTTCTTAATGGAATAATAGAACACTTTGTGCCAAGCTAAATAGCAATAAATAAGAGAGATGTGTATCTCTAGTCTCAAGAATGGACCATGTGCAAAATAGATATTCTGGTACAGATATCAGACATGTAGACAAAGATCAGATTACTAACACTAATGCAGGATATACATTTTATATATACATGTGTATATGTGTACACATTCTATCTATAATATGCATGTGTGCATTCTCCTTTGGTAGGAAACCAGTTTTGGTGTTACATTATCTAAGGATCCATTTTTGTGATTACAAATACAATTGCTAAGAAATGTGAAAGTGTGTATGTGCTCATATGTTTACTCTTCAGTCATTGCCAACTATGTAAATAAGTAGGCTGCTTCTAGCACTGTCCCATGTGAAGGTATTATATCAATGCCTGACAAACAGAATATCACAGGAGAGATTCAAGAGAGCTGGAAGTAGCTCCGCAATCTAGTTTCCCTGGTCAGTCACTGCAGTACCAGACAGCAAACACCGGAGTCAGGATGTGAACAACAGTTTATCGCTATTTTTTTCACCTCTGAATAAGGAGACATGAGAATTACTCCAAGTTTCAAGCAGTGGCAACCCCGGCTATGGAATTATCTAGAGCATGCTCCAGAGGACATGTACATTATTGCAGGTATGAAAACTAACACATGACCCAGTCTCTGAACCACAGCTACAGATATGCAACAGTATAGCACAAATCTGCATCTAAAATATTTAGACATACTGATGGAGACGGGACAAAGAGGTTATTTTAGCACTATAACCTCTTTGTTCAGTATTGATGATTTTGCAGCCATTATAAATAAACAGTGTATACATTGCCCTTAAGCATCTTTGTCTGTGGAGATCCTCTTGATATCTTACCTGATTCATCACTTTTCTACAAAACAGTACTAAAATATGACAACTATTCACTAAAAATTTGAACTACTTCATTAAATTCCTACTAGTCTGTTATCGCAAGTATAACAGTTTACCCGAGCATAGGATATGAAAACAGATATACAATCAGATTCATAACACTGAGTCTGGTAAAAAGGCAGATCATGCAACTAAAGAATTTTATGTTGTTCTGGAAGGTCATTGCAAACTCTTTAGTATTATGCCTCAGAAAAGTGCATATGGCTCCACATTACTTACAGAAGAGAGATTCTTCAAGGAGATTAGCAACATTTCATCGGTCTTCTAAATGCAACATCCAAAGCAGAAAGTAAACTATAAAGAGTAGAGTAGACAAGTGGTGGAGGCTGCAGTACAGATCTAGTCCCATCCCTTAACAAATTCAAAAGGCAATTAAAATAATGAAGAAGGGGAAATTCCTTGCATACTTCAAAACAGAAACACAAAGGGACAGAGACAAGTAAAACAAAATTTTTCTCAGCACTTGGAAAACTGAAGTAATGCCACTACCCCTACTACCCTTAAGTGAATACACCATATACTCCATATATCCATGGAGTAGAATTGCAGTGGCACAGTAATGCTCTTGAGCTTTGGGAAAATCATGGTGAGAATACTACTGGACAGTTTCAATTAGGAAAAAAAAACAACAAAATCTATGAGCAACTCACTGTGTAGCTTCAAACTCAAAAGGGATGAAGCTGATATGATATTTGTGTCTCATTAGTTGCAAGAAAAGCATAGACAACAATACCAAGATCAATGGCCAAAGAAAACTTTTCAAAGTCGTGATACTACCTCATGATAAATCACTTGATCAGATGAAGGCAAAGGTAATCACTTCTGGCCTCTTCTGTCCTCCCAGGGAAGAGAAAATAGGGTTGCCTTATGGGTATACTTCCTGTATGCAGCAGTGCTTGCTAACAGAACAAGGCTTGTCAGGGTTAACATCAGTGCATTTCTGAGATCTGACAAGATATTTAAATTTAGAGCACTACTAAGAACTCTGGGGTTACTCAACATAGTCATCTATACATTGAACACAGAAAGGCATGCAATGGTTTGCAGAGTCAGCAGGAGTATATTAGTTCATGATAAAAAAGACGAAAAACAAAGAAATTTATATATCCTCTGTAGGAGATAATGTAAATATAGGTCCAATAATTAAAATTAGCTGTATATGGCTGCTGCCTTGATAGTGAATTCACACAGCACTTTCCAGTTCAGGAAGTAAATGTGGAAGATACATTAGCAATACTAGATCAGCTTTTAATTGTTTATCAGAGAGAATGGGAAAGAAAAGAGGCATCAAATTGCAACCAAATTTTCTTTTTCTTTTTTTTTTTTCTTTTTTTTAATATTCCAAACAGTGATGCTATCCAAATTTTCCTGTAAGTCACAGATTGCTATTTAGATTCCAGGTAAAATCAGCTTGTGACATCCACAAACCAGAATGCATATCAGATGTCAGGATCAAAATCTGCAATGGTGAGATACCAAGCTGTGACCGTCATCTAGGAAACAATGCTGTGATAACAACCTAAAGGCTGTGTCAGGTGCCAGGACAGGCCAAACAGGCAGCTTCCATCTCTTTTGTTCAACCAAAGCATGAAAGAAAAACAGTAAAGCAGTATCCTATAGGGTGGAAATACACATATAAGCTAGAAAGCTTTTCCCTCTCAATTCCAGTCATGTGCAGGGCTCTCTAGCTGTACTCATACACAGAAAGAAAGCATGACACCACCAGCAGTGTCATTTTAAATTCCTAAGTGTAATATCATTAATGGCCAAACATCAAAAGTAAATTCTCTGTGAGAGACCTTGAATAGTTTGAGGGGTGCAGTCACTTCCATTTGGCCTTTTCACATAAATGATTGCATTGGTGCCATCAGTCTGACTAAAGAATTTCAGAAAAGAGAGCTTCTGTAGTATGATACTATTAAATGCTACCTGCTACAGTCCATCCCACTCAAAATTAGGCTTTGCTGAATGAATTTGTGTTTCTTTTTCTAATGTTTATCTTCACTCACTGCCATGTCACAGATGATTTCCTCTTGCGTGTATGTGGGTGTAGGTGTGAGTGAGGGTACCCCTTTCATCTGCCGTTCTCGTCGTCTGGGAGCCCAGTATGGTATTTTCAGAATTGGAATCACTGTGAATAGGATGTGCCTTAATACCATGAGAACAGCAATATTCCCCCCTTTTTTCCCTGTCTTTCATCATAAAGTTCAGGTTTTCCTGTCTCTCGTTCCAGCTGCAGCTAGCTTTAGAAGCAGAATATGACAGAGCAGCTGACAGACAAGAGTCGCCAGATTGCCACCTTTAACACTAGTGGAGCATCAGAATTAATCCTGAAATTAAGCAGCACTTGGTTTCAGAAACTACCCACATCACTGACTCTCAGAGGGGTGCTCAGAGCAACTGAAAACCTGGCAAGGGCTGTTTCATGACCTGTGGCATTCAGCTGCCTATTTTAGACACTAAATCTGTCTAATAGTTTATACTCATCTGCAGAAAAACTACAAAGTACCAGTGCTAGCATCCTCTTTAGTAACAACAATTTTCAACATTCATCATTCTTCCGCTTCTCCTGCTGTTTTGTTTGAACTAATCTTCTTGTTAGGGTGAGATATCCAAGGCTCTCTGGTGTTCTGTTAAAGAAAATTGTTAGCCTAGTCTGAAGTATCAGCAAACATTAGGTGACTTAGACCCTGTAATCTCTTACTTCCAATTGTGGGATGGCTGAGTGTCTTTTAGTAGCCTGCAGAGTCAGAGCAAACCTGACAGTCTAAACTCTAAATTGCATGGAAATCAGTGAGTGTTGTCACCAGCCAGAGAGAAAGGCCATGTTTACCTGCAGAAGACCAATTCAAAATTTTAAATTACTCGCTTCTTTTTCATATTCTATGATCATTCCACTTGTGCTCATTTTCTACTCATTGGTATAATGAAGCCACCCCCTGCCTGCTGTGCCTTTTTTTCCTGATGCCATTCAGTAGTCAGCTCTCCCAGCTCGTGCTATTTCGATCTCATTTTCCTCATTCCACAACTGCTTTGTGACCCATGCCTCCATATTTGTTGCAGCTCTCACGCCACTGAAACCATTCATCATCTCCCATTGACCCTGTTTGAAGGAGCAGAACATCAGACATTCAGGCCTATCTGATCAAATAACATGCAACAGAAAGGGCCCAGCTTCCTGAGGCTCCTGGTATGTTAACAGCATTGTCCATCTGCTCAAGCCTTCCTGGTTGAAGCTCTGATTCTGTGTATCTTGCTGCAACCATATCTCTGCTTTGCTGGTCAACAGTAGATCTAGATTGCATGATCAAGCGGCAGTTTACTTTATTAAAGAGTAAAGACAAAGATGCAGTGAGAAACATAGCGTGAAATATTTTGAAGAGAATAATAAAAATTATGTGTGAAAACTATTTATTTATTTTTTGAAGTAGGGGAAATAGGGAGATCTTCCATATTACCTATGGACATATTTAGTGAAATAAAAGAGAGCTCTCTGTGGTGTCTGAAGCTAGAGTCAACTATCTTTGCAAACTGTAGCTAAAGTTAATGTTTTATTAGCTAAAAGTTTTACTTTATTTTTCAAAAAAGGGTCCTGCTGTCTGGAATGAAGACCAATTGGTTTATGACTTGACATACAGATTTGATTTTCTAGAATACACTTGTATGGACAGATGATCCTTTCATCATTCATCTGTCAGAGTTATAATCTTATTTTGATGCTACTTTGGCAGCATTGGATACACTGGCACTGTTATTGGCAACTACTGAAAAAGATTAGGTATTTACACTTCGAAAACGTTCATTAACAAAAACTGATGATTCATTTTGCAATGGTATCCACATCTCATATGTCTTTGGGCTATTTTTCTGTGGTTAAAAGTCTCCTAACAGCTGTGTCTGAATTGCAAGGCAGATCTCTCTGCAGTCATCTAACCCAGAGGCTGGATAGCCAATGCTTTTGCCCATGAGCTTGCTACAGAAACTTCATGCTAACACGGATGGTGAGACTCCGCAGGCTGAGACACATGCTTGTGGGCCAGAAAGGCAAGATGCAGCAGGGAATACTCCTGCCCGATCATGCAGAGCAGTCCCAGTGGTATAAGATAAGATGGAAGAAAGGGGGATCAGTTAATTATGATAATGGCTACAAGTAACAATATTAACACTTAGTTAGTATAAGTAGCGAATCCTCTTGCCATGACAATATTGCAAGTTTTCCTGAAACAACCTGGATAGCTCTTTTTCCATTTACTGATCAGAGCACAAAAGGTATGCAGCACCAAACAAGTTACCACATGTTAACCTGACAGCGCATTGGCTGTATCTCAGTTAGTGCCCGGATACAGTCATACATATAATTGTTAGGTGTGCTGATGTTACGCTCTGAGAAAGTCATGAACAACAAGTATGTAAGCAAACGCACTTAAAGCTCTGCTTCCTCTTCAGCCATTCTGCAGTAAAGATCATACTAGAGGCAGACAAAAGGAGAGCAATAGAAGCTAGTTAGGGGGTGACTGAATCATCTTAAGGAGTTAGTTTAAAATAACAAATATGGTTATAACTCTACAAAGCAATGACCAAAACACAATAAAAGATTAGAGATATTCAAAGGAAATAAAGACCATCAGCTTCTACAAATGGCTAAAAACCATAAAGATAATTACTACAGCTGTAATGCCTAGATTCCTTTCATATTGATTTTTTTATCAAGTTGACTCATTTAGTGTTGATTGGGCATGAATTTCAGAGTATTTATAAGCAATTCACTGTAAATTTTCTCACATAAATACTTGCATCGGAAATTATTTTGTTTTCATTCATTCAAGAAGCACAAGTCAATACCACATGATGCATGTCATCCTAATGAATAAAAGATCTTGAAATTCAAAAACTTGGTATCTCCAATTGGTCACTGAATGCTGGTATGTAAATATTATGTGAACACAAAATTAGTTTTATTCAACTGTTATATGCAAATTAGTTAGTTCTTGTATGTACCAAATGAGTGAAAGGAGGAAAACATGACAATATAAAGAATGGAATAAAAGACTAGATACTTTAGTAAATTTGCTAGATATAATCAGAAGACATCAAGAAAAAGAGGAAAGAGAAGCAAAAGAGCGTGTTTAAGCAGCTGGAAAATGGAAGTTTTGAAAATGTATGATCGTCTATCAGTAGTACTTACAGCCTTATGAGTTCATGCATACAGGTGATACCCACATGGTATACATTGACTTAACGCAATAAATTAAGGTAGTACTGAGTTATATACCAGGTAAAGATCTGGCATATGGTGCATCTGTTTTGTATAGCATATTGAATAGTTTCTTTTATCTTTTTCTTTTCATCTCAAAACATACTAGCTTGTGCTTCTTATAAACTACTTTGTATGAGAGCTGGTTTCATACAGAAAGACAACATTCCTATTTTTTTTTTCAAGTTAAAATGTGTTCTTAGTCTTCTGGGAGAAGCCCTGCTTTTGAACTTTTGCTCTTTCCACTTGTTTTTGTATTTTTTCAGCTTTTGTATGCTAGCATTTTGTTTTTACATTTAGGACACAGTGAAACTTTATCAGCATAACAGATTATTTCTCTATTGAATTGCTTAAGTTTTGATGTAATAACTTCATAACACAGCTGATCGAGGAGCTGACAAGGAGAGGCACTCTGCTGGAGCTCGTACTTAGAGACGAAGAAGAATTGGTCAGGGATTGAAAAGTCAGGGGCAGATTTGGCTGCAGCAGTGACAGGACAGTGGAGTTCAGGATCCAGTAAGAAGTTACGCAAAAAGCAGGATCACAATCCCAGACTTCAGTAGAGCAGAATTTTGCCTGTTCAGGACTGCTTGGAAGAATCCCATGGGATATGGCCCTTAAGGGCAGAGGGGTCCAAAAGAGCATGTTGATATTCAAGGGTCACCTCCTCCAAGCTCAAGAACGGTCCATTTCAGCTAGCAGGAAGTCAGGGAAGGGCATCAAGAGGCCTTCGTGGATGAACAAGGAGCTCCTGACTAAACTCTGTCATAAAATGAAGTGTACAAAAGATGGAAGCTGGAACAGGTGACCCAGGAGGAATATAGCGATATATAAGATATATGAGTAAGAAGTGCAGCAAAAGGGGCAGGAGATCTTCATGGGTGAGCAAGGAGCTCTTGGCCAAATTCAGACAGAAGAAGAAAATACACAGAATGTGGAAGAGGGACAGGCTACTTGGGAGAATTACAGGAATGCAGTCAGAGTATGTAGAGACGCTATGAGGAAGGCTAAGGCCCAGTTGGAATTGAGTCTGGCAAGGGATGTCAAGGAAAACAGGAAGGGCTTCTTCAAATACATAAGCAGCAAGAGGAGGACTAGTGAAAATGTGAGCCCACTACTGAATGGGGTGGGGGCCCTAGTGACAAGGGATACAGAGAAGGCAGAATTACTGAATGCCTTCTTTGCTTCAGTCTTCACTGCTAAGGGCAGCCCTCAGGAATCCCAGAGCCTGGAGGCAAGGGAGAAGGTCTGGAGAAGGGAAGACTTTCCTTTGGTTGAGAAGGATAGGATTAGAGACCTTCTGGGCAGGCTAGACATCTACAAATCCATGGGCCCGGATGGGGTGCACCCACGAGTACTGAGGGAGCTGGCGGATGCTGTTGCCAGGCCACTCTCCACCATCTTTGAAAGGTCATGGAGAACTGGAGAGGTGCCTGAGGACTGGAAGAAAACCAGTGTCACTCCAGTCTTCAAGAAGGGCAAGAAGGAGGACCCAGGCAACTGATGTCAATAGACATTTTCCCTCCTGATGTCAATAGATATTTTCCCTCCTGAAGATCTTTGGTACTTATCATTTGATCATTAAGTCCTTAAAAATCTTATTAGCTTATTATAAAGGTCAGTAGAGAAAGTAGCTAAATGTCTGAAATGCTTGTAAACCTGAAAGGATACTTTTTGCTAGAATAAATTCTGTGATCCCAGTAGAATTTTTCAGTGCATAGGATTTTATCCACTCTGCAGTTGGCATTTTTTACCGTAACCTATAAAGATCAGAACTAAAAGATACTGAATTTGTAGTATGAAGGTAATGCTTTTAGTTCTTATAAAGGTATACTTTATCTCATGTAATCTATGTGGCAGATAGCGTAGCTTACTGTGAGTCTCTGTTGCTGAAAGGTTTTTGTGATAAGTAAACAGGAATTTTTCTAATTTAATGCTAACAAACCCTTCTTAAACACTTAGTTTATTGGCCAGATGACCAGATGGAAGGCTATTCTTGCTGATATACAATTTGTTAGTATCTAAAAATTTAATGCTGAAACGACTTTACTTTTCATAACACATTATTTCTGCTTTTGGTTTCTATCTCAATACAGAATAGCTGCACAGAAATAGAAACTCCCTGCCTCCTTGAAATCTTGTTCACAGAGTGTTTTCAGGCTGAAGGATCAGATATCTATAGTTCACAGCATGGCAAGTCTATTTAGAATAATATTGTACAAAATTCAGTGACAAACTATGCCTCCATGAATCTGTAAGCCCAGAATAGGTAGCTGATATGTTACTGTCCCTTAGGAAGATATCCACGCTCCCTTAAACTTTCTCTTGTATTACCTCTGCTAGAGTCCTCATCCAGCAAAATACTTCAGTTTATGCTAAACATTGAAGAGGAATCAAGAAAAAGATACATAAATATCAGGAAGAACTAGAAAATTTTCAGTTTCTTTGGGTGAAGGAACCAAATGAACCATTAGAGTATAAAAGCATCATAACCTCATTCTGATTTGTCATATCTGTATTTAGATAAAAATACGTTTAAATTACTAATTCTTAAACACATTGTGAATCACATATGGATTACCCAAAATCCTACAGATTGCTTTCCCGTAACGTTATGCTTATTACTAAAACTATACTAGAAATTAATACTTAGAAAGAAATTAAGCCCTTTTAATCTAAACATACAAAGTATGCCAATTTTAAACCCTATTATGAACATAACTTTGAATGAAAAATAACAATGTTGGTACAGTTATACATTTGCAAGATCAAGAATATAAAAGTTTAAAAAACATAAAAATGGTGCCAGATGTATTAGAGAACCTAACTTGCATGTTGGAGCATATAGTATAACTCTATATAGCTGAGATAGGTGATAAGATAAGCCAGTTTTGAGTTGTTTCTAACTTTCCAAACTTTGGGCATGATGTCTAGGTTACAGATATTCACTGAAATCTATACACTGAAGCCTGATCCTTAGTCTGAGAGTCTGAACAGCAGGAATCCTGTTGTAGAAAATTACAGCAAAACAATGATAAACAATTCTGGAAAAAGTCAATCTGCAACAAATTAGAAAAAAAATATTCTGCAGTCTTTCCACTGTAAAAGACAGTAGAAAAAAAAAGACATTGCTTCACTGTCTTTGAAGCAGAGGCTGGTGCCTGATTGAGGGTTACTATAGGATGAGGGATGTTCCCGCAGAAAAAAAACTGCTTAAATTTGGAAAAAAATACTCAGTTCATCTGCTAGTTAAAGCCATGCTAAGCAACTCAATTGTCTAAAGGTCCTATCTATATGAGGTAGCTTGCAATCCATAATTACAGCATCTGCAATCAGTTTGCAAGCCCAAAAGCATGTTTTAATTCAAAACGGTTGTTTTTGCCGACTCAGAATAGCCAGAAAGCTGGCCTAGTATCAAAACTGAAATCAGCTGAATTTTCCTTCGGTGCTTTTGATTCCACCATGATAGTCCACCTGCAGAATTTTGGAAAAGGTGGATGAGCTTCATGAATGAAATACAGAAGGTAGAAGAGGTTGCGGGGAGGACAGCTGAGCTTGGCACAAAGTGGGAAAAGGAGAAGATACCCAGTATGAGGCTATAAGGTGAATTAGTAGAAAGAAAGGGAATGAAAATATCAACCTGAAAGGGAGAACTGAAGAATTTTCTTTTAGTAAATGTAATAAATCAAACATTTATATATACTTGTCAGGGAATCTTTCAGCTTAGTTTTATTGCAGTGTGCTTCAGGTGAGGCCATAATCCACAAACACTCCCCTTATGTAGGAGTTTCCTTTCACCACGGTGAAATGCCCAGTGAAAGGACGAGAGACAATGGGCACAGACTGAAACACAAGGTATTCCATCTAAACATAAGAAAACACTTTTTTTTTTTTTTTTTTTTTTTTTTTTTTTTTTTTTGGAGGTTGTTAAACACTGTTTGCATAGAGCATTTGTGGATTCTCTGTTCTGGGGATAATCAAAAGTGATCTGGGCATGGTCCTGGGCAATCTGCTCTCAGTGACACTTCTTGAGCAGAGGGGTTAGAAAGATGATGTCCTTTCCAACCTCAGATATTCTGTAATTATGTGACTCTGAAATCTCAAATCAAGGGCAAGTTATGGAAACAAAGGTGTGGGTTCTGTGTGACAATTTTGTTGTTGTTTTTAAGGAAAAAAAGCAGAAGCATACTTTGGCACCAAAAAGTGAGAAGTTACTATGAAGCAGTCAATTTATCAAGTATTTAATTGCCTTGTACGTTGCTAGAAGAAGAAAAAGACAAAGATACCACAGCTCATTAAAATGGGAACCTTCAATTACCTACCATAATTATTATGAAATTATTGTTAACAAATAGGTGCGAGAAATTTGTAGAAGTGCCATAAGCATAGTAAAGATACTTATGTAGATTTGTCATAAAGTTATGAGTAATGCAGTAATCCCCTCTACATATGAGATATTCCAAGATATTATGAGGTACTTAGTCAAACAGAGTTAGGATGTGGTTGAGAAAATGCATATGGAAAGTATGAAAATTGTAGTATGAAAGAAGTATTTTTAAATATAAGGGTTTTTACAACTCTTGGTAAGAGAATCCACAAATTCTTTTTTTATTATCTTTTTGGTGTCTCAACTATCATAAAGCTTTTCTAAGCAAGCTCATACAGTCATAGAAAGATATGAGTGTTGAAACAAATATCAAACTGAGGGCTGATTTTCTCCTGTATTTTCAGAAAAAAACTTTATTTTCAGTTTGGTTACTCGGTGAATTTTGGCCTTTTTTCAGTGATTCTGAAGTGACTACTCAGAGTGACAAACCAAATGATTAGATAAATGTCTGGCTCTGCCCTAATCTCACTAACCAGGAGCTGAAGTCACAAAGTGCATAGTTAATGCTTGGAGCAATTTGACTTTTAAGCTTGTATGTCCCGGAAAAATGGAAAATCCACCGCAAATGGGAAAAGAGCTGATTTTTTTTTTCTCTACTAGTGCATGTACACTCATTCAGATGAATTGTGTTTAAAAGAAAAACAACAAAAAACCTCCTCTAAAAGCTCTTCCTGATCAGCTCTCAGCTGTGAGTCAGAATTTAAGAAGGTATCGTGTACCCAGGGCAAGCTCTGCTTCCCCTCCTCATACTGGAGCCCTCTTTGGGAAGACTCGCCGGGGCCTCCTGAGCAGTGCGTGCAGGCGGCTCCATGAAGGGGCAGCTACAGCGGTGGGACAGATGACACTGCTGTGGGAGCACAGCGGCCGAGGGCCCGGACGCCTGCTTTGCGGGAGGGGAATTGCTCGAATGGCTGCGGGGAAGGCAGGTAACATTCTCCTCAGTTTTTCCCACTAACAAGGAGAAAACCAGAAGAATAGAGAAACCTTCATAATATGAGAAATTGTCACAGGATGCACATTTTAAGTTAAAATAGCACAGATGGAAGGTGTTGATGTAGCTGACCAACTCGGTCCAACATCAACAAAATGTTGACGTTCATGTGAAAAGGGTCCAACACTACATTATGTTTTCTATGTAATTTCTCTACTGCTAAACATCCTGAAGAGGACCAAGGTAATAAAAGAGGTGTTACTGAAGGCTTTAGGTTTCTGAAGAACCTTACATTCATTTTCTTTTTTCCTCTCAGACTAATTTCTTCACTTTCTCAGAGATTCTGGTTTTGCTCCTGTTTCCCATCGCTTCTCATGCACTAAATATAGTCTGGGGCTTTGACAAGTATCAAGAATCCTTCTAGTTAGTTTCTACTATCTCATTTCAAATTCTCTTCTTACTTACAGCTAGTCTTTTGCTTTCACAGATCTATGAGTTAGGAAAGGGCTGCTTTTTATGCCAAAGTCAGAAAGGCAATCTTCCCCTAATGGATATGTGGGAAGTCTGCATTTCCTATCAGGTATCCCTGAATCATTGTTTTAATGTCTGTGTATGTGAGTGCTTAGTGGGTTTAACTAAGCACAGGAATTTATTTTTTTTTTAATATAATTGATCAAATCCTTACATAAGCTTAAAAAACCCCTCCTACATTTCCTGAAAAATGCACCTTAGTAAGAATCCAGCGATTTAGGCTCTAACAAGTGAAGCAAAAAACTGTCAAAAAATTCAATCACTTACCAGAGAAGCTGTTCACAAATTGTACCACAATCTCAATTAATCCCTATGATGCGTTATACAAGACTTCAGTATGACCTCTGATGTTGTGCTCATATATATGACCAATTACCTGTGTAAAGGTGCATGGTCATGGGCAGATTCTTAATCATTTGATTTGTTAGTATCATTATGAAAGTATCTTAGGAACTGAAATTATTCCTGAATTGAATCTAGAAAATTGTTAGGTGCCACTTTGGAAAGAAGCTTTAAAAATAAAGCTTTACCCCATAACGGAAAACAGCATAGATCAAACCACAGTAAACATACAGGAAAATTTGATAAGGTCCAGAAATAAAATGAAAAAAATCCAGATCTTTTAGCATAATCTGTATTTATGTCTTTAATTTGTATTGGAACCATAAAGAATAATCAGCCCGATGAAATCAAATATGAAGTTCATCACACCGGGAGCAACATATAATGTGCTGAGTAATGAGTCCTGGTTATCTACTCTTTCCATGCCTATTTGAAAATGACTAACAGATGCTTATGAGGCCTAATTTATTTCATGAAAAATATGGGTTTCATAATGCTAATTTTACTTTCCCAGTCACACATTAAAAAGAGGAAGTTGTCTTAGTGGTGAACTAGGATGCAGCACATCCTCATTTCTCTCAAAACACATTAGGTTTTGAAGAACAAGAAATATCTTGAAATACTTCTCTTTGTGCGGTTCCAATTTCAGCAAGGTGTGTTTAAACTACCGTGGTTGATATTAAGTTTTATACTTTAAACTTGTTATGGAGTTTATCTCCCACATGATTCAATTTTTACTCTTTTGGAACTTGGATTATACTTTATCTTCAGGCAGGAAGTGTTTTTCGTTTTGAGATGATTTACTTTGCATAAAGACCAAAAATTATTCTCAAATTTTTGCATGCTTTCTTAGCTCTTTATCTAACAAATGGTGATATATGGAAACAATACAGAGTTTCTTAAGCTGATCTTACATGTAAGAGTTCTGGCTGCAGTTCAAAACCCATGAAAGTTGTCCATTGGTTTGAGTGGATGCTGTATTAGGTTCTGAAGTTCATACTTGCATCCAGATTAGATCTTGAAGATTCCCAAATGTAATATCCATTTTAAAAAGCTACTGTAAAAGATTATTCCAAAAAATAAAGATATACACATGATGAATTAAAATAATAACAAAAATGAAGAATGTTCAAAAAAGAAATCCTCATCCTCCACAATTTAAGCCTTGTGATGAATCCCCACATGCAGATTTTCTTTCAGTGATGCACACTGAAAGCAATACATATTTTTATGTTAACTACTTATAATCAGTAGAATCCAGATGTGTGGAATAAATCATTGAAACTAGTGCAAGTATTCTTCCAAAGACAGAGTGCATGTTGAGGGAATCCCTTATATTGAACTGCAGTACATAGTGGGAGATAAGTCACTGCCAGGAGATGGAGATGAGGTTCATATTCTGGTTATCATGCAAATAGATAAGTAAGGACTCAGATGCTCATGCACTTGGATAAAAATAAGTATTATATATCAATAGGCTGGTGGTAAACTAACTACACTCCTGGGCATAGAAAACTATAAGGTTTACCTTCATAAAAGATAATGCTTCAGGAACATGCAGAAACAGTGAAAAGCCCATAATTTCCAAGTATCTCTTTAAGGTCAAACTAGGTAGACTATCTAAATATCCACACTGACTGGGGACATTTTCTGTCTCTAAATTATTCATATCTGTTCTGTTGCTTTCCTCTGACTCTGGCTTCTGCTCATCTCTGAGACCAGGATGACATTCTTTTTCTCATTTCTCTGTAAGACGAAGTTTGTCTTTTTCCTTTTTGTCCTTGTGATTATGTTGTCTTGCTCTTCTGTATTTTATACCTTATGGTTGCATGGAAGGAATGTTTTTCTATTTTGAGTTTCTTTACTGATTTCATCAGTCGAACAATCCTCAAGTTTGCAATGTGAATCTCCAAAGCTCTCAGCTCTTCCATATTCCCGGGGAGAATGTAGTCTGTAGAAAGTGAGCTGATTTCATTGACAACCGTATAGAAATGTCATTTCAGTGAAATGGACGTTTTAAAATTATTAGTGGGACCATTCTCTGTCACATGCACACAGTCCTCATACTATCCTAATGGGGTGGGTGAATAAAGGTCAAAGTTTTATTATACAAATGACAAGCCACTTCACAGATATTCTTTCAAACAAGTCTTATTTTCATTTGGCTGAATAACTTTGGAAAACAATATTTTTAAAATCAGTTGTTGAGAAAAGTGAACAATCAACAATAAATATAGAACGGCTTATAGAATGGCCAATTCCCTGGAGGTAGCAGCAGATGGTGATTTCATCATGTGTCATTACCTCAACCTAAAATAGCTGTTCCCACCCTACCTGCCCATCTTGATTCCCCTCCTTTTTGTTTTTCTTTATTCCTCCCCCCCTTGAAAACTGTGATTCTGATGTATGGAATGCAAAAAAAGAAAAAAAGAAAAAAAAAAAAAGAAAACACAGATGAATTAAATTTACAACTGTCACAAACTAACTGTTCTTGTTCTCTTTGCCAATGAATGTGACACTGTAGAAAGCCTAGAAAATTCCTTGGGGTTTCTGAGGCCATATCATTATAGCAGTATTAAGTGTAGTCCCAAGCTACCAAGTCATGTTACATCACGTTACATCAATGCCTAGATATTCTGACTCCCGTCACCTTATGCATCCAACCAGTTCAAACATCCCTGGTGCCACAGTGCTCTTCAGAATAGGACGTCATGGTGAGAGCAACCAGACAGACTCAGTCTGGCCCCAGTTCTAATAATGCCCTTGAATACCCTACTGGCAGAAGCCCTTCTTTTTTTGAGGTATCTTAACAAATTGAAAAGATTAAAGACAACTCTTTTCTCTACACTGAGTTAATGTAGTGGTCTTGTCATTACTTTTTAGACAAAGCAATGCAATCTGTCTTCAGGGAAAGTTGCCAAGGTTTTATTGAACTGCAGCACTAGGCTTTTACTCAGGCATTTTGAAAATTCACTCACCTTGCTGGGTCCAGTGATAGCAAGCAAGACTTCATGGTACATGGAGTACCTCCCGGTGAAGTTGACAGGGAGACTACTCACCTGGTCCATGGTGACAGTAACAGAAGTACCAGCAGGGATGGCTTGCACATGCATGCCCATTGCTGTGCTCGCCTATCTTGTCTCATTCTCTCTCAGAATCACAAATAAATGGAAACCTACTTTTGCGAAGGGTCATATTCAGAGCTTTAAATTCCAGATGCAGATACTTCACTGGAGCATTTCTGCAGACAGAGAGGCAAACAAAATGTAGATACACTGCATGTTTATTCAGGGAGAAAGCCAAAGATGGAAAGGCCAAGCAGAACTAACTCATCTTTTAACAGGAGGTTCACCAAGATAGCTTTGTTCTTTGCCTATATTATTAGGAACTAAAATTTAGTATGACAGGTGCCTCTTGAACTGTAAATAGTTACTAGCTCTTGGGAAAAGGAGAAAGGATCTGCGTTAAAAGGGTCTGTGGATATTCCATTTAAAACACTAGGCACTTTGAAGTCACAGTCATTATGTTCTTACAACAAAAGGTAGTGCTGTGTGAGAAGGGAAGATGGATATACGGTAAGAAATCTTGTTCATGCAGAAGACTACTGGAAGAAAACAGAGCTCTTGATATTTACAGTCTAAGGACTAGTAAATAAAACATTGTCCACTCAGATACTGAAGTGACAGCCTCATAAAGGCTGGCATCCACTCATTTACTGCTTAGTACATTTCCAGTTCATGTGAACTGTTTCATAATGTTTGTTTTATTACCTATCTGCATAAGGGACTGCTGTGCTAGCTAACCCTCTTAGAGCCTTTCGGATTCTACATGATGAACAATATTATGTTCATTTACTTTATTTTTTTAAAGGTGGTGCGTTCCAAATTCTTAGTATGGCTGCCATCTAACCACAAACCAAGAAATCTTTATTTCAGGGAATTGATCATATTTATTAGCATAAAAGCATTCTGCTGAACCATTTCCTTTCCATTCCTCTTCTTGCTCCAATATCAAAACATATTTCCTGTGTAAATAAGATCCTTGGATCTTATTTAACTGCGTGCTAATGCCTCTGGTTAACAATTATTAAGTGAAAGAGAAGAAGGACTAATGTATATGGGAGAATATGATCTAATATACATTTCAAACAGCATTCAGCTGGCAGCACTTGTGGGCCATCGCCTGATTCTGTGTTCTAATTCTGCCCTAGGATCCACATCCTCACTCTCCAGAAAAGATTATGACTTTCACATGGCAGAGCTCTGCATAGTCACTCATACAGGGAAAGATGTTCTTGCTCTTCAGCAGGCAAATATGGTCTGTAAGCAATTGAAAAAGGGATGTGCTAAAGATAGACTGAAAGTACAGAGGATATAAAAAGCAGCCTGCTTAGAGGAAGTTCACTACAGGTCTGGCTTGCATCTTTCTTGATGTAATCAAAGACAAAAGTCACCCATTTTTTTTTCAATTCAAGGAGGAAAAATGAATCCTTTCCCCAACCACCATTCTTAAAAGAGCATATTAAGAGAGCACAGCAGTATTCTTGCTGTGATACTAAAATTCTAGATGTTTTCACTAAGTTACAAAAAGTAGCCTTGGTATGGTGGAATTTGTGGTTAATAAAACAAAACAAACACTTCCACTTTTTGTTTATCCTTATAGTACATCATTTTCTCTTTGGAGAAGGTATTTCTCTGAGATCAAAAGAACACTATAGTGTACAGTGGATATTTCCAAAGTCTTTTACCAGATTTTCCACACTATACTGTTTTCAGATCATTAATTCAACACTTATTACAATTAATATCCCCTCTCCTTTTAATGTAATTCAATCTATTGACAAGAAAAGCCTGAAACAAAGCTAGAATTTTTTGGGTTAGTCTTCTGACAGTCCTCTTTACCAAGATGAAAATGAGTGCAAATGTGCTACAGAACTGTTAGATTTCTGGGTTTTCCACTGTCACAGATAGAATAGGAGATAGAAACCTTTTTGTATATGCTTCATAAGAGAAAGTAATTAGAAGAATACTTCATTTTTCTTTACTTTCCTGCCACAAATTAGGAAAGATTAGCAACAATCTGACATTTCTAAACAGACAGTTACAAAGCGTAACAACTAGTTGGGAAGCAGAAGGAGTAAGGCAAATATTTTCTTAGGAACAGACTTATATCTAAAGGGAGATCTCTTGTGCAGTTTGCTTGCCTCACTAGTTCTGATACATTTACAATTACACGTTTTCATGTAGAAGTAGAAAATACTGATGTGGGTTCTGCATGCAGGTATCAGTAACAGAAAGCTACAGATAATGTTCTAAGTATTGGTGGGTGAGACTGTACTGAGAGAAACAGGTCCTTGTTTACAGCCATATCACTGCTCCCTTCCATTTGCTTACTCTGCAGAAGTTAAATCACCTAAGTTTCTTTTCCTTCCTAAAACATAATTTGCTGCTCCCTTGGATTTTCATAAAGTTTGGTTTGAAATAACATATGGTATTGATAGCATCTTAAAATTGTTTCCAAATTCTCACTGGAGAGATTCATAGAGCATGAGAAGATTAGAAGTGCAGCAGTTAATGTTCAGATGCGTAATCTTTACTAACTCATGTCAGCGGAAGTTGTTTACATCTTGACAAAGTGTACATATGTATTTTAAGAAGCCAAAGGAATGTATTTTTTTAAATGTTGCATGAGACTACCTCAGCTACAAATCAGCCAGTGCTCATTCTTCTTTCTGTGACTGCTTTGTGTCTATCCATTAGAACGGTGTAAGTTTTAATCTGTTTTTCCTTTATCTGTTGAAGTAATTATCCATCATAAGTATTTCTGGCAAAAATTTCATCTCACTGCTTGCTGTGTAATATAACAAGTGCAAGGGAATAAAACTAGTAGTTTGCAGTTCTTCCAAATTATATTTCTCTGGGATGCATGAGAACGATTCATAACTAAGAAATTTAACTACCGGGAAAATGCGACGAGATTGTAACTCAGTGTGGGTATAAGAATGGAGGTGGAACACAGTGCATTTTTTGCTTTCCAAGTGAATAATCTGTCCAAAAAAGTCCTGATTTAAGAGGTAAAAATCCTATTAACTTTTGGTGAAGGCTTTTGGTGCCTTCACTTCCGAGGTACCAACCTCGAAAGACACCTCTAAACTTTTGAAATTTTGCCAAGGTCCTGTAACGTCTACACTTACTACACTTCCTCTTGAACACATTTTTTGGCAACCTGGGTTGGTGAAAATGGGGAAACAACCCCTTTGCCAGGAATAATGGCCAACCACTGACTTTAGTCTCAGCAGCCTGTGCCAAGCATTCTTTTGTTTTGTTATAAATCAGAGAATTTCACCAGAAAGCAAATGACATATTTAATGGGTAAAACAGCAATTTTAAGCTAGCAGACTGCTGTGACTTTAAAATAATGAATCTATGAACATCCCCAGCTTCAACTTTGCTATGTCACTTGCTTCCTCCATTTGCACAGCACAGTGAAGACACATGGATGAAATCCCCCTAAGCACTACTACTGGAAAAAAGTATAACTCATACTATCCATGAAATAAAAATAACAAATACTGAACCCTGTCCCCACAAAGACTAACAACCAGTCTGATTTCTTGTAAAAATGATTTTGCTGGTCTGACGATTTCATATACTGTAGTGGTTTATATGTTTTTTTTTCTCTTCCATGCCAGTCACTAAATCCATACCATCAGTCATCAGATGGTACCATGAAGCTACCAGATTTTCAAGAGATTTGATTCCTATCTAGAAAAAAAAATAAGCAAGCAATTTTCCAAGCACTCAGTGTTGTGTGTCAAATACAGCCAAATAATGATGTTTTGTGAAAACCTTTTGAAAAGTTTCATGTATGTGCACAGACTTTATAAGACAAGCTCATTAGTTTTTACTGCTTTAGCTTGTCAACTTTTATCATTCCAGCTTCAGATTTGTGAAGCTTCGTCATTAGCTTTCTTTCCAGCTGATTATAATGTTTCCTTTTCTCTCAAGTTCATAAAGATGATTGGAATGTAATATCAAAAGTCAGATATAGTAGAGAAAGTGCATACCTCATGCATCTGGGCTCCTTTACTGCCTTGAGCTGTGATGAATTTTCCTTTGGATGTCACTGGCCTGTTAAAAAGAAGGGTAATCTAGGCACAAAAATCCCTAGAAAGACTGACTAAGGCTATGGGACCTCTTCAAGCATTTCCTGTTTGCTACTTAATCAGGTGACCAAAACCCAGAGGGAGTCTATGTGAGCAGGGCTGAATCCCATTCTCTGGTCCTAAGAACAACACAGAGTCTAGCTCCTGCCTATAGAGATAAAAATGTTTCCTCCCAGGATAAGATATTGAAACTGCCAAAGGGAATAGTCCCTGGGCTGTGTAATCCCCCAAATCAGGCCTGGGTATGCTTTGGAAGAATAGTCATTGGTATGGTGCAAAACTGTGCCGAAAAGTGTGCTAACATTTCAACGATCTTGGCAACAGCAAGCTAGTAACTGAGCTTATTAGGTCCTGTCCAGTCTTACACTACAGACACAATGAATATGCATGTCAGCAATGGTGCCAACATACTGTGTTTTTGGTAGAATTATGTTGAATTTTTTTCCAAATTGGGAATTTTCCATAAATTGAGAAAACCACATAGAGAAAATAAAGTACTCTGTAGTCTTAAAACCCACAATAGCTTTGATTCTTCTACTGCATATTTGATAAGTTGTTTATTGTTCCAAGTATTATTTTTAAATGTGGTTATAGATCGGAGGGATTCTGTCTTCTCCGGTATCTTTTTTTTCTAAAGGGAACCACCCCTTAAAACTTCTTTCTTTTTAGTTATGGTTATGCTCTGCTTAGTCTGGTCCAACAATCAAACAAATGTTGCTTTCTTTTGAGGAAAGGACAGAATTGGTAGCAACCCAGCAACAGGGTGTGCCCACACTGAATATATTCAGGAAAATGCAGAGAAATATCCTGCAATTAAAAAGAACACTTAGAAATAAAACATTCTGACCAAGATTCTGATTAGATTTCTCTCATTACTGCCTAAAAATTGAAGAAATTCTTTACAGAAGACATGCTACATCTAAACAAAATGATGAATAGAGTTAAAAGTCATAAACAGCCAATAAATGAAAAGGGAAACTTCAGCATTTTGGAATACGTAACATTCTTCAGAGAGTTTGTAATGCATGAAGAAAAAAAAAAGTATTACAGGACATAAAAACATCTCCATTTTGTATGTCAGTCTCTGGGTTTTACATCATATGATCTAGCAGTAGTTGTAATGTTCCACACTGGACTTAACATTTGTCAAACTGCTGGTCTTGCAACAGTATGGAGGAATTAATTTTTGAATTCCACCTAAAAAGAATTATACCTCACAGTGATGAAGAAAGAGAGTGTTATATAACAAAGAAGGGCAAATACTGTTCTGTTTATGTGAACTGTTGCATTCACTCTAATTTGTAAAGTGTTATGTGAAATTCTGGAACAAAAGCATCCCCTATGCCTATCATACCATTTTTTCTATTTATCAATTGCTTTCACATTATTATTGTTGATTTTTGAATGTTGTATGTGTCAATGACCAATTATATGGGTAGACATGGACTGCTAATTGCTCAGATTAGTTTACTTTAGCTTTTTCACTGCTGAAGCTGCCAGAGCCTATTTTGGGATGTTTTCAGATGTTTTTCCTAACAACTCTAAAGTAAAACAATAGATTTATAAATGTAGATTGTCTCACCAGTTGAAGAAGCAGTAGGGGTCCACAGAAAATCATTAACTTCTGAGAGACTTAGATGTGCTATGTAGCACTGGTAACATGTCCATTCTTGTCGTGATAGTTCCATTCACGTGGTGCTGAGCATGAGGACCTCAAATAAAGTCAGCAGAGAGATCTCATACAGGGTATGAATTATAGCTGTACTAATAATACTGACTCAACTTTGTGAACAGCTCCCTTGAGCCTCATGCAGCCTAAATTGGATTGATTTTTCTTCTTCAGTGTCAAGATCTACTCCTTTCCTCACAGAGCTTACTTCTTACTCTGCTGTCCTTACTGTTAAAAAAAGGAAAGAAAAGAGAAAAAAAAAAAAAATCAAGGGGAAATATAGAGGGAAAAAAATATTTGAATAATGATTTGCTGATCAAAGTGCTCACATGTCCCACAGTTAAAGGTCCAGAGTCTCTGTTGCAGTTCAACGTGACCAAAGAAAATAGTATCTGACAACATACAGGTAAAGAATAAGTTTTGAGGATGGACAATGACAATCTGACAGGTACTGACTTCATTCTAGTAAATCCCAAACTGACAGAAATCTTGCAAAACAATCTCTTTTCACAGCAGGGCTCTCATTAGATTGCTGAGATTAAAAACAAATTAGAAGCAGTGACTTACCTTGAACTCAAATTCAACCAGGCTGCACAAGTTAAGTGAACTGTCAATTTACAAACCAAGATGCTGCAGGATGAGAATGATGGAGTATGGAAAAAGTCAGCCAATCAGGTGATGCGGCCAAAAAAACAGGTACTTTGATTACATGAAGTCTGTAAAATCCTCTTTCAGCAAAACAAATTAGAATTTCATTTTTGTCTGCTTGATTACAGCTACCACAAAAGTGTAAATTTAGCTCCAAATTAATAGACACTTCAGGGAAAAAAAAAATTGGGAGTCAGATTTCCAATAGCAAACAGCACCAAGAGCATTCAGCAAAGGTAAGTCAGAAACAGCAAACCTATTTCTTATACACTGCCCAAGCAGGGCACCAGGCTTTACTTCGCAGTAGCAAAGTTTATCCCTTGGGATAAAACTTTTCTTCATGACCATAAAATACTTTCCCATCATGAAGAGTAAATGTGGTTTTGCTGAGTTTAAATGCCAGTAATAACCTTTGCTATTCTTTTTTTTCTGGTGCCATTTACTCATTAAACTATTTAAACAGAATTGTAATAAATGCATATCTAAAAGGCCTTGCAATAAGAATATCTGAGATTCCTACATTAGAATAGGATCCACTATGGCAAGTGGGCTTGAAACTAGGAAATTTGGCTGCAGTGAAGTGAAGTAATTTCATGTCATTAGTGGAATTCTCTTATTGACTCTTATTGGCCTTTCAGTTGCATTAAAATAACTTGACCAATTGTGAAAAAATTCCATAATTAAATCCAGAGGCAGGTTAACAAAGAAAAGAATGGTAAAGAATGAACAATTTTTTGAAGGTGTCTGTAAAATAAAAATTTGAGAAAAAATATATTAGGTTAAAAATCATAGAGCTGTGTAATTTAAAACTTTGTTGGTACAATTTCCTCCCAAATTCAGAATTTGCATGAAATATCTTATCTGGTTACTTAGATACTGCAGTTATTACTTAACTCTTGCAAAAATATGAAAAAGGCAAGAGAGAGAGATTTTTCATGGTTTTTTGAGAAGGATATTTACCTTTCTTGTATATCATTTTTACTTCTACTTTTCTTTTCTTGCCATAAAGATATTAGAAGATCATTGTAGAAAAACAACAAATAGACTGTGGAACCACAGAAAAAAAGAAAATAACACCCTCAGAGCACTCAGTCTTAACCTAACTCTGCTCTTTCAAGGATTTAGCTTCTGTTTCAATAGGGATATAGTTGCACAGGTAGTAAGTACTTTGCCAAAATCCAAGCCTACATCTTAAGATTATTGACTTGTATTTGCCATCTATCACATCTAACTCCTTTTCACTTTTTCTTGACATGATAGAAAAGAGCCTCAGACTGAGCTGGTTATGAAACTCTAGGAGTTTTTTTGTAATTAACTGAGTTTTCCCCTTTGTAGTTCTGTCATGTTTTTGTGAATGTAAATGGAAAGCTAAAAGTAAGAAGACCATCAATAGAGGATTTTTTTTTCTTCCTCTATTAGAAGTCTGTCAACATTAACAGTTGAATATTTTATTGACATACTTAATATGAAACACAATTTTTCATAAGAAAAATTAAACAATGTTCCAGCACATAGCTGCTGAACTATATAGTGTGTGCTAAAAATGGGACTATTACTTAGACCTTGACAATAAGTAAAATAACAAGAAGCATTTCCGCAGTCTATCAAACATTTTTATGACATTAGAAGAAAATAAAATTTAAAAAGAGCTCTATCAGATCTTGATAAATATTTCCCTGCAAAGCCTGAACAATTTGGCTATCTGTCAGTAATTTAGGATCTTTACTGAGCAAACTCAGCTGCATTATAGTGTGCCATGATGTTTCAGCTGTCAGAGTATGTGTTCATTTGATTACCTAGGTATAAGAAACAGAGTTTTCCACTAAAGGCACTTTTTCAGTGAAACAACCTATGCTTTATTTCTAGAACTGAAAATAAATTTACAAAGTCCCTGGAACATATATTTCTACATACATACATACATATATATATACATATACATACATATATATATAGACCACTGCTATTTACAGGGGATTTTACAGGGGGAATATCTAATACCATAATTATAGGCAATGCCATTTACAACAATAATAGTGATGCTTGCCCAGAACTTTGCATTGTATAAAGAATAAGTGATACAAGAAAAGACTTTTTTTTTTTTCTTTAAGGGCTAAATGCTGCAAGTTATTCTTCTTTTGCAAAGTTTCCCCAGAAACTAAAAACATTGTGACAAATTTGGGGATATTGTCCAAAGTATGTATCCAGCCCTAATCTTTGTACCTAAGATTAAACCAAACCAAAAAGGACACCCTGCAAAAAATAACTTTTCCTGCCCAGTTGATGCCTTCTTATTAGTAAATGTAAGTGTTCTACTCTCTTGCTGTTTTACCTGACTAACTCACTAAAATGCAAAAAGACTTCCTTACCTTACTAAAGCAGAATTAGTTCAAAAGGAATTACTGAGTCTAATCAGTTTTCCAGTATCAGGATTTACTCATTCATCCTAATTAACTCTCTGTTCCTTATGCCTCCTGAAACCTCACTTAATGAAAATTCGTCCGCAGCCACATCCCAGATTTTGTGATCTGTCCGTGAACTTTTCTTGCCCATGTTGGTGGCACTGGGAACTTCTTGCTTTTATCTAGCCCATCACTCTTCGTTACTCATCCTTTCAACTTTCTGCACTGGAGGAGTATGTTGTCTGGCGAACATGCAGGAAAAAGATACTAATTAGAGGTGGCATAAGTGGTTATGTGAGTCTGTCATGCATTTTTGAACTTATGAGCAGCCTCAATTTTTGCAGTTTTTTCTTATCATGCTGCTCTGCTAACTAACACTGATTTACTGAGATCCACTGTGTTAAGACAGTGCTACAGGATGTGGTAGCCTGCGGTTCCAAGCGCACGTCAGCTGTGAAAGCTCTGAGACGACACTTCTCTGAGTAACCAAGAAAGACTTAACATCAGTTCCAATGGTTATACACAAGCCAAAATATCCCCAGCTGCAGAGTAAAGTAAAGCTTTCAAAAGAAGAATATGGAAGAATCAGGTCCTCTGCTGACATAAAACCCCATGGATGTTGGCATATATGATATAGGAAATGTAAAGTGGTTGCCAAAGGAGCAAGAAAATGATGTTATAAGCTTTCTCAGGAACTTCATGTATGCTCTGAAATATGCACTTGGCAAAACTAACTAATATTGTCTCTATGTGCAGTATAAACTTTAAATACAAGATGGTTACCCTCATTCACCAAAAGGCTTTACATAGCTGTAGTCTGAAAATTTGCTCCCAGCCTACCAGGTCAATTTTTCAAAGATTCCTTTGACTCAGAGAAAATATTCAGCAGAGATATAAAGGTAGATGAATAGAGAGTCTTTGCAAATGCCTGCTGGATACATTTCCATGCTGAAAGGCATCTTTCTCTGCAACTGCCATTATCATCAGAGACAATGAATTTAAAAGGCCTTCTCATGTGTGGCCCATTGCATCTAAATTTCCTAATACCAAAAACCATGTTCTTTGCAAACAGCCATTTCTAAAACCAGCAGAAGCAGCAGCCAGGTGAGCAGTTGCATAGACCTTTAGCCGGTTTTGTTGTGGGAGTAGCTATTGCTTGTGAATTTGTAGTGCTTTGATTTTAGAGATTTAATAAATCACAGAAATAAACTGAGTTAACAGTTTATAAACATTTTTAAATGTACAACATTTTTAAATGTACAACATTTCCAGTTTGCAAAATGTGGAGCCATTTCTGGAGAAAGAACTGCTAAAGGTGGAAAGCAATGAGAAACTAATTCTGTAGAGCACTGCAGTCTTGGGCAAAATGGGCTTAGTGATCTGAAATGCACTGAGCTGATTTTTATCCTTGTTTCAACTCTGTGATGGTTTGGGGGAGGTTTGTAAACAATTCCAAGGTAATTCAATTTTTAAAAATAACTTTTGCCCTCTGTTTTACCTCTTTTCAGAAATATTTTTATCCTTGAAAACAAACTAAAAGTTAACTTCAAAACATTGGCAAATGCCAACTGACATTCCTATTCTAATAGAAAGGAATCAAGAGACTGTTTTCAAGAAAACAAAAATTATTTTTCATAGGCTTTATGGCAAGTTACTGTGTTTTATAAGCTTACAAATATCCATTCTCTTCTCCAGCACTCAGAAGAAACATTTTGTTTCAAATACACAGCTCAGTTTCCATTACTAAAATGGTACATTTTGAAAAGATGGAAGCAACTTGTCCTATGCCATCCACCTGCTGAGCCATAGACTGAGATAGGTTCCCTGACTGGCCCAACTACTGCCAGAGGGCTCTCAATCTGCCGGTCACCTCTGCACCAGGGGCAAAATCAGTGGCAGTGGTCACTCTTCAAAAAAAAAAAAAAAAAAAAAAAAAAGGTCAAAACACCTTTTTTTTTCTCTTTATATTTAGTCTCCGGATCCTTGTTAATAAGTGATGATAGTACATTGTGTTTATTCATTTCCTCTTTCATCCATGCATCTTACACTGTGAGGTAAAGAGCAAGAGCAGATTCACATTTTCTAATTACTGTGGCTCATGCATGCTCGGTCCAAACGGGAGCTTGTGAGCCTGGATGCTGCTCAGTCTCAAAGTTTGCAGACAGTGTTTGGGAAGAGCAATTTGAGGAGTATTTGCAGCTGGACAGTGGCTTGGTGAGCCAGCTCCTTTGAGGCTCATCTGCCTGTACTTCAGTGTCAGATGCTAACATGCTATGTCAGTGTGATTGCTCTTTCTGGATATATCTCTTCTGGGAAATCAAGCAGTGCCAAGTCTCATTCTCTGATCCTGAAGCCAGCTGGTAAAATCCAGCCATGTATATCATATAAGACATATAAACCACATAAGTCTTCTTACCAACAGGGTAGCTAAATTGTATTTTGGCGATAGCCGTGACTTCAGAACTGTCCCCAAGAACTGTGAGAATGTAACCTGGAGCAAAGCCATGCTGAAGACAAAGCTAACAGACAGTCACATTGCTGTGCTGGGGCCTGAGCCCTGACACTGCTGAACTGATCAGAAAAGATCTAGATTCTGTCCAGAGATAGATATACGCTTGGGTGAGTTTTTCTGAGCCAACTGTTCATGCTGTATACGAGTCTGAGCCTGAGAACACACTCACACCTCAGTGAGTTTCTGATCAGCACCTTAGAGAAGAGCAAGATGCACAGAGCATTATAAAAAAGCAGCTTAAAAGAAAAAATGCTTTTGTACATTGGAAGTACTGGGCAAAACCCCCCAGATCTTCAGATCTTCCCTTCTTTGTTGCCCTGTAGCCATAGTAAAGGGATAAAAAGAAAAAAAAAAGAAAAAAAGAAAAAAAGAAAAAAGAGGAAGACAGAATACTGAATGTCCGCTGACCAGCTTCAAACCAGAGAGAAAACCATCTGCTCCGGTGTACTCACAGTAAGACCCTCTGGACCAAGTCACACTGTGACTTTTCAAGTCACACTGCATGTGCTCTCGCCTTTGTCAGATGCCTCTATATAATGCGTGTTTAGTCTTTTTGCTTTTTTCTTCTTGGCTTAGTTTCAGAATAAATTAGAGGCTTCTCACTTCCAAGCTCTTTTTACCACTGCATATATACTAGGTATTCTCTTTTTCTGCTTTCTATATTCCCTTCTGCAGAGTATCTTCTGAACAATGATTCCTGCACTGGAATAGCAAGACTACCTCTGGCTCAGTTCCTAGGTTTCATGAAGTGTTAGTTACCTTCTCTGCTGAAGTGTTTGCCATGGATTTAATCCTTTCCCCAGATAGTTCATCTATCCCTGTTTTTCAAAAGCATTGCTGGGGACAGAATCTGTTTTTCTCAAGAGTAATTCTTGCATGCTGAAATCACAAGTACAGCAACGGATCTTGTCCTTCAGCTAGTGAATTTCAAAGTACTTCCAAAGTTACATGTAAATATCACAGTCCTCTGCTCTGAAACATGCTTTGGTTCCACCTCTGGTTCATACAGTCTCTTTCTAAGGCTTAATTTGATTTGGGTCATAGTTTACAGCAGTTATTCTCAATGATATTTTGATATTATTCTTGGCAATCATGTCTCATTCACTTCTCACCTCTCCTCTGCCCCATAAGATAGTGAAAAAAGCTTTTGTCTTTTTTTTTTAAAAAAAAAATGTATCTATGTTTAGATCTGTAAGCCCAGAATACAGATACAATTCTTGCTCCCGTTGGTTCTTTGGTTGTGTAAGGTTTGTCAAGAAATCTAGCATTGCTGCTGACAACAGTGTCTGCATGTTGCCTTTTCGCTTGCCTTCCCCTTCCTTCTTAGGATCACTTCTTTGCTGTGGGTCTCACTTGGCTGATCACCAGCTCCACATTTCAGCTATTGAATGCAGGGCAGAGAGGATCGGGAATGACCCTAGCACCTTCCCCCCAAGGGGAAGACTGAACAGGTAGCTCGCTATAATCCCCCAGGGAAGAGCTGGCAACAGTTATGCCTGCTGTGTAAGGCACAGATAATATAACTCTTCAGGACCAAAATTTAAATCCTGACAATGGGAGCTAGTAAAAGGATAGGAAATGTATCTCCAAATTTCTCATAGCAGGCCAGTGAAAAGCATTTCTCATGGACTGGGATCCAGTTATTGCATTCTCTGCTGGTTGATGCCCAGAAGTGCCTAGTTCCTGCTAGAGCATTTCCTTTAACGAGAGTATTGATCCCCATGTGCCCAAAGAGCCTTTTTTCACGAACCCCATTTACTGCCAAGACTGCTATTCTTCTGCCAGCTTTGGCTGAAATTGGCTTGAGAGTTTAAAAATCTGTAGAGAGGAAAATCACGTATATGCATTCAAGTCAATCTAAAAACTAAAGCTCTTTTCACTGAGAACAGCTTGCAGAGGTGCTGCAATTGCACCCAGCGACTTCTCCTGCAATCAGGACTCTTCCTTCCTGCAGCCCCTGATCCTCTTTCTGAGCCGGTCCAAGGACAGTCCCCACCGGATGCCTCTAGGAGTGAGGTTATGCCTCAGACTGCCCTGATGCTCTGATGCTAGTTTGCATTGTTTCACAATATCTGTTGGAAATAATGCACTCTCAGCTCCCGCGAAACAAAAGGCCTGTGGAAGAGCACGGTTAGCCTGATGGATCTTTCTGTTTTGCTAATCCTCTTGGTGAATCACTCTGACTGCTTGCTTAAGCTTACCTTCATTGTACCACTTATCCTCAGCTCCAGGCAGGGGATGGATGGCGTCATTTGTGTGCCAGGCTGCCATGCTAACAGCAGACAGTGGGCGTGCTGATGTACTCTCTGAACAATATGGTTTTAAGGATTAATACCCTTATCTTGTGCCAAAGGTTGTATATGACTTGAAAACAGGGTTTGCCCATCTTTTCACACTGTGTAATATAATACAGTTCACCCAAATACTGCACAGAGCAGCCAGACTACTCTCAAAGCAATCAAAACATGATTAGCAATAAAAATATGCTCAGCCACTCCCTCATCCTAAATTGTTTCTTTTCTCTGACAAATACTCTTCATTTAAGATAACATCCTAAAAATTACCTTATTGGCCACAGAGTCCCCTAACTTGTGTTGTCTAGGATACTGATGACAGATCTGATAATTGAGCAGGACTAAAGAACTGGAGTGCAGTTGTTAGTAGCTTATTAAATGTCTCAGAGGAAAAGATATACATACACACACATGCACACGCACAAACACACATACAATTTAAGTGCCTCAAACACATACAATTAAGTATCTCACTAATCTGAGGTGATGTGTAGCCTTTGATAGGCTACAGAGTGTACAGACCCTTTCTTGCCAAAGTAATTTGAGAGACAAAGCTCTAAGTGCCCAGTTAAAAACTACTGCTTCTCCAGGTTGCCCATAAGGCCTAAGTATTGTGGATTTGGATGCTGCCACAAAATACTGAGATGCTTTTTCTTTTTCCACCATGCAATACGGTACCCCAAATGAACATTGCAGTACTGTGCCAGGTCTCTGCTTTTCCTTTGTTAGAGGCAGTCCTAAGTGGTGAGAAGCATCCCAGAATGATTTCAAAAGTCTTTGGCAAGCATTTGTATTTGCTGAGCCTACAAAGAACTCTCATCTCCATAATGGTGAACTGACTTTAAAACCTGTTTCCCTCATTACTACCCACTGCACAAGCTACTAAGGGTCTCAAAATCAAATACATTCATGAGACCAAACAGTTCCCTGGCAAACACTTCCCTGTATTTATTCCTTGAAACTGAAAACCAGGCAAGTGAAAATTCTCCAGATGCCCTGGCAGTAAACAATCTGATTAAAATCTGCTTTTCCCATTAGACAAACACTATTCTTAATTATGCCAGTTCTGATTACAGAGCACTGTGACACAGTAAAGCATTTAAATAAGTCACCTGTTTATGAGCGTGGACTCCAAAGGCAGATTACCTGACTACCCAAGTACACTGAATGACATGACAAACTGATAATTCCAGCCTCTCTCCTCTCCAAATGTCATCAAGAACATTGAAATACTGTACAGATTGTCAAAGTTATTGACAAAGATTACAGAGCTGTCAACCAACACCAGGATCTGCAAAGTTCATATGAAAGAGTCTTGTCCTTTGACTCATGTTATATCCACGCCATTGGAGAGATGCAAGAAAGGCAAGCAGTGACTTTTCCTATCTGAATGGCTCTCCCAAAGCAAAAAACATAACATATAAAAACACAGAGTTCATGATGCAACATTAAAAGTTTTTTTCAAGCACCGTGTCGCTGCAATTTGAGTTCTGTGTTCAGTAACATGAGTTTTTCTGACCATAACACATGTTCTAATCATGTGCAAGATAAATCAGGTAAGAATTTTTTCTTCATGGATGTCATTGGAATACTATGTTTTTCAAATAATTTTGAGTTGTGGATCTAGACGTAGATTCAGAATGGCAAATAATTTATTTGATAAAACTGGTATTTAGTAAAGCATACTTAACAAATGAAGTCACAAAACATTTTTCCCTCTAAATCAGGTGTGGCTATGAGATGATGGAAAAGGCCAAGCAGAGCATTAAAGCAGTCATATTAGCCAGATGAGCACCAGCCTGAACAACAATATTTTACCTTGCTCATGTTTTCAATGATAACAGGCATACAATGCCAGAACAGTAAAAGGCATGGACCAAACAAGGGATAGTTTCAGTTGAAAATCAGAGCCTGTCAAATTGCCTGGGTGTTTTCATAAACATTTTAGATCCATTCTCCTCACTTTCTAGGAGTGACTTCTACTTTCAGTCATTGCCAGCAGAGGGTCATGACTAAACACATCATCAGTACATAGCATCCTACACTCTAGCGCTGAAAAAGTAATGCTTACAGGTGTAATTAACAAGATGGGGCTCGCCAGAGCTTACGTACTTCAGATAACATGTTGTAATGTCTCCCCCTTCTTTTGTTACTTCTGGATGAACTGCACAGCAGAATGTGTGTGCTACCATGGGTGCCTCAGCCTAGATGCTACACTGACAGCAGGACCTGAAGCCCCATTTTAAGCACTTGGATTCTGGGGATGGAGCTGTGGAGAGTGAGGCATTGATAAATGGGACTCCTGGGGCTCAGGGTGAATGTCAGAGGGGAAACCATAGCCCTGCCTCTCTGTAACCCCGGCTGTAAGGTTTCTCCACTCCCAGGAGCTTGTGTACCAAGACTGCCAGGACCAGCTCTGAGATGGCCTAATTCATGACTTAAACCACTGAGGAAGAGCTTTGAGGAAGTCTGAAGAGAGAGATAAGGAAGATAAAAATTACAGACAGTGGTAGCACTGTTGATACTGGGTTGTTCAAGGATTCGAGAAAGAAAATGAGCCAGACCGGCTTATCACTGACTTCATTGGAAATAAGGATTACCCACTGCTAAGCATTTTGAAAATGCCTCTCAAGCCTCTGTGGAAGGTGGAACCTCTCCTCCTCACATCTTTATAAGACAAAAGAGTTTTCTTCCCCTTTAGAGACAACATATATTTCAGTATCTGTATATTCCACTGTTTTGCCACCCACTTCTCTTAATAAGAGAATAAGTCTCCCTAAATATATACTTTCCATGAACCTTTTTGACTTTTGACAGTAGCTGTATCTTTCTACATTTTATGTCACTAGGTACGTTAGACCAATACAGTGTTTAAATGATTGTTGTGCTAGCTGAAAGGCTTTAGACAGCAAACAGAAATAATTGTCTTTATCCATTGGTGAAAGAAGTGCAGAAAATAAGATTAAGTGTGAGTTTAAAAGAAAAGAAGGATTAAGTGACTCTGCAAATAAGGAAGAAGAGATTTGCATGTTACTTGCAGTACATTTATAGCTGAATTAATTTGTCAAGACATACATTTTACCGTACAGAATCCTGGAACATATCTAAGCCTTTTCCATAAGCCAAAAGGAAAAAACCCTACCTGGCTGCAGACCCTAACTGATTGCTCTGACATACAAATAGGCAAAAATATAGAGGCCCTTATGGGCCTCATACATTTCCATAAGTAATTTACTCTGGTAGAACATTGACATTGTTACTGAACATATATAACCCTTCTGAGGTGCTAGAGGCAATTCTTATTCACTCTGTAGTAAATGAGATCATGAGCTGACACCGCATGATAGCCCGCCTCAATCTGGTCTCAGCTATTGATCATTTACAAGAACAACAAGCAATTCATATTTAAGTAGAAGAAAGGCTTTACTTGCCTTGTGTTCAGTATAATGATGTCAGCTGGACAGAGAAAGATGTTATTGCTGTTATACAATCAGCATGATATATTATCTGAGTCCTATTCTGTTTCTTTCTCTAAGTGCCTCATAATTTTCCTCCTACTATGCCCACTACTGGGCTTACAGATTACTACTGCTTAGTTTCCTCTGATGATTCTTCATTCCTTTCTCCATATTTACAGCAGTAAATAATTGCTTATCTGAACTTACCCAAATCAAGTTTCTCTCTTCACTTCTGCTTCCTAGGTCATTAAATTGATGTAGTGCGACAAGATGAAAATTTTCCATTTACTGTCATTAATGTTTTTTCCATCACTTTAATGTGCAGTGACATTACTGCCTGGTAAGGCCTTTAACCTTTCCTTTGAAAACTAAGTATAATCATCGAACAACTGGATTACTAATCAGATTTTAGATTTTGATCATGAGTGAGTCTGACTCAACACAATATGACTCAAACATGACTCAAAAGACTGATTTTTTTCACAGGACATTCCAGCTTTCTGTATCTTTTCCCTACATGCTGGAGATTTCCTAGCTGAAAACTTTTCCAGGAAAAACTGCAGTTTCTGAAAAATGGAAATCATTTTCAGGAAATTTGCCAATTGTATAGACAATTTGAATATCCCATTGGGAAAATACGTGAAATATTTTCCTTCAAGTCAGAGTAACCTAGATAAGAAGTAACCTAAAACATTTAGTTATGTATCCATTCAAAAAGCAACCTGCACTCTGCTTCTCTAAGGCACTGTTTCGCAGCAGTTGTGGTTCACTGGCTCCCAGGGGCTGGGAGCGGCAGAGGATTACATCTGCCATCTTACAATACGGAATTGGCTGATCAGGTTGAATTATGCACGTAAGTTCCTAGAGCAGTGTTCTGAACAGGCTGATATAAAAAAGCATGTCCTCATGGCACTTTGCTAGTGTTTTATATGCCACCGTTTTCATCCCAGCTCTTGCCTTTGAGGATGAGAACCTGACGCCAGTGGTGGCCGACATTTTGATCTGGCTGATAATCATCTGGGGATCAAATAATACAACCTAACCTAATGAAAAGTCATCTGAGAGTGACTATTTTTATCTGTATGAAAACCAGATGTCCCAACACCGCATCTTGAGTAATGCACACTTTCCTCTACGGTTTACCACCTTGGAAAATGTGGAGGAGGAGTCACGTCACTGTGTAAGTCGTTCAGCAGCCTTGTCACATAACATTTGCAGTACAGCAGCAGCAGCAGCACTGGCTTTTCACAGGTGTTAAATGCATCTGACAGTGCAATACACCTCTTGGGTATATTTACCTCTTGGCCAAGGAGTCTGCACAGCTTCGGGTTAAGAGAGTTGTCAACACTTACCACGCTGTGAGTCTCCTGCTTTTGGGTGGTGCCCATGAGAAAACACAGTTGGCTCCAGGAGCTTGCCCGAGCTCCCTGCTGTTTCTACTTCTTAGCCACGAAGGACAGCCTGTTGGAAGCAGTTTTAGTAGCTGCCAGTAAACCTGCAGTTTCTCAGCAGTCTGTGAGCAATGTAGAGCCCTTAGGAAGAGCAAAGCTGTTTCAACGGCATATCCAACACATTTCCGCATCACTCAGAAAATAGCCATCATATTTCCAGAAGCCAACTTGGGATGTTAGCATTATCCACCTTGCAGATAAAATTACTCATACACAGCACAAAGTAATAGAGGATGGGTCATCGTATAAACCAAGATAAACTAATCACCTTTACTGAGGTCCTCAGAGATTCAGGGCCATAGCATAATACCTCTGTGCTTACATGGAAATATCCTGGTAATACACCACTGTCTTTTCCAAATACAACTTAAAAAGAGAATTCACTGAGAAAATTTGTTCAAAGATCTATTGCTAAAGCTCAAAGTAAATTCCTCTGAGGAAGCTGATTTCAATTCTGCTTCAGATCTTATCTAAAGCTTGAATATCCATTTTCAGTTGAATTTCCTATTTGCAGAACATACGGACCCTGCATGTAAGTCTTCTGATGCAGTATCTATGTTGCTTTAACAGACTATCCCCCAAATGATTGTCTTACCTTTTTGACGCAAAAAGCTGCTGGCATGCATGCACTGATGAGTGTCTGTTTACCAGCTGTGTTCAAAGGGTTTGATAACATGTTATAAAACTCCAACAGACTGAATAGCAGCTGTTCCCTATCAATTTCATATATTTGGTCCAGAGAAGGGAGAGGGTTGTACTAAAAAGAAAAATAGACTGGCCAATAACACCACCCAAAAATTAAATATATTTATTTTTAATAAGATTTTAAATAGCTAGTAAATCCTTTTGGAGTCCAATGGGCAATTATTTTCTAAGTGGACTTATCAATTCATAATTTCTGTGAAAAGTGAAAGGAAGTGTCTTCTTTGAAGCTGAGTATGGCAGAAGAATGTAAATCTGAGGCCAGGATAATGGAGCACTGTGCATTCCATGTTGGTGCCCCACAAAATCCACTCTGCCGACACGATTATTTGGAATTTTGCTTCATAAATTTTAATGCGAGAAACATGGCATTCTAGACAAACAAGAATGCAAGTGTATCCTCTGCATATTATTGGCATTTTAAACAGCCCCAGCCTTGCTCTTCAGAAATAAAAACAAGGAAGGAAGCGATTACTGCAGGATCTGCACAACCATGGAGCCCAGCTGATGTGCTAATAATAATAATAATACTTCATTCTGTACAGAGGTCTTCACCAGCAGAACTCAAAGAAGTCTTATGTTTGCTTGTTTGTTTTACAGAGGACAGTTGTACCTTTAGTCCTTTTTTCTGGGCGGTGAAGCTGAAGCATGTAGGAGTGAAATGTTGCAGACAGGGCCAGGAAAAGAAGTCAGGACTTCTAGCCCAAGGGTCAGGTCTCTACCTACTACACCATATTTCTCTTTCATACAGTACAAAGGGATGCCCTAACAGAAAATCTACAGTATAGTGTTGTCTTTTTCTGTGTATTAAGGATGTCTGAAGAACAGTTATTTTAGAGACTCCTTTTTGTAGCATAAGCCATGAGGCAGTCTAGGTGCCTATAAACCTGTCAGGAAAAACAAAACAAAATGAAATAAAAATCATACTTTATCCAAAACAAAATGGACAAAACTTTTAGCTAGTTAAAATATTTTGACTTCAGAAATTTCTATTTCAATTAAAAAAAAAAAAAAAAGAAAGAAAGAAAGAGCTTTGATTCAACCTGTTTAAAAGCTGTGGTACGTCCTAAAGCAGTGTTGTGCTACACATTGTTCCTAATGCCATGACTGACCAACTGAGATCTGATACCGCCCCCTGTTTTTACTGACAGCTCTGGAAAAATGTTAAATAAAAAAAATAATAATTTCATAAACTGTTATCTGAAATGATATAATACTATCTGAAATGAACTTTCCCTGCCCAATCTCCAAATGCAGTGGAGACACAAGCAGAGTCTGTGCCTACTAGGACAATAAGTGAAGGAAAAGCTGGTGACTTCTGAACCCAAGAAAAAGTCACCACAGCATCCTGAAGACCTGCAGCTACAGAACAGAGTTACTGCCCTTAAAGCTGAGGAGAAGCTGTGCATGCTTTCAAGTGAGATACCCGGGCTGACAAACCCTGATCCTCGTAGAAGCACCTGTAGGAATCAGTGAGTGATAGAAGTGGGTGATTCCCTGCTGCAGAGGATGGAGGCACACATGTGCTGACCTGACCCATCATCTGGAGGAGTTTGCTGCTTGCTTGGGGCTCAGATCTGGGAAGCTGTGGAAAATTGTCAAAATTCGCCCACATTTCTGACTATTATTTGCTGCTACTCTTCCGTGTGGGCACCAACGATACTGCTAAGAGCAACTCTGCCACTTGATCTTGCCACCAAAACTGTTGATCTAAGAAACAAATGAATGAAATCATCTGAGTTAAACGAGTCTCCCTTTCCCTATCTCTGTTTTGTTGAAGGATGAGAGTGATGAGATCGTGACTGGCCTCACTGCTGAAGGGATTCAGATTCTTTCACTACTGAAACCAACAATCGTGGAGTTACATCCCGAAGAGCAGGCTAGTCCCTGCACTGTCCTCCAGCATTATTCACAGTTGCTAGCTTTGGGCAAGTAAGTATACACTGGGATCTCATGTTAGGCCTCATCTAGTATTATCATGATTGAACGATGCAGCCTCCCTGCTCTCCTCCAATTCACAGTGGATGTAACCACTTCTTCTGCCCTAGATCTAATGAACGTGTAACAGAAGAAACTTAGTGGGAAACTATTATAAAAATAAAGAAGAGAAAGAATTATTGCAATTACTAAATCTATTACGAGTAACAGAGAAAGTATACACACTTGGGTCAATTTTAACATGCTACTGTGGCTTATATCTTAGAAAGATTTTGCAAAATTAAGGAAACTATATGTCATTGGAAAATCGTCTTCATGAGGACTTCCATAGAAGTACTTAAAAATGGGCAGAGTATTTCTCTGAGAGGGAGATATGGAGTTTTGATTGTGCGAACATTGCAGAAATGTTATGAGGAAACGAAAAGCCCTAAAGACAGGTAGGACCATTTGAATAAATCCAGTTACAACATAAATGTCCTGTCTTGTCACTGTGTGATTCATGACCAATGAAGAATGCACTTCTAAATATAAAATGTCTTAGTAGTAATTTGTCACCTGAAGATTGTCATTCTTGGTGAAGTTTTTTACTTGGTCAGTGGTGATCATTTGCCACTTTTTTTCGAAAGGCCAGAAAGCTCCAGTCTTAATAGTCCTCATATTGATGGCACAGAAGAAAATGAGCATTTCTTCCTCAGCAGGAGCTGGAACTGAATGATCACACAAGAAATACAGCTAGGCCTTCTACTATTCCTCTCATGTCAAGAGACCTTGAAATTGTTAGTCTCCCCACAAAATCAAATGCAACTAAATTTGCACAGATATTTCAGGGAACATTTTGGTTTAGTTCTGACAAAGGAGTTTGTATCTGGATTGTTCACCGGTTGTAGCACCAAATTCCTTTCATGTGTCTGACATCATATGCCCAGGCAGACCATAATGTAGTTTATTGATGAGCTATTAAAATTTTATTATTAGTGAGGATTGGCTTGTACGAACAGTCAGTTTTAGCCACTATAATTAATAGCTTTGCTACCGAAGGCTGAGCAACAGTCAGTTTTAAAACATTCTATAAATTAGCAAGGTATTGCACAACTTCACAAAGAATATTTATCCACTTCTAGAATTTACTGTTAGTGACGTGTATTCCTGAACCTGATTGTTCCAGTCTCTGCATGAGCTGGGTCCTTCAAAATAAGTGATCTCCGGTAACAGGTCACACTGGGCTGGATTTCAAAGTGTGCAGAAAGCTGCAGTTGCATTTGCAGTGTTTGTTTGTTTTTAACAGCTCTACAGTTGCCATTGGCTCAGCAACACTTACAAATGGATTTTGTACTTTTTGTTTCATTGAAAATCAGAACTAACTATTGCCTTCTTGCCCCTGATACTTTTGTTAGCCAGTGTCTTAAGCTGTCTCTTTTCATCCAAAATATTACAGGTATAAAAAATAACCCAAGTTTTTGCACTGACTTCTTCGAAACTGAAGGACACAACTGCACTTGTGTGAAAGGAGACTGGGGGCTTACAGAAGAGCCATTTTATGTAAACTATTTTGCACTTTGTGCAAACACTTTTGTGTTTATTCAAAGATTTGAATCAGCTTTGTACCAAATCTGTATTTTTTTGTGATACAATCTACACACTCTGAGAAAAACTTGAATGCTAAGGGCATTCTTTGTTGTACTGAACAAAGCTGGGGGAGAAACAGAATTAAGTCAGTCTCGGGGAATAGGAATCTCAGAACTTGTTTTGCTGCATGTATTGCTATTATTTTAAAAAATACCTGAGAAAAATCTATATGTATCCCTGATTTTGCTGCCTAAATACCTCCCCTTTTCTGCAGTGGAATTACAGAGAAGCATTTTTCTGCAGTGGCCTTCTGGAAATGAATACCATTTTTTTTGTAGGAAAAGCTTACTATACATGTCAAGTAAGAAAGCTCCCACAAGCCACTAATGCATTAATTATCAAAGAAAAAGGGAAGTATAAAAACTAGATTAGTGATTAAGTAGTATACACACCAAGGTGAAGTTTGTTTGGCAGAACTATGGTATACTTTAAAAAGTAGAAGTTATCACTTTGATAGATTTCACTCCCAAAAAAGCTTTATTCATAGCTTACCTACCATGAGCGATAAGTGGGTTGGTGTCATCTTTGGAAAGGATATGGTGTATGTCAGGGGGATCTTTGACTCCTGATACAGTAAAAACGGTGAGAGGGCCTGTCCTGTAAGAAACACTAGATGTTAGCATAGCCAAGGCTTATGCTCTTCCTGTGGACACACAATTACTCTGTTTTGTTTACATGATACTAAAAAGCCAATCACAAATGAATGACAAAAAAAGTATATTTAAAAGGGGAAAAACCCCAATGACAAAATGTTCCCTACGCACAACAGTCTTTCAAGCTTTACTAGTTTTTCCAGCCAGTGAGACCAATATAACATGTGCTGAAAGCTGATATTATCGTGTAACCTGGTTGTTAAGTGTTGGCTAAGTCATTACACAACCTTTACCTGGGGGTAAGCAGTGTTTCCTGTACACAAAGTGCTGGGTCTGCTTCCTTGTTTGCAATGGACAGGGCCACAGATAGCAGAGGGGACTGCATTTCTCCACGTTAGCCCAGCATCGGCAGGGTGGGTTTAGCCCATCTGGCAAGTTTTGTGTCTTAGTGCTGCTGCTTCTGCTCATGGTTTCCTCGTTGCGCCACCTCTCTGTTTGCAGTTTGTGAACGTCGCTGTAGCTGTCACGTTGCTCTGCCTCAGACAACACGGATGTGCTGTACCGGACAGGACCGTGCACCCTGCTCAGCTGCACGTCCACGCAGCCCCAGCAGCTTGTCCATGCTGCCACTGCAGGGCATTGCCACTCTCCAAAATGCTGGGCAGACTGCTCCACAGGAAAATACTCTCATGACAGACACCCAGAAGTAATCCCAGCTTTTCTCAGCTTGCTCCTGCCATGGAAACTAAACCATAACCCAACATGTCTTACCTGCTAGTATTGCCCTTTCCCGTTTCCTAGTGACTTTGTCCCATCAGTGCTCCCTCTCCATGAAACCGGAGCTAAACTGGTAGCTGCTTGTGCGCTGTCCCTGTTTCCTTACCATTTATTTGGTTTACATTTTTTTGCTTTGTTGTTAAGCCTTTGAAGACAAGGAGCCTCTAGAGATCAGCTTGCTTGGAGTCTAACATGATATGGGCCTGCTTTTAATTAGCCTGAAAATGAAGGTAGCAATAATCCTTTTTATTCCATCCCACTCATCATCAGCATCTCAGCATATGGAGGCAGATAGTAAAAAAAGATTTTATGGACTTCTATTTCTACCTCTTTTTTGTCTTTCTCTTAGTCTTTAGCAGATATTGAAGAAATGGAAGCATTAAATTTGCACAGTTTAAGCCTGAGGTGCAACTTTGTTCAGAAGAAAGCTGAATTGCCAACATTTTAAGATTTACTCCTTAACTTTTTTAGAGTCTTATTCAGTTAAAGTCGTTGAGAATTTATAAGAAAAAAGCACAGAAAGAAATAATGTAATGAGAATTGTAAATATTTATGAAAGAGAGAGATTAAACAGCTGTTAATTTCATCCTAGCTACTCTAGGGCTAAAGGCGATCGGTTTTTAAAGCCAGCTGAGAAACTTATATGCCAAAAAAAGAGATTCAATAGGCAAGTTAAATAGGACAAAAAGTTACTGTTTGTCTGTGCCACACAGCAAAGCCAGAGCCTTGGCGGCTTGCTGCTGCTAAACTGAAGAAGAAGCTGCCATAATCTCTTGTGACAGTGGAAGTCAAAACAGAGCAAACAAAACAGCTCTGTCCTTTACATGTGAATCCATGGTGGACAATTAAGGTCTAAATAAAGCAGATGATATATTCTCTGCAAAAGCAAGATCTATGGTTTGCTGAAGAGTGTTATCACTAGCAGGCTCATGCTGGGAAATGGTTCTGGGCTCAGTGACAGTTGATAGCATAGCACAAGAGAGGGTTTCTAATCTAAATTGGTTGAGTATGATTCAGTTAATTCCTCCAAATAAAAAAAGTAATTAACATGGAGGATAATTGTTAGGCACTTGCAAGACAACATGTTTTCATCTCAATACCTGCAACTGAGGGTTACGTGTTAGATGTTGATATTTAGCCCTTGGGACTTATAATTGGAGAATGTAATTTTGGTACAGTACTTGATGCATGTAATTAAATGAGTCTCTTACTTATAGGTAATAATGAAACAAATATTCTGCATTTTTTGTGTAGAATTTAGAAGTTTCAGTATGAGTGAACAGACACTGTGTGGGAGAGAGCAGACAAGGGTCACAGACTGTAGAAGACCCTGTCAGCTGTTCTTCTGTCATATAACTCACTGTTCTTTTATAGTATTACATTAGGGAAATAACCCAGAGAATGATATTGATCCATCACTATGAAAAATGGTGGAATTTGTCAGCTCTTCCGTATTTGATCTATCTAAGAAAAAGGGACATGGGAAGGAATCTTTAGCACCACACCATTACTAAATTAAAATAAATATATAGATTTTAAGTAGATGCTTTTAAGTTAGCAGATGCAGGAACTTTGCATCCTACTACTTTTAAAAGAGCTGACTGAGGACCAGGAATGTTGATTTTTGATAAACTTACTGCATAAACTCCAGAAGAGTCAGGAGATAATATGTCATAGAATCATATAATCACAGAATCAGTAAGGTTGGAAGGGACCTCTGCAGATCATCTAGTCCAACCTCCCTGCTCAGCAGGGTCACCTACAGCATTTTAGACAGGGTGGCATCCAGGCAGACCTTGAAGATCTCCAGAGAAGGAGACTCCACAACCTCTCTGGGCAACCTGTGCCAGTGCTCCATCACTCTCACAGGGAAGAAATTCCCCCTCATGTTCAGGCGGAACTTCCTGTGCTTCAATTTCTGCCCATTGCCTCTTGTCCTGTCACACGGGATAACTGAAAAGAGTTTGGCCCCGTCCCCTTGACACCCTCCCTTCAGGTACTTGTACACATTGATAAGATCCCCCCTCAGTCTTCTCTTCCCCAGGCTGAAGAGGCCCAGCTCTCGCAGCCGTTCCTCCTAGGGCAGGTGCTCCAGCCCTCTGACGTCCTATCATCAACAGAGCTAACATCAGAAAAATTCCTATGTGGCAGACAGATTTTATTTATTAAAATACTAAATTAGGGGAAAACAGTTCATGTTAATTAACGAGACTACAGCAGGAGTAAAAGGAGCATTTAAATCAACTTGATACACTTTTCACTCACTCAAAAATTTAACTTGGTGGACTTATATTAATCATAAATTTTATTTTATTGAAAACAGTATAAAGAATACAAAAATGATATACTGATTATCTAATCAGATAATTTCAAAATGTATTCAAAAGCAGAAATGACAATTGGCGTTTTTTTTTTTTTTTTTTTTTTTTCTAGTGGGCAGCCCCAGAAGACAGGTTTTGGAATGATGAGGTCTTTTCTGAGGGTCTTGCAAGAGCATAGTGATTAAGAATATTAAACAATGAATGGCAAACAATTAAGAGAAGGGGCTTTTGGTACAAAGCACGTGCAATTGCCTGCTACATGGAATACAAGCAAATGGTGTGTATTTAAAGACAAATTAAAGAGATGATATGGAAAACCAAAATGCAAATGGACCACTCAACATAGGAAACGGTTACTCTGGAAACAGCACTGAGACCATGGGACAGCCTCAGTTGTCTGTGTATCCCTTTGGTCAGGAGTGAGGAAATGAAATTGTGGAATGTAACAAGAGATCCTGTGAGATCCTGCTTCTGAGCTGGAGCAGGGAAGTTATATATTCTTCTGCCCTGGGCACTGGCATGGTTGCTAGCATCCTCTCATTCACAATCCAGTGGTGATGAATTGGAGAGAACTCAAAGGGAACTTATGAGAAGAAATAAAAGACTGGAAAAATACCTTCCAATGAAAGAGTCCAGACATCCAATCTGTTCAAGTAAGTGTTTGATATATCTTTATGTAGCTACATGAGAAAAATCAGGTTTGATAATTGAGAACAGTTGGATCTCAGCCATATGTAAAAAGTGGGTTTAGTAAAATTGACTAGATACATTAATTTTTTCTCTCACTGAAATAAAAATTGGGAACTCCAACACTTTGGCAAAAGGGCTGAAAGCATCTTTGTTTCACTTCATTCTAGTTATAATAAGTACCATTATTGTCTGCTAAAATATGTTTTGACTGCAATCCTAGCCAGCACATCACAATAGAGAGACAATAGTGAATCACTAGGGAAACATTGTGCTGAGGGAACTGAACGTTTTCTTTGCTCCATGTTGGTACAGCATGATTTTCACACCCATCAAGGCCACTCTGAAACCTTCAGAGCTGTGCAAAAGAAAATATTGCTCCTAGGCTTTCTCTATGTTTGAAATGATTTCCAGTACTGAAAAAAAGAAGATTGCAGCAACATCCATGCAAATTAAAGCATAATAATAATTATTGGGCTTGTGTAGCTTAGGGCTTCAGTTTCTCCATTAAAGACATAACTGGTCAAAGAAATTTTGGCTGATGGACTTGTTCCTACATGAATTTTGCTAGTATAGTCATGTTGGCTATAAACCTGGGTTTTTTTTACACTTCTAAGCAGTTTAAGTATCTTCGCAAAATTTAAGTGTAAGCTGGTCCTGTATTTCATATTAGTCTTAACAGGTATCATCTTCTTTAGATCATTTGAACTCTAGCATGGTCTCGACCCTATTATAAGAGGTTATGGCTCAGGCCATAAAGTTCGCTGAGTCTAACATTTGAAAAGTTCTTGAAATAAATTCTTTTTATGCTCCCATTTCAGCCTTGTTGAAGATATCAAGACCTTTATTATGATTTCAAATCTGGTATAGGTCTGCATAATTCTGTGGAAGTAGTCCCGATTTGCAGCACTCCAAGTGAAACACACAAACCTCAAGACTTCAAACACAGAGCCAAAGTTACGTGCTTGGACTGTGCCAAAATAAAAATGCTACTGGCAAAACTGAGAAAAGGGAGGCTTAAACCTTGTCTGTTAGCAACACAAAATACAGAGGAAAATATATTATTAAATGGATTATCTTTTCTGTCACTTTGTTAAATCAACAGCGATTTAAATTTTATTATATAAACAACCTTATTATCATCATTTGCTAATATTCATAGATATCAAAAGAACCTGTATTTTATTAGAGCAGAGACCAAACTGTTAAAACTTTCAAATTCCTGACTTTATACAATGCAAGATTATGCCTATATAATCTTATTTTCTGCATGTAGTTAAAGGCACAGATCTGTGCTAACCCCTAGTACACTAATATGAATTTGAGATTATACTCTTAAGGGGTAAGAAAATTACAGCTTTGTTACATTGCAGGAACAGAAAACTGAACCTGGACCATTTGGCATGCTGTGTAGACCATATTCACTACTGCTGTGCTAAATACGTGTCTTAGGAAAAGTCCACCATAGAACATTAGTTACAGTCAAAGAACATGCTCCTAAAATGTTTACCTAGCATACCCCAAAGGAAATTTAAAGGAATTCCCAGGCTCACTTGGAGATGACTGAGCTTTAGTTTTAAGAGTTTCAAACAGCCTAGAGGCTGAGACAATTCAAGTTTGTAGCTAGTGGACAAAACAATAACTGAAAAGCTTAACTTTATATAAGTTGAACATTAGCTCTAAAACATTGATTTTGTTTTTTTCTCTTAAGTGCCTTTAAATTTTGGATTAGGAAAGATCTTTCAAGCCCCCTGTTCAAAGTATATTCCTTTACTGAAAACTTTATGTAAGTTTACTGCAAATCTAGATCATCTGTGGCAAAGACTAGTATTGATGAACTCATGAACTTAGGAAAATGAAGATAAGTAAAGAATCAAATTGAAAAATATCACATATTGCTCTGTAACTTGAATTGACAGGGTTCAGAAGATGAGAGAAGGCTGTAGGTACATGCAGTACCAGTAGCTGCATTGGGCTAGAGAAAGAGGAGACTGGACAGACTGAAATGAATTTTGCTTGCAATAGGACAGAGTTCTTTAAAAAAAAAAAAAAAGGGGGGGGGAAAGGTTAAAAAAAGGTAGTGAGGAATTGAGTGCAGCCTATAAAAATAAAAATACTCATGAAAAATATAGATCTGTATGTATAAAAGCAAGATGAACAAAACCAAACAATCAATCAAAAAAAAAAAAAAAAAAAAAAAGAAGAAGAATGTAAGAGGCCATCTTTGAAGGATCGAAAGGGAGGAGGGGAAAAAAAGGAAGCACTGAGAAGCAGCAATGAAGACTTTTATCTCCTTCCTTTATTGATACTACTTTTTATATTCATTGCTTCTTGCCCTTCCTTGCTTGTCTACTTGTTCTCTGCATTTTACATACTTTTAATGAAGCAAAGATGTATCTGAGTGTAAGCATGTCAGACTTCTAAATCTATTTTAAAACAGAACTCCATCTATATCATTTCAAGTTATAGAGAACATTTTAAGAATAAATCATCTGGTTCCAGAAGTTTTATTTGCTTGATGACAATCAAAACATTTTCAAATTAGTTCCCAACATTTTTTTCTTACCATAAAATGTGCACAACATTGTCAGCTACACCTCTCTTAATCCGTGGTTTGAATAAAATACATTCCACACAAATGCCAGCTAAGCATTGGAAAACTTGCCAAACTGAAACCATAAGATAGTGTACATATAATTCTTTACAGAGGTAAGGCAGAGGAAGAACACTTCTCATATTATTTAGACTATATTCTTTGAAAATAATGCTAATCTCCTGAAAGTTGGCGTTGAAATACAGCTTCTCTTTGAAATCTGGATATGAACTTGCCAATACTAATTTCCGTAATATTTAAGAAATATAGTCTGATGACAGACACATTTTTTTCTGGAAGACTACTAGGCAGTAGGAGGAGGCAATTCTTCCCCTTCTCCTTCCTCCCCTTTCCCTTCTCTGTCCCTTCCCCTTCTTCCCTCTCCTTCCATTTCCCTGTCCTTCCTCCTCATCTTCTTTTCCTTTCCTGTCTTCTCTGTTCCATCCCCACGTCCTCTTCACCTCATCCTGAGACAGTTAAATTCTGAAATGTCAAAATCCACTGCACAACGGATACAGGGTAAGAGAAAAGAGAGGAGCAACAGTAGCATAAAGACACTATAGAGGATGTCACGAACAGAACTGATTTAGAGCAATTAATTCCTCACCTGGAAGGGGATCATTTTCTTCACCTTAAACTAGCCTTAACCAAACTAAGAGAGTGAAAAAAAAACTTCATTTAGAAACTTCTGAAAAAATTATATTTTGGAAACACCAGCAGAGAGCATTCCGAGAGTGGTATGTGCTTAGCAGATGTGGCAGCTGCTTGGTTAAACTATCATTTTTTCCAGTTTCTCTGGTGTTTGATTTCAGTGAACAACTGCCGGACATCCCAGAAGCCCTGGCTCCACTCAGACCTGGAGCTTCCAGAGTCTTCATGCTGTGATGTTCCTGACATGACAGTACTTTACAATTAAATCCAATTTTGCTGGAAAATATGCTGCTGCTCTGCGGCTTCATAGTACAAGCTTAAAAATTTCCCTGAAAAAGGAATCATTTTCAGTCCCATGGCTGTATTTGAACTACAGCATATCTTTTAGGAAATCATTCAGTCCTTTTAATAGATAGCTCCAAGATAAAAAAAAATGTGGATATGGTTTCTAATCTCACTTCTGCTTCCAGCCAGTGTATCTTATACATTTGCTTCTCTTATCAGATTCTTTTTTCCTGACCTACTCAGGCTTTAACACGTGTTAGGCTCCTGACTCTTCTCTAAATTCACTCCAATAAATCAATCCTCATACTGAACTGTGATCAGCAAGAAGGACTTGGTTCCTGCCGTCAGTAATACCAGTACAGCATGCAAAATAGGACAGGACACATCTCTACTGGGGATTTCTGAAAAATGTTGCATCTGGCAACTATAGAGCAACCCCCATTTTATGTGGAGTTATTTTCTTCTCCTATCTTGTTAGAGGGCCAGAGTTGTTACGGTTTTGTGAGGTTTTTTCTTTCTTTTTTTGTTTTGGAGTTTGGTTTTTTACTTCAATAAACCACCAGTCATCCCACAGACTTGTTATTCCTCCCACAACTGTATTTTCTGTAACTGATGCCTCTGTGTGCTGTTTCTACGGGCAGTGAGGGAGTTCTAGCCCTCTTTGATGCCAACTTGCTTTAAATGAGCCTAGATTAGTTACTCTACTTCTCCATGCCAGCTTTCTCAAAGTAGAGAAGTTACTCAGTCAAGGCTCTAGTCATGGTCAGGGTCAGGAAGGAGTCAGCATTTGTTGCAAGTACTGGGCAAGCTTTAGAATAAGCTCCATTTTCACAACATTTTTTTACTGCTGTTAATATTGGTGTTAAGAAAAATTCTTTGCATAGATGTGGCATTACATAGATAAAATAAGGAGATTCAGAGTTGTCATGTGGCCCATCAGTACATGCTTACTTTCATGGTATTCAACTCCATCATGGGAGAATATCCCTCTGATGGTGTGGGAAGCTCTCCTATTCCAAATTAACCTTATTTTTTTTTTTTCTGCTCCACATGGACTTTGGGCAATTCTTAAATATTCTCTTTGCTTTTTCAGCAACAATAGCATGAATTATTTTTTTCAAAATAATTTTTTTTCTGTATTCAGTGGCCAAACTGGGCAACAGTGTGTGAGCACTTTTTGCAGGCTCAGAGTGATCAGACACTCCTGCAGATTAGTTGTTAAATGTGAAATAGAAGCTTAATTGCGTAATTGACCATTCTGCTTTGCAATCGCTAGGTAATTGACAGAGCCAATCTTTAAATCTTTGGTTATAAATATTAAATGTGCAAAGCAATTCATTAAGGAGAACGGGGAGTGAGTGAAATCTAGAATTTTTTTCTTTTTTAAAGCAAGATGTACGTGGGAAAAGTAGTAGGAAACGAGCAATAAAAATAGGTAGTTTATCTGTCCTCGAATTACATACTGCTGTCAGTTTTCTTTAAGCTAAAACACAGAAATCTCCAAAATAGCAGTATGTGAGAATATAGAAATGTTTACATTTATTTTAAAATGGGTTGGAAGCCAGGTACAAACACCTTAACAGACATTAAAACACAGACTGCAATTACTAAGCTGTAATTTCTAGATGTTTTCTTTAACCAGAGACCCTATTCAGCAGATATAACCATTCATTCTGTTACTGCTTTATGTTAGGGTATAGACAACAAATGTTACTGTGAAAATCTCTACCTTTTCTGTAGCCCTCCTTTGTTGCCTAAAGTCTATTCTTGCCTAATATGTAGCTATTACACCATACTTTTGGTAAAAATTACTCTATTCCTCTTTCCAAGCCTTAAATGTTCTTACTCTTTTAGTATTACTTTAGTCAATAAACAAGTTTTGCAGCTGCACTATACTACTAAGGGAAATCTTCTTAGTGTTTGATCAAGTGACCAGGATATCATTTAAATCACATTAAACACCAAATATATGGAAGAGAAAAATGACCAATCCCAGTGGAATATCATTATACAATGTAATTAGCTTTAGAGTCTCCATTTTTCTGTGCTGCTCAAATCTTGTTCAGTACTTACAGAGATGCCCATTATTCAGACAAATCTCTCTGAGTAAATCATTTTAACATGCTCAATTTTAGAGCTGGCAAGTCTGTTGATGAATTTTTTAGCTACTCTTTTTTCCTTTCAGTTGGCAGGAAAAAAGTGTGGAGGATATGGCAGGCAAAATAGTCTGGTCCTGTAGAATGTGTTATAAAGATTCAACACTATTAAGATCAGTCCGAATTGGTACATGAAAAATGATGGAAATCCTTGCTTTTGACAATATTTAGTTCATGGAGTTCAGAGAGCAAGAAGACAGACATAAAGCTGTGACAGATACCAGCGAAAAATAGCTTAATAAAAGAGTGCCATAGATGTGAAACATTCAGCAAGAGACGGAAAGCTTTGGTATATGGTTGTGAAACTATACCTAACACAGGATGCTACCAGTTCTACAAAGGTGTGGAGATGCCAGTGCCTTGATGGAGCTGCTCTATGGTTGATGAGTGATTTACTATTCAAGAAATGTTAGTCACGTAATAGTTGAGATGAAGTATTTTATGTCATCTCAGAGGCAGAACAGCCACATTTAATCCAAGCTCTTATGTAGTGTTGCTTACAAACATTTTGCGGAACACCACAGGTTTACAGAGATAAAAATTTTTGTGGCTAAGAAGAAAGATTTATTCAGCACACACCTAACCCTTGCATGGTCGCAACCCTTTTGCATCGATCTTCTGAGTCTTTTCCAGAATCTACATGAATCACTGCTGCTATTGTTCAAGCCTGAAATACAGCCTGACACAGCCAAGGCTTTGTATAAATAGTTTTTCCTACTTTGGTTTACCATAAGGTTAAGAGGGAAGAGGATGTTTCATTAGGATCCTTAAAGAGACTGATATTTGGAAAGCTGAAGCTTTGAAACTGTCTCTTCATTTAAAAAGCCTTTCCCACAGGCATGCCGCACAATGTTTTTACTCAGCTTAGCATCTTCTTGGAAAAAGGCGCTTGAACAGCAAACAGGATCCAAACAGCCACACACTTTTTCTTCCTGCCAGAGTTGGCCCCATGTACCATCTTGAGGAAGTCACGATGGCTAGGAGCCAGGGACAAGCTGGGGGACAGGGACACACTCTCCTTCTTAGGAGACATGCCTGTGGACCTGGTACTCCCCGGTCCTTGTGCAATGGCAGCAGTGATGATGGTAGAGAGTGCAGGAGATGCCCCTGCCCAGAGACAGAGGCTGCTGAGAAGAACAGGACAGGAGTGGGACAGGCTGGACACATGTGGAGAAGAAGGACCTACCTGAAGCCAGAAACTGGCCCGTGTCCTGAACACCCTCCTGAAATTGGACCTCTCTGGTAACAAATGCACCTCTTGGCCTTGAAAATGATAAAGATAAATTGCAGCATTAAAATAAGGGACAAAAAATGTATTCTTTTTCAGTTGCAAATATCATTACTTAAAATAAACATTAGAGAAATGAAAATGTCCACTTGAAAAATGAGTCTATCAGTACAGTATTGTTTTTTATAAAAGCAAAACAAAAACCTGGCTAAAAAGTAAGTTATCGAATAGAAAACAAAAGTGAAGGGAGAGAAAGACAAGAAGCAAACTCCAGGATTAAAAACACTATATTCTCTGAACACAAGTGCATATGAATTATACATATTTTCTAGAAAAACTGCTACATTTCCATAATTACTGCATACCTACCATTCTTTATCATGTTTATTGTCCCTGCAGGATGTTATTACATGGTTTCCATTTCCATGATAAGAGCCTCTGATAGCATGCCTGCTGACAGTATGTATATTTTCCAGTATGGGATCCAATAGGCAAGAGAGATAAGATGGTTCAAAAGAAAACTATTTTTTTTCTCACAAAGTTGTAGCTGATGAATGTTAATATTTCATGGATCATGTTCTTTTCACTGTTCTAAACTAGTTTCGTATGCTTGATTATCAAATACTTTATTTATATGTATTTAAGATGAAAAGAATTTATGAAGTAATAAAAAGTAATAAAATTAAGTAATATGAAGTTAATGAGATTCCTCCTCTCCCTCTTAATAGATTAATCATTCCACTAAGTGAAGATTTTCCTCATTTTATAGAATTATTCCTGTAAAATAGTTTTTTATAAGGGCTTTAGTTTTTCAAAAACTTTGCCTCAACCTGCTTCAACATCCACCTGTTCAGAATTCAACATTTTTTCAAAACAGTCTTTATCACTAGGCTATAAGTTCATGAATTCTTCTTATTTTCGGAGATGCACTAAAACTTACAAGTGCAACTTTTCAATTGTCCAAGTTTTCGGAGGTAAGCAGTTAAATTATTAAGGTATCTAAGTTTAGGGGAAAGTTTAAGCCAAATGTCTTTGTGGAGAAGGTTATCAGTTGAGGCAGTCAAATTTTTTAAGGACTGAGCAAAAAACAGATGCCCCAAGCTATAAAGACCTGCTTTGCAGACTTTCTTTGGATTTTTCCAGTTTTTCTGCTTTTTCCCTATCTTTTATGACCTTTATTGTGCTATAAAAAGTAGAATAAAAAATGTCAGATATTAGTTTCCCTCTATGCCTACTCCAAAACAAGGGGGAGGAAGCACCCAAACTGCTACTTTTCTGAGCTTGAGGGCAGCTAAAGTGAACCTGGATATACATAGACTTTCCTGACTTGTTTCTGGAGGTGCAGAAGGAGAGAAGAGACATTGGAAAGGTGAAGAAGACAAAGCTTAAATTCCAACAGAGAACATTAATGCAATGTTCTCTAACCCTTGGGCTCATGTCCTTGTGCTAGCTAGAGCAATGCATGGCCTGGAGGCCACATCACTCCTCTGGATGGCAGACTGCAAGATGAGAATCAACTCCATTTGAGTTTGGATACATTTAGTTTGGCCTGATGGAAATATTTTTATCTGTTTCAGCATTTAGCTACTTTCCAATACTAATTTTCTAAATTCAGATTTTTTTGCATTAAAACTGAAATTAAATTTCAGATAGAAACTTGTTAAAAAATAGTATTTTACATTTTAAAGCAGCAATACTTGATTTGTTCATAAAGATTCCTGAATTTAAAGAAGTCTATTACTGATACAGAGAAAAAGCCAGACAAGTCTTTTAAAACTTTTTAGAAAAATATATTTACTGAGTCTTAGAATTGTAATAAAATGTGGGCCTTTTCTGAGAATAATGTTGAATCTCATGTAGTATATTGTGTGCTTTTATCTTATGTTCAGTTTCATGTTAAAATTTTCATTTTTCCTTGAAAATCGTATTAAAGACTTTGTCTGAACACTAACTATTCCTCTTTAGAGAAAGCTTTGTTAGCTTTGCAATGGAAACCTAAGGCTAAAGATTAGCCAAGTATGTTTTTCCTCTTAAATAGGTTGTTTTGGTAAGTAGAATGGGAAAAAAAGGGCAATCAGGAGTCCCATCTACCTCACAGCCAGTCCTCAAGGGTGGTTAGATGTGGCAAGGTATGGCAGTGCACTGTGCTCACTCGTGTAAAGACTGTCTGTGCACTTACCAGTGGCCTCACTACTTTTGCATCAGGTTTTAATTTGGTTAATTAGGGTCATAAGTACCAGAGCATAGACTATACTGTGAAAAGTAAATTCCCTTCAATTTATTTTCTGGTTAGCTACATTGAGAGTTTAATATTCAATAGGCCTGATCCAGCAGTCCCTGAAGTCAATAAGGACCCAGCCAGCCAAATGCATCAAGTTTTTTAATTACACCTGAAATCACTGGGGATCTTGATATTATTCCCTACAGTATTTAAACCTCTTAAATATTTACATGAGAAAATCCATATGATAATTAAATAGACACATGCATAAATCTATCCACATAAAAGGAATTTAATCTGGTTGCCAGGTTAAACGTCCTCTCTGGGAACTGGGCTCCTTCAAGATCTAGAATCTGACACAGATCATTAGAAAGAATTTGAGTCAAAAAGACCATGTAATGGCTCTTCATTTTTTCTAATCACTTATCTTGGAAGAACTCAGAATTTGAGGTAGTTAAACTGGGATAACTTTTCACCAAATGCATTGCTAAGAGCTAGGGATGTCTGTTCAGAAAGCAATTGCAGGCATGCAAGAGGCTCAGTATTCACTCTCAGAATAAGTCGCTTAACTCAGAACTGTCTTACATAGATGATTTTACCAAGTTTATGCATCCAGCATCTTGAAGCATATTCATATAAATATATATATATATATATATATATGCTTTATCTGAATAGAAAAAAGTTGTGGGTGAGGAATTTCTCTCCTTTTAATAACTTCTGTCCTTTTGTCTTATTTACACATATACTACTTGCTTGAAGAGTTGCTTGGTTAATCTAGTTCAACAGGAGCCAAAATGAAAGAATAAATGCATTAAATAAACAGTACAATACACCCGTGTTTTTTCATTTTGTTCTGTTTGTTTGGGTACATTTCTTCAGCCTTCTGGACAAGCATTATTAGTGGGTCTTGTTTAGAAATCATCTATCACTGATAGCTTTGTAACAGTACTTAAACTAAGAGGATTTTATTTTTTTGTTAGAAATTTCAATTAGTTCTCTCGGAACAGATTTGCTTTGGGTTTAGTCAAAAGCTTAGGATTTCCCCCAGATTTCAGCAAAAAAGTGGATGCCAAAATTATCTGGGAACATGAGTTGTTTCTTCCCCTTAACTCAGCCTCTCTGAGCTATCAAGAACACTCACCAGCTTGCAGCAGGACTCCTGCCGTGATCTTCACAGAACGGGAGAAAACGTTTCCTCTCTGGGTTTTCGTACTCACTTGTAAGAGTCTGTGATGTGAGACCCCTCCTGGGGTCCTTGGGTTTCAAAGATGTACCCTGATACCTTACAAAATGCTGAAGACACTCCAAAGTCAGCAGTGGTGATGGGTAGGTGCTGCTGCATCTGCTGGCCCCTCCAGTCCCAGCTCGCTACCTGGCCCTTGTGGCTCAGATGGAAACACTGCTGATACATCTGCAGACATGAGGAGGCCTTAGTGCATTAGTAAGTGTCCTTGTTTTTTATATACATTATTATACATTTATTATACATTATACCTTAATATATTTACTTCAAATCAGATTTATTGTTAAGGATCCAACACACCATTTTTGTGCAGCTTTGTCTCACTGCCCCTTAGCCTGGGACCTAGAGTGTGGAGGGGCATGAAGTCCTATCTGTCCTACAGCTGACAGCAAGCAAACACAGTATCCTTGAGTTTTTTCTAGAAAGGCCTTTCCATCATCAGAGCCTGTCTTTACAATTGCTTAAACATTTACTGCTGAGCTCCAGGCTTTCTTTCATGATGGCAAGAGACAGACAATGCCAGGCAAGGGAACATGTAAAACTTTAGGACATCTTTCTTTCCTAGTTTCAACAAATGTAACATGGGACTCTTTGGGAGAACTAGGCAGTACAAGAGTTAAGGAAGAAACATACACATTCTGTTCAGCAGAAGAGTCTGAATCCAAAAAGCTGAATGGCACAGATTATTTATGAAACCTACTGACCAAGGAAGGAACTGTTTGTTCTTTATCTATTAAATTGTAAGAAATCAAAATCCCAGACTAGGTGAGGAGTTATCATCTGAAACATATGGGGCAACATATGGCCCCTTGCAGAGTCAAAAGCTGAGACACAGAGACCTGTCTACTAAAAGCTGGGAATCCAATGCCAACAGTGCTAGCTGGAAATGTTCTCTTCTGTAGCAGGATGCTATACATGCACTTAGTGCATGGCAGTTCCAGCTCCAGAAAGCATAGAAGTCTTAAAGTCTCTCCACTAATCTGATTAGTTCTGCTAATGGAAAATAATCTTTTCTTCAGCTATTAAAAATATTTTTCCCTTTTCAAATCTTGTTTTGTAAGGCTGCCTTTCATTGCTTAAGAGTGTCTCAGCTACACTAGTGATGAGGTTTTGAGGTTACATAAAAATGATGCAGCTGGCTGAATACTCTAAAATATCTGAGTGTTAAAGTCACTGGATGATTCATAATTATCAGCTTCCTCTGCACTTTTTTTTTCTTTACTCTTGCCTTCAGTGAGTCACCAGTATGTCTAGATTACTCCTCAACCATGAAGGAGTGAAGCATACTCCTAATGGCCACCACAAGGGTCACACATACTACATACTTCCCCCAAAATAGAGCTCTCAATCCTGTTGCTATGAAATTTTAGTCTTTTCATCAGATTTCTTGAGCCAATCAGCTTTTTGCTCTGTGAAGAGTTTTGTTCACTTCATCAGGGAATTACTAGAGGAATGAGGCAATCACTCATCATGATGACACCAGGATGTGACCCTGTAACAGGAATGGGGTCATGCTCACAAGAGACTGTGTAGCCTTACTAAAATTGTTTCACTTCAGGTTCCTTCAGGTTTTGCTAGATCCTTGCAAAGCTCTCCTTATTCATTTAAGATTAATTGCATTTTCAACCATCGATGTAAGATCTCTTCTCCTAACTGAAGACTGAAACTGGAAATTGTGATACTCTCATATTCCACAGCCAGGAAAGCATTTTAAGCTTAGTTGTGGCTTGCATAATTTCCCATGTTTGCTGTTGTCAGCCTCAAGAGCAGCAGGTTCAACCAGATTCTTGCTCTGAATGTTATTACATTTTTTCCATTAAGAAAAACAAATTTCAGGGCCATGGAGACGCTCTGGCTCAGCTTTGATCCTGAGAATATGTATTTCACAAAGCAAATGCTTCTCAGTCTGATGTCTGAAAACCCACTCTAATTAGTGCCCCTTCTCAAGCCAGAAGGAAAATATTGTCGCAGAGTTGTCTCATTTCATACACTTTTATTGATCTGATGTTGATAAGCTGTAACCTAATGTACTCTTAAAAAGCAAGAAATACCCTTTTGTTACAGTTAACAGGCTTAGTTTTCAGGGTGATGAGCACTCCAGTCTCGTTTGAGTCAATGGGCCTGAGCTTGAAAGAAACAGGTCATTCTCATTTGGGTAGAATTAGGAGCGTGAGCTTATTAATATTTCAGTTAAGCATATTGCTTGGTAACCCCAGCAAGAGGTCCTGTTACCCTAGCAGCTGTGCAAGACAGTACAGGTAGTCCTCAGCCCTCTGTCCCTGACCCAGGAAAATAGCTGGCAGACTGAAGATAAAAGCTAAGAGATAGGTCCAGATAGGTCAATTAGCAACTTTTAAAAGTAAACAGTAAAGAGCATCCATTTCCATCTTTCCTTCAGTGCTTTAACTGGATGGCTTCTCAACATCTTGTGAGAGACAGAGAGGGAAGTGTGCAAGAGGTACTCTGAATTGTCTCAGGGAGAGCATGGTTAGCAGCATACAAACAGGATTAGGAGGTTGTTATTCAGAGTCGCTGTTGAAAAAGCAGTTAGAAGAAGCTGGCACCCCTGGCAGGCAAGAATGAATGGCTGCTTGTATCTAAAAGCAGCTGTTAGACAGGAAAACAGACAGCAGGTTGTAAGCTTATTTTCTTTCATTTTCATAGCTACATAACGAAACAAAGAAGAAATTATGTCATCTTTTAAAATATGCAAAAAAATTAAGACAGACATCCAAATGTTTCATAGAAGTAGTGCATCTTGGACACAATTTTCAGCATGTGTTTTACAATTGTTTATTCAAGTCAACAGTGTATGACTAGAGCAGTTTGTTGGCATCATTTGGTAACTAGCATGGAAGGCTTCTATAGCCTCCATACTAAGGAAAGCAGCTTTTTTTTTTAACGCTTCCTATAGCTAAAACCACACATACATGCCATAAAGCAGAGTTTCACACTGACTCCATTAATCAGATACTATATTCCTCCCTTTATAAAACGGATGGGATGAAACCACCCTCTGGAAGTGTTCATCAATTTGTAGGTGACTTGCTGCATCTTAAAACATCTAGGTGTCTAGTAGAAAATAACATGACAAATCCCATCTCAGTGACCTAAACAGAGACATATAGAGGTCTTCAGATAAAGACTTAGGGAGTGTACACTAACATAACAAATTTCTGTTTATTAAAATATTCAATTCTTTGAACTGGAAGTGGCACTCCAGAAAATTGCTTCTAGGGATTTCTAGAGATTTCAGGAAAATCTATGGGATTTTTACAGTTGCCACCCATGTTTTGGCTGGTGTGTTATCTCTGCCATAGTGGACATAGTTCAGTAGATCCCTTTTGCATCCTCACTGCTTCAATGACAGCGCATACTCTGATCTTCCAAATACTCTTAGTGCATGACATGCTTTTCACCCATGGTGGTAGCTGGTGTTCAGCCTAAGCTCTAGCTGCCTACCAACCTCATAAGCCCTTGAGTCCTTCTAGGAGGGAAAAAGGTTCACCATTTCTCAATGATGTGATCCCTGGTAAGGGTAAGGAGCATAGCTGGAGGAGGCAGAGTCAAACCCCACGGGTAAGTGCAACTTGGACTGTGCTTAAGGACTAATTTCCCTAACTAGCCTAAGGATTGCCAGAGAGCCAATCCTGGGATGCTAGAGGGGGCAAGGAATTTAAACAAGCAGCTATTTTGGCTTTCAGCCAAGCATGGAAACTATTCACACAGCATAGAGGAGGAAACCCATGAGTAACAAATTGTCACTTCAGTTAAACCTCAGTTTCATTGCCAGATTTGCTTCACTTTGCTGGTCCCTTCAAAAGATACTCAAGCACTGGGCCTAGGATAAGATCTTTCTGAGTTGTTTTAAAATATACTAAATCATTTTGTTTTCAGACAGTGAAGCCCTTTAGATCTATAATTTTGAAACTTGCATATTACCAACTTATTAGTGGGTGGAAACAGTCTTGTACAGTAAATCCTGCTGATTTCATAGTGTTGACTGTCTAGCCATCGAGTGGATGGAGGTCTCTTAGCGGGAGCCAGGGTGATTACTAGTGGTAAAAATGTAGCAAAAATTGTACTGGCAAAAACCTTCAGTGTCCCAGTCCTCCAGAACAGTGAAGGCACATTTTTCAAAGAGCAGCAGCAGCACACCTTTGACTCATTTCTCAAGATTAAATTTCTTATCCTTCAAGTATTGATAAAGTAGCAATATATACTATCTACAGACATCTATATAGCAAGGTGTTTTATTCCAGACTATTTTGGAGTAGTCACTTGATAATGATATATTTCATTAGCACAAATAAATTTTCCTGTATCAGTAGCTCATATTTTTTATGTTTACATTCATCCTAGATGATAAGTCCTATAAGGTCATGAAGTGCATTGCTAGAAGATACATCAGTTTGCAAGACTGTATGATATATAGATTTAAGCAACCCTGAAAAAAGAAAAAGTAGAATGAAATCCCAGTCACACAGAAACAAATGATAGACTTCTATGGGGTCATAATGTCAGTTCTTGCTTTGTTGTTCTTTTTTTTTTTTTTTTAATTTCAAGTTATAACCTTTTCTTATTAAATGTTTTCTTATTTAAAAATATGTACAAAAGTTTTGCTTAAATACAGGTATGTATGTTTTTTGTTTTATCTTTCTTGATTAGTAATTTTCACTCTTCCAAAGGATGTCAAAATTGATTGACCATCAATAAAAATGATCTTATTTTCTAACATTACTCATTGAAATAATGTGGGTTTATCAAAAGAAAAAAAAAGATCAGAAAACAATAACAAAATTTTAAATAGCTTAAGAATCCCTACTAGTTTTCATTTTGCTTTCAGGCTTTCTGATGCTGTCATTTTGCAAGTACTCCAAGTCAATCTTCCAACTTAGAAAAGCATTGAAAATTCAGTAAAGGAATAAAGAAACAGTTAATATAGTGGTAATCTAGAAAAGAGACCTCTCTGACAAGTTATTAGGGAAATTTAAGTTCCCCTATGAAAGCATAGGAACTAATTTCTATAATTTCATGTTTCGGTTATTATTATTTTCTCTTTTTTTTTTACTTTTGGGGCCCACAAGTTCCTAACCAAGAGGTAGACCCCTGCACAGAAAATTTAAGCCTCCCAAATTAAACCTCCCAAACACAGGTTTAGTTGTGCTTTTGCAGTTCACTTAGAAATAGTTCAGGCATACCCAAGTCTTTCAGACCACAACTTATAAACTACTGGCCAGCATGACCATACCAGAAAAAAAAAAAAATAAAATCAGAAGCAGGGGTTAATAGTTATTTCCATGTACAAAGCAAGATCAATGCCTAAGTAATTCCAGCATAAGTTAGAAGGACCACAGGAATCAAAATTGAGCAAAAAGAATTCATGCAGCTCTTTGTACAGACTCATAAAAATCACAAAATTTACTTGTAGAGATAGCCAAAGACCTTCACTGTGAATCAAAATCTCAACCTTGAACAGAAAACTCTACAAATTCAGCTCATACTTTCAGGATCTGTAAGTCATTTAATAACCTGTGTGAAATACGTGATCTCAGACAAGTATCTGGCAGATTTGTAATTACATTTCATATAAAAAAAGGACAATCTATCTAGAAAGTGTCCAAAAGAAGAGGAGCAAAAGTTTAGAACTTTACACCTTCCAATGCTTAACACATAATAGCTCACATGATGGTTCAGGGAAGAGCTTATGCACTTCCGTTGGGTACGTACCAGTGGACTTCCTGCATTCTTTTAAGAACACCATATAGTGTATCATAAAATGTAAAGCAATAAGAAAACTCTAAAAAAATTCAAGTACATGTTATTGAAAGGCAAAATATGTGGAGTGTTACAGCTCAGTACCTGAATAAGGAAATCCATACAGCTGAATGTTGGCCAGGTTTCTTGAGTGAGCACTACTTAAACTGGAAAGCGAGAAATCTACACTGGACTACTGGTTCAAAAATATTTCCGTATGTGTGTTCAAGCACACAGTGACATGCAGCTCCCAGCACTTTTCTTTTGTTTGCTTTTTCTAAAATTATATTAACCAATATAGTGGCCCTAATTCTAACAAAAAGAAATTCATTAGAGACATGCATTTGGTAAGGATTCCTGGAATAAGTGTTCCATGATGCAGGCATCTTTTCAATCTCTGGTTAACAGAGGTTTTATATAACAGCATGTTTTCACACTGAGGATGGGACATCACAGCTGGACAGCACCAGTTCCTGGCTCTATGAAAGGACTAATATTTGTGAAATTCTCTCTACTGGAAATGCAAGTCCTCAAAATAGCTGTCTGACGTGGAAAATAGAATTTCACGGCTCCTTAAAAGGCATTTAACCAGATTATACTCCAAATTACTCAGAAGAAAGAGTGAGGTTCATTTTTGGGATAAAAATGCAAAAAACAGCAATAAGATGCAATTCCCTTTAAAATTAAAAACAGAGATTGGTAGCCAGATACTGGTTTTCTAATTGCCAGAGGAAGCTTAAAACTAAATCTGTTCTTACTCCTAAGAGAGCGATGGTGCACTGGGGATACTGAATGAATCATGCTCTTCTTGATGATTCAGAGACCTTGAAAGAGGCCCAGATTTTAAATGGATATTGGGATATGGGAGTCTTAATAAATAAGGGCTTTTTTTTTAACATATAGACAGTTCTGTTACACCAAAGTTATACAGGAGTTTTCCTTTCTGTTTAATGTAGTGTTGCACTGTACATGCAGGAGTACCTTTTGTATCATACTAGGTAACGAGGCATATGGGATTTATCCCTGCTGCTTTTTAATAATTTTTTCTATTCATTTTTTTCAGTAATTAATGGTATAGTCAAATTGAATGGCAAAGTTTCCTCTGAACATCAGCACAGAAAGAGGGGTGGGGGCTGAGAAAGTACAGAGAGGAAGAATAGTATGGTATTGGAAGAGCTTCTGGAAAGTTGAATGCTGATGGCACAGTATGTGAAATTCTTTCTGTATTTGCATCCTGGACCTGGTACCTGACTTAGTTTACTTTCCTGTTAGCTACTGAGTGCCAACTTATTGCTGCTGCTACTGCTACTACAGCAACCTCCTGCTGTTACAAAGTGCGTGTGTACCTGCATATATTCTGTACATATGCCCCTGAAAAGGAGGATTTCAGTGTGCAGTTTTGTAAAGCATCTTGTTGATTATCTTGTAAAGCTTATTTACCAGAATCCTATAAAGATGAATTATAGGTTCCAGTGGCATCACAAGTATGTGTGAAGTCATCCTGCTGGGTTTTATTATATTGGTAACTCTATAACAGTGCACAGAAGACACTGCACATCACTTTAAAGCCAGGCTATGAAAAGACATTCCTAGGATTTAAAAAAATATAGTTTCCAGATGGAAATTCTGAATTTCAAGGAGAGAAATTGGATTTGACTATTTCTCACTGTAAAGTCACCCTTGTTTTTTCTAAAACTATATCCCAAAATGGACAACATGTAGTTTCTACTTCCTTTTCTAGCAGTGGCCAAAGCTTTAAGGCAGCTGAAATCAATTGATCCCACGAACTTTCTGCCATTGAAACTTGGAATGAACAGTGACAGTTAGCAAGATTTTTGTTGTTTTGTAATAGATCAGCCCAAATCAATCCAGGTCCTAAAAGCCTTTAGGTCTTAGGAATAGGTTTACTTTAGATGGAATTATACTTTTCCTTCTTGTGGATGTCAGGTTCTTGTTATGTTGAGGTTGTAACAGCATACAGAGCAGCTCCAAACACCACAGCTCTGGTAAGATCATAGAACTGAAATAATCACGAAGAGCTGGCTAGTCAACTTTTCAACACATGAGTTATACCTAACAAAAATCAGGAAAATTGAACAATCCATATATCACTGTATGAGTGCTGAGCACAGTTACTAAATACTAAAGGAGATGAGTGTGTTCTGGATAAATACTTCATATACTCAGGGGTGGGGGGTAATGAGGTCCATCTTCAACAGAGTTTTATAGCCTCAATAAAATCCTCCTGCACTAAGTGTGGACAGTGCCCAGGCTAGTACCAAGGCTGACACCACAGTACACCATAGCAGGCAATGTAATATAATTGCACAGTAGCCTTCAACAGCCAAAAAACATTGGAGCTGGCATTGCACTGATTCTTCCACTGCCCAGTGCCACATAATCAGTGAGGTGGATTGGACCCTCCATAGGTCCAGGTTTTGTACAATAGTGTCTCTTTTTTCACTCAGATTTTTTTTTTTTCTGAGCAGAGCCTGACCATCTGCCTGAGATTTTGACTGTCCAGAAATCCTACACACCTTTGAGATACCTCAGCAAAGTAAAACTGAGTGACCTGTGGGCAATGAATCCAATGTGACAGGGCTACGGCACTGTCTTTGCACCATTGCAGACACTGGGGACATGGTGGGCCCACTGGGCACTACCATCTCGTACGTGCTCACGTCATTTTGTCCAGGACAAATAGGACTGTCCTCCCTCCTAGCGGTGACTCGTTTATGGTGTAGTCATGTAAGGCTCTCTAAACTGCCTTCGTAAAGTCCTGTGCTGCCCAAGGAAGGGCATGTGAAGCTAAATGAAAACTTTCTTTCCAGAGGAACTGCACTGGAAAATATCCCAGTTCTCACACCGTCAAAGCGGTCTGACATGTTTCTTTTCCTCTGTTTGAAACCCTAACTCCAACTCTGTAAAGAAAACAAAAATCAGGTCAAATGCCTATAGTAACTATATTATACATGCTTCAACTCTCTGTAAGCCAGAAGGCTATGTATCTTTGTAAAAGTGCTGCTATCCTGGGAAATCGAATTCAGTCCCAATAGGTAAATCCTGAGTGCTTTTAAAATCTAACAGGGCCTAGCAAGGAATTTGTGCAGCAGTAACTAAAAATCTCATTTGGACGGCTTCACATACAGTTTTGTTTTGCAGTCTTTGAAAGTTTTTCTTTTTAATCTTCATTTTGAATCCTGCTGAGTGAAACTAAAGAGACAACTTATAATAAACAAGTATTCATTTTATTTTACCACTTTTTGGTTTATGAACTTCCCTTGAATTGGTCTTTTCTATGCTTTTGCATGTCACTTAGATAATTCAGAAGAACTAGTCAATGCTTATACTAAGACACATCATCCATTTTCTGCTCCCAGTTCTGTTGTGTAGATTAATTAACAAACCATGAATTAAACTGATTTGCATAATTTCAAATTTATTTTTGTTTAATATTTGAGCCTTTCATACCTAGTTCCTTCAACTGACAAGAGTTCATTCCAGTAAAGCTTTACTGTTTAGATCAGTAACCAAAAAATGTAACAGATGCAAAGGACTTGAACTGTTAGAAGAACAGTATTTTAAAAAGAGTGAAGTTTTAACTTTAGTAAGTGTTGATACAGGGTTTACATGAATTAAAGAGAGCCAGGACTATTAGAGTGTGTGTTATTTTTCCAGCACAGTGAGCAATGTTTTCATCATATTTGTAGGCAAATTGCATGTACCCTGAATTTGAAATTTTATTCAAGTTTTAAACTTTGGATTCCTGATGCTCAAGTTTCTTCCAGAATTGAATTTTCATTAAATCATATTCTTACACTAGCTCCATGAAGTGACAAATGACAGAGAGACAGAGCAGGGTCCCATGATCCAGTGAGGGTGCAGCTGGGGGAGGATGTTCAGGCTCCAAGCTGCACCCCCCGCCTCATCTATGGAGGACAAATCTGATCTCTGCTACTAACAAACATCAGAGCAGCTGATGAGAGACCACTGAGAGCAGGCAAAGGCATGCCATGGTGTTCAGAAATAGCCATTGTACATAGCACGTATATGTCTTTGTGGCGAAAAACAAAAGTGTGAGAGAAATGGCACTGTCTTACAGCAAGCTGTTCTATTTTCACAGCAGCACCAGGTAAAGATACATCAGTATCAGGCCTGAAAAAACATATATTTCTGTTGGCCAAATGATCAGACTAATTGGTCAAGGAGGCCAATTAACTCATGGCAGCACTGTGCCCATGCTCTTCCATAAACTAGCATTGGCATCTCTGCAGCGTACTGCCTGGTGCACTGCAGTCGCCACCTAGGAGTATGTCAGGTGTTTAAGGCATTCTCCACAGTAATGCCATTTCCTCTCCCCCTCAGACCACCCCGGTTTCCCAGATCAGGTCTTGTACCCAAGTGAGCTAAGTGGGACCCAAAGACTGAGGGACTAAGGAGTCAAGGAGTACTGAAGAGAACGCACAAGAAAACAAAGGATCCAGCTGAATCCTCACAGAGTCTGCCCAGACTAATTTATTCTCCCAGAGCAAATTAAAGAAAGAAATCAGTCACACGTCTATTGGATACCAGTGTCCATATGCCCAGAAAAGACAATAAATCCAAATAGTTCCAGATTTGGCTGTTCATAATAGTTCTTCCAGTTATTCCACTGAGGCTGCTATGGATGGAGAATAGAAACACAGCGAACAGATGCATTCATGCTTAGACAGAACACACCAGGGAGGCACACCGCATATAAATAACGAGAGGAATCTCCAGCTTTGCAAACAGCTCAAAATGCTTTTAATTTAGTCAAAAGAATCAAAGACATACTTGTGATGGGTATTCTTTGTGGAGAGGTTAGTTTCTGTTCTTCAGCACAGAACTAACAACAGCGGTTGTGGTTTTCAGCAGTCTCATTCATCTGGTCCAGTGATGGAAAGATTTCTTATAAAGGAAAAGCCTGACTGGCAGTTTAGTGAGCCTTGGGTATAATTTTATTTCCTTAAAGAAAATCCATCATTTTAAGTCTCATGCAGTCAATGAGTGATACTCTGCTCCCTGGTGTGCCTCTCTGGATAAGATCTGCACAAGAGACACAGAGGTGGCTCTGTGCCAATGACATATCACCAAGGTTCTTGTGGGTGAGTAAAAGGGGGAATGAAGGAAGGTCCTTTGAACTAAACTATATTCTTTTGAAAGGGCTGGCTGTGGTTGCTGAGGAGCTGCAAACGCTCTAGCCATATATGCCTGCCTCCAAGAACACAGCCCCAGCGTGCTGTTCCATAATCGGCTTCATGGGAATACAGCTATTATCCAAACTACATAGTGTACAAGAATTCGTTCACGCACCACTGAGAAACACCTCTAGCAGTATGCAGATATATATACTCTGTCCTGGCTGAGCTACAGCAAGCTAGGAAACTGGGAGAAGGTTTTTGATTTTTTTGGAAAAGAATATGCAATTTCCACAACAGTGAATGATACAGTACTACCATTAGCAGGAAATGTTATTTTAAAAAATGAGACTTACATCCAGTGAAGGACAATAAGTAAACTGTTGGCTAATTTGATCTATATTAAAGTGTTTGATGTCCTTCCTTTCCTCACCCCAGCACACTGTAATGGGAGTTTCAGATTGTCAAAGCAAGGTTGAATCCATAAGTATGTCTCTGTACATTCTCCTGGGCTCGATACTCAGCAAGGCTGAACCCTCACTGCTCCAGCAATTTGTGCAAATTTACCAGGTCATCCTGCCAAGAAGCAACAGTGGCTTTAGAACATTTTCAGAACATTGAAACAGAAAACAGATGAAACATGCAGCTCTCTAAGCAGGTAGGCATCACATCATCGGAGGTGAAATGATATGAAAATGATATTCTGTCAACAACAACAAAAAAAAAAAATCTAGATTTGAGGTAGAAATATCTCTTAGTCCAGTCCATTACACCCCACTGAGAGGAAACTGATCAGATGAATCAAGTGGTATTCAGCCCTCGTAGCGCTATATTTCTAAGACCTTAGGGGCATTTGTCAGTGTTTGATTGGAAAGAAAGGGCCTGAAAACAGCATTCATTAAGAAAAATAAGGCATAATGTAGTACTTCCTTTTCCCTCCCTCAGCTTCCAGTGACATGCAGCGTGGAGATTTCTTGAATCAGAGGCAGCTTTATGCTTAACGAATCTTCGTGGGTTTTCTCCATTGATTTATGAACACATTACAAATCTACCTTTGCACCTTTTTTTCACCATCCAAGTGAATCTGAAGGAGGTCATACTGCCATTTGGAGGTCAACAGACAGATGAGGTTCTACCCTTCACTTGCTGTTTTTTAAGTGAGTGACAACATTACATTTTCAAGTTGTCTGACTGAATTTTTCTTTCATACACCCTCCATGCCCCTATCTGAATAGAAATATGCAATGTTTTCAGTGGCAGCAATAATATGGATTTTATCTGTATGAATCCAACTGCTTTTTCGAGTTGGTGACATTTGGTATCATACATGATTTACTCTCATATACTGACACAGCTTTTCAGGCTAAATCATCCACAGGTCAGCCAGCTGCAACTGTCAGCAGTTTACTTCCTTCTTTCTCCTGCTTCTTAGGCATAGGTAATTGTCTCTCAAATGTGGAGTACAGTGTGAATATCTGCTCAAAGCTCATATAACAAATATTATAAACCACTCTCTTAGTTCAGTCTTTCTAGACTTATACCCAGACTGAAAAACTGCATTGCTGGGTGAAGGAACTCCAGGAATAGTAATGGCCAGAGCATCACTCCTAACGTACTAACACTGGAGGTCTCATATAGCAGATGGCATATTTCTCTACTTTCTGCTTTTCTTAGGGACCAGATATCATTCATGAAAAATAAGCTACCTTTTAAGAATAAATTAGCTGTCTATTTATATAAAATGTTCTCTTGGACCTTTCAGATATCATCAGCATAAAAGAAAGAGCTTTCTCAATCCAAAACATTCTGGAAGGACTTCATACCTGTGGTATCTCCATAGTATCATGTTGCCTTTTACTAACTAGCAACTAGTTTTAGCAGTAGTTTTGCACTTCTATTCTGGAGGCCTCTTTTAAGCCCCCCCCCCCTTTTTTTTTTCCAGCAGGTAGGATAGATGTTGGACTAGATGATCTTCTGAGGTCCCTTCCAACCTTACTGATTCTATGACAACAATGAAGCTGGCTAACTATGATAACAATGAAGCTAGTTTGGATCTGGACACATGCGCTTGAATTTCAAACTCAGATCACAGATGCAGCTTTTCTAGTTCAGATCTGTTCTGTCCCTGTGCAACAGAGCAGAAAGTTCACTTGTTCTATGAAAACGGACACTAGGGCTGGAGCATACCACATGCTACACCCCCACACACACACCAAAATATCCCCTTCTGTCCTCTGCCCTATCTGTAGTCAACATATTGGTAGAATACAGACTGAAATGTTTCAGATATTTTTAAATTCTTGCTGCTTTTTGATAGTTTTTTGGCTCCTCCACATTTCTTCATGAAAGAGAGATAGAGACTAGTCTTTCATTGGAAATAATAAAACATTTAGAGGAAATTCTGGTAAATAAGGATGATATGTTTTAGCAGTATTGTTTAAAAAATTAAAACACATCAGAGGTCAGCACCGCATGGTCTTCTGGGTAAGGCATGCAGGCTCCAGAAGTGACCACTGTGAAGGGTGACGACATGCTCGTACCTGCTACTGAACTTGCAGGCTCACCGTTTCCCCTCGTGTCTCCTCTTGAAATATTAAAGTCATCAGCACTGCAAGAAATGAAGTAGTTGAACAAGCTGGCCTTCAGCAAACCCAAGCCTTGCTCACAAGCCAAAGATTGATCTCATACATCTAGGTGAAATCCATTTGGTAAAACAGCCTGATCTGTGGTGGTCTTCAGCCAAAGTCAATTTATATTTGTTTATTTTATCGTCGGAGCCATAGTTTCTTAAGATTTAAATGAAATAGACTAAACTATAGTGTGTTTCGGATCAAATGTTTGGGTGACGTTTTTTCCTAATAGTTCTGTTTTCTAGTATGTATGTTGCCCTTTCACAAGGGTGACAATAACGTCAGTGTGAAAGGACTCATCGTGTGCAGAGATGCTTTTCCAAGGGAGCCCAGAACTTCAGATTGCTGAACTATTTTTCCAGATTTACATTTGATAAAAATTTCCCATGTTTCAGCCTTGCCCAAAGGATACTGCCTCTCTGCAAAATCTTTGGAATTCTCATACAAGTCAATTAACATATATCTACACTTAATTTTTATTTTTCCCTGTATGCAAATAAAGGACTCCATCTAGAGCTGTAAAATCCACCTTCATCAAATTCATCATAAGGTTTATTATTTCTATTACTTAAAAATATGGAAGGCTTGCTGTCATTTTCCCCCTATATATACAACACCCCAGCTCCACTCTGCTAGCAGGTATTGGTTTTGCTAGGAAAGGCCTGAAGAAGACTGACTCAGAGGGAAGGAGAGGGTTCATTCAGAGGGGAGGGTTCATTTTTCTACCAAGATATAAAGGATTATAAAGGATTTGGGAGAGATTTTCTGGAGAGGACATTCTTTTTTTTCTTTTTTCTTTTTTCTTTTTTCTGTTTTCTGTTTTCTTTTTTCTTTTTTCTTAAAAGAAAGCAAGCACAGGAAGACAAGGTAAGTGTTTGCTTCTTGCTAGTAAGACAAAGCATCACCAAGGGTAAAGATCTATGAGCTCAATCTCCAGTCTACAGGCCATTGAAGCTATCTTGTCCACCTCCCCAGGGCATCTGGACAGCTATTGGAAAACAAACAAGTTCCTTCCCCTTGTGGCACCCAAAGACAAAGCAGGGGGACATCACACAGCCTGTTGTCTTCACAACATGAAAATGGGACATAAACAGGGTCTTTACATGGTAGCCAGGACTGTCAGACATGCTGCAAAGTGTATCTGCCCTTCAGTGTAAACTCAGCCTTAGATGTCTATTTATCATATACCCGACTGCTGGCTCGCATATCCTCCTGGCACTCTCTCTTGGGTGCCTTCCTAAACCCTCTTGACTATGTTGTGCAGAACAACAGGAGTAGATCAGCAGAACACAAGGCTCATGTTTACACTACACATCTCAGGCAATTTATTTCAGACTGGCTCTAGTCCAGTCCCACAGACTGAACATCTATCAATAACTGGTGTGCGTTATGTGCAGTTCTGGAGAACGCCTTCCAACTTGATTTAATCTGAAAGGAATCCGGTTCATGTGCTCTGAGATTGCTCATGAACAAAAGCACAGTAAGCAGGCATGACTGAGACACTTGCCTTAAAAGTGCACTTCTGATTAGAACTAGGACACTAATGTAGACGCACCCTTAGGCAGCTGAGATGCTGAGGTTTGCAGACACTCACTATCTAGTCAGTGAAGTGAAAATATTTCAGATGGTTATTGAAATCTTCGGAGGGGTGAACTGCTATTTTAAGTGGCCTCTCCTTCTCCTAATTAACTAGCTGAACTTGGCTGCTTCAGAAAGTTAGGTGAACCAGACTGATATTCAAAACATTCCTATGGCATGGAAGTGTGTTTTTTTCTTAAAAAAAAAAAAAAAAAAAAGAAAAAGCCAAACCCCCCCAAACTAGAAGTAAGATATAAGATATGACCTGTAGAATTCATGTTAACAGATTGCTTTATCAAATTCCCTGAAATTTTAAAGAATGATCCTTTCCTATGCTCAGGGAATATCATTTGCTTACAGCTCTTTGAACAGTTTCAGAAGACTATAGAGAAATGAAAGGATGTCCATGGCACCAAATATTAATCATGAGTTGTGTAAGTAAAATATTTATATTGATTTTTAAGTTCCAAAAAGTGAATCCTCGCTAGTAGCAAAAATTAAGAAGCATCAGCAACAGCAGTCTCTATTAGCATATTTGTTTGCTACTTGCTTTTTTTAAATTGAGACATTTCAAGTATCCTAAATCGTTTAAGAAACAGTGGGAAAGATTCTTAGGTTTTGAACAATTTGGTCTATTTAGCCAAATGTTAGCTAATGCAGTATAGAGACCACAATTGCAAACAACTGTTAGTCAGACATCAATTAGCCTTGTTTTCAAACTGAATGTCAATAGATAATGAAACCACCTAAATTAATCTAAATAGAAAGTTAAAACAGGCCTTCAAATTGCATCTTTAAATTGGACATAGAGGCTATGATACATCTGTCCTAGCTTAGGCATTTAAAGCACATCACATAATTCAATGAAACTATGCATCTGCATTTAGTGCAGCAGTTACAATGTGACAAATTCCAGCTGTTGACAGGGAGACCATAACATCACAGGTAATTCAGGCAATCAGAAGTTCTGAGTTTGGGCTTGGACTTTTTTTTAATAACTTTTTTTATGCACGTTTCTCTCTTTACCTCTTATATTTTTTGACTTGTGTTGTAGAGACTTTACTCTTTGGAATATCACTCACTCCTGGACAGTCTCACCTGAAGTTTGTTCTCAATGGCTTGCTGGCAAGGATCACCCATTTCAAGCTCTCCCTATCCGCACTGTTTTTCTGTTTGTCTTCCTCGTTAGTGTGGAAGCCTGCCCATTTCTGGATCTGCTTGAGGAGACTTCCTCACTCTTCAGGTCCTCTTTCAGTAAGCTCCTTCTCCCCTCACCTGCAAGAGCAGGCTGTGCTGAAAGGCAAGGCTGGGGACGATGTAACCTGAAACAGCATTAACTATCAACCCCAGCACAAACTGTCTGGCCTCTTTGAACCTTTGACAATAATACCTCAGAAGTCTTTGCACTTCATAATCCCACTTCACTAGCAATAAACTCAGCTGGAACAACTATGAAGGAAGTGGAAAGCTAAGGTAATGTGAAGAGGAAAAGGGGATGGGTACAGCTTCCTGAAGAATTAAGAGAAGGCTTAAAGATAAGAGCTGTCAGCTAGTTCTGTGAGCTTGCAAGCTAGATGTGGTGTCAGACCTCTTGTCTATCTATGGAGAAAGGGAAAGCAAAGCAGGTGTGTGGTATCTAGGTGACAGAGGAGTCATCCAGGACAAGCTTGCCAAGGAGGCATCCATCTTCACGGTTTTGGCAGGCTGCACCAAATGCATCATGGACAGGCCACAAAAATTTGGCACATGTGGCAGTGAAACAGATCGCCATTGCATTTGTCAAGAGGATATTGAGGAACACAATACCTGCTATCTCAGCACCTTGGGGAAATCAGCTTATTAAAGAAATTGAGTGTGCAGATTGATTTGAATTTTCAGGGAAGCTAATTAAATGAATGATGTACCCTCTTCTCTTCCACCATGATCCTGCACCAGGATCCTAGAGGTTGTGAACTATCTGCTAATCAATATCCTTGTCATACAATACCCAGTCACTGGCCAAGATGAAGAGTACTTGTCAAAATAGGATTGCTGCATATCATGGTAGGGGATGGAGATGTTCATTACATGTTCAGAGCCATAAATATATGGTGCCTATACTCAGTCTGGGAATGTAAACGCCTTCTAAGCTATGTCTTCTTCATACCACATCTTGTCATCATATGCCTTGGTGTAAATATTTTGGTTTCCTTTCGGGTACTACTATCTCAGGCCTCCCCACCTCTCATCCACTCATTTTCCTTCCCTGTGTCAGGCTTTGCACAACCAAGCCTGAAAAAAATGGCTCCTAAAAGCCAACCAATTACTAGCCTCCTGTCTATTCTAGTTGTGAACAACAACTAATCCCTCCTAGTATCTCCTACCAGTTCCTGTATACTTGACCTTATGTTTGTCTGTTCTTCTTGTGACAAACTATGCTTTCTATCTGTCTTTCTCTACTCATGTCAGGATAAACACAATTGAGATCAAAGGCTTCTTACCGATGAACAAGACTGCTTCAGGAGGGTTGGACCCTAATGTTTTAGAAACAGTACATGTAGAATTTAGTCACTTAATAAGCAGGGCATGAAAAGTTTAAACTGTAGACATCTCCATTACGCATATGAAGGAGAGACAGTCTAGGAATCTGGAGACCTTTAGCATTACATTTAGATATCTTAAAGTGCAAAAAGGTCAGCAAAGTCAGCTGTGGATGAGCAGATGCTCACACCAGCTCAGGAAGCCTAATGTAGGCCGTATGAATTCCAGCCAGTGAGACAGAAGCAAAGCAGCAGGAGATGGAGAAATTAATTCAGTTTACATCTTCACAAACTACATAAAAGCATCCCAAGTGATTTCTCTACTGTTCAGATGTTCTCTACCAAAGTTTGTGTGGTTGCGCACAGATGTTCAAGGGATGAGAGCAACAAACAGCTTTTTCTGGCATTATCTGTGGCTGATCTTGGAGCCAGAAATCAGAAGGGGGAAAGCAAGAATTACATGGAATCAAAAATACTGAAAATGAGCCAGCTTGACTTTCAGGTCCTCTACTGAGTTATTTGGTTGCAATAGTTCAAACATATAATACTTGGGGAATGTATGAAAGTGGGAAAAATAAGAAGGAAACTTCATTACATCATTTTATAATCATTTTTAAAAACACAGTAGTATATTCTTAACTTGATAATTTAACTTGTCTGGCTTCCTAAGATACTTATATAAATAAGAGTACACTCTTTATTTTAGCCAACAATACTATATAAACAAATTTCAAGGAACATGTTCCATTACAATTATAGACTACAGTAATGGGTGCACTTGACTGCATTTCTGTTTCTCAAAGGAGATCACATTTGCAACTAACATGCTAAAATTTGTGCCAGTCAAAAGAAGAAAGCCTGTCTATCACAGCAAGAGAAAATTGTCAAAACATACAGCTCAATTCTCTCTCATTCATACTAATATTATGCTGGATGAGTCCTTTTTTCAGAGCTGTTCTTGAGATGACAGTTGTCTTATCACTTCTACTGATGTGTATACACACAAATTCATATACATGATTTTCCTCGTACTTCTAAGAACTTTTACACATGTATGACCTATACCAGTAAGTAATTAACCTCCACTAGCCATGGTTACATTGCCTAAACCATTGTGCACCAAAGAGACTAACTGGAAGCTTCTTTCTAAGGCCTGATTGGGCACCAATTACTAGATAATTCATAGATGTCTTGAAGGAAGAACCCTGCCAAATAAACTCAGAGCAAAATGTAAGGCCAAATAGTCTCAGTTCAGTTCTGAATGCCTTTCAGATCTACCCCTTTTCTGATGCTTTACTTTTCCTTCAGGAGTCTAAGAATTACTCTCTCTTCTATTGATCAGAAAATCATGGTTGGGCCACCCTAAACAAAAAGTTAAAAAGTTTATATCATGAGTTCATGTACTGGCTCTTTGTTGGCTTGGACAGATCTGGCTAGTCTTTCCACTCACCTCATTAAGTTTTTTTTTTTTTTTTTAAAAAAAAAAAGGCAAAAACCAAAAAAACAAAGAAACAGCACATAACTGTCTCTTCTTCAGAACAGCGTGTGTGACCTTTACTGTTCTCCTGCACCAACACTAACATCTTAGTCTTACATCTTACATCTATTCAGACAACAGACATTTTTGTCCTGAGCTGGCTAACCACCCACACAACCTCTTTTCTTCATTTTATTACTGCTGTACTCCTGTACAGTGTATTCCTTCCATTGGCAATTCTTTTGGTAGGGTTTGTGGAGTAGAGGTGACTGCACACAGACCATACCATTAACCCCTTCTTGCCCTGGCCCCAACACAGGTTTGCATACTCTCTTGCAGCTCTCCTTAATTATTTTTTTATCAACATATTCTTATTAAGTAGAGGTACACTATTCTTGGCAACTAGAATATAGCACTTTGCTAAATGAACTACATTCTATACCTGTGAAAAAACACTTTAATCCATCTTTAGTCATTGCTTTTTCCGCCAGCTGATAACACACTTACGTGTATGTGCAGGTATATATGGTAAAGTCAAACACTAAGGACCACTAAATCTGCAGCAAAATCTGAAAAATTCAAATTCACTGAACAGATAAGCTAAAATAAATGTGGTTCTGACAGGGAGGCAAAACATTAGATGACAAAGCAATTCAAACCAAAATCTCAGATCAGCCTGAGGGCCTAGCTAAGGATAACAAAAAAGTGTGGTCATTTCAGACTGCTTTCTAAAAATGCTGTGTTCAACAAATGCCAACTCAGCTGACAGATTAGCAAACAATTGACACAATCCACAGTCTCTGCCCAGAGCTACACTAACATGCTGACTACATTTCCTACCACCAGCCTCAGAGTGTGTGAAGGTTCACAGAAGAATTAGTGTGGGGGAATCTTGCGTTGTAGAGCATGCACGTGTCAAAACTGGTTTGATGCTCACAGGTTGCTAACATTTAGCATAATCTAAAAAACACTCTTAGGAAGATGGCTTTTATTTTGTGGGAACGATTTTGCAAAGAAGCTTTCTCCTCTGTGATCAATCCCGGAAAAAATAGAGAGACAAGCATTTCTCTCAATTTTTATTGCCAATCTTTGATTTTTTTAATTAGAGTTGTGCTTGGCTTTAATTAATTTTCTTCTTTTTTTCACCCAGCACTGGCATAAAGCTCTTTTTGCTGATAAGTGATGCACCTCAGAACTAGCAATCTATGCTGAAGTGGGAACTCATGTAACTGAGACTGCTTCAATTTATCTTTTTACCTTACAAATTTTATATCTGAACAGGAAGGAACTGGTAACTGCAAACTAATTTAAGTCGTAAGCAGAGTCTAAAGGAGAAGCAAAAGACAATTATGTAGTACACATATTTCATCTTTCAAAACCTAACTGCTATTAGTGGTGGCAGGAGTTATTCATGCATAGTAAGTAGAGATTAAGTGTCTGACTTTGCTCTCTGCTTGAAATGGATTGTCAGGAGGAAAGAATGGATTTTGTATTAGACAGTGGCTTCTCCAGTAGATCACCATGGGGATTTTCCAGACACTTAGACACCTTCGCTGACCACCAGTCAACACAGAAAGGTGTTAGGATCTTCTCTGTGACAAAAGTATAATTCTTCACTTGATTTGAATGTCCTAAAAGGAAACATTGAGAATATAAATAATTTACTCCTATCTATGTATTTTTATTATGTTCATCATTATGCTATTCAGCAGCTTTCAGGAAAATGCCATTTAACTGTGATCTCAATATGATACATTCAATGAATAATAGAAATAGGCAAGCAGCAGGAAGCGGTTATGAGGGAGCAGTGTAAGAGAGCTAACAAGATTGACAAAAGAGATAATAACACATTTATTATGTTTTGGGGTCATATCACACTCACAAGGTCAAAACTGAAGTAAAAAGATTTGGATTGACAAAAAAAAGCCATCTTCCCGTAGTCAGAGATGAGGCAAAGAGCGCAGCGCTCTCAAAGGCACGCATAGAGGAGGTGATCCCTATACAGTGATCTCCATCTCCTCTCTCTGCCTACGGGTTTGAGCACTACTCTCTGTACGGACACACACTGATATGATTTCATAGAGGCATCACAGCATCTCCTTGAACTCGTGGAAAACACATTGTTTTCCTCTCCGTTTCCCCCTGTTGTTATCTGAGTCTCCTCAGTTACTGGATTTGATTAGTTTGTCTATGATCCACTCACATGGTTTAAACCTTTAAATGTAATTTTTTTGAAATATGTGAGTTGAAAGGTTTTAATAATCTATTTGTGATTTCCTCCTGAGCAGGTGGTCACTGCTTGATCAGGCTTCACTCTTTTTAGGCTTTGGGAAATTTGGGAAGGGGCTGTTTGCCTTACTGGGACTTTGGAAGGGAGAACACAAACCCTCAGAAAGTCAGTGGTTATACTGGGTAGGAAAATGTCCCCAGGATACAGTTAGCTGAAGGACAGGGTGACAGGCAGGTTATTAGTGACAGCAGGACTTCTGGCTCCTGAGCAATCCTCTAGGCAGTTTCCCATCCCAGAGTCTGCTGGCTGGGCTCTCAGCTCTGGGACAAGGACTTCCAGACCTCTGGCTTTCTGCTCGGAGAAAGGTCCCTCTTCGTGAGCTGCTTGGAATGGCTGAAATAAAACATCACTTGTCTCTTTGGGAAGATAAAGAATCTGATTTTTGTTTGTTTATTTTATGGGGTTCAAAGAAGGAGAAAGTGTTCTTTTTTTGATATTTTTTTTCATTTCAAAAATTCCTATGGAATAGGAATTCTAGTTTCTGGGCAGCTCTAACAATTACCAGCTATATAGCCTGTAATGTATTATCCTTAATAATAAATTCTGAAGAAAAGTTCATATATGTGAAGTAGAACACATGCAAATACAAACTACAAATACTAAATACAAACTATTATGTCCATATCTAACTCATTCCAGTTTTACTCATGACTTTATTTTCCACAAATCTCAAACACTAAAAATCTGTGATTAATGGACATGTGTCTAAGTTTACCAAACAAAATGCCTGATATTTCCTAGAAATGCCTTGGAAAAAAATTGATTATCAAATCCCTAAATGCTTGTAAGTCATAATTAAATAGTAGGTTTTTAGAACAAGATTTCGTATCATTAGAAATTACAAATGAGATCCAACTCACAGTTTGAAAAAGCAGTGTTTTTAAACTGACATGGCTATTCTGAGGCTAGTCTCCACCCTTACCCCAAAGAACCCCAAGTTTAAACCTATTTTTCAAGAGCAAAAGTAGGATTAACTCACATTCTCTGTGCATGAAGTAGCATTTGGACGATTACCATGTCCATTCCCTTTTTGTCTCTCCAACTCCTTCACTGAACTGCACATACAAACATGAATACTTCCTGTCAAATCCATCTTCACTACTTGTTCTTAAAAAGTCTTTTCTTAGAATAATGCATTGTCAGGTGCCAGGCCAGGAAATAAGATACAGTAAAAGTGAATGATTCCTATCCTGCTCATAGAACCAGAGTAAATAATAATAATAATAAAAAAAATAAAATTAAAATTGGCACATAAATTTGGCTTCATGATATTTAAACTCCCCAGCAGTTATCTAATGCCAAAGAGAGATTATTATTTTTTATGTGATATCAACATAAGAAAACATTGCACTGCAAATGTCCTTAAGAATACAGAACTCTAACTGAGAGAATCCAGACCTTATGACAGCTCGAAGCCCAAATTTAACTATGATATCTATCACTGAGAGGGAGGTGAATAGGTTCAAATCCGCATCTCCTGCTTACATCTTGGGAGAGTGTGCTGAGTGGAGAATGGTGGTTCTGCTTAAATTTCAGGTAGAAATACAAATTCAGGACCTCCCTGAACTTCAGCAACCTGCCTCTATCACTCCCCCAGACTTCCTTACTAGCCTCTCTACATCCTCCTCCTACTCACCATCCCTGGGATCACGTCAACATGCCCTCAGCTCTCCCTCTCCTCTCCCAGCTTTTGCGGCAACACCAAATTTGCTGCTGAAAGCTGACATCTGCACTCATGGTACACCCTGTGAGGTACAGATGCCCAAGAATTTGCAGTTGTTAAAGAGTCAAACAAATGCAGCAGTGCAGCCACATTGCCCTTCACACATCTCCCCCCCAGCCTCTAGGAATTAGAACTGTGTCTGCTGAAAATTTGTACAGATATGGTCTTAAAAATGCAGCCTTGTATATCTACCCTGTGGAAGTTTTTGTGGTACTTGCTGAGAATTTCTGAGTATTGGAATTATGGAATTGAAAATTTAGTCACCTAATTCTTTGCAGTCTTGTTCACTAGATTCCTGACTTACAGAAGGAGTATAACTAAAAGTGCAATTCTTAAAGTCAATTAAATTAGGGTGTCTTTTTTGCAGGGACACTTTCAAATCGATCTCAGGCTGGTTTGTATTGATTTTTTACTTGCAAAGCTCAACCAATGTAGTGAGCTTCAAATGAGCACAAGGATGCCTGTAAAAGGCTTTGCAAGAAAGTAACTCAGGGGGTGGAAGCATAAGCACAGACAAAGTGAGAATCTGCAATGCTGTTAGTAGAAAGAACCGATGTCCTCAGTGTGGGGCTCCATCAACTGGAACTTCATTAGCTCTCCCTGAATAAATAAATGCCTGGCTCAGAGGCAGAGTGCTTTCTCAGTCTATTTATTAAAATTTGTTTTTGCGGAGAGGAGAGAGGAGAGTGGGACTATGAATCTGAACTCAAATAGTAACCAAATAAATCCAGTATATTCTTCCTAAATATAGAGTCATTCCTTGGGGGAAAGATGAAATACACTTCCTCTACTGAATGTCCAAGGTTTAAGTCTTAAGCTTGTGTCTGTACTCTGTGGACTGTACTTGGGAGAGCTATTTTTTCCCTTCAAGATCTTGAAGGGGGAAAAAAAAAAGCCTTCAGTGAGCTCAAAAGCATCCTGTGAAGACATTTAAGAAACTACTAGTTGCTCACAAGATTTGCATAATGAATAAGATTCAAGTTAATTAAAAATAGGGGCTCTCCTCTGCCGTGCAATGACACACCACACAGCTCCATGATGGCACATTTTGATGTCACAGCAGACAGTACAAAGCAGAATTTCCAAAGGCTGCAGCACATCAGGAAGGTCAGACAACTGCTACACAGAACCCTCTAACTGCTTTCACCTCTTACAACAGTAGTCCAGCCAAGCAAACTATTATAAGCAATAAGAGAGAAACCAAAAGCAATTCTGACATTTTTGGTCAGATCAGTGTCTTCCCTCTGGGCTTTGGGGTGTCGATTTTGTGACAGTGCTAGTAAAGAGGCTTTGGAGGAGGTAGCACTAGATCTGAGTTCAGATTCAGAGAGGGGGAGTGCCAGACAAGCAGTGTAAGTGCGATTGTGCAACAGGCCAGCCAAGATGGAATGATAAAAAGCAAAGTACACACCTAAGGGTTAAATAGTTGTTTTGTTTACTTTTTACATTAAAAAATGTGAAAATTAGAGGGCCAAAAGAGACTACAGTGACTCTGGGCCTAGTGAGGCAATAATATGGCTATTTGGGGTTCTGTGATCATTTTGATTTAATGAGAACATTCCTATGAAAGACACAATTCACTTGCAGGCAACGTGCAAAGCCAAGCCAACCTGGACCAGTTGCTCATTTACACTGCTGCTAGTTCCTAGTACATCCACAGGCAAGCCACTGTTAAGGCTCTCCATGTGTTTGTATTTACTCTGCACTGCAGCTTGAATATGCACTAGACCTCTTTTTAGCAACTGCGGTGCACGCAGGCACCCATTCCAGTTTATGGGTAGAAAACAGCCAGCCTGGTTGCCTAAAAATGTTCTTCTGTCAAAATCACCACTTGAAGTAGAGCCATATATTCCACTTCTTCCTGTTCATCATCACAGGTGAAGAAGTACAAAGCATTTTTCTTCCAGACTGAAGCACTTGCACCTCATTGTTGCCCCTTTCATACCAGCTGAGGCAGGAGAAAGCTGCCAGAAGCTGCCACAAGTGCTCTGCCCTGCAGGAGTCTCCTGGCATATGTCTCCTGCAAACTCGAGATCAGCACAGTTGGACCTACAGCACCCTAAGGATGTTCGTGTACTGAGGGACTGCTCTGACAGCCAAGTGCTAATTAAGGCAGCCAGTAAATTATGATCTCTGGTTTGCCCAAGGGGCAGATGCAACCCTAGTCTGAATGGAAGGGCTGTGCAGCCAGGAAGCCACAAATGCACCTTGTGGCACAGGACGATGCATTCCACATCAGGTCATCCTCTTTGCCCCTCTGCCAGTAAATCCACCACAAAGGGTCTTAATATAGAGAAAGACACAAATTCAGCATCATCTCTCCTTGGGATATTTTAACTTAACCAGCTTTAGAAGCTTTGCTTGAAGCCACAGGAGCATCAGGGATTTCTTTAACGCTCACGGTGAAGAGTATAGACATGATAATGAAGGCTTTGTGTATGAGGCAGGAGGTGTTAGCCCTTGCCTGCAGGTGCGTGGGAGGTGAAGTCCATCTCACAGACTTCAAACACAGCAAGTCTGACTGTGACAAATAAATATGTCTGCTTACTTCTCTCCCCATATTTTGATGCTGTCCTTGATATGTTAAATAAACATATTTAATTTAAAGTCAAGATTTTATTTAACCCTTTCTGGTTTGCCCAGTAAGGAAGCCCAACCTTGTACAGCTGATCTCCAGAGTACCTGAAGCAGCCAAACTCTGCAAAAAGCTCTATAAAACAGGGAAAACAAGAACTTACAGGTCTCAGTATGCACCACTGGACATATCTTGATCCCATCTCAGAGTGAAAGCTGAGAATGCACCTTATTATTCCCCATGTTTTGATTGCCGTGAAAAGTAAACCTGAGAGTGCGAACTAGAAGGGGACCTTCAGTGTATTTGAGCCAGTCCACCAATCTGACAACCAAAGGACTATTGCAGATATGCACTTGTGCATACCTAGTACTTGAGTGCTTGGGCCTGGTGCTTGGCTCCGCATGGGCACTTCAGTCGAGCAGAAAGCTGCACTACTTCCAAGTGGATTTGTCCTGCCAATTCATCACGGCTGTTCATTCATCCTCTTCCTAGCATCCCTGCAGCCACACCACAGCTTAAAATGGAGTTGAATCTAGCTGAAAATAAGTCTTTTTTTTCTTTCTTTCTTTCTTTTCCCCGGTTGGATCAGTTCCCCGATCCAACTTTCCATACAGCCTCACAAATGTGAATGCAAGAATAAAGTGAATCACAGGTACAGGAGGCCAGCAGCAAGAAGAAGCCATGATAACCCCTATGATGTACTTTGGCTTAGCCCTGAAGTGTGACTAAAGACTCACAGGCTCAATCTAAATGTGGTGAAACCAGACACCTAAGCTCCCATGAAGTACCATTGTGTTCAGTGAAGGTGTGGTTGAATGAAAAGGTGGTATTTTCAAAAGCATCACTGTTCTCGTTTTCAAAGCTAGTTTAAATACTGGAGGCCCACAAATTTGTAGACAGGTCTCTACTGCAGTTATCCCCCAGAAGTTATATTTTTTGTCTTAATTTCATTTGGTGTCTTATTTGCACTTTTAAGTCCCTAAATACATTTTTAAAAGCCTGACTCTTACTAATGCAATTCTCATGGGAAACCAAAGGGCTTACATTCTTGTGGATGCCTTTGAAAGTATGACACTGGCTCCAAAGTGAAAATCAGCATTGGTGCCACAGTTGATTAGACAGCTGGCTGCCTCTGAACCCTTACAGGACAGCCAAAAAACTCCACCTCACTCCTAAATCTTAAGAAATTCTTTACAGTGTGTCTTTCCAGAGAGTACCCGGCTTTGTAGAGTCTTGCAGAAAATCTAGGGTTTTTTTGTTGTATTTTCTTTCTTTTTTTCTTTGTCATTGTTCATGCTCTGTCAAGTCTCACATTTGGATCATGAGGGAAATAGAGCTAAACTGTGCACAACGACACCCCTCTGCAGCCTGAGGGATGTGCCACCTGCTCGAATGAGCCCTGAAAGAGGGCACGGTTACCAGCGGTGGCACTAAAGAAAGTAGACTGGCCTTTTACCGGGGCTATGATGTGCCTCTCTCAAGTCTTACCAATAGTGCATGTGTGTTTGGGAGAAAAGGACACAGTCTCTTGGCAACTGTCATTTCAAACAAGTCTTCTTTTGTATGCCTACTGTAGACTGGACTCTGCAGAGTCCATGAAAATTCAGAGGAAAGAAAATCCTTGTATATCTTTAAAAAGCTCCTAGAATTAACATTTCTCAGGATATATAATTTCTATAGCTATTCCATTGTGTTTTAAAGAGGCTGTAAGCACGAGAAAACAGGAGAAAACTTAAAAGCTTTTTTTAATCGAGACAAATAACTAACATGCTACAGAAAGAACCTGAGGAAAAGTAGGGAAGGAAACAAAGTGTTTCTCTGAATGTGATGATCCAATGTGAATTCACAGGACACAGGAAGAAAAGGAGAGTGATTACATTTTGGGCTGGAAAAGGAGCAAGAGTCCAGCACAACTGTGCTGAGAGGTCCCAGAGTCTAACTGCAGCACAGATGCAGATCTAAGAGCGTTTTAGGGCACGTGAGTCCTAATAGCTGAATCTCATGCACCAGTAAGGACTGCCGAGAAGGACTGGCAATGCTACATATAGCCTTAATGACACATGAGAATGGGAATGCTGTTCTATTAGTGTAAATTGCTATTGATAAACAAATGCAATTTTTAATCTTTACATCCTGCTTAGCTTTATCGCTAAGCATACTTTAACATACCTGTAAGGTTGACAAATCCAAGAAGACAGACCTAAAAACTTCCAGAGTAATGGATTTCAATCTGTGACTGACAATTATATGAGGATCAGTGAACTTTTATTATTAAGAGATCCGTAACAGTAACTAACAAAACAACCCTACTGTCAGCATACTTAAATTCACCCTGCAGGAGTCTACAACAATGCTTGGAAATGTTTAGGGGCTTGCAGTAGAGTCTGAAAAACACAGTTATTGAGTTCCTACAACCTTGGATTGCACCTTATTATTCCCCATGTTTTGATTGCCGTGAAAAGTAAACCTGAGAGTGCGAACTAGAAGGGGACCTTCAGTGTATTTGAGCCAGTCCACCAATCTGACAACCAAAGGACTATTGCAGATATGCACTTGTGCATACCTAGTACTTGAGTGCTTGGGCCTGGTGCTTGGCTCCGCATGGGCACTTCAGTCGAGCAGAAAGCTGCACTACTTCCAAGTGGATTTGTCCTGCCAATTCATCACGGCTGTTCATTCATCCTCTTCCTAGCATCCCTGCAGCCACACCACAGCTTAAAATGGAGTTGAATCTAGCTGAAAATAAGTCTTTTTTTTCTTTCTTTCTTTCTTTTCCCCGGTTGGATCAGTTCCCCGATCCAACTTTCCATACAGCCTCACAAATGTGAATGCAAGAATAAAGTGAATCACAGGTACAGGAGGCCAGCAGCAAGAAGAAGCCATGATAACCCCTATGATGTACTTTGGCTTAGCCCTGAAGTGTGACTAAAGACTCACAGGCTCAATCTAAATGTGGTGAAACCAGACACCTAAGCTCCCATGAAGTACCATTGTGTTCAGTGAAGGTGTGGTTGAATGAAAAGGTGGTATTTTCAAAAGCATCACTGTTCTCGTTTTCAAAGCTAGTTTAAATACTGGAGGCCCACAAATTTGTAGACAGGTCTCTACTGCAGTTATCCCCCAGAAGTTATATTTTTTGTCTTAATTTCATTTGGTGTCTTATTTGCACTTTTAAGTCCCTAAATACATTTTTAAAAGCCTGACTCTTACTAATGCAATTCTCATGGGAAACCAAAGGGCTTACATTCTTGTGGATGCCTTTGAAAGTATGACACTGGCTCCAAAGTGAAAATCAGCATTGGTGCCACAGTTGATTAGACAGCTGGCTGCCTCTGAACCCTTACAGGACAGCCAAAAAACTCCACCTCACTCCTAAATCTTAAGAAATTCTTTACAGTGTGTCTTTCCAGAGAGTACCCGGCTTTGTAGAGTCTTGCAGAAAATCTAGGGTTTTTTTGTTGTATTTTCTTTCTTTTTTTCTTTGTCATTGTTCATGCTCTGTCAAGTCTCACATTTGGATCATGAGGGAAATAGAGCTAAACTGTGCACAACGACACCCCTCTGCAGCCTGAGGGATGTGCCACCTGCTCGAATGAGCCCTGAAAGAGGGCACGGTTACCAGCGGTGGCACTAAAGAAAGTAGACTGGCCTTTTACCGGGGCTATGATGTGCCTCTCTCAAGTCTTACCAATAGTGCATGTGTGTTTGGGAGAAAAGGACACAGTCTCTTGGCAACTGTCATTTCAAACAAGTCTTCTTTTGTATGCCTACTGTAGACTGGACTCTGCAGAGTCCATGAAAATTCAGAGGAAAGAAAATCCTTGTATATCTTTAAAAAGCTCCTAGAATTAACATTTCTCAGGATATATAATTTCTATAGCTATTCCATTGTGTTTTAAAGAGGCTGTAAGCACGAGAAAACAGGAGAAAACTTAAAAGCTTTTTTTAATCGAGACAAATAACTAACATGCTACAGAAAGAACCTGAGGAAAAGTAGGGAAGGAAACAAAGTGTTTCTCTGAATGTGATGATCCAATGTGAATTCACAGGACACAGGAAGAAAAGGAGAGTGATTACATTTTGGGCTGGAAAAGGAGCAAGAGTCCAGCACAACTGTGCTGAGAGGTCCCAGAGTCTAACTGCAGCACAGATGCAGATCTAAGAGCGTTTTAGGGCACGTGAGTCCTAATAGCTGAATCTCATGCACCAGTAAGGACTGCCGAGAAGGACTGGCAATGCTACATATAGCCTTAATGACACATGAGAATGGGAATGCTGTTCTATTAGTGTAAATTGCTATTGATAAACAAATGCAATTTTTAATCTTTACATCCTGCTTAGCTTTATCGCTAAGCATACTTTAACATACCTGTAAGGTTGACAAATCCAAGAAGACAGACCTAAAAACTTCCAGAGTAATGGATTTCAATCTGTGACTGACAATTATATGAGGATCAGTGAACTTTTATTATTAAGAGATCCGTAACAGTAACTAACAAAACAACCCTACTGTCAGCATACTTAAATTCACCCTGCAGGAGTCTACAACAATGCTTGGAAATGTTTAGGGGCTTGCAGTAGAGTCTGAAAAACACAGTTATTGAGTTCCTACAACCTTGGATTGCAAGGTTTTTGAGAGTCTAGCTGGCAATCTGCCATGGGCATCTCTTCAGCAGCCTGGCTCAGGTAGGTAACATAGGTTGACATTTTCTGGAGATACTTTTTTTGTGGCAAGTGTTAGCCTGAACTACTTTAAAAAGCACTGAAAATACAAAAAAAACATTGGAAAAATAAAGCCTTTAAAACACAGGCAACATGAGCCCCAGTCACAGTCAACATTTATAAAAAGCTTTCAATTAACAAGATAATGTGAAATAGAAAGTAAATAGTTATTTTACAGGGAAATTTCATCCAATACCTTGCTCACCCTGAATCTCATCAGAGCAAGATGTTTCTGTTGATGTAGACCTTTCTAACCATGCCCTTATGTAGCTTCTCTCACAAGAGCACCTTCTGTAAAAGTCAGATGCATAAATGGGCAAACAGTTATGCTTTTGACCTTTTTTTTTTTTTTTTTTTTTTTTTTGGTATTGCTAATACTTGAGAAATGCTTACTGCATTTCTTTTTACTTTTTTTTTTCCTTTTCTGAAATCATCACAAATATGGTAGCAGAAGGGAGCAGTCTTTGGCAGTGAGGGAACAAAGGCAGTCTCTTTGTTCCCCTCGTGTTTTCCAAGTCTTAAAATACTAGAATGTGCTAAATGTATTTAACCACATGACAAGTTTTATATTTTAAATGGCTTCCAGTCGATTTCTTATGCTTTGTATCTATTTCTTTTCTGGTTAGGCACAGTCTTTACAATAAACTCCTCAGGGCAGGAAGTGCATCCTTACTGTGGCCCAATCCTCAGTCATTCTTTCCTTCACTTCATGCCACTTTGGCTCCCTAGGAATCTTTAAGTATCTTTACAGCACACAGATGACTGTTCTCAGAGGTAGAAATGAAAATAATTCCTAGCTTCTGGTGGAGGATTCTGGAGCTAGCTGCAGGAAAATGCAGCCATTATGTGCATCTCAAGTGAATGGAGTACAAGCAATAATCCCTAAAGGTCTCTTGAAGGTGCTCTAACTTATACTTTGGGGAAAGCATGCATCTCAGTACAGGATGCATAAGAGTGTTTTAAACAGACTGTAGTTCTCCATATTCCCAACCTATTCTGTTACAGGTAAGGGTGGGATAAGTGCCTTAATGACAGTATCTGACATAGCAGAATCCTTACATTTTGAGATGTTAGAGCATTTTGGATTTAAATAAACTCCCTCTACAGTTAATTTAAAGACTAGTTTAACCATTCAGTTAGTTATACTACTAGGATCACTGCCCAGCTGTTTCACAAGTGCCATCCCATCAGTAAAGAAATCATGCATTTCCAGCGTTGAACAGCAGAGGATGAAAGTGGAGTAGTAACATCACTTTTGCACTACTAATTTATTTGTAAGTAATTAGATAAGGTGGAGAGATCTTTATAACTAAATTTTCAGAAGGTGGTGACCTGAGCCAAGACAGCCATTGTGATACTAGTGAGATTTAGTGTCAATTAATTCCATACAGAATACAGAGAGGGAGAAATCAAAATAAGGCATTTGAAAGAGGTAGGATAGGGGAAAAAGTGGGTCTGTCTTCCCACTTTCAGAAAATAATTTAAAATACTAGATAATGAGTGTGACAGATGAGCTGTGGCAGACAAACTTTTCAGGCACAGACGTGCTTAATCTAGCACAATATTTGCTTACTAGTCAAGGGCAGTCCTACTTCGCTGAAAAAAAGGGATAGATCTCTTAAAATAGTTATGAGCAAAGAGATCCATTTATACTGCTGCAGGAGCCTACTAATTCTTTACTTTTACTTTTCTTTTACATTACTTTTCTTCATATGTACATTTGAGACAGTAGGTAGCAAAATAAAAGGCAATGTAACTTACACATTCAATGTAAATATGAAAGTGCCAGTTTTCAGATTGTCCTGTATATCTTTTATTTAGTTACAGCTATACAGCAGTACTGTACAGCCCAGCAAGTAGATTTTTCTCTTGAAATGAAATGTTGACATGACGCATAAGTAAACATGGAACCCATTGCTATGGGATGTGGTTGGATCAAAACTGTAAGCTGTAAACTGAATTAGGACCTGGAGGCATTTTGATTGAAATAAAATTTATATTCACTAAGTAGCCAATGTTTCACATATATAACAGTAACGAAGAGAGCATTTAAGGATGACAGAAGCACCCACCTTTCCAGGGTAAAAATATTGTCCTGATAGTAGGTAACAATACAAGATATTCAAAGTGGGAAAGAAGCAGGTTATTTCCCCATCTATCTATATGGGAGTTTCTGATCCATCCTGAGCTTCTACTGTGTCAGCAACCCTACTGGAGGCAGAATAATAACTTTTATTGGCTTCATCTGATCCAGTATGTGAACACCGATATCCTTATGAAGCAGCAATGTCAAAAACAGTAAGGACAAGGAACTCTTTTAGACAAATAGCAGTGTTTGTTTGGCTGAGAAAAAATTGAAAGGTTCACCACAGATGGGGCTCACTCGCTGAAATTTTTTCTAGGTTTCAAGTGTTCTAGGAGCAGCAAGGCTGTAGACTTCCTACTGTGGTTTTCTTGACACCACACTTCCACTCCTGTCAGTTACATCAGCATCCCCAACTGGAAAACATGGAAAGTGGCTCTGGAGTTCATGGTCCTCAATGACACCTAATGCAAGTACCACCTGAGGTGTCTAACCAAATCCTTGTCCAGTTATTGTACTCTCCCCTGGCTATTTTTACAGCTCAGGAAGTTCAGTGACAATATTTTTTCCTCCTACTACATCCTTGTAAGTTTTAAATTTGTTTCTATTAACTTCCTAAGCACTCTACTGGCTTCTCCCAAGTCTGGAAAAAGGGCCGCCCTCTCTCCAGCTCACATACAGCCAGCTATTTGGTTAGAAAGTTATATTTTGCATGGAAGTAGTGAAGGCTGCAGATACTACATGATAGAAAATGTGCTAGGGCTTTCACTTCATTACTTAAACTCTCTAGAGTGGACAGGCTTCTGATCCAGCTTCCATGTTAGTGCATTATTTCTACAACCTCTTGTGGAACCAGAACCTCCATATCTATGCATCCTGATACAGAGTCTGAAACACTCCTCATGCTTTGGAAGATATGGATCTAATAGCCATTAGCAGAAGCACTTCCTGTCCCAGCTTCCTAGGCTGCCCCAGAATTTTAGAAAGACCTGCTGGAGACCTCAACACATATTTGGAGGAGCTGCCTACATGGAACTCCATTTTGCCCCAGTTACCTTGTCACTGATTCCCATGCTACAATCATAATTTTGACTGCAGGGTAGACACATGACATCAACAAGTCTTTCAGAGAAAAAGCAAAGAATGCTCCTGGCTAATTTGTTTTTATATATAAATATTAATGGCTATTTACAGTTATAAAAACTTTAAGAAATTTTGAGAAAGAAAACTCAACAAAAGTGATGACTTGCCAACTTAATTCAACTGATTTGTTATAGAGGTTGGATAATAACTTTATCTCAGCATGGATACACTTGTGTCTTTGTAGAATTCACTGAGACCTCAGCTTTGGCTCTTCTCTCTATGTAAAAGTTTATGTAAAGGGTTTTATAGGATAATCAGTAATTTCTCCTGCTAATTTAGCTACAAATCACCCAAAGGACCTGCTACTGAGTACTCAGTTTCCAGACAAAGAGTATCTATCCAGTCTACTATATTAAAGGATCATTTTCTTTGGATAAGCCTTTGCTTTCTAGATGTTGTTGTTATTGATGATTCCACTTTAGAAAGCAACCAAAGGAAATTCTATTTTTTGAAGCATTTTTCATTTGGCCTGTCATGCTGAGAAAACTGAATTTCTTTTGGTCTGGAATTTCTTCTTGGAAAAAAGTCTGCTTGGATTCAGAGCACTGTTCTGTTGATTTGAGTATATTCTTGGATCATTTAAAAGTCTTTTTTTTTTTTTTTTTTTTTTTTTTGATGTGTTAGTCAACAGTCAGCATATTAAGAGGTTCTTGGCCCCACACCATGTAAATGGACTCAATAAGACCTTTGAACTGGATGACAAGTGGACTTTGGACAGATTCATTTTCTTCAAGATTCATATTCATTCTAAGAAAATAATTTCCAAGCAATTATATAAAGCTTTGATTTAACTGAGCCATGTAGAAGTGAATTTGAAGATTTACTGTTCATTCAGTTTCTTAAGGACTGTATTTGGGCTGCTCAGGGAAGAGTCTGAAATACAGTATGCAGAGAAGAAAAGCAGGTACTGTTCATATTCCAGAAAAGACAGCTGGAAATCATTTCAAATTTAGAACTGCTGGCATGCACGGTGCATCCATTAGGTATTGCTGTTAGTCAGCACATTCTGACAATCATCCCTACACAATGAATTTGGAAAAATAAATGATAAAGATATGTTGAAGGGGAAAAATAAAAGCTTCTGTAGCAAAGGATATGTTTGTCTATATAATAGGTATGACAGCTTGTGATTCCAAGGGTGTCTTTTCAAATATATGGGGATGCTTAAGAAAACTAAGAAAATTAAGTAAGAAAATTGCTGCTTTGTCACTTCTAAGAAAGTGTGTTTTGGAATGGAAAAAAAAAAATCATCAGTGCACTCAAGCGTATAGCTTAGTCTGGTGTCATAGGCAAGGGAGCTGGAAGAGAATAAAAAGGGACAAGTGAAAACTAATATGAATGACTTTTTTTGCTTTTTTTAATATGAGGAAATGAAGCAACTGAATGATCAAAACAACATAAGGCTCAAAGGGGCTCCAGGGTATGCTCTTGATTTCTGTGATTGCCCAGCAGTTCCTGTTTCTCAGTGGCAACTTTAATAGCTTTCTTTCCTTCCTTATTTTTTCTCCTCTTTACCATCACTAGCCTGAGCAGTGCAGGCTAGTGCAAGTGTGTCCACATGCTATTGTTTTTGCATTTGCTGGACAACACTTGCCCGGGAATGGATCACAGCACTGCTTTTCAAGGGCAGAAGGGCTGGAAAAGGGACTTCATCCCTCTTCTTCTCCCTTCAGCACTAGCCAGCACCTCATATGCTCCCGTGTCACATGCCAAGAGACACATAGCCTCTCCGGTCCAGAAACCTTCACTGCTGCTTCTGTGCTTAGAGATCCACAATATGACAAAACATAGAGAAATTCAGTCTTATTTTAAGATTACTTTTTGCCACAAGTTTCAGTCTTCTGATGGCGTAATGTTAGGGTGTAAATCACTTTGGAGAGATGTCAGGCTTCTGCTGTCTCTTCCTAAGTGCTGAAGGTAGAGCTTTCGATGTGGTGCAGAGTACCCAAGAGCTTTGCCCTTAAGTGAGCTCGAAGGATGCTTAGGAGTGGCAAAGACTCCTGTAGGGAGAAAACAAAACAACGAGCAATGGAGCCTGGGGCTTCGGTTTAAGTCGAAATTAAAAGGAGAATTCAGGCAGAAGTTAAGTTTTGGCTGCTCACCTAGTTTACATACACTGCATTGAGAGACTCTGCAAGTACTCTTGCCTTTGATACTTGCATTCCTGCGGGGCTGTTACTGAGGGAACCTTATGACTAACAAGCGGGAAACGTGCAGCTGCCTGTGTAATATGTTGTTTCACCATAGTAATTAAAGTTAATGGTAGTGGAGGGAGACAGGGAATTGTGTTCGGGTGCTGCAGCTGGAATAAGCAGGTGGGCAGGGCAACTGTGGTTGGTCACGCTGCCTCCCTTTCTTACGCTCCTGCTAGCAGCTTTGCAAAGCTCAAATGCAGTTATCCCTCCCTGCCCCAGAAGAATGCCACAGCTAAGCATTAATAATCATCACTTTGCACAGCATTTCTGAGCAACAGACCCCTGGGTCCCCACTGGCTATGTCATGACACTAGTCCTCAGCCACTGTTGATGTCCCAGCAGCTCCTTCTCCCTGCTGCCTTCAGTACAGCATAATGGACAGCGATGCAAAGGTGGAAGATTATTGAATATGTCAAAACCGAAGTCAGAGATTTAGATGGAGCCAAAGCTCTGGTCAACCTCATCCAGTCAGTATTTGTCACGGTTGTCCATGCCCTTGTTCCAGGGATGGGAAGCTTACACTGCTAGAAACCACAATAATAATATTTGGCCAGAGTGACTAAATAATCAAAACATGCTTCTGGAGAAATCATGCAAGAATACTCAGGTGATCAAGCAATAAAAGAATAATTCTAACTTGAACAACATATTTTATTGGACTGAAAAACATTTAAGATTTTAAGAAGCCATAAAGCACAGCAAATTCCAAAATGAAATGCTATTTCTATATGAAATAGCAAATTATTGTTTTTTAAAATATCTAACTGAAACCTTTGCATTTTTCACCATTTTTATTATTTTTCTTTTGAATATATTTACCTCCATTTCAACTAATTATTTCAGTTGAGCCAAATCTCAATTTTTTAGAAAACATTTGGCCAGATACAATGTCTTGTTGATCTCTGTCTATGTCTGTCTTTTCACAAAATGTTAACTGAATGAATCATAACATATCTAAAAAATACATACATAACAAAACCTCACAGCTGAGACTTCAGATTTACAAAAAACTAAGACAAAAATTAAATGGCAATTACCTTTGTTGGCGTTTCTCCTTGAAAGAGAGTATCCTGGGACAAATTAGAACATATTGCTTTTCTTTCTTTTTAAATTTCCTCATCTTTTTCATACTTTAGAACTGAGACTTCTAGGGATCTCTCAGAAGGCTTAGACTAGTTCTTCTTTTTATTTAAAAAAGATAAATAAAGCTTTAAGAAATTTAATGTGACAAAAACGATAAGGGCATCAACTAAACAGATTGTATAGCATTAATGGAATGTGATAGCACAGTTTGAGGGATTTGGATCTCATCTGAACAGCCTCTAGCCATTCAGGTGTGTGCACCATCTCCCCATTTTAATCATTTAGGCATAGATAATACCTAATAGGAAAAGAAGAGGTCACAGGTCAGAACTAATCAAGAGCTTGTTAGATGCAATCAAATTTTCATGCTGTGGCCTGCTGCAGCCACCAGGGACTCCCAATCAATCATTTCCATGCATCTGTTCCACATTGTAACCACTCAGACCCAAAGCCTGTGAGCATTTGCTCCTTTGAGTCTGTTACAGTAAGCTTTCATCTTATATTCAAATATCAGAAACTAGCAACTTCTGAGAGTCACAGTCTGATTAGTCTTACTAAAACTTCTTGATTTAAATCTAAAGTCAATCCCACTGAAGTCCCTGAGAATCTTCTCATTACTCAGCCCTTATTGATATGCAGATTAAACACATTTATTGTTAGGATGTCTTTTTTTTTGTAGAATTACTCAGGACAGAATATAAAGGTGACAACACACAAGTTATCTTACAGAATTAGCTGTGCTGGGCCATAAACATCTATTCTCACTAGCACTTTGGAAAAAGAAACAAGAGACAGATCCACTAGACCTGTATATATTCACTCCAAAGAGAGGTTTTGCTACTCCTCAGACTTCAAAAATCAGGTTCATACATGGTATGAAAACTACTAGCCCCAATGCTCTCCGATAATGAAAGAATCCAATTGCAATTCATTATGCAAGGCCAGACTTGAAGAATACTTGAATGTAATTTAATCTATTCTCTCCTTACAACAAACTATTGTATCTTAGCTTATACACAATAGATTTATTTTTCATAGTTTTTTTTAATTAAACACAGTAAGATTTCCACAAATGATATATACAAAGATTGTTCCCGTATTTTAATTAAAAACAAACAAAAAACAAACAAAGCTCTGCTTTATATGTGCGATAGTTTGATCTATTCTGTTTCTTTTGAGTGTAGGACTGACAGACTGAGTAAATTACTGTATACAAAGCAGCTTCATGATATTGTACAAAGATGAAAGATCATTTGTATCAGCACCAGCAGAGAGGTGAACCAGGGATTTGAATGAGAATTTTTGTGAAGCAAACAGCAATATGTTGAGTCAATGAAAGTATTTAATTTACTTTATCACTTCCATCTTTATCATTTATTTTATCACATCTTCCACATGAGCCAGCAATGTGCCGTTGTGGCCAAGAAAGCCAATGGTCTGCTGGGGTGCATTAGGAAAAGTTTTGCCAGCAGGTCAAGGGAGGTGATCCTGCCCCTCTACTCAGCCCTGGGGAGGCCTCATCTAGAGTACTGCGTCCAGTTCTGGGCTCCCCAGGACAAGAGAGACATGGAGAGAGGCCAGCGTAGGGCTACGAGGATGATCAGAAGGCTGGAGCACCTGCCCTATGAGGAACGGCTGTGAGAGCTGGGCCTCTTCAGCCTGGGAAGAGAAGACTGAGGGGGGATCTTATCAGTGTGGATAAGTATCTGAAGGGAGGGTGTCAAGGAGACGGTGCCAAATTCTTTTGAGTTGTCCCATGTGACAGGACAAGAGGCAATGGGCAGAAATTGAAACACGGGAAGTTCCACCTGACCTTGAGGGGGAATTTCTTCCCTGTGAGAGTGACGGAGCCCTGGCACAGGTTGCCCAGAGAGCTTGTGGAGTCTCTTTCTCTGGAGATCTTCAAGGCCTACCTGGATGCCACCCTGTCTAAAATGCTGTAGGTGACCCTGCTGAGCAGGGAGGTTGGACTAGATGATCTCCAAAGGTCCCTTCCAACCTTACTGATTCTATAATTCTATGATCTCTAAGTAATGTACTTGCCTATAAACATATCACTGGAACAGATCTAAATTTCATCACCCAATGGAAGTATAAAGTAGCTTTAAAGGAATATTTCAGTTCCTTTCCTTCATCTCCTCCTCCTCCCTTCCCACTCAAAAAAAAAAAAAAAAAAAAAAACTTACATGAACTACTTACAGTGAGAGTCTCTGGATAGTAGCTGCATTTATCGTACAAGGTTAACTGTGTTTACCAGATAAATTCCATGTAAAGATAGTCTGCAGCTGTTGACGGCCAACAGAAATCTGTGGATATTTTCTATCTTCTACTTTATGTGAGATTCTATTGTTTTCCATTGTGCTAGCCCTTACCAGTCAGAACTGTTAGAAGGCATTGGGTGGTATAGGTCATTCCAAATAATATTTATTTTATTAATATAAAATTACTTTGTTGCAGCTGAATCAATTTAAAGGAAATCCACAAAATCCCATAATAGCCCACAAACCTCACCACACTATTTCAGCCCTTCTCAGCTACTGGCACTATAAATACTTCTTCTCTCCTAACTTTCTAACAGGCTACTAAAATGTTCCAATAATACAGAGAATATTTGATAACTTGTAATATTTGGTTACTGACATTTCAAAACTTCCTTTCCGCTATTGTTCACATAGTCTCTTGGCACAGGTAGATGTGATTCCCCGCCTTTGCCGAGTGGAATGGCAGGTTTGCCACTCTTCCCTTGTCACTGCTTCTCAAACAGGTCTGGTTTCTAATAATTTTTCCTTTAAAGATCTGAAAAGATTAAAAACACAAGCTTTTTACTTCAAGTCACACGTAGTTTGCAAACAGAGGGGAAGAAAATTGCTTTAAGTAACACACTAGGAATTTCATATGCTGCAGAAAGTCCTTCTCAAGAAGAGTCAGAAACACATTTTTAGGGATGAGGAGCTCTTCAGGAAGAGGAAAAACAGCTACAGAGCTAAGAATATCCCCACTGTGGATGCACATGTGACTGGAATCTTCTCTCCATTTCTGTTGCACTCCTAACCAGGCTGCAAGTCATCCCCTTTCCACATATTCACATGCAGAAAACAGCCTCCATTCAGCTACTGCTTTAACTCCCTGCGGGGGAAAAGTGCTATCCAGAGTCATCTGTCAGCAGAAGGAAGGATCAAATTAGTGAAGTTTCCAGCTCCAAAGGTATTTAACACCAATTTCACAGAACTTGTTAGTCTGGGGGAAAAAAGTACAGGTCATGGGAGGTTGCAGCTGAGGGAAGACTCCTTTCAACTCTGATACTTTAAAACTCACTATAATATTTTAATGCTTTAAGAATGGTAAGAATTCTCCCCTCCCGATATGTCACAAAATAAAACTTCATTCAGTGGACTCTCACCATTTGATAGGAAACAAATATCTAATATAGGAAGACATACCTTCTTTAAAGGCTCTTAGCAGATAAACAAGAGAAAACAGTATCAACTTCTGACCACTCAAGTCCTTCAGGTATATTGATCCATTTAAGCCACAGTGCTGGCCCCTCAGACTGAGTTATTATCAAATGAAGTCAAATAAGAATGAGGCAGTGAGATTATTTTGGTTAGCTCTGAAAACTTTCACGTATGTCTAGACATATACATGTCTAGACAAACCCTGCAAAGCCTAGTAATGAAAATAAAATTGCTTTATAAATACAAAATATAAATGAAATCTATTGGCTAACCTGTGAGAGCTACCTTTATCAATAGTTAGCAGGAGCAGGTGTTAGGCATAGTTAGCAGAGCTGTTAGCATAAGCCCATGAACTTTAACTGACGTTCTGCTGTAATAGCTGAAATGTGATCTACCGCTTGTCCCAAATAAAAAAATACCTTTTGGTATGCTTGGGGAAACAGATAGCCAAACTATGCAAAGAGCCTGTTAATCTTTAAAGAGTACAAAAGTGTCCAAGACATGTCTGGAACAAGCAGGCGGTGAGTGCCAACAAAGGTGACAGCAAATTAGAAAACAACAGTACAAACTGAATAGACAAATCACCAGCAGGATACGCTCTACCCAGCCCTGTAGGTAAGGACACCTAGAAATGAACATTAGTGTCTTTCCAGGAGTTCCTGAAGACTCCAGTGGGAGACTCCATGGATCTGCACTAAGATCTCGGACCATCTCTCCAACCTCCGGTGGAATCAGGAAGCAGAAAGGAGCCCAGGAAATCCCCACCCCACTCCAGCCTGTGTTCAGTCCCAACTGATGAAAGGTTTTCTTCCTATCCTCCCACTCTGTGACCTGCTAGCTGCCACTTAACCAAACACTGTTATTTGCCCTTTGAGCCTTTCTTCTTCACTAACAGCATTATGAATATATAAAGAAAAATTAAAGAAGGAGTAGGCCTATAAATAAGCAATCTGCTGTGGCTTCAGCTTAGTCATCATGTATATCTGTCTTCATTAGCCTTCACTAAACCCTCTTTGACAAAAAAAAAAAAAAAAAAAAAAAAGAGAGAGAGAGAGCTGGACTGAGTAGCTTAAATCAGCCTTTAATCTTATACAATGGTCTGCATTCATCCTCTTACCTCAGAGTAAGACTACCTTTAATTCAGTTTAATCTGTGACTAAATGATTTAAAGCAAATCAAAACAAATCTTGCTGTTCTTCTGTAATAAGGTGTGGAAAAGGATGTGGCCTTCTGTATTGCTTTAATTTCACTATATAAATTCACACCTTGAGTTATATTGGTGTCACGTTCTCAAGTAGCAAAGCCTTTTGGGACTTCCTGCAGCTCTTGCTCTGCCTTCTGTTTTCTTATTCTTTTCAAGGTTAATGGTATGATTACCCAAACACAGTGATTTATTCATCCCTTATTATTCCAAGGAAGTTGTTAACAAGTCATGGATTGGGTGTTAGGTTATTTAAGGCTATTAACAGGACACGCAAATACTCAGGCATGTACTTGTGACTAACACACAACTGTACTAGTAAAATATATACATTTTAAAGCTTCCCCTGGCTCAAACTGTAGGGGTAGTAAGGCTAAGAATAATTGTCCTGGTCAATTAAGGTCTTAACTTCCTAACACATAAATGCCACTAACTTTTTCTGACTTTTTAATTGGTCTTCAAAGGGTGCTGGCAGCATGCTGAGCACACAAGACAGACTCAGCATGAACCAGAGTAACAGACTAGTTATCAAGCAAGTAACATTATTCCACAGGAGAAAGCTAATGTCCTGACTGAAGAGGTCATGAAGGAAGGTTGTTTTGTTTGGAAACAGTGAGCTCTTTGGCAAAAATGGGAAGAAAGTCCAAGGTAAATTCCCTGAGGCAGAAGCTGTGGAATTAAGAAGGAGGTGGCAGCATTTGCATAGGAGAGCTAAGAACAAGAATCCTCCAGAAATAAGATTTTATTCACTCACCTTTTTGCTCTAGGAAAGGTACAGCAGAATGGCTGAAAGCCATAATATGGACCTGCCATGGCTGATGAGACTCAGACACGGGAATGAGTTCCACAAAAGCCAGAATAAAAAATAAATACTTCCTTGAACTATAAAGCTACACAGAAAGGTATGCACTGGGCCATCCTTTTAGGGGAAGAGCCAGAAGCAGTGGGTCATAGTGGAGGGTCTCAAGGATAGAGACCAAAGTAGGGTAAAGCTCTTGACAGGAAGGCCTGTGTTCCCCTTCTCCCTCCCAGCGAGTTTCTCCTGGCACTTTCTAGAGTGTGGAGTAATTTAAATAGCAAAGAAAAACTACTGCCTTTAGAAATGGTTCGGAGTGGTGCAGTGCAGTTTAGTTATGAGGCATGACAGTGCTAAATGTCAGGTCTGGAGTGTGTGCGTGGAGGTGTAGAACAGGCTCCAGCTGATGAAAATTGGGCTGACTGGCTTTGGAGCCAGCAGCCCAGCAGAGGCTGAGAGCTGAAGGAAGAGCCAAGGAAAATAAGAGGGCATTAAACTGGGGTACTAGGGAAGAAATAGTACTTTTGTCAACAATTTAGGAAGGGCTTGCTTAGGACATGTCTCCAGCACCAGAGAGGCTGAATATGTACCTAGTGCTGACCATCCAATACCAAACAGCACTTCTAGGGTGGTGCCTATATGTGAGTCTAGCAACATAAATACAAACAGGCACCAGCAGACATGACTTGGGAGAGAAGGGCAAAGCATGTCCTTTTAATAACATCTTCCTTTTAAAACTACCAGTTACTTCCAGGAAAGATTTCTAGTACAACCCTCATCTCCATGTTGCTAGCCAGCTAGCCAAAGGCCAGATCATGAACCCAAACATTAAATATGCAAATTCAGGCTGCTCAGACCTTGCACTCAAATCCCGGATAGACTGCACTGTGCTGTTTTTCCCTCAAAGGAAGTGTTGCAACTGAGGTTGTTTACATTAAATGAAACAAATTCTGTTCAGCCCTATCTCAACACTAATGTTAGATTTACACTGAACTGAGTGCTAGATTTACAAACATCAACATGACCATTTGCAATTAGTATGATAGTCCATGTAATGATCACAACTGCCTGTAGATTCGACCTAAAACTCAGAATTAAGAATCCATAATTAATGAGTTACAAATATATAATTATGCTTAAATCTCAAACTCTTCTAAGAGGAATACACTGAATACACTATGGCATGATTTGCTGAAGCCAGGTGAGATGTCCATAACAGAGGTCCACATGGGGCCGCTAATGCAGCTACATGAGATTATACTACTTGAATCTGGCCCTGGAAAGTTCGATTCTATTTCCATTTTCAAAATGGGAAACAGTATCCTTTATTTCCTCCACTGGCCACAAGGCAGTATCAAACACAAACACCTATCAGCAATTTAGGTATCCAAGACGTCTGCTCTCTCACTGGGGCAAGTCCTTTGCCTCACAGGCAGCTGAATATGAAGGTAAAAATGTTTTTTCAAAAGAAAGAGATAATTAATATGCTATATATTGGTATTAAAGGGGATAGTTATTGCATAGAACCAACACCCCTATCAATACACAAATACATATGTGCATATATGCGCATATATATATACACATATATACATGTGTATGTATAAAACATACACAAAATGTATGTTTTACATGCATTCATTTGTCTTTTAAAAGGGAATACTATGAAACCCAGTAGTCTGATCAAACAGCACTTTCTGCATTGTAGTCTCCTGCAAAAAGCTGCTGAACTTCCAATTGATCTAATCCATTACTGGCTGTATCCTCTTTCCCTGTGTGAATACTCTTCCGTGAACGAACAGTTAGCACACTGGTCCAAGGCCAGGGAGCTGCGTGGCTCTCCACACCTCAGAGGGACTGTCCTGCCAGCTACAGCTCCGACAGCCGCTGTGGGGGACGTCTTCTCCTCGCCTCCCCCGAGCAGCGAGCGCAGTTCAGGCATTCCACACGTCGCTGCAGATACGGCTCAGCTACAATGCCACGCTCTGCAAAGCGGCCCGGTTCCTCTGCTGTGACTTCACAAGCTCTGTTAGGAGAAGACCTGTCGGATACCAACACAAAACAACTATTAGAGAAGGCATACATAGAGAGAGGCTATATTCTAAGATCTCGTGTGATAAAAAATTTGGAATACAATCAGGCTTATAAAAATCTGTAGATTTTGATGAGATGTCATCAGACTTGTGTTGTAAGTGCACACAAACATTTTGATTTTCAGAGAGCCTACAAACATGCATTCAAAGCAACAACTTTCTAGTCTCCAGCAATTAATGACGACAATAGAGCACTTGACTCCATGCTTAAAGTTGAGCACATGCTTCTGAATCTTGGGCGAATATGTGCCCTTTTGAAGATTTAACTTCAGTCTTGGTGTTTGTTTCATTTGTAACCTAAAATGACAGTTCAGTCTCTAATCAATATACCTAGAACATATGAGAAAAGAAATGCCAAGGAAAGCAAAATGAGTTTTCTTTAGGAAATATTCCAACACTACACACTAATTTTACAGCTAATAACAATTCAGTCTTTATCACAGCTAGAAAAATACCTGATTAAAAAACATGTCACACTGTCCTCCCAAATTAGTCTTTTATCATTACTTACCAGTATACAGGGGTAAGACTGACTCATGAATTTCTGAATACATAATGATATTAAAAACTTTTGCAAATAACCTATTCTGCCCAAATCTAATCTTCTAATGTAGGAATGTTTAAAGATCACTGCTTTTTAGTTATTATTCTGAATATTCATGAATTTTGAAAACTGGAGAAAAATAAGAACAGTTTAAAAGCCCATACAAATACCCTAATACTCTTTTTCATTTGCCTTCAATAATTGGTCAAAACAGCTCTACAAACAAACTGTTCATTTAATCCATTTTCCTAATAAACAGATAAATAGGAAGCATATTTTCAAGTCTGATCTCATTTTTTTTAATAGTGTATTAACCTTTTCAAAGTAAATATCTACACAGATAATTTTGCAGGGCATTAGATGTGCACCTTAGGTGGCATACCTTGTTTTTTACAAGCAAATTCTTCTACAGTAGGTTAAGGCTGGCATCTCACGTTGACATAGCATTAGGTTTAGCTCAGTTAGTTAGAGCACAGTGCAAATAATGCCAAGGTCCTGAGTTTGATCCCCATATGGGCGACTCGCTTGAGGGCTGGACTAGATGACCTCCAGAGGTCCCTTCCAACCTTACCAATTCTATGATTTCTAAGACAGTCATGAGAGCAAAAAGGCTGTGAGATCAAAAACATATCTTTGTGCTGCATCCAGGGCAAGAGAGCAAGCCAAGCTCTAGAGCGGAGACATAAGGATAAGAAGAGCTAACACAATCACCTATTGCATCTCAACTAGAAATCTGTAATTGATGCTTAAGAAACAGTAACAATCCAGTTTTTAAGCTGCATCTCAAGTGATGGTGTGCATGTTCCTAATCTCTTTCAAAATAAATTCAAACAGGTAGGTTAAAAACACTTTTAATGTCAGTTTTAACCTAACTGTTTGTCTTTGTTCAGGAAGAAAACGTTATTGTACTTGGGCCAGTTATGGCTAAGGAGCAATTTAAAACTAATGGCCCTAGCTGTTTGCTAACACATCTCATCTGAGATACTCTATTGACAGCACCGGTGTGGATGGGCTAACACATCACATGTGAATGCAATTTTGGCAGATCAGCCATTCACTGGGCCCATATTTTACCAGAATCAGCTAACCTGACCAGGTCTATGACTCTGGTAGATAAAGAAAGGCTTTTCTGCTTGTAATAAACTGCTTGTTTTCATAAAGGTCTATATTATGTTAACTGTCATCATTTTTTTTTTTTTAATTGTAAGATGTATGACAATGAGATTTTTCTGAGTCTAGGGTACCTAAATAGGTTGTACTCTAATTTGGTGTGCACTGTATCAAAGAGGATTTTTTGAAGCCTCAAACTGTAGATTTTCTTGATTGCATTCACTTTTGACTGTGATGCAAATCTTTTTCCATTAGCACATGACAAAATAATTTAGGGTAAAATTTTAGCACTGCTGAAGTCACTGATATTTTGTCATTGATGTTAGCAAGACCAGATTTTAATCTAAATATTTTACAAATCAGCAGCAATCTCTCTTTACAACTAATGAAGTTATAACCTACACTGTGTGTCAGGTAACAAAGTGATATATACACCTGTAACTTTTTATTGCAATTCAGGTCTTTAAATGTATAATAGAAGCACAGAGATAAGTCATATTTCTGTCTAAACAAACCTTTTATTTCTGGAGAAAGAATGTCCAATGCAAATGCCAGATGGATTCCTCCTAGCCACCAAGATGGAATACTTTGTTTTCTGTGTAAGCATTCTACACCTTTTGAAAATACTCAAGTATTGGTAGAGTTCCTGCTGTATAATCCTTCAGCACTCACTATTTTCCTCCATTATATGCAATGCTGTATTCATAAACATGGCTAAACTCCAGAGTTGTGGTTCTTAACACTTTCCCTACCACATCTTTGTCACCTCTTGAAAGCAGGAGGGAGAAGGAAATTTTAAAGCCTAATTTCCTGACTTTTCCCAAAGTTCCTTGCAATCTGAATGTCAAGAAGGCATGTATTGATTTTTTCAACAATTTAGGCAGTGTTGAAATCTAAAGGTCAGCTTAGACACTCCCCTCCCCTCTAGACCCCCCCCCCAAAAAAAAAAAAATGAAATATGGAGCAGTATCTTCTGTTCCATGGCACTGTAGTCTTGTCCTTCAGAAAGGCTCAGTTTCCAGTGGAGTCACTTGTCTAAATCAGAGGCAGACTCTTCTTGGCTTTCTTGCTGCCTGAGGTGAGACTCATCTCCTCCAGCCTCAGTCTGAGACTCCATACCTCACATGATGAGGTATGAATGTTTATAATGTTAAGTTCAACATCTGAAAGTTAGTTTTCCAAAATTTCTTTATAGTCAGTAAAGAGAAATAAGTATTTCTAAGATATGAGTCATCTCATCCTACTGCAGACGTCTAAAATAAGTCATAGTAATTGTACCTGAAAGTGCCTATTTCTCACCAGTGATTATAAAGGAAGTCTTGAGTGAATAGCTCAGATGTAAATATCTGTGATGTAGGTATGTAAATTCATTGTGATAAATCTCATCTCATTTCAGTTTATGACAAGGTGTATGTGGTCACGGGTTGGGTGAAGAGCCAGACCAAAACCTGCAGAAAGTGCTTCTTGGAGTCTTTGGTTTAGCAGCCATGTTTGTCTCCAGCTGCAGCACAAGAGTGGTGGCACTGAGGTCCTAAACCACGACACATCGTGGCTCAGGCTGAGCACCATGTGCAGCAGGCACAAAGGGAAAAGGTGTGGATGCTTCAGTTGGAGTACAAGAGCTACACAAAAAGTGTTGCAGAGTGGGAATGGGAGTCTAAGGAATGAGTCTCGTCATCAGTGCATGTGATGTGACAATCAGGGTGCAAAATAGATTATTATTAGCAAAATATGGAAAATTTGGTGTGGGTAAGATGACTAAAAGGGAGAAAATAGGCAGAGAAGATAAGCTGCTTCTTATCTTCTCTGATAAGATAAGGTATCAGAGTTGGGTTCTGGGCACAAGTCTGTAGAGCCAGTACTATAAACAAGACAACAAGAAGGATCTCAAGCTGTAGGAAGAACCAGAAATGTCTAGACGGGTTAGGAAATAAACAAATTGTCGATTACAGGGTAATCCAAAATACTGCAGGTTATAAGAAAGAGATAAATGATCAAGATTCATTGTCAGTAGAACTATGGAGATCAGTGCTACCTGAAGAGGAGAAAATAAATGTAAAGTAAAATAAGAAGCAGATTTGTCATCAAGGATGTAAGTGGTGACGAAAGGAAGAATTTCAGCACTGCTACTTCAAACATTTTGTTGAGGGATGATGAGGCAGTTGATTATAGATGAGGAGGCTGACTGGACAGTAAAGAATTTTATAGCACAGAGGTAGGAATACAAAAAAAAGGGAAGGCAAGAAACGATGCTAAGCAATTGAAAAAAAGAGGCAATTAGAAGAAAAGGATAATTCTATGGACAGCATGTGGAGAAGAGGTGTGTATAGTGAAGTACAGGAAAATGAGAATATCACTGAAGAGGAACACTGAAGACAAGTGAATCCCTTGAAGCTAGATGTTGATATCTAGGCTAGGAAAAGTAAGCCATGTTCAGAGGAAAGACTGTCACTCTCTCTCCAATATCTGAGATTTTTAATGTTAGCAGGTAACAAAAGAGTCAGATGAAAATCAGCATTTTTCTTGTTGTTCTCAGTATTTACCCCCGATTTACTCCTTGAACCTGGCATACAACTCCTAACTTCAACAGTTCAGCATATTTTAAGAGCTTTCATGTAAAACTATGTGTGCACTTATGGGTGAAAGTGAGAGAGAAACTTTATGAAGGAATTGTGACACTGAAGTGGAAATATTCAGAACTTTTTTTCAACATTAAATAAGTTATTTCAAATAGTGTTCTCCAAATGTCTTTTTCTCTTGGCTCCTTGCCCTTGGAAATCTGCTCAGAAACAATTTCCTCAATGTATTGTTTTCTACAAACATAAAGTACAAACACTTAAGTAGTAAGTTTCTTTGCTATGTACTGTACAAGGAAAAAACAATACAAGAGTTAGAAGCCATTGTGTGTGGGGGGAAATGGTGAGTCACTGCCATGAGACAAAATTAAATTAGTTGTTACATAAGTTCATCATAATCTTCACTTCTTTGGCATCAAAGCTAGTGACTCAGTATTTGTTTATGGAAGGAGTTCATTACCATATAATACTTGGCAGTCATCAAAGATGGTTTATATTATATATACTACATCTATTTTTATAGATCTCTAATAGACTACTGCATATATATTTCCTTCATGAATAGGTATATGTAATGACACCCACTGTGATTCTGCCTTTGAGTCATCATTCTTTTCAAGTATGTGCTGAGAAGTTTATAGTTTCACCTAAATTCATATACAAATATCTTACAGGTTTTGGAGCAGAAATAAGGAGAAAAATATATGACTGAGCTGTCTATCAAGAATATAAGTCCATATTTCTCTTCCAAAAATATGAAATAATGGATCAGAAACATTTCTTTTTCATAGCTATGTATCAATATGTTAAAAGTCAAAACATTAAATGTGAATTACTAAAGATGCTACTTATCTGATGATAAGTTCTTGATCAGGAATTCAAGCAAGACACTAATTGGGTTTATTGGAAATTGATAATTTCCAATAAACCAATGTATTTGATGTGCTATTTAGACTCAAAACAGTTTTAATATAGTGAAGTTACTCTGGAAATCAATAAATGCACTGTTCAGCTCCCTCCTCTCGCTTAGAATATAGCACTCCTGAAGTCTGTTGGATTGTGACTGGAGTTTCCACCTCCACAAAAACCCTGGCCAGATCACCAATACTGTGAAAATTCAAAGATTTGATCCCATCTGTAACCTACCAAATTGTTTCTCCAGAAGCAAAGGCCAGTGTCCAACAGAGGGTTTTTTGATTCCTAGGATCATGCTCAGATTCTGCCTACCTGCTTGTCCATAGTAATTCCTTTTATCAAGACACAGCACCCTCCCTATTCACCCCCTCTGCACTGGCATTCTGAGACTTTAATTTCCGCTTTGACCACGCATGGAATTGCATACACTTGGATGTAGAGCCACTCTTCTTCAGGCTCCCAAATTCTTTTCCTTTTCATCAAGAGCATAAATATCACAGCCTTCAAAAGATGTAAAACTCCATGGAATATGACAAAAATGCAAATTAAGGTCTGTTAAGAATACATTAAAGAAACATCTTAAGAATCTCCTGCCTAGATTTATTACTAAACATAAACCATAGCTGAATCACTAACAATTGAGGAAGGATTAAAAAAAAAAAGAGAGAATACAGTGAATTTTGTTCCAATGTATAGAATGTGTCTACACGTAGCTACTGAGGTATAGATACTGTGCTATAGCTATGCCAAGATAGCTTCTCCATGTAGATTGGACTCTGTATTTCTTCCTTTTTTCTGAACAACATAAAACTGACACCGTTTTCTGCAAGCACCATGGAAGGAAGCACATATTCAGAAGGAATGTGAGGATTGGTCCAGAGCCCACTAAAGTCAATGAAAGTCTTTCCATTGACTTAAATGGGCTTTGAATCAGACCCTAAACGAAGAAGGATCTTGGAGTTCTCGGCTAAGGAAATCATTCCATTGGGAGTGGCATGGAAAAACACATGGAGGTGAGAGCACTTCAGGAAAACAAAAGGAGCTGAAAACTTGGCACTAGTAGCGTTAGGAGTGCTTCAGTCTTTTAGGAGGTTGTAGAAAAAGATGGGCTTTCTCTGATGTGAACTCACCCCCCTCAAAGTAGACTTATTTATTCATGTGTCAGAAACATACCAAGTGCATATGAGAATAATGTCCTGGTTTTCTTCTGTCATTTGTGCTCGACTTCAAAACTGACTATCACAATGGAAATGACACAGTGTTGTCAACTCCTCCCAGAGTGTCACCTAATTTATCACAGGCAGTTTCACAGAATTAGTTATCCAACTTTTCCATTTCTTTCAATTCCATAAGAAGTAAAAATTCCCCAGGGCCCCCAGTGTCCCCACATGGCCTCTCTGGACAGATCATTATCCAGAACTGACTGTTTTATTAGCTGCTGAGTTTTCGGATCACATAATAAGCACTTCAGAAATCTGCAAATAGTGCTTGTATGTAAGCGTGTGTGAAAAGCAGCTGCCAGGTGAACTGAAGAGAGAAATATTACAAGGAATCAATATTTTAGAGAAAATTAAGATATTTAAAATTGCACTGATACTGTTTTGAAGCAGAAGATAAATGGAAAACAATGGTTAGACACAATTAAAGCAGAGGAAAAAAAATCCTTTTCATTTAGATTAATGCAGAACATCTGCCTATTCAAAAAATACCACAGAAAAAAGTGAAAACAAAAAGAATTAAAAATAAAATTAGACAAGAAATGAACATAAATATATAAACTTGGGCTAGATAAAGAAAACAAATCAGATCAAAGTGAAGCTTTTGAACAATAAATGCAGTCATGCACATTCTTATCTTGGAGAAGCAAATCCAAAAGAGCAGCCAATGTTATTGGCTCCTAGGGTACTCTGCAAAATTTTGCAATTGGTCCCTTAAGATGGTTCTGCTTTTCAAATAGCATTTCTGTAGCTGTGCTCTGTAGAAGAGATTTGGATGCTGAAGCATTCACTGGACTCCAAATTTTCTATCCTGGTATAGATTAAGTGTGCTGTAGAGACAGAGCAGGCATGCCAACTAGCCCTCTTTTACAGCATGCTTCATCTTTTAATTTAAGAAAGACTTAGTGACTTGTAAGATTTAACTGTGAGGCATGAGCAAGAAAAAAATTACTCCCTTCTGCCATCAGCACTATACAGTATAAAAAAATCCAGAGGTGAAGCATATTACTGCTTTTGTGGATTGGTTTTCTTTTATTTTTTTATTTTGAAATATTCACTTTTAGTATGTTAAATATTTTCAAAGGGAGGAGAACTGAAGGAAAATATTTACATTGGTTTCAGAACATATAGTTTTATCTTCCTTTCATAAAATGAGAGTAATATTGCCCCAGAATTTGCCAACACGGCTTGAAGTGCTTAGCTTATCCACAGAAGCTGCACGTGGGTATCATTGTGCTGCTCTTCTCATGATCTCCCTGCAGCATTCTGCACCTCAGAGCAGGACGGGCCTTGTCCGGGAACAGCGAGAGCTGGCTGTTTCCCAAGGAAAGGTGAGCAGGGAGCAGAGGGCAATGATAAGGCAAAGGCAAGCAATGACCTCAGCCTCAGCTGAAAAGCAGCTCCCAGGGGCTGGGAGGGACAACTGTCACTTCTTGCTTTCTTCCCAACAGCTCTTACCAGTGGAGGAGCTGACCTTGCACTCAGCAAGCTAAACATCTAAACTTGGCCAGTTAAGAATGGAGATGACACTCCGGGCCCTGACAGACTGTCGAGAGTGCAAACAGTGTTTTTGTTTATCCTGGGACAAACCTGCCCCTTACTGGGTACTCTGAAGGAAAGGAGATATGTGGGCTTGCTGCCCCTCAGTAAGGCATTGCTAGTGACTCCTTCATTGTACAAAGGAGACTCACTGCCAAGCAGGGAAGTTTCTGCTGTCCGCTTCTGCCACTAGCTGTCCTGGCCTTGCACTAATCTCAGTCCAAAAGTACTAATGGTCCAAAATGACTGAAAGTCTCAGACAAACAGGAATGTATTTCATGTCTGTTTCTGATGTGACAGATGGATTCCTTCTCAATCTCCTTATTTTGCAGAGTTCTGAGGTTCAGGGTATCTCTTTTAAGGTGTCTCTCTAAAAGGTAGTCTCACTTTGGAAAACTCCAAAATTCAACTGAAAATCATCTTTGTTTCCCTGGACTCAGATTCTGTGTTTCTAAAATTCTTCTGTTTTGTACATCTATATACAATTGAGAAAGTAAACCAGGCTTGTTGGCATGGGCATATTCTAAATGCCAGTCTTTTTTCTAAGTCAAATCAAGGTTTGCCTTTGTGCAGAAGAATATACTTATGCCATTATACTCCTCACGAACAAATATTAACTTCCTAGGTTTGGGCTTATGTTGCCTTAGATTTGTGAGCTAAATTGGAATGAGGAACTCTCAGTGTAAAGCAGATCAGTGAAAAGAGAGAATCACTGAACGAGTATTTCTCTCCATGTGTGGTGAATTCTTGCTTTGTCCTTTCTCCAAGACCAGTGGAGGATTCATAGTGTACTGGAGCAAAACTCCTTTTATTTCTTACCCCACCTGATCTTCTGGGGCATGGGATGAGTGGTTACTTGTACAGGAGTGAAAGACTGTCTTTTAAAAGAAATACTCTTTGTCTCTTGGACAGGTCAGTCTGCCTGGTCCCAGATGAATTCTTAATGGACACATCAATGTCTCATTGACTCCCCTGGAAATAGATTCATAATCATAATGCTCACTCAGCCTCCTGGGGGTCATTTGTCTAAATGCAGAAGTCTACAAAGTGGAGCTCAGTTGTTCAGACTTCCTGGAGAGGAGATACTACCTCCTGGATTACAATTATCTCATCTTAAAGACTGTACTAAAAGAGATCTGATCAATCATGTCTTGCTTTTCTCTACTGCCTGTAAAAGAAGCCCACAAGGTCTATACCATATTTACCTAAAGATGAGTGAATAGAATCTCACCATAAGCATCTACTAGGATGAGAGTCGTAGCTACCACACAAGTCAACCAGGAAGTGGATGGGGATGTATCATTTTGATCATAGCTCATAACTACTAGGCTGCCCTGGATTTATAGGTGCAACAGATGGATGAAAGGCTGCAGGCTCCCTGAAATCCTTTCTGTCATTCTTCTCTCTTACCATTGTATTTCTTACTGGGTTTCACTATAATTAAGTACTTTTTCTAGCAGGACAAACATTTATAGGAATCTTCAATTTAGCAGATGATTGGAAATAGCCATGTCTGGGAGAAATTTTCATTATTTAAACAAAACAGGGTTTGAATCCCTCATGACTTAAATCTAGCTGCCCTGATATAGACTGTCATCCTGGATGATGAGTGTGTGTACATGCATATTTGTTTATTTATTTATTAGTCAGAGCCAAGTATTGACATTCTAAGATCTTGGCTGGTCAGATAAAAATCTCCTTCTTTGTAAAGACTGGCCATTTCTCAAGCCACAGGAACTTTAAAAAGTTTCCTGGCAGACACTGAGCAAGCAGGTTGAAGTGGGCAGCATGATGAAAAGGGAGACCACCCTTTTAATCCTACAGGTTACTGAAATCCACAGTAAGTTTTTGTTTTGCTCATTGCTTGTTTGTTTATTTTATTCTGTTTTTCCAATCTGGTCAAAATGCATTACAGAATCTGCAAAGAAAACATCTCAAAAGCACCATGTGCAATATATATATGTGTGTGTGTATATATATATATATATTAAGGAAAGCGTTACATATTCCTCATTCTGGTGGATACAATGGTTGCATTCACACCTGCTCCATGGTTACACTGGCCTCCAAGTTGAAACCGATTCAGCCAGTGGCCTCTTACTGGACTTCCGTGGAGATCTTTCTTTGCAGGCTTGAGCTCAGATCAGACCTGTAAAATCCTAGGATTGTATGAGACTAGCTGAAAAGAGATGTGGATTTTAAGGGAATAAAACAGAAAGGTTCCCTTGCACCTCCATGATGTGAGGGCTTCTTGGTGCCTGTGCCAGTAATAGCAGAAGTTGCTCAGGAAGGACTTGCTGAAGAGAAGAAACTGTGCTGCCAAAGAATGAGTCCTTTCAAAGTGAAGCGCAGTGCTCTGGCCAGGCTTCCTGCTGCTTCTTGTACGTGTTGGGTCTGCTTACCTTTTTACATTATATATCAAAAGCACCCTCATTAAGCCACCATTAGCAGAGGGGCATGTACCTCCAAGAACCTGATGTGAGGCAGAGGCTGTGAAAGGCAGCTGTGACTTCTGAGCTGCACCCAGGACAGCAGTGTCATTTGCCTGTGCAATTAGAAGGCTTTTTTGCCACTTTGTTGAAGAATGCCATGTTGTGTTCATTTTTCACATCTGAGGATCAGTCCCAGAGGGGCATGTTGACCCTCGTAGGGTTGGGAGATGGAGCTACACCAGCCTGTGCAGCAAGGCCCTGTGACGGAGGTAATCAAGACAGAGCGGGGTGAGACGTTTCTCTGTACATCTGCAAGCAGTGTTGTGCAGAGGCCCCAGTCCAGGTCAGAGTCCTGAAGAGCTGCAGTAACAAGGCAGCATCTAGGCTAATCAGTCCTGCTTTGGAGCATTTCCCCTAGTCAAAATGAAACCTTGGAACAATTTCTGCTGAAGGTAACTCATTTCCACCTCATTAACTTCCACTTAGACATAGGCTTTTATAAAACGGAATAGCTTTCCGATTAGTCTCACCTGGCAAATCCTAGGACTTTGAATGCATTGAAGAGTGGGGGGAAGAGGGGAAATTTATACTTAATCATAATTAATGGACACCTTTTATTCCTCTTTTTCCTCAATATTATTTTACTCACTTTTTTATTTGATTTTCTTTTCCTTTAGAAACTTCCTTTTCTCTCTCTTATCAAGGATGTAGTAGCAAGGTCATATCTTCTACTGCAGAAGTCCCAAAATTGCCTGTTGCAAAATTTGTGGCTATCAAAAGCACTGTCCTAGGGTCAAAATCCGCCCCCCCTCACTTGCATCCTTTGGAATCAGATTTGTTCAGATTCTGCAGGGGAGATCCCTGCTCCAAGACACGGTCCTCTAAATAAACAAGTGATGGGAGAAAGCATAGAGAAGTGTAAGAGAGGGACTTTGCCAGTCACAAATGTGGTAAAGAGCAGGGCTCCCATGAACTACGCATCAGATTTCTGTTGTGCTGTGGGCTGAAAAGCTTATGGAGTAGAGAGAAATTCACAACTCAAATTTTAGGCAGCGAGGTCCCTGATCTCTTCATGTGGGGGCAGGACTATGCTGAGCACTTGGCTGTGTCCCTGGTGAAGTAACTAATCCTGCATCCTACTTCCCCCATAGCCATAGAAATGGACTGTGGCATGGGAGATACACCTGCACTGCTTGTGCATGACATGGAGTTCAAGTTCAAGCACCAGCCAGCAATGTGCCCTTGTGGCCAAGAAGGCCAATGGTATCCTGGGGTGCATTAGGAAGAGTGTTGCCAGCAGCTCGAGGGAGGTGATCCTGCCCTTCTACTTAGCCCTGGGGAAGCCTCATCTCGAGTACTGTGTCCAGTTCTGGGCTCCCCAGTACATGGAGCTGCTGGAGGGAGTCCAGTGTAGGGCTATGAAGGTGATTAGAGGCCGGGAGCCCCTAATCTTATGAGGCTGCAAGAGCTGGGCCTGTTTAGCCTGGAGAAGAGAAGACTGAGAGCAGATCTTCTCAATGTCTACAAATATCTTAAGAGAGGGTGTCAAGAGAGTGGGGCCAGACTCTTTTCAGTGGTGTCCAGCAACAGGACAAGAGGCAGCAGGCACAAACTGAAACACAAGAAGCCCGAATATAAGAAAGAACGTCTTTCCTGTGAGAGTGGCACAGCACTGGTGCAGGCTGCCCAGAGAAGTTGTGGAGTCTCCTTCTCTGGAGATATTCAAAACCCACCTGGACATGATCCTGTCTAACATGCTCTAGGTGACCCTGCTTGAGCAGGGGGGTTGGACTAGATGATCTCCAGAGGTCCCCTCCAATCTCAACCATTCTGTGATTCTTACCATATATACTTAAAGCTTATCCCCCAGTAATAGTACAGAGCACATTGTGTTTTCATTAATTGGGAAAAAAGACACAGTCAGGCTCAAGCTCTTGTTAGCTGATGGAATGCTAGCTAACTTCTCATGCTTTACTAGAGGGATATTAAAATTCTGATTAAAAGTAGAAAAAATGACAACATTCAATGCAATTTGACACACTAAGGGAGAGAGCAGCCTTTTTGATATAGTAAGACTTACAAACAGTATTGCTGGTGAAAACATACTTGCGGATTAAAAATGTAAATCATTACACTCAGCACAAATTTTATTAGTCACAACCCTATACCCTGAGCAGTGAGTGCTAATTCCAAACTCTTCCCACAAACATGCTGTGCATGTACAAGGCTTGTGCAAAGCTTCTACTATGACAACCTAATTCCTGGCTTTCTTATGGCTTTATCTCAATGATTATTATCTCGTTCTGTGTTCCCATGCTATTCAGTCCCATGAAACCTACAAAAACAAGCCTATCGGAGGAGAAACACAGGATAAACTGAGGATATTTCAGATGCAATAAGTACCATAAAAATCAAGACTAATACACTAGTGATAATGAGGATGGTGCTCAGTCTGTGCTCATAGAGCAAGGACTTGTGTGAAAATTTGGCTATGAGGAAGTCAGTGAGACTTTTGCCATTGAAAGAATGACAATTTGACCCAAAGTCTCTAATGTCACTGCTCAGAATGAGGCATGAGCATTATGACTTTCCTCTGCCTCATCAGCTGTTGCAGTGAAAATTTTTCACGAATCTTCATTTTGGAAACTGGTTTTGCAACAAAAGTAATTAAGAACTGCTATGTGGGCTCCTTAGTAAGCATTCTGCAACCATGGCCTGACGCATGTCTATGCAATGGAAGCTTTAAAAAACTAAGAAGGAAAAATGAAGAAACACTGAGCTGTACAAAGCTGGTCTGTCTCTAAACTGGCCTGTCTCAGGCTCACCCATAAACCCTCAGAAGGGCCCACCAGAAAACCAAAACCCATCTGCATTCCTAACCAGCAACTTCAGCAATATAATTTCTCTATTCTTTATTTTATTCTTTTTGATTAATGCATGATATTTATTCTTCACCCCACACAGGAGCGTCACCTACTTTCCAAAGTTCTCCAAATGATTTTAAAAACTCTTGGATATAAATCAACAAAATTTTTCACATGACTGAAATAAGGCAAGATTTTTATATAACCTGGCAAAACTGGATTAAAAGTCTACTACAACTGTTACAGCTGTTATGGTGAACTCTAGTTACCTTGAATAATGTTGCTGATAAAGATATATATAGAATACACTGTTTGTGGCAACTTGCAAGATAATTCTGGAAGAGATTTTGGTAGATATAAAAATAGTTTCATCAAAGGTAACAGAAATCCATATTCCTGAATCTTTGAAATTGTTGAGAAAACTTCTACCCTTAGTAAGCTCCATTGCTTGAGCTGGGCAATGGCTAGGGGGAACTGCCACTATCCAATAAACTTCTCCTCAGCCAACTCACAGAAATAAAGGACGGGGCAAATCAGTGCATGTCCTGACTAAGGAACAGCTCTTGGTGCTGACTTGATGGCTCCCCCAGCAGCAAAGGAGCAGGAAAGCTCCTAAGTGGATCAACAGTCTGAAGGAAATTTTTCCCCACATTTCTGAGTTGAAAAAATAAATTGAACAATTCCAAGAACCCTCTTTCTTACCAGAGCATTATATTCTTACAAAGATATATGGCAGGCTACATTTTCCAATTAAAAATTCCATCTCTTGTTCACTTCACTGACTCAGATTGATATAGGTTTTGCTTATAAAAAGGGGGCTACATTAAATTAGAATATTTGCATGCATTTGAAATATTTGGGCTCATTAAGTTAAACAGTTTGCTTTGTCAGGTACCAGATTTTAAAGAAAAGGTGGAAGAATCTTCAATTTACTTAAAAAAAAGAAAAATACAGTAAGTAAAATATATTTCACACTTAGGGATAGTATACCACTAAAAATGCCGTTCATAATTAGAATAAAAATTCTAATTTCTCAGAGAAATAACTAACCTTCAGACCTCCTCAAACATTATCTAATACTTCTGTAACAGTCTTAAGATCAATATGTAAACAGAATGATGATTGAGCTGTAACAGCCTATAGCATATCCATATACAGGTATGGCATTGAGCCCATACATAAACATATACCACGTTTATGTTTATGTTTTATTGGTTATGTTTATGTTTTATTAGAGCCTCTTGAACTTGTGTCAATATCACTGCAATGCTGTTTGAGAGAAAATAAATTTCAGTGTTCTGACAATGTCTCCTTTTCTAGATTTTCAGAGTGGAGTATTCACTTTTTCATTTTGTAAGATTTTTATTTGTTTTGTTTTGTCTTAAGTTGTTTTGAGCTTTCTTTCTGTTGTTCTTAAAAAAAAAAATATTGGAGGTACCAGGCTGAAATTAAAATTAATTTCCTTTGACCTTTTTTCCGTCAAATTCATTTCTCAGAGATTTAAGGAAATTTGAGGGTTTCATGCAATTTAAAATAGACTAGATTTTCTAAATCCACGGAATCCCTGGTATTTCTTACATCCAGATGGTTTCAGTGTGTGTGTGTGTGTTTGTGTGTGTGTGTGTGTATACATATATATAGATATATAAAAACAAATACAAAGACAAGCCAATGAATACACCATTAATCATCTTCTCTCTAGAAATACAAATTACTAAATATTGGTTTGTATTACTGTTGCACTTGACTCTTCCTGCTATTCTACTCTGCTGTACTACTACTCTTGTGAATTTTATTGCATGTCTGTTAGGCCTTCCAAACCAAGGAATAAATTCTCCCAAACTGTCTCAAACTGTCTGACATTTTAAAGTGCTAACATATTTGAAATAGTTTCCTATATCCTGTGCCCCTCCTCATTTTATTTCATGTCTATGTCTGCTGCTAATTAAGACCATCTTTTTTTCTTCTCTTTTGCTTTATATTTGGAGATTTTGCATTTAAACTGTATGTATTAACTTTCTCCAAAAACTTTCTGTTGTACAATTATTGATTTTATTGCCAGTCGGGCTAATTTGACTACATATGCTTTTTTCCCCTCTAGTAAAGGTTTGGGGTTTTCTAACTGAAACTATGAATAAAGGCTGGTTTAAATTTAGAGTGAGGTAACAGACATTCATTTTGTTTGGTTGACCCATAAATGTTGCTTAAAGATTTATTTCAATGCTTCCCTTTTGGATCATGCATTTTATAAGCACTGTGCACATAACTTTGTTAAGAAACAAATTTCATTCTAAGATTTTGTTATGATTGGCATCTTTAAAATAAAATCCTTGATACATTATGCTGGTGCTTCCTCAATATCATATTTTAATGAAAATTCAGCTTAAAATGTTCTCACTGAAAAAAAAATACAATGGTAAAAAAATGAAGAAGTAATATAACAACCTAAGTAAAAAAAAAATAGGAATTCCAAGAAAAATATAAATTCTTAGACTCAGTGGCACTTTTTTTCAGCAAAAAGAATCTTCTTCATTCTTGAGCTTGCAGAGCTGTCTGAATATTTATCTTGGTTCGCATGCCTCTTTACACTCCGCAGTATAGATTGGCTGTCTCAGTGTCTATAGCTCTGCCCTTTACAAGAACTGTACTATTTAGCTGGAGCAGTGGAAAGATGCATAAGAATATTTTGAGTCTGAAAGCATCATTCAGTCCTCCTCTCAATCTGCTTATGTAACTTAAATATTTTTAGTGCCCAGGAGTTCAAAGCTGCTAATGTGTTGTGTTTCTGAATGACAAATAGAACACGCTAAAAACAGCATTACACTGTTTTTTCAAGAAATTTTCAGGGATATTCATGCAGCTCTATGTGAAACTCTACCCTCCCTTTAGCCATCCAAGTATTTCCCTCCTTGTACAGAGGCCTGAATGATTCATTGTACCCAGGTTCTCTATTCACGGGTAGGTATGAAGCTGACGTGACTGCACAAAGCAGCCAGCAAACAGAAGCTCATCTCAGGCTGAGAATCTGAGACACCTCGCAGCAGCCATGGAAAAGAAACATTCCTTCGCATGATTTATTAGTGATACGAGGTCTTGAAGGCTGACCGAAGTGGCACCCATTTTTCTCTGTAAGGCGTCTGAATTGCATTGTTCTCATCTGTGGCTGCAGCCAAGGAATTTTTCACCAGGAGATATACAGTGGGAACAGATCTGCAGATTGATTGAAAACGTAAATAATTTCATGAAGCTGAAGTATTAAAGTGACCTATTTTAGAAGAGACGCGTTTGCTGAAAACCGGGAGACGGAGCAGAAAAGATTACATTTTCTCAGCCCTATAACTTTACCTAAGCCAATGAAATGCACATATTTGGCTCATCCCTCAGACTGAATTAATTCAAGGGCAGAAATAAGAAAATGGTTTACACTTGTGAAACATTGCCCCACATCTCACCTAACTTCAGCAACCCAAATGCTAATTTCCAAGTTCAACCCACTCAACGAGGCTCTGTCCTCAGATGACCAAAGGAAGTGTGCACCTCCACAGGTGTCCATCTTGGATTCCTGTCTTAGGATGAGATGAGTCAGCCCTGAAGATTAACCTCTGTCCTCCCTGACTATAGGGGAAGTAAAGATGACTAAGCAAGCCAGACTCTTAACTTTCAGATAGCCACAATTATGTGAAATGAATGTCCACCTGTTCTGCCCATTTCTGGGATAGGGTTGGGGGCGGGGGGAAGGGTATGACCAGGCAAAAAAATAAAGGAGACTACAAAAATAAGGAGGTATGCTTTGAAAAATCAGAGCTATGTCAAAATGAGGAAAACAGAAAGAACCATAAATTCTGGTAGACTAAATATAAAATCACAATATGGCATGCCAAAGAAGTGCCTGAGGAATAACCTGAAAAAGGCATAAAAACTTATAATAAATCTTTCTCAAACATATCAGAAATATGAACTTTGCAAGAGAAACTGTAAAATCAAAAGGAGCACTCACAGAAGACAAGGTTATAGCAGAAAAAACTAAACTATATATATTTTAATATAGGTTCACTGTAGGGGAGCTTGAGAGAAACATTATGGAGGACATATCAGAAGTTCTGTCTGAAATTGAAATTCTCATTGAAGGGATTATAAAACAAATCACCAGGACTGGAGTTTTATAGTGACTAACATATGAAATAGCTGAATCACTAAGTGTTGATTTTAACCCTATACTTAAAACTGCATCACTAACAGGTTAGCAAGTGATAGACTAGTTTTTAAAAAGGATTCCAGATTGAATGCAGATGACAAAATCTGATTTTCATGTGGGGAAAATTAACATAAGCTATAATAAAGAATAAAATTAGCAGAAACTTAGAAAAATACAATACTCTGAGAAGATCCAAAAATCTTTGCTGTTAATATTAACTTATTCTGATCAGTAAAGACAGTGATGTGAATAGATGCAGAAGCACTTTATGATATTGAGTGACTGAGATGTAAAACAATAGATGGGCCTCAGTGTAGGGAGATGCAATGATGTGATGCACACAACCCCAGTTTTACATACAGAACGATGGGTTTTAATATGACTATTACTTCTCAGAAATGAGAGGATGAGATTATGATGGTAGATCCATGAAAACTTTAGCTAAGTGTTCCACAGAAAAGAAACTCAAAAGCTTGGAATTATTAGTGAAGAAATAGAGAATAAAAGAGAGAATGGCATCATATCATTCTATAAATCCATTCTGGTTATCTTGAGCATTGTCTACTACTCTAGCATCCTCAGTTGAGAAGGATCCTGGAGAACTGAAAGAGTAACAAATAAAGACAAGAATTGTAATCAGAAGAATGGAATACATTTCTGGAAAAGAGATGACCTGAGGACATGAGGCCTATCGAATTATAAATGACATAGAGCAGGTGAACAGAAAATGATTGTTCACTGGCTCATCTCATAAAAGAATTGGAAGAGTAAAATGAAGATAACTTTCATACTCAAAAAGACACCAAACAATCTTCAAACAATAGAGAGTAACACTCTTGTGTTACTTGCTGTGGACACCAAAGATATGCAGAAAAATACCCTCAAAATATTAATGGGAAAAATATTTGGGGCAATTAAATTCAAAGACACCATGTATAACTCCAGAAGTCTTTAAGTTACAAATTGCTGGAGGCCATGAAAGAGTACTAGAGGAGCATTAATATGTATTTGCCTCATTTTCATAGTTCTCCTTACGATTCTGCCATTTTTCCTTTTCAGAGCCTGGGAACTGAGGCAGATGAAGTTTTAGTCTGATATAGTTCAGCCATTCCTCTCTATGTAGCAGGCTGCCAGTAAGATCTATCAGAAAGATAACAAAGGATGGTTCTGTATTTATTGTATTGTACTTATTGGTCACTGTAACATGCCATCCAGTTGATCAAAAAAAATACATATTTTATTTTTATCTATCCGAGATGTTTCTGTTCTGTGAAATAAAACAAATGAGATCTGCTTCAAAAATGAAACTAACCTTGGACATTACTGGAAAACAAATTGCAAGGAATTAGACTCTGGAATGAAGAGGTTGTTTTGCACAACAAATTGGCCATATGACATAATGCTCATATGGCATCCATGCAGTGTTTACACACCAACATACAGAAGGAAATTCTCTGAGCCACATTCATCAGTTTACGTGGCAAAGAAGTAAGGCCATCTGGTGACCATGTACTTACACTATACGACTAAACTGTATAGTGCTCAGAGGGTTGTGATCAGTGGCGCAGAGTCTAGTTGGAGGCCTGTGGCTAGTGGCGTCCCCCAGAGCTCAGAACGGGCTCCAGTCCTGTTCAGCTTATTCATCAGTGACCTGGATGAGGGGACAGAGTGCCTCCGCAGCAAGTTTGCTGGTGATGCCAAGCTGGGAGGAGTGGCCGATACACCGGAGGGCTGTGCTGCCACTCACAGGCTGCAGAGATGGGCAGAGAGGAACCTCAAGAAGCTCAACAAAGGGAAGGGCAGAGTCATGTCACACAGGAGGAATAAGCCCAGGCACCAGGACACGCTGGGCGCTGACCTACTGGAGAGCAGCTCTGTGGAGAAGGCCCGGAGAGCCCTGGTGGACAACATGTTGATCATGAGTCAGCAATGAGCCCTTGTGGCCAAGAAGGCCGATGGTGTCCTGGGCTGCGTTAGAAAGGCTTTTGCCAGGAGGTGGAGGGAGGTGATGCTGCCCCTCTGCTCAGTCCTGGTGAGGCCACACTTGGAGTACTGTGTAACTGGATCTCTCCCTCACTCCTTATTCAAAGCAAGCTTTATGGCTCCAAATACAGGAGTACCTTCTTTCTTGAAAATTTACTACTCCTTTTCTAGAAGCTTGTGCTGCACCTGGCCTTTAGAACCATTTACTGGAACTCAGGTCAATGCAAGTTGAAGATGTTCCTTCTAGATACAAGAGCACTTGCAACCCAGTCCACATAAACATCTGATACCTATACATATCCATGGATATATGCTTATACCTTTTTTCTAGAAAAGGAAAACACCAGAAATCTCAGCATCTTACCTAGATACCTGGCTGAAAAAACTTGAGGTCAGCACAAAATATAATGCAACTGAAGTAGCAAAAGAACAACCAAGGATCATTTGAGAGGTTAAATGTGTCTAGATGAACTCAGCCTAGATGTATTCCTGCCTTGTATTCCTGGCAAAAAGGGGGAAAATAACAAAGATTATGTCCATCAAATATGCCAACAAGCAATTGACCTTCATCTCTTTGAACAAGAACTAAAAATTCTAGTCCAGATCTTATATCTTAGCTAAACTGGCTAGTCTGGTATTAACAGATGATTTTTTCTTGATCCATACTCTTCCGTCTCCTCAGTGGATAGCTCAGAGGTGCTCCTGGTATTCTTTTAGAAGTACAAAAGCTCAAATATTGACAAATGTATGGAGTAAAATAAACAGCCCTTAAAAACATAAAAGTCCATCTCCCCCTCCACCCCCAGTTGAAGCTGTACAGTATTGGTTTATTGGAGTGAAATAATGCAATGTGCCATCATTTTTACTCAGACTGAATTCACAAGAAGTAATGGGGGAAGTACAGAGGTGTTCTTTGCAAGCAGTTTATCTTGCTGTCTTTGAGAAATGAAATAGGTAAATCTTTGCCTGATAGAGATGCAAATAAACAAAGCACTATCAGGAGACATTTTTACCCAGATCTGAGCTGTGGTTGCCGTTCAAGTCCCCATAGTGTGGAGACTAGATTCGGAGTTGGAGTGTTTATTTCCACAGAACTACTCCGTTCCACAGCTCAAATAAGCTCAAGACTTCTATGTGTGAACACAAATGTTTTAACACTCCTTGGAGTCCAGGAGCTCTGTTTGTTAACACAGACAAAGCAAAGTGAAGAAAAACAATACATAGTGAAGATGAAAGGAAAGTATAGAGAAAGAGAGAGAGAAAAAAAAAAACTAGCAAAAATACAACAAAGAGATGGGAAAGGAAAAGAGAATTTCTTGCCAGAGCATTTCACTGCAAAATTTGAAGAAAGTGGAAAATATGAAGAAAAGCAAGAAATAAAATGGAGTAAAAGCATGCTGTAGGCTTACCCCCCCCAAACACTGATTGAGGGTTTCTATTAGCCTCAAAGCAATATTATGCACACATGACCATTTTTGTCATAACTAGGAACATTCCTAGTCATGTGCACATAAGTTTATATCAAATTTCCCAGCACATCAATCTATCTTTACCTGAATCACAAAAATCACAGAAAGACTGAGGCTGGAAAGGACCTCTAACAATCATTTAGTCCAAACGCCCTCTTTAGAGCAGGGACACGAAGAGCACATTGCCCAGGATCCAGTCCAAACTACTTTTGTGTATCTCCAGGGATGGAGACTCCACAGCTTCTCTGGGCGTCCCGTCCCAGTGCTCAGTCACTCTCACACTGAAAAAGGTTTTTGTTATGTTCAGATGGAGCTTCCTGTACCTTAGTTTGGGCCTGTTACCTCTTGTCCTATCACTGGGAACCACTGAGAAGTGTCTGGCCCTGTCCTCTTTACACCCTCCCTACAGATACTTTTACACACTGATAAGATCCCCCCTCAGCCTTCTCCTCTCCAGGCTAAACAGGCCCAGCTCTCGCAGCCTTTCCTCATAGGACTGATACTCCAGTCCCTTAGTCATCTTCGCAACCCTATGCTGGACTTCATCCAGTAGCTCCATGTCTCTCTGGTACTGGGGACACAGTACTCCAAGTGTGGCCTCACCAGGACTGAGCAGAGGGGCAGCATCACCTCCCTCCACCTCCTGGCAAAAGCCTTTCTAACGCAGCCCAGGACACCATCGGCCTTCTTGGCCACAAGGGCTCATTGCTGACTCATGATCAACATGTTGTCCACCAGGGCTCTCCGGGCCTTCTCCACAGAGCTGCTCTCCAGTAGGTCAGTGCCCAGCGTGTCCTGGTGCCTGGGCTTATTCCTCCTGTGTGACATGACTCTGCCCTTCCCTTTGTTGAGCTTCTTGAGGTTCCTCTCTGCCCATCTCTGCAGCCTGTGAGTGGCAGCACAGCCCTCCGGTGTATCGGCCACTCCTCCCAGCTTGGCATCACCAGCAAACTTGCTGCGGAGGCACTCTGTCCCCTCATCCAGGTCACTGATGAATAAGCTGAACAGGACTGGAGCCCGTTCTGAGCTCTGGGGGACGCCACTAGCCACAGGCCTCCAACTAGACTCTGCGCCACTGATCACAACCCTCTCAGCTCTGCCTTTCAGCCACAGCTGAAGACCTAATGATAAATTTTGTTGAAAATGCAGAAAACTTATGGAAGTTATTATCTTTATTATCAAATTAAAGGCCAAGGAAAGAGACAATCCTGTAGGAACTGAGAATAGCAGGTCTTAATAACGTTCTGAAATAAGCAAATGAGATTGTTCATCAATGGTGTAAAGGGCCAGGAAAAGCCTGTTCCTGTAATTAGACACTTTACAGCTCTCATTTATTCCCTCTGAGAGAAGGTTTTGTGGGGTATTTGTTTTTTACCCTTGCTTCCAAGATTTCCACATTTAACACTGCAGAGATGACTATTTTTTAAGATTACAGGTATCTATTTTGTTTTGCTCCTGAATGGAATTATGTATAATATCTGTTATATTAAAAATAGGACAATTGTTTTACCAAATGTTAAACAAACTAATGTTTAAAAAGGCTGTTAACAGTTGCAATCAGGCATTTATTTTTGTCATCAAGTTACACATTTTGTGAAGATTCATAGATTTTAGGGCCAGAATGATCTTTCTGAATGTATCATCTGACATATCCAAGCCAGCAGTGACTGAAGCAATGCCTGCATTTTTTGGATTTATGCTGCTCCTTACAAGTGCATCTTTCTAAGTTCAATATTTCCCTTTCTGACACAAAGGGAAAAATCCTTGCTAGAGCTGGTTTTGGAGGAAAGAAAAGTGCTGTTCTTTCCCTCTGCCATCTTCCTTCTCAACATTTTCATTTCATTTTGTTTCTTTCTCTTATTTTTCCTGTTCTTTCTCCCTACCCTGATTTCTCAGATTTGTTCAGGAAGTTCCCTCTTGTCCTAGGACACATTGCCCTTGGCCTTTTTCCACACTAGTTTCAGTGTTTTCAGACCTTTCTCAACCATTATCTCCCATCTATTCCTAAACTCATCTTCTGTTTCCTTAGGATGTTTTCTCCCATTTTTTCCTTTACTTTTCCTCTTAACCTTTTCCCATTTTTTGTTCTCTTTTTTCCATTCTGCTGTAGAGCTAGTGATGTTTTACCTTGTAGGTGTTTATGTCTTATGTCCCTTAAGTCTTCCTGTTCCCAATCTCTCTGTCTCTCCCTCTCTTGTTCTATATCAATTTTCTTCGAAATATTTGTATTTATCTCTTAAAACCTCCCTTTAGAATGGTTTTTCCTCACTTTTTTTTTTTTTTTTTTTTTTTTTTGCTCTTCTTTTAGTTATGAAGATTTGAACAGTAGCTTGATAGTTATTTGCCAGCAATACTACAGATAGACTTCTGTTCAACATAGAGAAACTTAAGAAGGCTTTCTGGTGAAAGTAAGCATTACAAAATAATGTTATTTTTATTGTAAAAATATTTCAACTCTTCAATTAGAGCTTCAATTAGGAAAAAAACCCTGAAAATTTGGCAATGTTCATTTGTAATAGGCAAGCATAATTTCTAAACAAAACTTTTAAGAAGTAAAGAAACATAAAATACACAGAGGGAGCATAAGAGCTTGGCTATTACAAATAATGCCAAATTTTTAATTTTTTTTTCATAATTGAATTTTATGTGAAGTGTTTAGAATTTTTTTGTGATATAAAAATAGCATTATTTTGTAACACATACTTTCACTGGCAAGCCTTATTGAGACTGCAAAGGTTACTGAAAGAAGTACTCATCTGTCTGACTATATAAGAATTTCCCGCTTGATACACAATTTAGATTTTTTTTTCTTTCTCTGTACCTTAACTGCATTCAGTAAAAATAACTTTAACTCCTCTTCTACTACAAATAGTCTCCTAATACCTTAAATCTTTTCCTTTATGAAACATGCAATTCCTGAGAAAATCATGCAGTAGTGCTCCTATATATTGTAGTATTTCAAAAATTGTTAGGTTTTAAGAAGCTAACTTTACCCATCAAATAAACTGCGTACACGTGTATGCATACAGATTAATAAGTTATAAATGCTTAAAATGCAAGAAAACTTGGGAGTGACTCTAAATTTACAGTGAAAAACAAAGCTTTAGTACTTTTCCCTGCTCTTTTTTTATTCGATTTTCCTTCTGGACTCTCTTCCTCACATTTTTCTGCTCCTCGATCTCCACAGAAACAGGCCAGCAAATAGAAAAATAGAAAAAGATATCTAAATTTTGATAATTATTCCTTATTTTCCCAAAATACACTCAGTACTTCAAAAATTCCCCTGAATTTCAGGACCAACTAGCCCTAGAGGTGATACTTCTGTCATAAAGCCAGTGAAAGATATTGAAACAGAAATAACTAATCATCTAATCAAGCCAAATATATTATGTAATTTCTATTTCTCTTTCTCACGTTTTATCTATTAAAATCTAACTAAAGGCTATCTGCACCTAAAGTGGAGGGTGAAGCTGTGAGAAGTAACATGAACTACTGCAGTGTGAAAGTAGAGATACCTCTGAAGAAAAGTGTCTTACTAAAGATCAAGTAAACCAACGTTAAAATCTGAGTATTGAAGGAATCTGAACTGCTATTTGAATTAGATTTGAATTTTATATAAAGTAATTATTACATGACTTTGTAAAATGAAATTACACTTGAATCGAATCACATATTAACAGGGAAGAAATTGATTTAAAAGTAGAAGTATTATTAAAAAAAATATTAGCAGTATCAGCTGGGAGATCAGCTATATCAGGTTCTTCTAGCATGAGACAGAAGTATGATCTTTTCCCAAAGTTAAATGTTAGCCTTGTAAGATTTGAGGATTTCCTTCATATCATTTAGTTTGCACTTTTCTGAATAAGCTAGTGTGTTCTCTGAGGCAACATAAGCAGCTTATTAAAATCCAAGCTTTTTTTTAAGCACATCTACAAACCTCATTTTTTATTATAATCATTTTAATCAGATAACTTGCAGTCGCATTACCAACACAGTGTAGCTGTTTAAACAAACAAAAGATTTATTCAAGAAACAGCGGAAAAAATAGTTTAAAGTTTAGCCTCAGACAAATCCCAACTTATGAGAGAGACAAATGACAAAATAACTAGTTGGTCAGTCTACAAACAGCCAATTTATATGCTGTGCTGATGAAGGCTTCAGAGTTACATGTCAAGTGTAGGAGAATTATAGTGTAATTTTAACAGCGTCTTATGAAAAGGACATAATTATCTGGGACGAAAAAGTACAAACTTGTTTTAAAAATATTCAAGTTTGATTCACAAATATTACATTGATTCTGCATAAAATTAGCACAGAAAATAAGATGAGCAAGAAATCCCATATAACACTAGGATTTAGAAAATACTAACATTTTAATAAGTATGGATAATTCACAAGAACAGGAAGCAACCCAGACATCTATTGCGCTTTTGCTCATGCAAGGACCGAGGAAAAACTGCATATTTTTGTAACGAAAATTAATCATTTTCAACTCTTCTACATAATTCTATTTTTCTTCAGGTGTGCACTATGAACTTTATGATAGGCACATATCAGTGTAATCTACTAGAGTAATTCACCAGGTTCCATGGTGAAGTATAAATTTAATGTTAAAATATCAGATATAACAGCTGTTAAAGCTGTAACAATGGGTTAGCTTCAGACTTAGCAGAACATGAACCATTTATTGTACCCTAAGTGTAATTCTGGACACCTGATAATCCTCAAATCATCAAGTTCCCATAGTGAGACAGTTCCATCTTTGGTTTCATCTGAAAAAAAAATTTGGATGAAAAGTTATACCCATGCATTTTATCTATAAACAGATTTGGCTGTCAACAATAGTCAAAGTTTAGTGTCTAGAGAAGTTTTGTTTTTTCCAGATGTTTCTTCTTAAGAGGAGATTTAGACATAATCAGTAAACAGAATTAATGACTCTATATCTATTCATAAAAAGATAGAAGGAAAAAGGAAGAAAAATCAGCCTTATCCAAGTGAGGATGGTTTCAGAGAGAAGCTAATGTGCCAATTAAAAAAATAACTATTGACAGAAAAGGAAAAAGAATAAAAAAAGAAGACTTAAAAAGACTTAAAAAACTCTAATCATGGAATGCCATATAAGCCTGCAGCAGTGTAAAGTTTTATGATACTTTAAAATTGTGGTATTTTTGGATTAAACTGTACAATATGGAAGACAAATGTAATGTATTTTTCCAATTGTTGAAGCAATACAACATTTTTACAGCAGAGATTAAAATAAGTACAATTCATTATACTAAACCTCCATTCACTGTTAATTAGCCATTACAGTGCTGACATATTTTCTACTAATTCTTCCTCTAGAAGAGCTTAAAACTGGCAGTAATAACTTCACTTGCAAGAAGTCATGTTCATACCAACTTACTGCTGGTTACGGAGTAGGAATCTGCAGAAGGATTGTGAATACATCTCCTCTGTGTTCAAGTGCTTGCTCCAGACAGGATGGAAGGCTGCTTTCAGGCATAGCCCCTGGCAGGTCTGGAAGAACATGAAAGTCTGAAACCTTGAGCCCATCCAACAATTTAGCATAAGCCAATGCATGCGCTGATCCACGTAGTGTCAGGAGGTGCACAGCTTACCCAAGGTGAAGCCACACAATATATCCCATCTGACCCTGTAGTGACATCATGGAGCTATGCCAAGCAAGTAAATCATAGGGAGCTCCATCTTAGAAGGTCACTAACATCTTGTGCTATAAAAGAAACTGAAATTGTAGGCATGGCCACACAGAGTGGCAACGGGTTAGAAATATTGTGCACCTTTGCATATGATGTCCCAAGCATAGGTGAAAGAGCAGGCAAAGACTCCACCTTCTCTCCATTCCCTGTTCCTAAATTGAGTACAGAGGATACCTAACGTACCCTCTCCTACTCTGCAGCTGCAGAGTGCTAAGCTGCAGTGCTGAGTTGCACCTGTCTTGAGATATTATGTGAAACCTTTCTCTGCTCTTTTACATGCTATCCACATATAAGTGCACTACGCACCCACTTCCTCTATGGGACAAGGAAGACTCACTGATTTATGGGATTAGCAAGCTCCTGCTTTGTGTCTGAGCTTTCCTAGAAACTCAACAGACTTCCTCCAAAGGTCCTGGAGGAAAATTAATTCTCAGTTTGCCCAGCCGCAGACCTAGCACAGAGCTGATAGGAACCTGAAATTTGAGAATTCCTCTAAGTGGAGTGTATTTCAACGGTGGTTCCTTTGCCTAGGACAGCCCAAAATCTGCTGTAGCAGGCAAACCTGTCTGATCCTCCAAGCAGGAGGATTGCTAAACCTCCACATTCTTCAGGTTTCAGAGGGGGGCAGAGGACTGGCTCAAGGTTTATTTTCACAGAAGCTGCCTGCCCATGTCCAATGTCACACTCTCGGGAAGATTAGGACAAACTAGGAAGACAAACTTCCACTCAGCCACAGCAGAGATGAGACTGGTATCGTGCCGGGGGATAAGGTGAAAGAGAATAACGGATCTCTCACCAGTGCATTCTTCATGTGATATTTTCCACCCGTGGAGTAATCTAATTCCCTCTGTAGCTTTCAACAACTATTTTTCAGAATCCTTAAGAGTGAACTACAAGGGCAGATAAGAACTGCCAGAGCTGTTATGATGCTTCCTGAAAATGCTGATGAAGTAAATGTTTTCCCTTTCCATTTCAAAACAGGCATCCTTCAATGTTCGCATCCTCATTTGACATTCAGTACCTATGTACTATAAACCAGTAGCTTTAAGACACTTCTTGCCAAGAGTGCTTTTTGCTAACATTTAAAACACATAAGAGTGTGAGCTGTTCCTCTTCTGATTTTTTTAGCTGGTTCAAAAATCCTGCTCATATTTCTCTCAATGTAAATTTTGCTGACAAAAATGAATCCACAGAACTGTGGAGAGAAAATGGACTTTAAATGACTTTTCCTGGGGCTTTATGTGGGTCTGCAGACATGAATCGGAGGGATTCCTATCATCACAATTCATCATTACAGTTGGCTTACCATTTTCTGTTTGAGCTTTATTCATTTATACCTTCGGGATGCAGACACATCACATCGTGCGGCAGTGCATTCAAGGGTCAGAGCACTGTAGCATGACTTACAGCAAGCAAGATATTTTTTGCTCACTCTTGTTGAATAAATGCCTTTGAGCATCTGCTGGGTTGAAGAATGTTAATGCAAGTTATTTGAAAATGAAAAGAGATACTAAGATTTCCTTAAAAGTTACAGCCATATCATAATATTGCACATTTGGGGTAAAAACCTCAAAACACACACATATATGCATAAGCATATGTTTTATTAAATAACTTATAGGGCTGACATCTTTTTGGGAGTATGGAAAATTACTGTGATGCATGTGTAAGACAGGAAACAAAATAATTCCAGTACATTCTATCAGTAGGAAATAAATGACTGGATGCAACAGGAATTGCTTCTATTTTGGGAACTTCAGATACCGTATCACATATAAACTGTAATTCTTTTTACTTGTGGAAAAAAACTGGCTGATGATTTGGTTTTGTAATGTTTGCCATGGTCCTATTTTGTTCATTTCATTTATACTATGAACTAGTGAGAGGACTAATTTACAAAAGCATTGCAAGTTATCTGCACAGATTTACGATACTTCTTATGACACTACCATCCCTGTTCTGTTAACAGACAAGTTGCTTTTATGCTGGTCTCCAAATTAGCTTCTCCAGCTCTGTCCTCTACTGTAAGGAATATTTTGACTGGCACTGGATCTCAAGCGTGACTCGTCCAAAATAGGCAGCACTGATTTTCATAAGTAGCGCATGAAATGCCAGCTGTAACAATGCAGTTCAAAACTCCATTCTGTGAGAACAGCCTAGATTGCAGCAGCAAAATGTTTTACATCCTTGGTGTTTCTGGCTGTCCTGTTCTAGAGTTTCAGCTGGCTGAAGGATGAAGTACCTCATCCTTAGCATAGCATCAGCATCTTGGTTTACTGGAGTAAAGAGCTGCTGCCCAGCAGTTCGTGACTCGTAACTGCCATCCTAATCCTGGACTAATTCCTACCATTTCTGGAAAATTTGTCTCCTACTTAAGACTTCTGTATTATCTTCTGGGGAATCCTGATAAAAGTTATGAGCATGTTTGTTATAAAGTTGGTGAACTAATGAGCAGTGAGGCTAATTTATTTTGTACACAAAAGATATGCTACACAGATCAACTTTATAACACACATCCAGTGGCCACTTGTCTAATGGCTGAAATGTCAGCCTATCTAGAAATAGGGTTAAATACGAGATACTGCACACGTGGCACAACCCGCAAATAATGAGCATATTCCTGTTTTATGTCATTGCCAGGTCAAAAACAGGACACGTCCAGAGAGTCCAAGAGTTATGATGCCTTAAAGAGTTAAAGATACCCTTGATAATTTTAATTTTTTCCCCAGAATCCCCCTTCCTGCCACCTTTCACTGGCTTTACTCTGGGCTAGGATATGAGAAGAATCTGCTAAAAATAAACCTCACAAATAATCCAGAAAAGTGCTGAGTCTCCACACTGGTTCATACAAACTACTTTGAGGGGCACCACCTCTCTACACATCCCTTAGCTGTGTCGAGAAACCATAAGTGTTTATCAGCGTGGGAGATTTAATTAACAATTTTCATTATCAGTGCATCTAAGCAACATATTCATATTCCAGCAGCTGACTTAGAGACAGCAGGCTTCAAAGAAAGAAATTTCCAAGGATAAGAAAGGATTTCAGAGTCGGCAGAACAGCTGCCCAACCTGGGACATTGGGCAAATCCTAGAAGTCCTGAGTACCTACAGTTTCGTCTATCATCAATGAAAGAAACTGCTCCTCTGAAAATGAGGTTTTGGTCACAATCTATTGCACATCAAGAGAATTAAGCAGTCCAGCTGTTTGACACTCAGGAAAATGTATCTTAAACGAGTGGCACAAAACTCACATATTAAGTAATGAGGTATGAACTGAAAGGATTAAGCCCTCTGCCTACCTCCTCAGGGAAAATAAACTTGACAGGTTTGAATGAAATGGCAAGATACCTGCGGGCACCTCCCTGCTATGCAGACATACAGATAGACACAGAAAAAAATGTATGAATGAAGAAAACAGGTAGAAGCAACAAACAGCTTACTGGCGACATTGGATGAAAGCAGAAAGGTTATCCACACACACTTCTTTATGGTGAGGATGCTTCTCACCACTGTGGTTATAAATAGGATCCTTATCTTGGTAATTATTTTTGAATCATTTCGCAGACTAATAACTTGTTTTGTCAGGTTTGTAATTATTTCCAGAACTGACATCAGCCCCAGCTTTAACAAGCACTAACAAGGTAAGCTCTAATGTGCTACAAACAACAGACACATTCCCAGAATCTTAAATCCGCCCAGGGTTCTGCTTAAAATGACACATGATGTCGTTTTCCAGCACATTAAATGTAAAGCCATTTTTAAAACAAACAGCTGGTTTCCTGCTGCACTAATTATGTAGAGAGGTTTCAAAGCACAGAGAGAAGAGTTCATTGAAGGTACTAAATATAACCAGACTTTCCCTTACCTTTCTTTTCCTAAAGCTGGAATTCCACTTTATTTTTGTTTTGTTTATTTTCACTCAAATTTGGAGGTAATAAAAGGTACGATAGGTAAGTTTATAACTGCCCTAAAGATGGGAAGCAACCAGGAAAAAATGTGGGTCAAGTGAGATGCATTCTCACACCCCTGCTTGCAGGCCTGCAGGAAATCCATTCAGTCAAGCAGCATTACACCTGAGCAGACTATGGACCAGTTACAGAAGAATCAGGCTAGATGTCTCTCTGCTTCCATCTAATTTTGAGGATTTTTTCCTTTTTAATCAAATTATTCATGTTGTTACTGTATCTGACACAGCTTGAGGGGTAATGGCAACACTATTCAGACATTAAATACTACTCTGCATGCTGATCTGTATTTTCTATTTCTTCGTTGACATTTGATTTCATCATTTATTTATCTTTTTGATTCCCTCCGTATTTTATGGGAAACTTACTGCCGCTGTTTCCTCATATAATCTTTGCATTCATAATATATATCCAATGCCATTTAGTCTAAATGTAGCCCAAGCCTCTCCTTTCTATAGCGTCTACACAGACAAAAACAAAGTACATCACCAGAAATAAAGGGAAAATTTGGTAAAAGATGCCTAACAATGGAGATTGATCTAGCAGTATTTTCTGATGCTATTTGACTTCAGGTCCCTGAGGCATGTATAGGCTAGATGGCATCCAGTTGGAGCCCTTTTAGGAACTGAGCAGCAGCAGCTTTTAACCAGCCACAGCCATCAACTGCTTTGAGACATTTCACGTCTCTGCCAGCCTGAGCATCACAAAATCTCGATCAGGAATTGAGCTCCTGCCTGCCGAATGGTTGTGCAGAACAATACTAGGAAGTCGTCAGGCCAGCCAAAACATCTGGGTTGACTTCTTGATGTTTTTGTGATAAACCAGGGGGAAAAAATAGAAATTGGCAACTATTAGAACTTTTTTTCTTTTCCCAGTAACATTTTCCTCCAGTTTTAATCAAATAATAATTCTATATTGGTGAGATATTCTTGCAATTTTTTAAAAAATCAAAGCAAAAGTAGTAATTTTTATCGCATAAAAAAGCTGAAATCTTTATGTCTACATCAGATAAATATGATTTTTCTTCCCCTGGTGCAAAGCCACCCAAAAAAACTTCAATGTTTAATTCTATTAAGACTGCAGAATATTGCAAGTGTTTTCCTAAGTTTGTTCTTCAGTTCCTTTGTTAACTATTTTTACTCTATGACTTTAGAAAAATGTGGTTCTGTTCTTTTTCTTGCATAGTCTTTAGTCCCAAGTCTTCGATTCACATTCGCATATACCCTACCAGTTTTTTCCTCTTAAGGGATAAAAACAAAAATAGCAGATGAGTGAGATGTAATTTCAGAGTTTCGTTGCTTTTACTGAAGGACTGTTTCTGGCTTTATTTTTTATTTATTTTGAAGGACGAGATAAAACTCAAATTCCAGCTATTAGAAAGCCCACCATATCTAGCAGTGTATTATGAACTACAGTGAAAAAACTGCAGAGATTATTACATTGCAGCTGAAGTAGAAAGGACTAGAATGAGGTTGTAACTTAAGTACTCAGTTGCCAGATCTATCAATTAAAGTGTTATCTGCCACTTGTATTTTTTATGACTTTAGATGGGGGGGGTTTTGCAAAAGTTTTATTATTTTCTGAATATTACTTTACAGTCTGCATGTTAATAATAAAACAGAGCTGGAAAATTAAACTCAACTTTGAAAACAAAAGACAATATGAATGGTCTCACTACAGTTCTTCCAACGAATAGTTAAAGAGAACATTATTTTCTTTTCCTTAGAAAGTGAGCTAGGTGAAAATTAACTCCCAGACTTACACCCTCATTTTCCCTGAATACATTTTATTTCTGGCTATGGCTATCCATTCAACATAGGACAGCACCAGCTGTGGCAGGTAAACACCTTGCTGATAAACCTATAGATAGGGGGTTGTCTGCCAGCTGATGGTACCTGCACCCAAGCCCTTTCTCTTCTTAGAGCTCTGGGAGAACTGAGATCCTGTTGTTTCAGTAATAAATTTCACCTCCCATGAAAAAGATGTTTAACTCAAACTGGAACAAAATTCATAAATTTGAACTTTTCCATACAATGGAAATTTTCAAAATATTTTGTTTTAGAGGAATGAAATGGAATATTTCAAGAATTCCAAGCCAGAGAGCCAGCTGGCTAAATATGTCAGACAGAAATCACATCAGTTCACGGATTTAGCTGATTCTTGGAGTGGCGACCTCCATAAATCGGCAGGGAGGCCCAGTTTGCCGAGCTGGCAGACTGGATTCTGTCAAGCGTTTCAGTGAAATTGATGTTTTCCTACAAAATGATTTAATGTCCTAGATCTGAATTTTCCAAAGAAAACCAATCCATCAAGGCATTTGACTAATTCTATTGTTTATGCTTCATGTAGGAATTTTTTTTTTTCTTTTTTTTTTTTTTTTTTTTTTTTGCCAGTGGCTTTCATAGCTCTTTAGCAAAGTTCATGGCCATGCCGTGATGGGTATACATTTTGCTACCCCAATTGAGGCAGCAGGTACAGGACCTGAAATGCAATTCCTTCCATAGATGTATCTCTAGCACAGACATCCTTAAAATTACCCCAAAGAACTTCTAATACCAAATAATATATGTTGTAGCAAAAGTCAAAATGAAGAATGATGTTCCCCAGACCCCAGACCAGGAAGTTCTTAAAAGGGCTGTGAAAACTGAAAGTTTGTTTGTTTGTTTGTTTGTTTGTTTTTGAAAAGCTGAATACTGATTAAAATCATTTTACCGGGATACAATCATTCTATACTGTTTTGTTGCAAGAGGTATCATAGCATTTGTAGTGGACCAGTGATACTTTTTGTTAATCTTGTGATGAATTTTAACATAAATCACATTTTAACATAAATCACTCTTTGAATCACATTTTATATGAAAATGGAGTGGGAAATTCTTACCATAAAATCAAAGCTCTACTCTTTCATGATCTCTCTTTTGAAAAGTGGTAGGCAATAAATTCACTTTTTTATACCATGTCATCTGTTGAACTTGACAAACACGGCAGGATCCACAAAAATATGTACTTTTCTTTCTCACTGGACAAAAATTGAAACCATTTCTATCAGAAACACTATTTAAATTTATATTTTTTTTACAAAAAATGACAGAACTTTAAGTATGGAGTCTGAATATATAGCCTTATATAAGGTATATAAGTATATAGGTATATATACTCTACATACTATATATACACACACACACTATACACACACACACACACATACACACACACACACTATGTGGTATATATAGTATAAAATATAGGTAAGCCTATTGCCTTACCTATACAGAGAATATGAAGCTCTTTAAAGCACTTAACTCCTTAAGAATAAAAAAGTGATATACATAGATCATTTGCCAAAAAGAGATAAACTTCTGAGAATGTGCTTTTAGCTGATGAAGAAAAAATTTACATTTGAAAGTTAATGTAGGTAACAAAAATGCTACTAACATTTTCCATTATTGAAATATGTTATTCTTTCATACTACAGAAATATAGTATATCACATAATTAAAATGTGTATATTCCCAAGGAGCCCCAAAAATTAGGTTTTATCTCAGTTCTTACAAGTTCTTATTCTATTGTTGATACTTACAACCTTAAATGCCATATGATCCAGATAAAAGAGCTGCGTTAACAGAGTTTACAATACTTTAAATAAACATAGCTTATATTTCAATGACCCTATCCTTGTCTGCCTTGAACATTCATGTTGTTCTAATTGTAATACATATGGAGATTTCCAAATGTTAAGTCTGTATGTCATTATATAGAGAATTTATGAAGCAGAAATAGGCACAGACAACTAAATAGCTTGTAGGCACTATGGAGCACCCAAAGGACTTGCAAGAAATTCTGTTTTGGCAGGCTAGCTAAGTACCTAAGGTGGCCAAAATACCACTGAAAAGCACACGAACTCTTTGAATCTAAAGCCCTGGCTTCAAATTAACACCAGCAGGGTTTCACTGATAATGATCTTTCAGCTTTTCTCATGATTCAAGTATGACAGAGATGGGAGGATAAAAGATTGCACAGAAAAGACTATTCTGTTCATTTTACATGCTGCAAACCATAAAACAAATAGCGAGTACTCCAAGTCTTTCAGCAGGTTGTATGTGGGTGAGGCGTTGTGCTACCATTGTGCGTTTCAAATGAACTGGGTCTTACGGGAATACTTAAGAGAAAATGAGAATCTGAAGGACTCCACTTTTCTCAAGCAAAACAAAATGTTATGTTACAGAGAAATGTTACAGAGAAAACTACGCACTCTTTCAAGTGGACGGGCAGCTGTGAATAATTTCAAAAGAAAGTGAGATTTTTATATGCAGTTTGTGAAGAATTTATATTAGGTGTGGGATTTTAATCACACACTCCAAATCAAACTGAAATTGTATAAAATTGGATATTATAGTTATGTTTGCAAAGTTTTGTGCATATTCATGAATAGCAAGTCAGTGTTTGTACAAACTCAAGCTAGTGGAAATGTTCTGTGTTGCAACTTATGGGATACTGGGGAATATGGATTATCTCAGGCTGTAAAACTAATGTCAGGTAACTACCTTTCTGTCTGTCACTGTTTATGTTTATATCAGGTACTGCACTCTAAATATCTGATAAGCCCTTTGTAAAAGACCTCTTTTTTCAAAATATATTGAAATATATTTATTAATTACAGAATTAGCCTGGTTCCCTGAAAAGTTATATTTCTTTAGTAAAATTTTTCAGTAAAAGTTACTCTGAGCAAATACTTGATGAGGAAGGTGTAGGTCAGGACCCAGAATACAATCAGGGTTTTGGTTAGCAGTTTGAAAAGCTCAGGAGAAATCTGTGGAGTCAAAGAATCTTTTGCCAACTTCAGGGCAGTCTGGATTTCACTGTAACTTTTTTGAGGTCTTACTCCAGCACTTAGCCTGAATGTCTGTGGTTTCTTAAGTCTGATTCAGGACTGGCTTAGGTTAATCATCATCAGGTAAGGAGGTCCAGTTTTCCAGAGAAGCTGTGGATGCTGATGGAGACCAGCTGAGCAGTGGTGGCCCTGGACAGATCCCCTTAGCACTGCTGCAAGTGCCCAACACCTACCTGGGGACAGCATCTGCACCCAGCCAGCCCCAGCTGCTTCAGAGCAACTTTTTCTACCTTTTTCCTAGACTGACATCATCAGCTAAGCACCTTTTCCACTTGTCCTCAGTTTCAGCCAGATGTAGCTAAAAAAAAAAAAAAAAAAAAAAAAAGATAAGAAGTCAAGAAACAGTGCCTAGTCCCCACTGCCAAAGTGCAGCTGGACCACAGTAACCCCGGAAAACCAGACGGCTCCTGACGTTATCAGATCAAAGTGTAAAAAAGTGGTGAAAAAGTACAGACAGACTAGTTATGAAATACACAGATAAAATGTTGTTCAACTTCAGAACAGCTTTCAGGGAGAGGTAAAAAGCAGTTCAGGACTAAACTTACTTAACAATATTCAGTTCCCCTCTGTAAAATCATTACTCTTATCAGACATATTTTTTGAAGCAACATTTCTCTTTTAAAACCAAGGAGATAGATTAATTCAAGAGATTTCTTCTCATTAAAGCTTTTTTACATTGCACGTAATTTGTTAATTAGCTGTTGTTCCTTCACAGGAGACACACGTCACAATAGGACAAAGACAGATGACTGACAAAAGCACAGTATTGATAGCAAAAGTAAAATACATAATATTCAGCATAAAGTTACTTAATTCTAAGTGGTCTGTACTTCATAGCTGACAATCAAGTGTGATTTGACTTTAAACTATGCAAAAGAATACTTTCAGAAGCATTTTTCCTCATTGAAATATATCTGTATGGTCTCATAAATTTAAAAGTATGTTCAAAAGTCCTGGAGATTTTAGTTATGTCTTTTAAAAAAAAATCAAAGGTTATATTATAGAGCATACTTGGACACCATTCTTAGGCTCAGTGGTTGGGAATAATAATTGTAATTTTTGAGGGTTACAGGAAGATTTATCAGTGGGACAAAGTTATATCTCCTCTTGGGCAGCTTCAGAGGAAAGAAATAGAGCCAGACATGCCCAAAATAGAGTCTAGAGATGGAAAACATGCTCCATACTTGTCTACATAACTTCAGGCAGAAGTTAGAAAAATAACTGTCAAAAGAGGCTATCCATATAATTAATCCCTATGAATTCTCCACTAATTACAAAATTTACTGTAAAATCCACCCAAAGTAGTGGGCAAGCTGAAACTGTAATCAAGACAAATACTTGACCATAAGGGTTGATCAAGGTACCTTTATCAAAAGATATTTCAATCCAGGACAAAACAACTATTCACCATTCTTCCCTTTCTGCTTTTAAAAAGTGGCTTGAGTTAATTAATTTTGGGGGTTTTCACTGAAAAACTAACCTGATTCTGGAGCTGTTTTATTGTTCCTTTCTCAACACTGAAGTTTGTAACCACAGTTTGTTTTACAAATCTGAAAAATGCTTATTTTTCATTCTTTTCTCCCTTGCCTCATAAAAGAATCTAGAGAAGAACAATATTTTACAACTAATTCAAACAACATCTCTTCCTGGCGGCAAGGAATAGTTTGTTCTTTTGACTTTTTTTTTTTTTTTTTTTTTTTTTTGGGGGGGGGGGGACAGATAATTACAGATCCTCTCCACTGACTGAGATTGACAGTTTGGCAATAATATAGCCTTCTACCACCCTGTGAGCCTTGTCACTGTACAGATGACCAGACATTAATAGATTTATTTTTAACCTCCTGTGAATTAAGGAAATAGTATCTTTTTTGTCATTCTTATTTTATCAGGATGGTGTCTAGAGATTGGTAAAATGCCTCCAGGCAGTCATGGGACAGACTTCTTTCTTTTCAATCCATTTCAAGTATCTGAACCACAAGAGCAGTATTCATATAATAAAATGAGTGAGGGAAAAAGGATGCAAGGATGGAGAGCAGTGTTTGCATAAACACTTTGGCATGCCATGAAGGAAGAAAAGAGAGAAAAGTAAAATGAGACTTCTTTTGACCTTTGATTAGTGGAGCAAGACCTAATCCTTTGACTTTCCAAACTGTAATTATTTCCTAAAACTGAAAGTCCTCCGTACAACTCAGTGCTGTCTTCTGCAAGGGACCGTCTCACTTCACAAAGACACTTTGCACACATTTGGGAGTAGTCTCAGGATATCAAGAGCACTGAGTTAGGAGCAAAATCAAAAGCACACTTTCTTCATCTAGAAATCTGAGCTAGAAGCCAAAACCCCCAGTGATATTAATAGTGGCCAGGACTAAGATTTTGACCCCTGTACTTTGTACGTGGTTAAGGAACAGAGAATATTTGGACCCCAGGAAGCGATTTCTAAAGGGAATTATACCTTCCACTCTGAAATCCATGGAAAACTAGTCACAGCTAAAGAAATCCTTCCTCAGTGACCTCATCAGCCCATTCCAAGTGTGTTCTGGGAACATAATACTTCTAAATACATTAATGTAGGGTTTAACATTTAATCAATGTAAACAAAAAGCAGAAAACATTTTTCCCATATTTGTACAAAGGAACTCAGCTACGAACCACCGGCTGTAGAAAAAGTAGACTCTTATATGGACCTGAAAAGATACATTTATCTGTTTACCTGCTTCCCACATAAGAAGATACACTCACTTACTGCTCCCTCTTCCTTCAGTAATTCTTCCTAAGCAGTAAAATTATACTGCCTCTATAGCCCTCTAAAAGTATAAGCTGGGTTCTGCACTATAAAATCAATGAACAGTGTTGCTAGGAGCCAGGTGTGTCAGCCTAATGAAACGTCTCGTAGAAGCTCGGACTTTGCACCGCGGAGCCCATTAACCATTGTTAATAGGCATGTTTATTTTATACGCAGAACCAGATGTCCCCCCCCAGAGCTGACTTCATTTTTTCCAGAGTGCAGGTACCAGGGATTACTTTGAATTAAACTTTCTACAGTGTTGTTTGAAGGCTGTAGGGCAATCAGAGTGGAAATGTTGATTCTCTAACCTTTTATTCTGTTTTTATTCATTAATACTGCAGTTCACTACAGTGGCTGAAGGTAGGAGAGAAGATCTATTCATTTGTTGCAACAGATTAAATTTACAACACCTTCCTACACATACATGTTTGTGGCTAAATGCACAGTATCTCTGAAAGGACACAAAATATGCCAAGGTACTTTTTTTTTTTTTTTTTTTCAGAACAAACCGCTGCCTTTTAAAGTGTTCTGGGGAAAGAAAATGAAACATGCCAGATGACAAATGCTAAGTGCTCATTGCTTAGCAAACGTTCTGAACAAATATCACAAACCTGCAAAGCCATTAAGTACAGGAACTCATTCCACTGAAGCCTAGTGCAGGAAGACAAATAAAGAGCTGGCACTACAGTCATGATAATATAGTCAAAGGCAACCAAGTTATATCTAAATCGAATGGAAAGAGACACTTGTTGTGGTGCAACTATATTGTTACACGTTTCTTTCTATTACACGGAAGTATTTCATCTTTGGATAATGCAAGAAGTCATGACAGTAAAGGCACAGCACTGTGAAAAATAGCATATATAAATGAAAGTAACATGTATAAGTCTTTCTATGCGAAACTTCCATCTACTATTTTTACTTTATTTTTTACAACAAAGCGGTAGACCATGCATTCAACTAAAGCCATCACTGAGTTATTTTACTGATGTATAGCATCCTTAATCCTTGAACCAGAAAAAACTTTATAATGGTGCCCTGTATGCTGATTAACATGCACTATATTCTTTCCCATCACTTGCTTTCAGTATTCTTGGATATGTGAGTAAAACAGAAAGCAAGAGGGTTGTCACAAAGTTGTGTGGAAAACAACAGATAGAAAGAGGACGTGCATGCCTAGCTCTCTGCCAAGGATGAACTATATTGAAAATAAGGAGCCTGCCGACCTCATTGAAGCTAGAGGGTCTATCATAAAGACGAATTTGGGTGTAGGCCAAGAAGCCTTTTTTGAAGGTAGAAACAATTTAATTTTCGAGTTGTAAAGCAATCTCAGGTTTACAACAATGAGGGTATTTTCATTATTTGCATAGAATGGTATACCTCACTTAGAAGGTATAGTAAATTTATTTTAGCAGTTCCACCCATTTACTGCCTTGATAAATAAATCTTATGTTTTTCCAAAGTAAATCTATAGTTCTGTTATAAACTAACTGAGGATGATTTGCAAAAAGTAATCTGGCCATCTGATCAACAGGAAAATTCAATCTAAGGGTAGAACCTCTGGACACATATTTTATTGGTACTCAGAATGCATTTTAGTATGATTTAAAGAAACTTCAAAATCTTAAGATCTTGATAAAGTAATATTCTGGCTCTCTGATCCTTTATGGATGATACAAAATAGCAGACAAATTCTCAAGGAATGATTTAAATGAAAAAAGCTGGTGATACTCTAGCTCCTAAATTAAGTGTTTTCTGTTAGTGAAGTCATAAAACTATGTCTGGGATGGAGATAGAAGACTTTTCTTCAAAGTAATGTCTATAACATGCCAGAATATGCCTGTTCTCAGAATGTAAAACGAATAGGAGTGAGAATATAACCCTCACATCAGTTAAAGATAAAATTAGTTGGAAGAAAGTGATATTGGGGTTGTCATACTGCAGAAGGACAAAAGTGGAACACATTTACATAGAAATTCTTGGATAGCATTATATGCTAAGAAATTTTAGAAGGGGAGACCAAAGACCAGAAAGGAATAGATGTGTGAGAGCAGCTGAAGTTGAGCAAGAGAAGCATAAAATTTTGAGGAGGATACAAGCAGCAGAATCACATACTTCTAAGGAATATCAACAGTATTCAGCCTGTCTTTAAGGCCACAACTCAACCATAACTTTTTTTATTTAAGCAGGGGCTCAGGGACACTGCCTTCTTGTTTGAAGGGGAGCCAGCACCAGTGTGTATCTAGAGGAAATACACCAGACACATGCATCTGCACAACGAGACTTGATTCACTGGCTGTGGGAAACTGTCACCTTGTTCACGTGCAGAAATAGTGCATGGCCCATGCTCAGTGAGACCACACGCTATATCCTTCTGAATATACCCACACTGAGGAGAGAGTAATGGTGATCATCCAGATAGACCTCTCTGATCTCTATCTTCTTTCTGACCTCTCTTCAGAGAGCTGCCAAGTCTGTGCATCAGTCTTCCATGGACATGGAGCACTGTCCATCTGGAGATGCCTAGGTACCGTTCTCCCCTTCACACAAACCAGGTTTGCACCAGGGCACCTGAGTCCTTGAAGGACTGCCTCTTACTGCAGTGATGATTTTTTACATTTTATCTGCATTTTGGCAACTTCATTCTAATGCTTGAGTCCAGACCAGAAAACACTTTGTTCTGTTCTTCAGCAGATGAAGAATCCACTGCAACGTTCAGAGTTCCTGATCACTAGGTCACCATTAGCTGTTTGCATACGATAACCAAAGGACATGCTAGGACACTTGCAAGTCAGAGCTAGAATTACTGTATAATGCTATCTAAAACATGTCACTGTTGTATCACTGCTTCTGCTGCCGGTGGGCCCAGAAATAGAACATAAAGTGCAGGAAGTACAGGATTAGGAGCCAGCAGCTAAAGAAGTCTTTGGATCTTGTTTATGAGAAACACAACAAAATAATGAGATTTTCATCTCTATAGCTCTGTGGCAGAATTAAACACAATACCACCTGTTCTGGTCAGTGGTCAAGTAAGGTTCAGACAATCGGCACAGATTAATTCCTACTTCAGAGAAAAATCGCAAGATATGGGTGTGCTCTCCTCAGATCCACTTGATTCTTGCCAAGAACTCTGGAAAGTGGTGTACTAAAGTATTCAGATGAAGGCCAGTGTTTACTTGATCTTCTGTGAGTTGCAAGAGGATACATATATTATTAGGCCTCAGAACATTCATTGGCTCCATCTAGGGAAATAGTTTCCATACTCTCAATGCGGGCTGTAGCCCCTAAAGGAAACACTGCAAAGAAAAACATTTAAATGAATAGGAGCAACACTTACCATAACGAGAGTCAATAAAGTCACAAATTAGAGACTAAAATCACAGAAAGTAGGTGGTTAACCCAGCGTCGTTCCAATTCAGAGTCGCTGTCAGATAATTTCCTAAGGTGGATTTTGTCCTGAAGTCACTGCAAGAAGTGGTGCTGTATTTAACTTCCCCTAGGACTATACACAAACAAATCAAGTAAAGAACATGGCCATAAATCCACATTCTTTCCTAGAGCTTCTGTTTCAGTCTTTGCAGAGTTCCCATTTTGTCCACTAAGGTGGCAACACCGGCTAATAAGCAGGTAGCCCCTTTCTGAACTCCAGCTGAGCACAGCTGTGAGTCAGGCAGGGGGTCTCAGTAGTATGTTCAGTTGATGAGAGCTAGAATATCTGTCAACAGGCAGCAGCCTTCAGAGCTCTGCCCAGAGAAAAATTAATAATTTCCTCTATTTTTTATATTCTTGTCATCATATGATAAATTATAGAAAATTCTGCCATTTAAAGTCTTGAGAATTAACCAGTCTTTATCAAATCTGAGAAACAGCATGTTCAGTAAAGCTGAAAATAAGTGATGGAAAATTTTCAAAGATTTCTAGTTTATGATAGATCTGAACCTATAGCTTGTGACAAACTGGAGATGAGCTTAACCACCATATTTTGGCTTTTTCAGGGCAACTCCATTTGATGGTCAAATCATAAATCAAGCACGTGAAAATGGCGTTTCTATAATGGAGGAGTCAGCAGAAGAGTATCATTCTTTGGGTAACTAGAACATCTTAGAAAGTACTTATACTACTCAACATGTAGTAGTTTTCAGCTTGAATATGCAGGCTGTGACAGCGTCAGCAATGCTTTGCTTGTTTGTTTGAGTGTACCACGTTGGAAAACAAATCTTCAGTGAACTCCTCATGTCACATATGACTGGTAAATGGTTAAGTTTTGTTTTCTTTAAGCTAGTGCCCTATATCATGCGTAAATGAACGAAGATAGTCTAAATGAAAGCAGATACACACACACACACACACACACACACACACAAAGCCCCACTTTGGAACAATATATACAAAAAAATAAAAGTCTATAGTGACGTACATTTCAGAACTGCAAATTTTTTAACATGACAGTATAGTTTGAAGTAATATAACATTTTTGCTAACTTAACACCCCGGAAGTGCTTTGTATGCCTTTTGGGTCTGAATTCCTTTTTTTTTCAGTTCCACAAGACCAAGACACATTACTATTACAAAGGCTAGAGTATCTGGTTAACAATTCTATTCAATTATAAACTCCAAGAGCAGGAGGAATGCCTTACTGTTGAATTAACATTAAGATGTTGAGGGAAAAGGATCATCTCTATCATAGTTTACATTAGAAACCTTGTAGAAAAGGCACGTTCATTGACATTCATAGTAACCTGGTTACTATAACCAGGTTATAACAGCTATCTACTGAGCAGATTTGAATATATGGGAAATAAAGAAGATATTCTATGGGAAAAATGTGTCAATATGTGCATATCAACCAAAAAAAAATATTCTTTGTTTCGCCTCCCTCCCTCTCTACCCTCATCCCGGACTTTCTTTTGTCTTAAGAGTTTTTGTTTATTTATTTGATTTTGTTTCTTAGGACACAGATAAGTTTTCTAAATGAATCCATCTGCTCCATAACTGTTGCTTATTCTAACACACGAACGTATGTGGGCTACATCCAGTACTGATTATTAACATCATTGTAGGGCACAGGATGAGAAAACTGACTATAAAAAGAACAAGAAACTAGAAGGCTTAAGTTTTTCCAGTACATTGCTTATTCCCCTCACTAAATGCATTAAATAATGATTAGTAACGATAGGATTTGGCCCAAGTTTTCAAATTTGTTTGCCAAATATCAGTGGCCTGATTTTCAGAAGTAAGAAACTCTCTCCAAGATATACGGACACATTCAGTGAATATGTAACATTTTTAGCAATAGGCAAAAGTTGCAATATCTAGATCTACAGCTGCATGCTACCAAAGTTAGAATTCAGTTTGGATGGTACCCAAATTTTGGCAGTTATTTGGAATGAAGCTCCCATCAGATAAGAAAATAACATCGCCAGAGAAGAAATAACAGCTCTTCATATGTTTGTGCTGCCAGGACTCTCCGTGCGTCAAGCAGTTTTTAGCATCCACGATGTTTAGAGAACTCTATCTTTGTACAGTTTATGAATTTCTACAGGATACTCTCTTAATCTCAGATTGCAAACTCTGAGTGTAGAGCTTGTCTTCTTTTTCTGCCACCTCCTAAGTCCGTACAGAAATAAAACTAGTAGCAGGTGACAAGACAAACTCTTATAACTGTCAAACCACTACCAGGAGAAGTTAAGTAAATGTTTATGAAATGATTTAATAGGAAGTGGTTAATGTGTTAAACTCTTCAGTGGATTGGTATAATGAAACACTGTAGACATTGACCAGAGTCAATGGAAGCCAGCCTGCCTGAATACCAGAGGAGCCACATCACAGTGGCTTGTAGCCTCAAGCTCTCTTTGAACAATACCTCTTCCTTTTAACTGGGCTTGATTAGAGAAGGCTCAGAGAAACTGAGGGGACCTCAGGCTACCCCAGTCTCAGATAAAAAACTTGTCTCATGATTCTTTCCAAGCCTAGAAACCGGTCATGGCCCTACCAATGGAAAAAAAAATGAGTAAAGACAGTAGCGCAAGCATCTTTCAAATGATATACCACTTAAAACGCTATATACATATTAACCCTTATTCGAGCATCCACACCCATTTGTTGACATTATGAATGTAAAAAGAGAATATGAGGTGTTCTTGCAAAATGGTGATATGTTTTTAAACCATTGCTTGACTACAAAGTATGCATGACAATGGAGAACGAGGTTAACATTTTTTTAGATTATAACCTTTCTAAAGAGGGGGATGTCATTTACTGTATATTTAGATAGTTAGCAAAATAAGAACAATTTTCATTGCCATTTCAAAGCATTATAATTAGGGCTATAATTATATGTATGGTAATTATAAACCATTTGCTCATAGACTTTTTCTCCAAATATTTCCAAGCCGTTTTCAAAATCATATTATTAAAACAATAATTTAAAAATAATATTTTAATATTTCTAATGGCTGATACCAAACTTCTATGCATATTTGGACATACATAATTATGACTTAGCGGTAACCCCTAGATTTATGCAACTTAAAAATGATGCTGCATGCCATACACTATACACAGTTTAGTCATGTCTGGAAATCTTTCAGTAATATCCTGTATAAGTGTATGGCTTAAAGGGCATCTTGAGGTGTTTGTTGATAAGAACCAAAGGATCACTTCTCCCAGCAACATAGGTTCAGCATTTTAGACCCATCCAGTCTGTTACCTAGATCAAGTAATAAGAACTGTTTATCTGGCAGTTGCTCAGTTTTTCATAGGCTGTGACAAACTCATCTAGAACTCTATATACCCATTTTTAAGATTAACATCAGCTGAGGTCCACACTGCCACAACTATATTGTAATTATTCCTCAGACTAGAGAGTTTAAACTCTTTACACATTAGGCTTAAATTTTCGGCTGCAGGGTAAACATATACTTAGGGGAAGTTCTCGCCGTTTGAATGCACAAATGTCAAAGGGAATCTATCAGTATCACTGAAATATGGATCATACTTGTCCATAATATTCTGGCCAGATTGTGGTCCTTAGTGGAATGGGGAAAAAATCATATTTAAGTATAATTATTTCATGGTGTTTATATTTTGTTTTGAAAACACCAAATGGATTAGACCATATGGACTTAATAAATATGATTTCAAGTTGGACTCTTTTTCAGTTATTCAAGAATCAGAAAGAATCTTAAATGATAAACTTTGAATTCTGTACCTTGTATCTGAAGGCCATTCTAACAATAGAATACTTTTCCATTGAAAAATACACTCAAAAAATGTTCTTTTAATCCTTTCTAAGTTTTAGAAACACTCTAATTTACTATTATTATTTAGAAACACTCTCATCTATTCGAGTGAATTTATATGGCAAAGTACATATGCATGAAAAACACGCTTCCCAGTGGAAACACTGACTCAGCCCTGACTATTATATAGCCAGAGGCACCCTTATAATCATAAAAACCTCACTTGAGATGTCCTGTCTGTGTACGTGCATTGATTTTTAAATATCAATCCATTGTCAACACAATGACATGTTCAAACAGCTTATGTCACAAATTCCTAGCAAAGTGCAGAATTAATTTGCTTATCAAGAAGACTTTAATCCTGCTTCCAGAGCTTATGAGTCATCATAAAATCCATGATTTATGAGATGAATTGTATAATTCACAGTATAGCTTCTGTACTATGAAAATAAAACTGTAGGTTTGTACATAGTATGGGTTGACTCATTCAATTTAATCAAGCTGTAAATCACAGGGACTCTGTAAAGCCAATTCTGGCTCAGATCTCTTAGAGAACCTCTTAGCTTAAGGACTCAAGGTGGAGACCACAGTTATTTCCAATCTAGATTTATTTCTTCTAATGCAGTGTGCTTTCAAAATGGAAGAATGTTACTTTGCCAAATTGAGAAATGTCAGCGATTAACCTCTGTACTTTTGTGTTTGCTAGCTTTAGGAAAATGCTGTAGCTTGCGTGTTGCTCAGAGTCCTGTTCCTCTGTTTTTCAATACCTTTCCAGAATGCTCTTTAAACCATTTCTATAGTTCAGTTTGTGAGACAACAGAACGAGTAATTAAAGTCCTGAATCTCTGTGGGCAAACAAAGCATTTTGCTGCAATGGCAATGGAAAATAAAAACATTCCAAGTTTTGCCAAAATCAAAAATGATGAAAACCAAACCAAATGCTTCAGAAATGACTGATTTCACTGTCTTCAGTAACAAGGCTTTGATTAAAGCTTTGAAGAAACTTATGATGGAATTGAATTATTTGAAGAATGTATCCTTTTTCTTTTTTTCTAGAAAGTGGGGCAGTAATATTAACAAACGAATGTTGAAAAGTGGATGCTTGCAGCACATCTTCGAAAAACATACTTTCAGCAGACAGATTTTCCTGAGGAGCAAACCATAATGCCCCATTACCACAGACTGCTGCAGGGCAAGCTCAGTGTCGTCTACCAGGGCAAAATCTGCCCCCACTGCACACTAACCTCAGCCAGTTCGCAGCTGCAGCTACCCTTGCTGTAGATCTTTTTCCTTCTGTCACTGTAAAATGAAATGTTGGACCGTTTGGCTATAGCCTGTTCACCACCGACAAGCTGGTGCCCCTTGGCAGACTGCCTCTCCCCTCACCAAACAAGCTCCAACTGTGTTTAGTGTGGACTGCGCAAAGCCTGCGGAGCTCGTATGTACTGTATCTTGAGCTCTGGTGTTAAAAATGATCTAACAGTTGTCTTTGCTCAAGCTCTGGTGGAGCTAAGATGATGTCATTATCTTTTTATTATTATGCTGCTAATAATTTCAAACTCTAGTGCCTTTCCTTTTATTAGATATTGAATGCAGAAAAACACAAATTTATATAATCCTAACAGTTTCAAATAGGGAAATGAAATTGCCAAGACACCTTTGGAGAAAAAAAAAAAATCTAATCTCCCTTGCTTGGCAATGAGTGTATGAGATGAATAGCATCACTTAAAATGCCTCTGCTTTTCCCTGCATGCTCGTCTGTGGACTTCTCCCTTCCTCTTGCAAAGACCCCTTAGGGAACCAGCAGGTTGTCATGCTTCTTTCTCCTTGTACTGATTGTATCTGACTCATATCAGATGAAAACAGAGGAGCATTGCACAGAGGCTGCTTGGCAATCTTAGTGATAGTCCAATGGGTAGATATTTGTGCTCTTTATCATCAACAGATTAACGGGGGCTGCAGGCAGAGAAATGGTGCCTGGAAGAATAAACAAATTAATAATAGTATAAAAAATAAATTCAGCAGCCTGCAATGTTTTGCATACTTATCACTTACTGTGAGCCTTAGCTCAAGCCTCTGCCAAATATGGATTATTTCTGTGTCCTGTCAAGACCATGTAAGGGATGATAAGAGTTTTGTTTCCTTGCAGAAGTCTGCTTTCTTTGACAGACACTGAGATATCTGCAGGTCATATAAAGAATTATTACTCTGAAAAGCAGCCAGCCTGGGCAACAATAAGATCTTGTATCTCATCATTACTCATTAAAAAATCCAGATTTGTCACAGAAGTTTTTACCTCTTTCAGCTCATAGAGAACTGTCACTTTGAACAAGGATTACTTGAAAATGCAGGAGAAATTAATGACTATTTATCAGTATTTATGTTTTTTCCATGGATCCAAAGTTTGAGCTGTGAGAATCAAAAGTGATATAGTCTCTCTCTCACCCATATGGGTTGTTTGCTGTTTATTAGGGCTCAGTATTTCCTCCAGCTGGAAATCTAACATTTGACGGGATGATTTAGCTGACATTAAATGACGGGACTTTGTCAGGATCCCTGTCATGTCCCCCTGACAGCACTAACATTCAGCTATCTTATACTGACTTCTAAAAATTAGATATGAATGAACTAATGGTGTGTTTCTTGGGGGAAGGGAGCAGGGCTGAGTCCAAACACCATCTGAATTTTACTGAGCTATACTAATCACTATCTTTGAGATAGACATAAAAACATACCACTTCATGCAAAATATTAAGGCAGATATTTACAGTCTGAGAGGATAATGTATTTTCAAACCTAGTCAAATAGTCTCAGAGTATTAGAGAAGAAACAACAACCTTGGCTAACAGAGCTTAGCATTTGATTTTCGTATTTTTCTATAACTTTCAATTGTTTTAAATTAGAGATGGTAAATTGCACTTGCTAAGAATTTTGCTTTGCCATGTTTAAACATACTTTATATCTACTTGGGGAAAAGAGTTTCTTAGGCACCGGATTTGTAGGGGAGGAATAACGGCTCATAAAATGCAGTAAGCCTTTGATACAAAATCCTCTTACCGGGTAAGAAATGGTGCAAAAGCTTAGACAACTGCTTTCACTGTCAGCTTTATTTATGGTTTTCTCACTGTGCTAACTAGGAATAATCTTCTGTCTGATAAATGGGAATGGTCTGGCTTAAGGGTTCTGAGGCAGAAAGGACAAGGAAAAAAGAATGAATCTCTGGCATATGCAGAGGTTTGAATTGCTACCAAGTGCTGTGTAAGTTTGGGATCATAATTTAGTCCCCCATTTTTCAGCAAGCCTTGTTGTCCATGCTTGCATTTGAACTTGTATTTGCATTTGCATTTCCTGTTTGCAAGCTTCTTTCTTCTGGGACTCAGCTACATCACTAGGCGAAGCACCTCCCTTTTCAAAATTCAGACACACTGTGGGAAATGGAGGAATTTAATATAAAACTCCTCCTATTGCTTAACAAAACAGTGGACTCCCAGATGGTTCACAGCACTGGATATTTTGAACATGTTACCCATCTCACTGGATCTTTGTAAATGAAGCATTCTGGCATCTCCAGCATATAAAGCCATGTATTTTCAGGCCATGACATGGAGCTAATTAAACATCCTTAAGATATTTTTGCTAGTATTATACTTTCTGTCTCAGACAAAACATTACTTGAATGCTGATTTCCTGTGTGTTTCACTCATATTTTTACTATTGCAACCACCAATAAAATAATCCATCACGATCTTATATCGAAAAATGTATGCAGTTTAATTGAAAATATCTATAATTACATTGGTCAAGGAGAAATATAACAGATGTGAGAACTTGAGAAGTCTACTTCATCAGTAGAAGATGCGTAAACATTTTATTACTCAATTCACAGATCAATAATACAAAAATAAATTAACAAAATCATTGAAGAGTTACAATATAAGTTTTGCCACTGATTTTATCACACATATTGCATATTTCACATTTTCCAAATGTCCTACTTGCTGTTAAAAAGTTATGAATGTTTTTATTATTATAAAATATTCAAAAACATTTGTTACATACCAAAGGGTAGTTAGTGTTCAAGTCTGCCAAACATATAATAACTTTGTACTAAACAAGATTACCCTTTTAGATTTGCTCTTCCAGCAACACAGAGTACATGCTTACTTGGTAATCAAATGCACTGGCTGAATTGAAAAGAGAGCTTTCAAGGACTGAAGAGCGTGGTATGATAAATTTACTCTTTCATGCATTCAGTATTTTGTTTTTGATAACAAGTCTCATAATGGATATTGCAGGTGTGTCTCATGGGTATATTTGTCTTTCACAAACCAGGAGAGCCTGATCCAGCCTCCTTATCCATGAAGTAAACCTCAGCTCAAAGCCTCCGTAGTTTCAGTACATAGACCTAGGCCGCTGCGCTGCAACAGCTCTGCCAGTAAGCCCTTAACTACTACTGCAAGTACAAAGATCCAAACATCTTTATTGAAAGCTTGGGGTAATGAAAGCCTCTCTAGAGATTCAAAAATCTTGGGGTAATGAAAATGCTTTCAGAAGCAGATAGGTCATTTGAGTTCTATTTTCAAAAATTATTCAGAGTCAGGTCTAAAATGGACTTAGATGTTAAAATGTTCAGGTTCACAACTGCTAGAAGTTAGGCAATTGCCAGCAATTTCTTGTTCTCAAATAGGCGTGAATATTCCCTACGCAATGATTGAAGAGAGTTAACCACCTGACACCTGTGAAAGAAGTGCACAACATCCAGCTTATTGGAAGGAGAAATACTAAAGATATCAATGAAGAGAAGAGAGTATTAAAATACAATTTCTCCTATGCTTGGGCACCTGCAACACAGCTATACTTTTTGTTGCAAACTACTATGTCTATACTATAGAATACTACTATAGAATGTTTTTGTAAGAATTAAACTCCACAGATACTACATTTTTTGCCACTAAAATTGTGAAGAAGATACATAGGTAAATTGTATCTTGCCATTAATGTGAACATGATTGGTAGAGAGAGACAAGGATCGTGGAAAACGAACGATCCACAAATCAGAGTTTTCAGAAAATTATTTGAGTTTAAATTGAATAACATAAAATGCAGATATACTATGAGTGTTGAAACAAATGTGATTGATTTAGCTAAATGATTACATACATGTTTGATTTCAAGTAGGAGACATTTAAATAGTAGGGATGCCTTGGAGTGTCTTATTGATCAGGGACTTCTAAGTCTATGAGCTAGGGCCTTACTCTTCTGTATTTGGGCAGGAGAAATATTAGTTTTCAGTTTCAATACCAGACACAGTGCTACATTCACCCTGACATTTTGAGGTGAAGACTGCTGAATGCCTTCTTCAAATCTTTGTGTTAGAGGATGACTCTTGCCAAAATGTTGACTGTGCTGAGTAGTTTCTTGTACACCATTACAAAGAGGTCAGCAGAGACCTGGGGTGAGCTGATCAGTACCTCATACTGCTACCCTTCTGCCAATGGTTTCTACTTGTCACAGTGGGGCCTTTTGCAGGAACATCTACTCGTTTCCCAGTTAGACATGAAGAGTCAATAGAAAGATGAGAGAAATTCAAACACTCAAAATTAATCAGTTAAAGCTAGCTGGTAACATCAGCTAATCTCAGGAATTGTCCCTCTTAAGGTATCAGCACCACAGGCAACACAAGCTAGTAGGTATGCTTGTACCACAACCAAGGGCCAACCTCCTCAGCCTCCCCTTTCTGCTGCCTTCCAAAGAATATTTTGGACAAAATTCCCAGTTCAACATTTGCTTCTTTTTTCTTTCCTTTTCTTTCTTTTTCTGCAACTATCACCTTCTCTGTCTTCCCAATCATGCAGATTTTGCAGAAGGTACCACATGCTCTTCTTCAGCTCACCTTGCTGGGGGACATCATACCCATCAAGCCAAAATTTTACTCATGTGGCTTGTCACTTTGAAAGCACTGCTTCATATCATGGTGATTCTCTGTATCCCAAGTCATGGGTTCTTGCGTTTGCACAAGGTAGATTCTTTGCTTTGCCTTATTCATATCCTAATTTATCAAGTCCCTGATATTGACATGAGCTTCTAAATAGAGCAGATTCTGTTTCCTGATTTTTATTGAGCCATTAAGTAATATTTCATTTATCCTGTGCTAAATACAGATCAGTCTGAATCTACTTTCTTTCTGGTTGATGTGTTACTATTTTCATGTCATTTTGCAACAACTTGTTGGATCAGGAATAGCAGCAACTTGCAAGGGCACCTCTAAATCTAAACTTAACTGTACACTCATTCTCATTAAAGTCCTTGGAGATATGCATGACTGCTTTTCTGATTGTGACGCCCTCCAATAGTGCTAGCTCAGGGAAGTTAGAATAATGGTCTAGACAAGTATGTAGATGCTTTGGAGTTTCTTCAGTCAGCACAAACAGATTTATTCCTGCCTTGCTTAAGATATGAACTACTTTTCCTGTGCCATCAAAATAGAGAATTTTCTCTCTTGACTTACTTCTCTTTTCGATAAATATGATAATCTTGTGAGTGCATGGAACACTAAGGAAGTTCACATATCTGACTCTGTAGTATTCTTGAATCTAAGAATGACCTTCGTGTATGCTGAATATCCATAATAATAATCGTAATAATAATCATAATAATCAATAATCTTTTAAATAAGATTGGAATGTACATAATCTGCTTCTGGTTTTATGAATTTAAGTCCATTGAGAACATTAGAAATCATGTTGGAGGCCACCAAAATTTATTCTATATTTGTATTTAACACAAATTGCCTTTTATGTGGGAAACATTTATCTGATCTTTCCAGTTATGGTAACATTCATATTTTTGATGTAGAACCTCCTAGATCCAATTACCTCAACTTTCAGAGGCCTCTATCATGACTCTCTTCATAAATATCCATGCATATCTCAAATTTTGCATAAATCATCATAATACTTTAGGATTTGAATTTTGTTCTGATGAAGACTGCTGAAAATCTTTTTGTTTTTAATACCTGTATCCTAAGTCCATCAGGTTTTATTTATATAGAAGTAATCTCAGATTGTTGGGGTGGAGGGTGATTTGTTTGGTTTTTTTGGTGGTGGAGGAGTTGCAGCCAGACATTCTTTTTTTCTATGTAAATCACTTTTCCCAGAAGCATTTACTGTGTTTCTCGTGGGAAACTTTTGTTTCAAAAAGTGAAGGAGTATACCAGAATGTAGCTGAGATTTGGTTCTGACTGGTAAAGAGACAAACCCTGAGAACAAAAAGGCAAAAGGTAATTAAGACAAACAGTCAATGAAATTAAAGAACTTACGCTTCCAAGGAAAATAAAGACCAAATATTTAGAAAACATTGCTTTAAAAAAAGTACTCAGGGGACTAAGGTTTTTTTAATCTGTGGTAAGAGGAGGAATAAGCTTTCTAATATGTCACAGGCTGCCTAGAGATGAAGTCTCCTGACTTGCGGAGGGATGAGGTGAAGGTCAATCAGGGATGGTCTGACTGATATCTTGGATCGCACCTCAGCGTGGAAGGCAGGGCAGGATCATAAGCCAGCAATGCTGCCCAAACAAGTGCCATGTTCTCTTTCCCTTTCCAGACTAACAGTTGCTGCCCAGACTCTGGAGGAGTCAGGACATATTGCTTCATATATGAGCACAATGCTGTGTACTGCTGCTGATGGTAGCATCTGAGAAGGTGTAGGAGTCCTCAGGTTCTACTTAATTTGGATTTTTTTGCCTCCAACAGATGTCTTCACCCTGCTGTGTTACCCTCTGGTCACATGCTATTTTGGGCCCCAGATCAGCTCCTAAATGATCTTTTATGATCTATTCCTGCTCTACATACATAGGACACAACACTTTCAGAATTACTGAAATCTTCTTTACTACCTTATGACCTAAACCTATATCAACTTTTTTCTTAATACGAGTTCTGAAATCCAGAATTAACATTTGCTTAAAGGTTTTTCAGCAGCTCTGACTTTTTCCAAAGCTAACTCATAAAGTTTTGTCCATTTCCTTCAAAAGATTTTTTTCCCCCCAAACCTAAACATATTAGAAAATCATTCCCTCCTTTTTGCATTGAATATGTTCATCACTAAACAAATGCAAATGTTGATTAGAAGAAATAATTCCATGAAGAATATCAGATTCAAACACCTACCAGAACCCTCCTGATATTATACTCTACATGAAGTTTAAAAAATACTTGGCATTAGCTAACTCACCTCCAATTCATCACTTTTCTCAACGATTTATTTAATTCTTTTTGTCCATAAATAAACAAAGGATTCAGATTCTTATTTTTCTAACAAGACTGGCAAAGGCACCCGTCATTGCATATGTACTAATTGGACAATATTTCCATTCTTACCTTCTCCTTCCTGCAATACTTTGTTGTTTGTTTTCACACAGAGCCAGAAGTGTCGCCAGATGACAACAGACCATCTCTTCCCATTGGCTTCTGTGGGAGCTGGGAACACAACAGACCACCCAGAATCAGAACTGTTAAAAAAAAAAAAAAAGAAAGAAAGAAAAAAAGAAAGAAAAAAAGAAAGAAAAAAAGAAAAAGAAAAAGATCTCTCCATTTCTCCATTGAAGAGAAGCTTATTACAGGCTCCTTTCCAAGTACAAAGTGATCTTTAAAAATAGTCTTTAACAATCCATTCATGCACTGCTAACTTAAACACTATCACTTTAACTAAATCAGAGAGTATATCTCCTTCCTGCTGATTTGTTCCCGATTACGCATTGTAACAGAGGGGAAGTGGAAGACCCTCACAGGAAGTAAGCAACAGATGCAAGATGTGTGCAAAGTTATTATAATTTGTGTAAACATACTCCTAAATAAACCAAGTGTTCATCAAATTGGGGGCATCAAGTATATTCCAAACCAACCTTTTTTTTCCTTCAAAGCTGATCCATGTCACAACATAAATGCTTTTTCAGAACAAAAGAAGAGATCCTACAAAGACCTGAGATCCCCTTGCTCCCATTGAATTCACTGGAAATTGAGAAATATCAATTTGGCATTCAGTTAATGGCCTCTCTAAGCTTCCTGGAGTGAGAGATGCATAGTTATAGGCACTGTTTCATTTGTGTTGGAGAACACAACCCTTTCCTCTTCAGTAGCTATCATGTGCAATCTTTTTAAAAATGGTCACCAATTAGAAGAACTAGGCAACATTACTAACCTTCTCTGAAGACTCAAAATTTATTGGAAATTTGTGGAAGCAAATGGTAACTAATGTACTAATGCTAAACTAATGTTAAAGCTAACTAACGTAACTAATATTAAAACATTAGTTTTCAATTTCAATACCTGTGAAATATTTCAAAGGTTTCCATGAAAGGTTACTAAAAAAGACCTTCTGTCAGCAAACTTAAGTTCACTATGAGGCCGTTAGACCTCCCCTGAAATGTTTTTTTTAAAGCTCTGCAGCTCACAAAAGGTTGAAATGGTGCTCCAAAGGCAAGTCCACACCACACACCGAATTGCAGGCAGGCTCAGTCTATTTCAAATAAGCTATTTTGTCTACTAAAAGCAGCCATCGTTGCAAAAGCTTGAAGTAAAACCATGTCATTCTTGTGCAAAAGGTAGCTAGAGTCTTGACTGACACTGTCCTGAGAAGCAAGTCCAAGGGCTGCAGCAAGCCTGGCATGCTCTGTCCTGCTCAACCTGTCTTTCAGCCAGCTCGCTGACTGCCTCCCAGCAGCCAGCCCCGGCACGCCTGAAAGCACGCGCTAGCCAGGCGATGCACTCAAGCACATCAGATTCGGTGTGCTTGGAAGCACAAGTTCTGCCAATGCCTGCAGACACTCTCGCAGCCTGCTAATCTTCGCAGCAGATGAGCTTGGTGTTGTGAGCTTTTGTGGGGTCTACAGCTCTAGTAACTGAGGTATGTAAGCCTTACTCTAAGGTAAACCTTAGTCATTTTCCAGTAGCAGTGCAGATCCCTGTGGAATAAAATGAAGCAAAATTAACAATGAGCTTGTTTTTCCCACAGTATTACCTACTGTGGACACCTACGAATTCACACGTGGATCTCTGTAAGCCTCTGTAGACCACCACTGGAAAACTGCAGATTGAGATACTAGATTCTGATTGCCTCTCTGGAACCAACACAGTTAAATTCATGTATTCATGACATAGCTACACAAATCTTAACTCAAATGTAGGTCCTCCATCAAGCCCCATCCATACATGGAAAACTTTAATTTATGTATGGAAAGGAATACCAGATAGCCTCAGCTGTGTTAGCAAATTAAACACGTTCAGGAACCAGTCTCTAATCAATGTGCGCAGAACAGTTAGTGTCCAAGCTATTATACTTCCTGACTCCTCAAAATAAAGATAGATGTAAATCGTCCACAAGAATGTCCCTGACAGCCTTATAGGTTAGGAGCTGGGAGTGTGCCAGGTGGCACAGTCCATTCTCGCAACCGAGCCAAGGAGACAATCAAGTTCCAGTGCCCAGGGACATTCCCAGGGGCTCTTTCATTTGACAGGTTAAAGCTTATATTTATTTTGTATCTGTATATCTATATTTATTTTAAAACCAAATTCCATTTTGTGTACTGCCAGTTTTAAGCCTTGAGTCTATTTGTTTAACATTACGTAATTAACAGCAAATATACGGGGCCGATTCCTTTTGTTGAGTACAGCGACAGAGTGGTTACTCTGCGTCTTCTTTGGTAGCACTGAGCCGGATTTCTTCCCTGTCCTTTCCTATTTGTTTCTTTTTTGGTTGACTTGATTTGGTTGTTTTTTTTAAAGCTATTCAGGGTTTCTATGCTTTTTGACTAGTTTCAAAAGGAAAAGGTAATCACAAGTTACGTCTGTACGCTTGTATATGAGAGAATGCGCATATGTGTTTGACAAACAGATACTAAGCTCTTGATAGTGTCATAAAAACAGACAGCCAGGGAAAGAAGATGATCCTGTGAGTCTTTGTAGAGGTCTGCCTAAGAGAAGGCTGAATCAGGCCCTCAAACAACAGAGGATTCAAAGGGGGAGTTTGCCCTTCCCAAATTAAAGGAAAGGCTGGAGCTCAAAGAAAGAAAATCGTAGGAAGCTGAGCACTATTAATTTGGGTATCGGTGGAGTACTCGATTTGGCTGTTAGCTCCTGTTTTACAGAATTATTATCTTGGAGCGGGTGTCCTATTGCAATACTGTAGCTTTGCTTACCACAGCCCATCAGCACACTGTGCTTTCTCACAGGACTGAAGATGCCTCCATCATGATCCAAAAGATTGGTATCAACTCTCTATAGGTCATGAGCTTAAAAGATTCTGGTTCACAAGTAACTAAATACTGCAAAGAAGTCGCAAACTCATAACAATTTCCACCCGCTTGTGGGCAATTGTGAAATAGCTGGGGGGGTTGGGGTCCAGCTGAGTGCACCAGATTTTCACATCAAAATAATTGTCATTGCAGTTGGCACCTTTGGCCAAATTGTTCATAAATCAAATGACTGTAGACTGCAGCATTTTCCAGCTGGTCTGAGTTAGAGAGCACATAATAGGAAGAGGATACGGGAGACGCTAGAGGAGAGCTGAGATAGCAAACACAAGAGTGTTGCTCTCTTCATTGCTTCCTGTCTATACAGACCTCAGGTTTTTGTATTCCAGATCTGAAACTATCCCCAAATGCAAATAGTTATTTACTTTGTCAGGTAAAATCAGTAGAATTTAAACAAGATCATAATGATACAGAGTTATATTTCCTTTTTATCAGTCTGGATATGTTTGCATATGACATAAACCTTTGCTCTCCTCTCTATATTAAAACCAGAAAAGTAAAATGTTAATGCAGATTTTTATTCCGAGCTGTTATCACTGCTGGCTCTCCTGTGGCTCAGGCAAGGTGAATGATTTCCCTTTACAGCTTTCCAAAAGAGAAATGGCCATAGGTCATTTGACAAAACTTGCAATTGTGAATTTTCAAAACTCTATACACACAAAACAAATGAAAAGGCAAAAAAGTAAAAGGCCTTGAGTGGCATACCTTCCTCTGGCAAAGGAAATGAGAGACCTCCCCAAACCACTCAGCTTTTCCACCTGTGCTAAACAAGACACCTTCTGAGTTTCCATGCAAGATCTGAGCAGCCTCACTGATAAGCTCACAAAAACTGACCTCCAAAGTAATTTAATAACTGACTAAATTTAATAATTTTCTCCTGTCAGGATCCTGCTGCTCCAGTAGGTGATTCCATTGCATTCAGAGCTTGTAAAGTAGGATAGAAATCCTACAGGGATCTCCTGTAACTTTTGATACTGCTGCCCCTCACCTTTCACCCCTTCTTTTCAGGAGATGCCATAAACTGCAGTACTGTACGAAGTCCACCCTTCTCATCCCTGCTGTTCATTGTATTTGCAAAACCCTTGATTAAACTACTAAGCCAACAGAAGTTGGTATCTCTGTTTCTGATTCTAAGAACAATTTTCAGTGGTACAAAAATATCCTGAAAATCTGTCTCTCATTTATTAAAAATGTGAGCGGGCACCAATATTTTCCAGTACTCGCCAGCTGGAAGTCCTGTTCTGACTGTGGCTTTCCCTAGGAGACTTTGAAACAAGGCAAGGAGAAATAGGAAAATTAACTGAAGACTTTCTACCTCTTTATAACATCTAGTACTATCAGGAATAGCTCAGATCGGCTACTAAAGTAAGTTCACAGCTAATTTTCTTTATCCAAGAAAATATGAATCCTGACATAAGTGTCTTAAATGAAAATTTTGCAAAGAAGCCAGATCTTCAACTGCATGAGGTCTGGATTGTTTGTATAGCACGGGTGAAAACCTATGGAAAATCATTGTCAAGCTCTTTTTTTCTTCCCCCCCCCCCTTTTTTTTTTACACATTAACTGAATAAACATTTTACCCAATGAATTTCTAACTTTATCATAAAATCAATGTGCTCTTAAAAAAATTCAAGTACATATTTTTTAAATTAGAGAAACTCTTATGAAATTAATCCTTTTTTTTTCTTTCCTAGAATAAATAACATTTTTTTTCAGGCCAATTCTGAAATAGTAGCAAATAATCTGGACCATGATATTCAACTGATTTTAGGAGTGCAAAACATTGTTTCCATCCATTTTATTCTACCTAAGTTGTTTTTCCTCCTCATCAGCAAAATGTGTCAGAACAAAAAATTATGAAGTCATGGATTATTAGAACAGAAATTGTCCAGGTACAGGAAAGATATATTACAAGAACTGAACTGTGATTAAGGAACTCTCCTTTGCAAGAGGTAAGAAAAGTTAACATAAAAAATAGTGGAAAAACAACAAACAATACCACAATCAGAACAAAGTCCTTCATCCTGACTTGCTTCTCCTCTGTTTTCACATGTAAAAATAAATTTAAAAAATTCAGCATCTTAGTAACAAAGAAAGAGTAATTGATATCCAAAATACTCTGGACATTCTAAAATGCTGTAGGATATTTCATGAACAAATATGCTTACTGAGACTATTAATAAAATATAGTCATGACCTTTAAAGATGGGATGCTAAGTTTCATCAGAATAAATCCATGTTTTTTCTCATATTATTACTGTATTGTTAATATTGCTAAAATGAAAGTTGAAACTGGATCGTCTTCCTTAAAATAAATCATGTCAAAGTTTGGTTTATGTGTTTAGATTTTCATTTGTATCTGGACAACTTCCTGCAAAAGGATGCTAATTTAGGAAGCAAGTAATAATAAAGATTCAATATTAGTTTCATTTATTTGTCTTTAGCTTTTCTGGAGCATATGACTTATCTGATATATAATTTTCATGCTATCCAGACTTACCGCCCTTCACAATGCTATCTGAAGTATGCAATCATAAGTGTGAAATGTGGTCTTTCAAAGATAGATAGAAAAGTGCACTGAATATATGCTTTGATGACGAACAAATAAAAAACAGTGAACTGTACTACATTTGCGAACTAATGTGGAGTAATACTATAGCTAGTTACAATCTTATTCATCATTTAACAAAATCGTGCATACTTGTTCGGTGTAGATTTTATCAAGCAATGATGCATGCTGACAATATTGCTTTCAGGATGCTATTGCACTGGTTAATTGATATCTTGCTAGTTTTGTTTCTAATCAAAAGTTTAATTAGTTTTATTTCTTAGTGTGCCTAAAGATTTTTTTTTGAAGGAAAACAAGTATATCTTACTATAGTTGACTGAGTGTTACTAAATAGATTGCAGTCCTAAGTTATGAGTCAAGTTTTTACTACACTTGCGGCATCATTTAATTCTAGAAAGAGACACTTTTAAGGCAAGACAACTATTGTTTGTTGTACAAGATGATGGCCTGTTAGTGAAAAAGCTTCTATTTTTCCAATTTTGAGTAACTAATATTTTGAGAAAGTATAAATTGTTTCATTTAGCATTGAAAGTATAATGATAATATTAGAGAATTTTAAGACATATAGGTGAAAAAGTCCCTATTTGTGAGAAAACATCCATGGTATAAGTCAGAGATATCTCCAAAGTTACAGAAGTGCAGTGTCATAGAAATCTGAGAGTTTTGGTTTAGTGGTGTTAAATAGTATGTAGTTAATTTAATTCTTAGTGTTGTGTTCATTTACAGATCTCAAAGTCTGGAGAACAGTCATGGTTTTCTTATTTTTGCAGTTAGTTTTGAATTGTTTAAAACTGAGTCTATTCAAAGTACAACAACACATTAAAAAATCCAGCAACATGATGAGCCAGATAATTCACTGTAGCAGAGGTATAAATTCCATCAGAGACTCAATTTGTCTTAGATAAACATGTTATTAACATCATCATAATAATATCATCCACTCCTAAGAAAAGTATAGAGGATATAAGGGCTTTAATGAATGATTTGCACTGCTGTACCTAGTCTCTTCACAACATTGCAGAAATTTGCCCCCTTAATTTTCTTATTAAATTACCTGTGGAAGAACTACATAAAATAAGAGAGGACAGGAAGAGACTTTTTAAGTAATTCCTTCATGTGATGCCTCAGTTCCATTTGATTCTTCTTCAGGAATGATTCCTTTATGTTTATTGAAAAAAAAAAAAATCTTTTACTTCTTAACTGTAGATGTGAATTCACTCCTAGGAGCAATGATGGTTTAAACTATTTTAACTTGCACCTGGGGAGACTGAAGAACAAGAAGACAACTGGAATAACTCAATTTGCAAACAGTAACTTATTAATCCACTTTAATGTAATCATCTGGAGTCATGATTTGTACCCCATGATGTGAGATTCTAGCTGACATGTTCAGCTGGTGTAAAGATGAGGAAGTCACCACAAGCATACATCAAAAAAGCACCATCTTTAGAATGAGACGAAATATATGCTGAAACCTGGAAACTGGTCCTGAACGGCCTCATTCTAGGGAGGAGATGAGAACAACTGGGAAGTAGAAGTAAGCAGTCAAATCAAATGCAGGGAGGTCTTTGGTGAGAGGCAAGGCCCCAGAAGTTTCTGAAGGTCAGCAAATAATCATGCAAGGACATGGAGGTTTTTGACCTACTAGCACTAAAGAATCAGGAGATATGGAAGAATTAGTGGTTCTTGCAAGTAAAAACCTCCAATAACTTCTTCGTGCAACTATTTTCCTTTTCCTTGGTCTAAAACAAACCCCATGAGTGATTTTCCTGCTGCAGAAAATCCAGTCTACTCTACCAGAATAACTCTGCAGAAGGCAAAGGAAATTTTCAGGGCTCTAACTATTGTAAGAACTGGGAGGTCAGTTAACAGTCTTGCCTGTCTTTCTCCTCTGAATACAGGATTGGACATAGGAAACGGGGAGGAAGAAGAAGTTGTAAGGAACCACAGGGAGCAAACGTGTTCTAGACAGAAACTTCCCTCAAAATCTCAAATAAAGCAATGGAAGGAAGAACAGAACTGAGGAAAAAATAACTCTGCTCTGCCACATTTACATCTCTCTCTCTCTTCTATGGATGTTCAACTTGCAGAAGACGGGAAAACTGTTAAATATATGACCAATTTGTGAACCCATTGGGGGCTCTGAGATAAAATAGAAGCTTTTCTGTTGTGCTCTTTCCTATTCTGAAGACTGACAAAATACAAAGCATTCGGAAAGGGGAAGAGAAAATCTTTGGGTTTGCTCCAGATGAAGACTCTACAACTTGCCAGATTTAGCACTGTGCTTTTACACACGAATAGAGGATTCACTTCCTTTCCAGGTGGCAGTCTTCCCAAATGACAGCCAACTATTCTGTGTGTCTCATCATGAGCCATCTCGTTACTGCTGCTAACCCTAAACTCATCATTTTCTTTGAAGCCATCTTCACAATACCAACAAGCTCCCTCTCCCCACAGGTTGCACCAGAATTAGTTGTGACTCCATCCAAAATCTAAATCCTAATTTGGATTTGGCGTCCAAATCCTTTCTGTTCTGTTTTGCCTGGGATGTTAGAGGCATATTAGAGCAAAGAGGCTGACACCCTTCAGCCTCAGAGACACAGAGACCCCAGGTTCTTGTCTCAGCCTCAGAAGTTTTTATATAATTCATGTAAAACAATCAAAGGGAGGAACTGGAGTCCATATTCCCATTCCAGAAGCTGGATATCCGAAAGTTAAGTCAGCATTGCAATTCCTAAGTCTTTTGGTGAGTCAAGGCAAGTCTTGTTTTCAGAACAAGGCATAAGAACAAAATTTGACACATTAAGTGTGAGAATATAGTTACTGGCACAGATATTTGTAGGGCCAAACACTTCCTAGTGGAATTCTGTACATTATTGCTTGAAACATGTTGTCCCCAGGCACCAGAACTGATGAACATTCATATGCGCCTTCGATTTGCATTCAGTGCCCTTACTGAAAACAGAGTAGTCTTTTTCACAATCCCTAAAAAAAAAAAAAAAAAAAAAAAAAAAAAAAGTATCAGTCTGTTACTGGGCATTATAGGAAGAAATACAAAATCTGAACAATAAACTGTTTATCTTTAGTCTTTAAGAATTGGACTCTTGACACCCAAAGAGAGCAGGGCACCTCAGAAAGTGTTGCTGTTCACACCTGGACATTTTCAGATGGGATGAGCCACCCTGCAGAGGTGGCTGTGTCTCTCCATTGGCTTGAAAAGGAAATTAGGTGACTACCTGTGACGAGATGCCTCACTTCAAAGTAGTTACCAAGAAGAATTGCACAGTGAGAAACTTTCAAGTATAAAAAATTAACTAGTCAAATGTGCTTTGTACAGGCACATTTCCCATTAATATCCATTTTACAGATACTCTGATGAAAAGGAATAAGTTGCATTTTTTACCCTTCATAAATGTATTTTTAAATATTGCTTTGCTGGAAAGAGTAGAAGCTTACACCTACCCAAATGCAAGTCAATTTTCCATCTTTAATTTAATTATTTCATCCACTTGTATTTTTTTCATCCACTTGTATTTTTTATGCTAGTTTACATATTAAGCATAATGCAAGTAGTTTTTTGGAGAAGTATGAGTCTAACATCATTAAAAAATTTGCAATATCAAACTAGCTTGCAATGTGTGCTCTATTAATATTCAGAAAACACACAACTGTTCATGTGGAGAGATCAAAACTCAGAGCTGCTCCCTTCTCTCTATATATATTTCTTAGTGAAAATTTCAATCAATAAGTTTACTGAAATACTACTGTATTATACCGTCTCATTAGAACTTCCACAAGTTCAGCCAACCCTTATTTTTGCTCCTTAACTGATAGTTTAAACTTCTAGTCCACAGTGAGGTTAATCAATTTTCTCTCTTAAAATAGATGTTGTTCGTGCATTCTACAGAGTCTTTACTGAAAGAAAGTAAAGAACTTTTTTTCTGCTTAAAGTAACATTTGTGACTTTTTATCTTTCCTTTTATAGAATGTTTCTTTATTTCTTTCAGAAGTTTCCTATCGGTTTTTCTTGAGCAGCATTGCTGCTCTCTGGCAATGCTTTTATTCACCCTGCACGTACTGCACTAACGAAACATCGTTCCACCTGTTATTGTTGCTTCTCTCTGTTCTATTAATTTACTTCATTCTTTTTGGCCTCAAGAGGGGGACAGTATAACAGTGTGAGAAATGTCAAGGTCTTCAAGAATAAAAGCACAAGAGTGAAAACAGGAATGCCGTTGTTTTCTTCTCTAGACTGAAATACTGACTCACTTATCCTGAGCCACCTTCTCCCTTAAGATTATTTTTCTGTCTTCGTTTTTCTATATGTCGATTGAAGATGATGTATTTTTTCTCAGGGAGGATTTGGATGATTAAGTCTTGAAAAAAAATGCAAAACTTATGAAATAATTAGTTTTACTTTAACGAAACCTTGTAAAGATATTTCTAGCAAATGGGAAATCAATAGCCTCAGATTCCAAATATTCTGGAGACAAATATCCTAGGCAATCTTTTTTAAAAACTCTAATAAAATAGAAATTTCATCAGAGTGGTTGTGTAAGTTGACTTTTTCTTCACCAGATAAGCCAAAAGCAAATAAAAAAAAGTTTTCAGTCAAACAAAATATTTTAATCAGAATATTTTTTATTTTCAAGTATTTTTCTCTCTGTAAGTATATACACTCAGAAAAAAATGAGAATATGACTTTGAAAATAAAAGCTGAGATTTTCTTTTGCTTTCTGGATGTTGAAATTCAGCTTTTAGCATTTATTCTCTTCCCATTTGATATATAGCTTCTGACATTCCAAATCTTAATTTCTAAGCAAATGCAATATTGAATCAAAACTTTGTAGCCAGTTTTATTCATCCAAAAGAGGATTAAGTTTATATTAATTCCTGGAAAAACAAAAAAAATTGGAAAGTCTTTTTTTTAAAAAAGAGTTTTTCTGAGTCACTTTTTAAAAGACTCTTGTAATGCTGATGGATTACAGTAATAACTGATGCATGATAGGGCAGCTAAAGTGTTTAGAAATAACATATGTTCATTAATAAATAAGACACAAATGATAGTAAGTTATAGCAACTGCATTACAGTTCACCAGAAACATCAAAAAAAAGCCAGGTTGGCTATTTTCCCTCCATCCTTCAAATTTTGATAGAAAATGCACTTTGCGATACGAGGGCTTGCAAAGCCTCCTGCAGGTCCCCAGGGCAGTGTTTGATACAGCACGGTGACGACAGCACCTGTAACCACATTGTGGTGGGCTCAGGAGGAGCAGTTTTAGGGTCCTGCTGACACCTGTGGTGCAGAGCCCCATCTCCAGCAGCCCAACTCACCCAGGGCAGCCAGCCCCATGCTGCCCCACATGCTGGGGGGCCACCCTGCCTTGCAGAATATCCCATATTCAGGCTTGCAGGAAGGCAGCTGCTGAAGAGATCCTATGTCAGTATGGCAGTGAATGAGCTCATCACTATTGGATCAAGCTTATTTATTTTTGCCAGTATTTGAATGATTCATGAATTGCTTACTTTTTTACTGTTGGAAAAAAGTGTTAAATAAGCAAAGACTGTCTCTGTCCTCTGACTCCATCCCAGCATCTAGAATCTTCCCATTTTAGCAATTTTACTGCATTTCTCTAGCTTGGAGATTTTACTGGTGTGAGGTAGCCTGCAGAAGAGAAAATAGGAAGAAGACACAGACCTATGCACAGCTTTCCACAGTGTAATTCTCTAATTTGCTACAGTCTTCATGGGAAATGAGATATGAATAGTGCTTTATTAACAGAGATTTCTGAACGAATAGCCACAGTTTGGTTCATTATACAACATGCAAAGATTTTAATTCTTTTAAAGTCTGGTTTATTCTTAAATTTAATGCTTTTTTAAAATTGCTTTATTCCTAACTTTACTGGTTTTATTTTTACATCTCTTGCTCTAGATGTGTTCACCTTTTGTCTTTTTGCGTGGCAAGGGTCAGAAATAGCACAGGACCTGGACATATGGCATATATATACAGTACAGCACAGGAAAATCAACAGCTCTGAAAAGCCCCCTAAGCTATATACTACCATGTAAAGTCAGGTATCTGCAAGGGGGGTTTGGAGCACACCTTGTGCTTTGAGGTAACTAAAGTCATCATGTTTGGTCATTAGGGGAACCAGGGATATACAGTATAACTCAAACCCCTTCCCCAACACACCTCAGTGCTGCCTAAAAGCATCCTAGTGCATTGGGACCCGAGCAGAACGTACTCTTCCTTCCCCCACCTCCCTCTCCACTGGAGTTTAGAAACAGCCTGGTTTAGACCTCAGCTGGTTAGGGATTTTCTCAGCGCTGCATCTTCAGGCCTGGGGTCCTACGCTCTCCCTGTGAGCCACTGTAGGTGCAATAGCTGTCCTCCAGCCCTGCGCCGTGCAAGGGGAGCCGAGCAAGGCTCAGTCCGTGCCAGCGGGGCACTCACTGCTGAGCTGTCAGGGTGAAACAGCAGACCTACCAGGCTGTGCACCGCTAAAGCTTTAACAGTATCTGCCTGTAACCCTCTTTGGAGGGAAGGCCAATCTGCAAAAGTAAGAAGCCTCTTCATCTGCTTATCTTAATCAGGAAACTATTTGGCCAGGGAACCTGTGCCAAGATCATTGGACAGAGGAACTTCATATCATCCCCCCATGCTGACTCCCCCTCCCCCCCTTGTACTTTTGTGAGGATGCTGAATTTTTAGCCTCAGTACATAGCGACTTTAACAGATATGTTCATGCTTTTGTAAGAGTGCTTATTGTAACAAATTTAAAAATACATACATAATTGTGCTGAGATTTCTCAAATGAAAGTTTTAAAATGTTGGATCCCATCATGTGAGAGAGCCTGTAAATACTTAAATAAATGTGCCCTCACCACGTCCACATTTTATTGGTTTTTTTTAAGGAAGTTAAAATGATGCATAGTGCATACATTTTCACCTCACTGACCCAATCAATTTATTGTACAGGCACATTCTAAAAAGCTTAAATAAAATGGATTTTGTTGTTCTATTAATCTTGCTTTTCTCCCTATCTTCTATAGTATCAGTACCCTCCCTATCGCAAAGGGGGACAGAGGGAAAGACAAGTCAGAGCAAAGGGCATAGGAAGGTGAGACATAGGATGCAATATGGAGGAAGCTGTGAACAGAGGCAAAAGATTCAAGGCTCCAAATGGTTCTTTTTGTGAGGTTTAATGTAGATTTTGAGAGACTAGCAGAGTGTATGGGGCAAACGCACAGAGTTAGCGGCTGACAACGTTTCTCTCCTTCTTTCTCCAGAGGATAAGGAGCCATAAACCCCAGCAATCAAACTGGCATGATCAATTGCTCTGAAAAGACAAGAAAGGGAGAGGAAGAATAGTATATTTGAAAGTGATAAATATGAAAGCAGCAAAAAGCTCGGAGAGGCAGGGCAGCTGAATGTCAGCGCAGCGAGATGAGGGCAGGTCAGGACTACTGCATTAGAAAATGAAATTTGCACACACCCACAAGGAGACAGTGAGACAAGATATAAAAAAAAGTAAATCGGCTCAAGCATAAAGCAGATGATGATATGAGCAGCTTTTCTTCTTCTGGAAAAAAGAAAGCTTTGCCTTGAAGAGAGGCATGAAGCAAGTAAAATAGAATAAATATGCCAATACATTTTTATAAAAATTGAAAGCACATGTGTTAAAAGATACAACTTAAAACAAAACTTAACTTATAGGGATCTTTCCATTGAAGGAGAAACTTCGGGCCAATTGGAGATTTAGCTGGTAGCAAAAACTGAAAGAGCTACACGCTGCCACTGGGAAGGGAAAACAGCCGTACTTGTGTTTTTTAACCAGAAGTACTGCAATTCTCCCCTGACTCCTATTGCACTGGTGTAAAATAGGTGTTCAATTCTTCAGCTACATACATGCTACAACAGAGTAAGCTCAGATACAAACTCACCAGTTGACCACTGTCTTCTAAGGAATAAGATTGAAGAGAACTTCGCCGGGATGGGACGAAAGCCTGGGTCTCTGTTGCAGGATGCTCTCTCATCCCTGTGAAGAGATCTGGAATTTGGTGCTTATTTTAGCTATGTCCAGGTCCTCCGTCTGCCCTGGAAGCAAAGTCACATCACTGTTACCAGACAGATAAACAGCCTAGGGGCTGACTGAGAAGGGTCCTAATGTTGCCTGCTATGAGACAGATGGGAACTGTAGCCCCTGGAGCTCAGTCTGCCTTCAAGAAGCAATATGAATGTATGGAATCAGATTCCCCTTAGCACTTTGCACTTCCATAGGGCCCAGCAAAATTTCATCCAGTTCAATTGCTTTCAAGAGTCAGCAGACAGAGCAGCACATCTCAAGACAAGAGAACGTTAATGCGTTTTCCATAGACTGAGGAAAGAGGAGGGAGAAAGGGCTGTTTTCTGAAAACTCCTGTGACTTAAAAATGAAATAAAGGGCTCAGCTCAGGTGATACGTTTAAAATGTGCCTGTCTACCATACTTTTCACTAGTGCTGTTGTGGGGCTGCAGGAAAGTGATTTGTATCAGGAAGTCCAGATCTAAATGCACTCCTTTATGAGCAAATGAAACTTACTGAAAGTGCCAGTTAAGAAATTTATAACCTTATAAAAGCCTAGCTTGCACTAAACTCAAACCCTCGTGCAGACACAGTACAGCATATAGACGAAAAAGGTAATGTGCCACCCTTCAGCCTCTATTGCTCCTTGGTATTTAAACTGTCCTCCCAAACCAATCTCAATGTGTCCTCACTCGGCCTAAGATAAAATATTCTTCAGGCTCAGCATTGGCCCACATTACGTCTCGTCTTTAAGTTTCCACTAGCTTCAGACCGAAGGCATTATGTGTCTCCATCTCTCTGTTACTTCAGTATTTATGGCATCCAAAGCTGGATGTCTCAAAGTTGCTTAATGTTCAATTCCACTCCCATAAAAATTGGAGCCCCTCCTTTGGCAAGAAGGACAGCTTGTCAACTGCTCCTCCCACCCTTCCGTTCAAACGGTGATCGCTGCAGTACTACCAGGCAGACATTTTAATGCTCAATGATACATTTGATTCAGCGCTGCATGGGGTGCTTAGAAACCTTTAATATTGTTTTACTATTTGAGAAAGGTTGCCAGACTGAAATGGGTTTTCTTCCTTGCTGATGCTTGCTACCGTTCCCAATTTATCACTCCACAATTGACTATTATGCTGGTTGCACCATCCTGTTATTTGGCCTTTGGACGGGAGGCAGAAGACTCCAGCCAGCTGAGGATCCAGAGGCAGGTTAATCACTTGCTCAGGAAAATGTTTATGCTTTATTCGCTTTGTGGGATCTATTTTCGTTTTATTTTCCTTCAGCAATTTGACTTATCTATGGCACCACAACTCTGTGCCATATCTTTATATTGCACTCCACATCTCGAGGCACAAAGCTATCAGAGAGCCCCTCCAACACGGGCTGCAGATGTCACAGGCACGATATGCTTAAAACACAGCCAAGCTATTTATGTTCTTCAAAGTATTCTAATTGCCATAACTGTGTTCCATAGCTGTTTATTACTCCAATTATCTCTGTCTCTTCCTTAGCAGCAAGATACTGTTTACATGCAACACTTTCTGTAGTTCGCATCTTAGTTAGCATCTCAACTTTATACACAAAAAAAAAAAAAATTCTAACATATGATTACTAATTATTATTTTTAAAAATGTACAAGTATCTAGACTTTTCAGTTCTTTAGCATGTTGCCCATTTTCCCCGAGTTATTGGTCCTCAGGTCAAACTACTGTAGTAATAAAGAACTTATTACTGAAATATTAAGAAATTAGTAATTCACAATACATCTTAGGTGCATTGTTCTGGGATTTCTTCTGCTTATGGCATAGAGAACTGAATGATTTTGTGTACCATGTGGAATTGGCTGCCCAGACCTGACTATAGCAGTCTGACAGTCACTGTGTCCACAACCAGATCCTCTCTTCCAGCCAGTTCTGGGCTCTAGATCCAACCCAGGTGATACCCAGAACAGAGTACTATTCTCTCTGAAGGACTGGTGAGTAGACACAAAATCAGAGGGAAGTGAAAATTATCAGGGGAATTAAGGATGGAGGCATCCTTAATGTTAAGACTTGGAAAATTTATATTTTTGCTTATAAATCTCAATAGGATTTCCTATTTTTTTTAAGGAAATATCCTTAAAAAAAGCATATAATTTGACAGTTGTCAACTGAGTCATGAGAATGAAAATGGCTGAAAGCGCAATTCACCTGAGCAGGCATGCCAAGAAAAGGACTGGTTTATAAGAGATTGGTACAGCCTACTCTTTAAAGGAAAAGAAGATTTGGCATTGATGAATGAGAGTTAGGAGTCCATAATTATGTAAGAAGAAGAGAAAGTGCACTAAAGATCTATTTGCAGAAGACTAAAAAATAGTATCCTTCTCCTTACTTTTTACTACCAGTCAGAAAGAGTGAAATTTGGGATATTTACATCTGAATGTTTTATGCCTACAAAGGGCTTTTGAAAGAGCAACTTCATTTGGAAAAACCAAGTAGTGTCTAGACCTGCAGGACGCTTGCCACTGAGCTCTGCTAGCACCAGTGGGCACACTCATGCCTTGGCACAGGCAGGACTCCAGGACATTTGCTATGGTCACCTCTTGGGAGAGTTGCCCAAAACACTCATCCTCTTCCGCTCGTCTTTAATATTATCAGGAGTAGCAAAAGACAGTTTGCAATCATAAAAGACCAGACTTTGTTCCTTTCATTTGTCTTTTCCATTTTCAAAAAAAAAAAAAAAAAAAATAGAAGGCATTTTATATTCTTGAGTTAAAGTTCAAGAGATTCCATTCCGGCGGCCAAAGTGAGATAGCTACAGTAGCTCAATACCTCTACACAATGATAAAATTTGATTTTCTCTCATCTGCAGCCATGTAAGGAATCCTTAGAGTTTGACCTGAGAGTACTGAAGCAACAGTCAGCTCCCCTTGCATTCAGTGCAGAGGAGACCTCACCTGAGACCTCACCTACAGCTCATCTCTATAAAACTTAATTGCATTACTAATCAAGTGGAGAGGTTTCATTCTTTTTCTGCTCTGTCCTTCTCTCTGGCTTCATGTAAATTATCTTTTCCACCACAGATATGGAAGGTTTAGATCATAAGTACAAAACATTGTCCTTTCTGCCACAGTAAAATGGCACAAGATTAGTGCACTTAAAAAAAATAGCAAGTCTATATTTCCACAATAGCAGGCTAGCGAAGCAAATTCTGGGAAATCTATGAGGCTGATTTTTTCTTGGTATTTTAACTTTTATGTTCAATTTTCATCCAGGTAGAGGGAGAAAAAAAGAAAGTTCAGCAGAACTTTTGGAATATGAACTAAACTAAAATAGCAGCAGGCTCCAAAACTCAGACTGAAAGATTATAATAAATACAAGAAAAAAAAAAAACAGTCTCTTTATATTTTTTCTTTTTGTTGTTGTTTCATGTTGTTTTGGGAGTGGGTTTTTTGCTGCTATACACGGTTCTTCACATAAAATGAACAGCAGGGGCTATGAACAGCATTCTCAGCATTTTTTTGTGCACCACCCACAGCTTTTTCGTTTCACAGATCATTACAAATTTGATAGAGTGATTATACAGAGACAAATGGCCATATCCTGCCACATTCTCCACATGGAGGTTGGTTAAAATAATTTGTTTTTCTTGTCTGGGATGAGGGGTACATAATTCAGAAGGATCTGAGAGTGGTGGTAATAGATGTATTTTTCTAGTAGGATTAAAATGTTATATTGCTTATTATTATTTAACTGGCATTCAGTGTTGATTTCTTTGTAGGCTAAGCAGTACTAATGTCTTTTCCTCATTAGTGCATAGGAAAAAATCTTAGTTTAATCTTCTATTAATTACAACTAATTTATACCTTCCAGCACTGCATTATTTTCAGTAGATTCTAGTTATGATCTTTCTTTTCTTTTTTGCAGTTAATTTTACATTTTCTCTAATGGGGAACTGAATTTCAGAAGTGAATTAGGCATATTTAAAATTGTCATACGAACACAGTGAAAGGTTTAAAGGAACTGTTACATGAATATGAAGAGTGGTTTAGAGAAATCAGGATGTTGAACTCAAAATTTAACCATTTCTTATAATATAATTGAAAACTCTTCTCTTTATTCTGCTTCTGAGTGGAAAAAAAAAAAAAAGATTTTCTTAATTTCTCCACTCTGCTCATATTTTCATATCTGTGAGAAGTCACAGCATCTTCTACATACAAACTACCTGTAAAGATACTGATGAAAACACATATAGGCACATGGCAACAAAGTATTCATTAATATTCTTTTTTACTAATGCTCCAGTTTATGAGTTTAGTCACCAGTTTAGAGTGATTTTGAAGACTTCTATCACTTCATGAAGTCAATATTTATCAGCATTCTTCAGATGACAAGAAAACATTCTATTTAAGCATATATGAGGGCCGTAAAAACGTTATTGCTTTACCTTCTCTAGAGATCTTTTAGCTGAAACTGAAGGTACCCCTACAACTTCATTACCTTTCCTGTAGGAAGATGCTTCAGTATTATTGCGAAGCACTGAGCTTGCCCTGACACATAAAGTATACACCACCTACACTGGAAGGAAGGTGAAGTACATTTTACTGGTGAATCAGTATCAGAAAATTGATGCCTTTACTCATCCTGTTACTCAAGTAGGTCCAGATTCTTGAATTTAAAGTTGATTCTGTTTGCTTATTATTGGATAAAAAGTGTCTATATGTCATTTACAGCTGCATCAAAAGCATGTAAGGGCACTAATATGAACTTTTTGCAAAATCCAAGTCAAAGGCCACCGTACTTACTGCTATATCATAGCTATACATGCAAGGCTTTTTATGTCTGGTAGTTAGGAGTTATCACTTATTCATGTGATATGTGGACACCAGATACAGAGGTGCAGTATCTGTCTTGATACGGGGGTTCTGATGTGTGTTATACAGCAGCTAAACAGTACTCAGCTGTATCCTCAGCTAAATTAAAACAGATAAGCTCCACCGGAAATACTGAGATGTACTGATTTGTGTCAGATGAGAGGTGAGCTTTGCTTCGGTAATTTCTTTTTTTTAGAAAGAAAGGACCCACACTAACCTCCAGTTGTGCATGATAGCAGATCTTACAGAGCAGGTTACTGCCAAGTGCCACAGCCAAGCTGGGTGCTTAAAATGGCTCCGGTCTGTCTCAGGGCTCTCATTTCTGAGGAAAACAGGGTATTTGGGGCTGGTGTGTATTCAAGTCTCACGCCAACATGGAGTTAGGATACAGCCAAGGTGTGTACTTGAGAGCTCATCTGGGAGCTTAGACGTAGCCATGGTTGGCTGCACAATGGCTTAACACACTTACTCATGTCATTATATACTCTTCTCTCCTGTCTCAAGCGGTTAGACAATATCTGGAATCTTATGGATTGTTTCCATTGAGAGTCAGGAAGCAGGATTTTCCTTGATACAGTCCTGCTTATTGATGTAAATGGATATAAAATCCTATTTGCCAACATAAACATAGAGAAGAGTGGCTATTAAAAGAAATATATTTACTGCTGTTTTTTCCATGAAAATGTGTGTGCTGTGAAATGATGTGATAATTGGCAGCCTGTGCCTTTGCACTGCCACTGTCCTCACAGAGACCTCCTGCTGTACGTGCTGGTAGGCCAAATGCATGTTATCTGCAGGTAGACTCAGTGGCTGGGTCAAGATCCTGACATGTGTCCATGGGAGGGACAGTGGATTCATAACTCAAAAATCAGCAAACAAGAGGTGGTGTAGAGGAGTGACAGCTCTTTCCAGTGGGAATTTTGCCCTTGTCTTGGTAGTTGCTTTGGTGAGTGAACTGTAAGTTCGAGGTTTTGGATGGAGGGTCTTTTTGAAGACATATGGCTAGTAGAAGAGCAGTCCTGCAGCTAAAGGCATGACAAATACTCCTTGCCCTGGATCTTAAACTTGTAGAAGACTTTTTAAGCCAGGGAAAATGCTCAAGAACCCAGCAGCTAGCAAACAAGGTGCCAAAGGCTGGGAAGCGGGAGACCATAGCATTGGGATAGAAGATGGTGAAGATAGCTGTTGAGATAACAAGGTGAAGATGTGAATTACAGACAGAGCAAAATGATGCAAAAGGCGCATCATGTAACACGAGTGGGCACATGAGTTATGGACTGTATGTTTTCCATGAGTTTATGTTTGAAGAAAGCTTTCTCAACTTGCTGCTAGTGTGTGGAGGAGAGCTTGCAACACAGTCAGAGAGTTCTGGTGATAAGGCTGGCATAGTACTTCTTGAATAGTACTTCTAATAACAACAGCAACATATGATGACTGCCAGTTGGGATAAGTTTTCCTGGTCTGTGGATCTGGACTTACTAATGTAGGCGGAGAAAAAAATCAGGCCAGAGGCAGCATAGTATCAGATAAGACTTTAGCCTTCTTTTCTCTATGTCTTCATACATGTATCCAAAGACCATACTACATGCAGAAGATATTATTTAAAATATTTGCCAGTCAGTGTAAGAATAATCTAATCTTTTTACTTGCAATACTTTTATAATAATTTTAGATGAATGAATAATTAATTTGTTCTGACAAAACAAGAAAACAGTCATCTTAAGAGAAATGAAGACCTCTTCTAACCTGCTTATAAAATTCAAAGTCTTAAGAGAATTAATTCTTCTGCATTCATGACTACAGTGAGTCTATGACATGCAAAACCATTTGAATTCAACAATTTAAATACAACAGTATGATTAGTTTATTTAAATATTGAAATTAAAAATATTTATTAATTTAATATTGAAATTGAAAAATAAAAGCAGTAGTTATGTTTTCTTTACAATTACACTAGACAAATATCTAATCAACTGCAAGATGTTGTAACTGTAAATATCAATACATTAGTACATCTTTTTTTTAAAAAAGGGTTTTACAAACAGCAAACTGCTATTTATTTATTTAAATTAGCAGAGAAGCTCTTTTATAGCATGTCAAAGAGAAATGGAAGACCAACAAGAAGTGAGGAGAATATTTTCCGTGACACTAGTAAGTAAGTATAGTATTTTCAAGCCATTTATTATAGAACTATGACTAACCAACAGTGATATAAGCAGCCTCCTAGATGAGCTTCCAAATTGTTTGTTTTCATTTCAAGTGAAATGCTTGCGAACTATTTTTTCCCCCTTATTTGTATTTGCTTACAGTCCCAAAGGCTAGGAAAAATTGCAGCCCTCTATGGTGAACAATTTGCCATTCACAAAAAGGCATATACAGACGATTTAACCTTTGAAAATGATTTTGCATACTATCATTCATTTGAAAGTGGAAAACAGACTACACCAATACCTTCCTTTTCTTTCTTCACCCAATTTTGAGGGTGCGTAGCTCTAGAGACAAATCTTACTGCAAGATTGCGAGATCAATTGATTAAACTGACCTCATTGAATTAAACTTGTTTTTCCATCCTGATCTGCAGAAAAAGTGGAGGCAGATTAGAATCTGAGCTATGGCATCATTTTCCTTAAAAAAAATAAATCTTACAAAATTCTCACTTATAATTTCGTTTGCTTCTGGTGTATGTCGCAGGAGCAGGATTCATTGTTCTAAGGGTTGATAAAATACATTATTATTAAAGATTTGACAGCTCCAACCCTGTTATGCCTCATGTAGTGCATCTTCCTATACTGAAGCCTCATATGTATGCTGGCCACCCAAGCCACCAGAATATACTACATTTTCTGAAATTCTATAACTGCATAAAGGAAAACATTTCTCATTCCAAAGCTGTTCTTTTCCTTCTATCAGCCAGTGAGAGACAAGGAGCCCAAAACATTTGCAGAGGGTGGCTGAAATGATAGTTACAGTAAGTGTTCCAGACCAACCACATATCCATTTCATTACTGAGAATATTTGGGGTCACCAAAATGAAAAGGACTGGATAAATACCAGAAAAGAGCACCTAGTTTAAGGGATCATGTATTATTTTCAAAGATGGAGGCACAGAACTTCATATATTGATTTTATCAATGTGTACAAGTACCTGAAGGGAGGGTGTCAAGGGGACGGGGACAAACTCTTTTCAGTTGTCCCATGTGACAGGACAAGAGGCAATGGGCAGGAAATGAAACACAGAAAGTTCCGCCTGACTGTGAGGGGGAATTTCTTCCCTGTGAGAGTGACGGAGCACTGGCCAGGTTGCCCAGAGAGGTTGTGGAGTCTCCTTCTCTGGAGCTCTTCAAGGCCCTCCTGGATGCAACCCTGCCTAACATGCTCTAGGTGACCTTGTTGAGCAGGGGGGTTGGACTAGATGATCTCCAGAGGTCCCTTCCAACCTTACTGATTCTATGATTCTGTAATGGCATATTACTTTTACACTGCTAAGTAATAATGCAGGCAACATACTGCTCCAAAGAACAGAAAAGTGGTGCCAGAATCAAAGTTTCTTCCCTCTCCAGGGACACTTCAGGCCACAGTTAGATGTGCATTTTAAGCCAGGAGTGCTCCCGAAAACATTCCTCACCCCCTACTCACTGTTTCCTCTTGCTCTGCCCCACGGTGCACCAGGAACAGTGCTTGTGTACTAGGCTGAAAATTGACCCTGAAAGCAAAAGGGGACCGTTGTTGCCCAGCTAGAGGAATTTCATGATGCTCTCCACAGTTCAGCCACAAATGCTTGAGCTGTCACGACCTAGGGCTTGGGGCATAGGCAGGACCAAATCCTGGGAGAGAGAAATGCCAGCCCTCCTGGGCAGCGCTGGCTTGCATGTCCCTCCTCTCATGCCATCAGTGCTGCAACCTCTCTTCTTGTGGTAGTGCTTGCACCATGTGGAAAATTACTATCCCTATTGAAAACTGCTATGATTTTTTATGACCGTGGAAGTGAAAAAGAAAACTCTCTGAACAAATTTCTCGTGGTCACTAAGAGAAAAAGCCTGTAAAATCTTCCAGTAAATTGAACCTCTTTAACTTCACTATATGATCAACCACACAAATAGTGTTAAAACTATAAAATTTGGTGGTGCTTTATCTGCTATTGTATCAATATATTTCATTGTCTTACAGACAGAGGCATACTTTATACTAACACAACTGTAGCTATGCTAGCATTATACCATTTACATAGCATAGTAAATAATATACATTCCTCAGTTTAACAGGCATACCTATTTAAAAATGTATTCAGCAAAAATGTTATAAACACATTAGATGATAGGACTACAATTGGTGACCTAGCAGCAAGTTACTACTGTAATGCCTGTGGAGTCAGCTGGAAAATGAAGATTTCAAATAAGGAATAATAAGAAGAAAAAGATGACCTTCTGAAACATGATCATGTTTCTGCGTAGGCAACTCTTGTAAATAAAACGCAGAAAGCATGCAGGGAGGGCCAAAGCCTTTCTAATACTGCATCTGCAAAATTATTTCAAAACAGAAATTTTTCCAGAGATATCCCTGAGGTGTCAACAGCTCTTTAAAGCATTTTTTTCAAACAAGTTGTTAAAACCGGAGAAGCGTTTAACTTGCACCGCCATGGGATCACTTACTAGGACAAGGGAAGAGAAACTCAGCAGAAGCCAGCCTGGATGAGGAGATGAATTTTCTGTGTGTTTGGAACTGGCATTACAGTGCCTTTAATCTTGGGGAGCTGACAGTGCCATAACCCCTTTGCATTTACCAGATAATTCATCATTGCCCTGATTCTCTGCCCACTGAAGCCTCTACAAGACTCTCAGGTTTTCAAATGAGAGCTATATGCCAGCTTTCCTCCTCACTCAGCACTTCGGCAAAAAGAGTTACATCTTAATAGAGTCACTGCTCTATCTGAGCACAGATCTGTTGTAATCATCTTTCTCAAAAGAAACATGCCATGTGCCTTTAAACTTTCTGTAAAAAGCAGCAAACACTAACGAGGAGAACTTGTTTAGTTAAGCTACAAACTTTGGTTTTGAACAGTGGACTAGCATTGTTTTGCATAGTGCTTAATACAACGAGAGCCAACTTGACTCAGCCTGTAGATGTTATTGTAACTTCAGGATGCAATTGTAATAAATGCTAATTAGATGCTATAACTGTTAGTAATGTTTCTACTGCTAGTGCCTATTCCACTCTGAAATATTTAGATTGAACAAATACAGGGGTATAGCTTTTTTTGCTCAGAAAGGATTAGTCCTGAGGACCCAGCCCTCTCTACAGATATACTTAACTTTAGATGCATTAGTAGACCAGAAGCACTATATTCCATGCTGAAACATCTTTCACTTCACATTTGTGGTTCTTTGTTCATCATTTCCATACAGCTACCAGTTTTTACCATGTCATTCTTGCTAGTGTGTCACAAAAAAGATGTGGAAGTTTCATTTGGGCAGACTGAAACTTTTAACTGCCATTATATTTTAACCAAAGTGAAATGATTTGTTCCAAAGTTTGTAGCAGCACAGCAGAGTTCTGTAGCATCAGAGGCCTTGAGGAGAATACATTTTTTAGGTTATATTTCTCTTCTTTGAGCAAAGTTCTCAATGATTCAGCTGCCAAAGTAGACATGCAATAAACCCAGTACAAGAGGCTTACTCATAGGATGGCCAAGAGAGAAATAAATCATGAAAAATAATGGAGAGCTCTCAAAAAGACCCATATGTATTGATCTGTTGTTGCCTTAGAGTGCTATCAGTATTTAGTCATCACTATAAGACCAGTAAAGGCAACCATATTGCATTACCGGCAACAGAGTTCAGCTTCTGCAGATCCTAAGATGAAAGCAAGTAAAACCCCAATCACCCATCTAATCTACATTTGTTTCAATTTTCACTCTTCTATATTCCCTGTAAGCCTTGTAGAAGCAAAATGATTGAATCAAAAAGATGACAAGTCATAGATACTTTTTTGGCGGTGGCTGATTTAAAATTGGAACAAATTCTATCCATTCACCCATGTGAAAAATCGAGGTTTGCTTTGAATCTTGCAGGTTTGTAACTAAACTAGGATTCGACCTTACACGTACATATTTTTTTATTGGAGAGCATAAAGAAATGCAGTGGGCCAGACCCTATGAGCTCTTCACGGTCCAGTAATCTACAGGAGGGAGCTGACGATACCTTTGAAGAGCCCAGCTGCCCACAGGGAAGGGTATGGAGCTTCACAGCAACCTCAGTGGCCTTCCAGAATAGGTAAGATATTGTGGAAGCTATCTCAGAAACCTCTGCAGGCCAGGGGGCTAGGAGGAAAGGACTAAGTATTCCTATAACATTCAAAATTTCTTCCTCCTCTTTCTCCCTGCCTTTTTTTCCCCTCTCTTATTCTCCAGGAAGATTTAATGCCACACTGAGAAGTTTCCTCCAGTCTGGGCAAACTGATGCTTAGTGCGTTAGACTGGGGACCCTGAATTCCACTTCTAAGTGACATCTGACTTCCTCCAACAAAAAACCCAAACCTTATATAAGATGATCAGCAGTGACTAAATGGGATTCTGCAGCGTTTCCCTGCCACTGGAAGACGACCTCATGTTAAGAGCTGGCAGCAAGTTGCATAATGGAGAGCTTTGGAATTTGCCCTCCCCTCTCCCAAATATATGCATTTATAAAAAATAGCCCTAATTTACTGGTGTTTAATATTTATTTCAAAGTCTGACTGGAGGCAAGCAAAAATGAAAATTCTTGGAGATTACAAAATACTTTAAGAGAAAGAAGTCTAAGACAAACCATATATGAGCAGGAGTTTCTTCTTGAATTTTTGATTTTATTGTGATATAATTTCTAGCATTTGATTTCACTGCTTTTGTGTATGTGTGTGAGTCATGTATGTGGTGTATACTCTTGGAGGCATCCTAATGCAATCAAAATGCCCTGATGAATGCACCGATGCTACTGGCAAATTAAATTTATTCTCCAAAAATTTATTACTTAAAATTATCCTATAGGAACAACAATAAGTTTCAATATATTGAAACAAATACCTCAATATCATAGCTCAACCATACATAAATGATATGAAAGCAAGAATAGACACTAATAAAATTACATTACTACTTTTGCTTCCATGTCCTTAGACAATAAACTGTATTACAAATGTGTACGTGCACAAAAAACTCTAAAGACATTTATGACTACAAAGGGATGCTCTCACCTTGAAATTCAGCCATTTAATGTTTGAGTCTGTTGTATACAAACTCTTATCAGTAAGCACATATAATGGTAACAATTACTGAGTTTTAAAATCCTTCAGTTACCTCTGTATAATAGATTCCAAAAGGCAACAGAGAAATAGAAAAATGACAGTCTTCTCACAAATGCCATCAAATACACAAAGCACAGAAGCAAACCAAAGAGTCCCTTCATGAATCGCATGTATTATTTCAGTTATTGGTAGCTTGAAATTGTATTCTGATCACTTTTAGTTTTTTCTGAAAATTAGAAGTATGCTGAAATTCTGAGATGTGAGGTACAAGGCAGAAACCTCTCAGGCTGCACTGCTTTCTCATACTATATCACACAGACACACACATAAAATCCAGTAGCCATGGAAGGCAACCTAACTCAACCAAACTGCCATGTTGAGCACAAAAGTCAATATTTTTTATTTGTCACCAGTCTTCCCTATGCCAAAAGATTGCTAAGAGGGACTTGCTGGAGGTTCTGAGACAAGAGCAAGTGCTATAGATCAGAGGTATGCAAGGGTTTGGTAATCTTGATTCCAGTGATAAAACCACAGAGGGTCTCCAGTGGTCTTCTGCAGGCTCCTTGCTTGTTTTGTGAATAGGAGTTATGCAGCAAACCTGTCTCCAAACTGCTTTTCTCTGCTACTGCTCCACCTGCACTCCCAGCTTCGGCATGGGTCTCATGCAGGATTCAAGTGACAAGCAAGACTTTACACTGGCATTCTGCATTGAGTGGAGTCTCCTCTTTCATGCTTTGACACCTCTCCAACACAAAAGCAATCAGAGCTTAAGTGGGAGAAAGAACTTCCATCTTGCTCCCAGGTTTCATTCAAATAAACTAGTACATCAGACTGAAAGAAAAGCCTTAACTAGATCTTTACATTTACGTTCTTCATTCCCACCCAGACAACCACTGTAATACTTTGAACTGTAAGGTTACCTAGGCTTGCACATATTGTGATATAACATAGTACTTTCCAAGAATAAAATAATGGCATAAATTGTTAGCATATTAAACAAATGACTATAAGACCACCTACGTGTGCACACTCTTTGTGGATGGGAAGTAGAATACTAGTATTCCCCATCACCACAGTCCATGCAGACCAGGACTGAATGCCACAGAGAAACTGAGGCACAGCCTGCCTCTGTCTTGCTCTTTTGAGAAACAGTGATATGTACCCTGAAAACGCAGACATAGGCAACATACAGCACCTCAGAAAACTACTCTGGTCTGATGATAGTCATTTAAGCACATGCTTTTAGCTTGGCCAACTTCCACTTGGGTACAAGCTAAGTGATATTAGGCATGACCCCATTCCCATTGCCACAGTCTTTTACATCTGCTGAGAAGGATTCAGGTGCACAACTGAAATGCAGTGACTTATTAAATCACTGTGTATCTAGATTTACTTAGAGGGAAATTAAAGGCCTCACAAATAGCCAGAGTTTCTACTGAGGTATCAGTTATTTTACAAAACTAAATAATGTGAGCATCCATCAGTTGTGAACACATACATGAAAGTCTATCATAGGTTAGCTGATAGGCAGTAACCTGATAAGCCACTTTATTTTTATAGGAACTTTAATCTTAACGAGCACATACTGCTTATACTAGTACCCTCGTATGGCAGAGAGCAGATTCTACTGTCCCAGGACAGCAACGTGCAAATGAGTGGTGAATGGTATCCTGAAATATTAAAGGCATTTCAAAACATGGAGAAGGAGACTGGCCACTCCTGTCAGAATAGGACTTAATATGAGAACCTTGGTTTTACATGGAGACAGATGAAAACATCTATCAGACATCTAAGTTACAGTGTAATAAATAGGTGGAAAAGAAAAAAAAAAAAGTCCTTGGTGACGTGAAAGCAATTAATAATTGGCAGATCTTAGTATGTCACAGAGGTTCAAAATTACCTTTATGCCACAACTGAAGAAAATGGTAAGATCCTTTCATCATGATTTTAAAGAGAGATGTGCTTTTACATTTGAGACTAGAGGGTTTTCTTCACATTAAAAAGAAAGAGGGAGGTTAATGACTCAACATCAATTAAAGAATGGCTGACTTAGGAAGAAAGATTTAATTAGTGTAGCAAGGTTTGAGTTTTCGGAAAAGCGTTCACAACCTTTGATCCCATCAGCAGATTCAGACTCCTTCCGAGGTCAGTGTAAGCACTTGAAATAAGTAAAAAGAGCTTTATTCTATAGCATGAGCATAAAGGACACACTTCTAGTGACAGAAAGAGAAACAGTGGGATCTCAGGCATATGTATTGTGCACTACATGCCTAGTGTCCAAGCTGCATAAACCCGCATCTGCCTGCACAGCATTATCACATCTGTGCTATAGCCCAGATACCGACATGACTGTTGATGTTATATAGTTACTTCTGGAACATGTGGGTGAAATGCAGCTCAAGTTTCCTGGCACCACACAAAACAACGTCTTACTAGGAACCAGTATGTACCATATTGTGGGAAAAGATTGTCTCTTTCTGAGTGAGAAGTTACTTTACTATCAGAAGACTCTATTGAATGATTTTTTCCTAGTTGCAGGCAAAATGTCCATCCATACCAAGAGATATTCAAGGGCCTTCTGGAAACACAAAAGGCCAATGAACCCTGAGGATAAGGCCAATATGTTCATGGTAGAGTTGGCAGAAGTCTTTTACCGGCGTCACTTCATCTATAAAGCTGTGTTTGTCCATTTTGGCTTATTTGTTACCAAAGAATTTAGTTTTATAGGTGAATTCACATTTTCTGATACTTTAATAGCATCTTTTGATGTAAATGGAACCATTCATTTCCCAGCAAGAAATGCTAGATACATAGCAACTACCTAGGGCTATAATAAGCCAGTAATGGTTTTAACTTGTTGCTAAGACTCTGATGCTTACAATTACCTTCTCCCTTAGCAGAAACCAGAAAATGCAAGGCCTGTGCTTGACTGAGGGAGAGAACTGTCATCCTTCCCCCCGGTGTCACAAAAAGAGTGGATCTGTCCATTCTGACGCTAAATTCTTAGCAGATGCCTACGAAGTTTGCTGAAGACTTTTTCTTAAGATGTAAAAATTTTGCAACTCTCCATCTGTTAAAGGCACTTCCCCTCATTAAGACTATTTACATGCAAAGTTTTAAACTGCAGCTGCTTTTGTCATGACACCATCAAAATATTTGGATTGATTTTTTTTTTTAATGGGGGAAAATGTATTTTCCATTTGTACTTGGCATTACATTACTGAAAATCTTTTCTGGTAAAAATCAAACTGAATTTGCTGTGGTGGCACTAGTGAAGCTAACAAAGTTTGGCCCAGTTTTGTGACCTTAATTATGTTAATATGTTTCAGAATTCTTTCATGAACTCAAGAATGGTCACTCCTTTTGTCTGACTGTGAGGGGAAAAAAGAACATCGCCTATACAGCTGCCTTCCCATTCTTATGCTCCTTATTAAATAAATAATTTACACATGAGATTAAAAAGCTAAGATTCATTTCTAAGACCCGAGACATTTCTTTTCCAATTGATGGAAGTCTGTACTCCTTACCTTATGGGTAACTATAGACTAATCATTGTTGATAATAGAAGGAAAAGTTTGTAACAGAGTATTAGTTGTTTTAAAAGTTTGAATATTTTATGTAGTTTATCTATTATTAGCTTAACAAACTCTAAGTTACTATACACGCTGACAGCAAGTTGAGGTGTGTTCTATTGACACAACTGTTGTTGGGCTTTTTTACAAAACAAAGAAATCCTTGCTAGTAGGCAGCGTGATTTAAAAGAAAAAAAATAGCATTTCAGAACAGTATTTAGGAAAATGAGTCAAATATTAAAAACTATCTACCTGATACATATCATTTGAAACAGGTGGCGTAACTGGAGATATATTCAGATGTATCTTCTCCACAGGAAAACAAAAGCTCCAGATTCCTCAATCTGGACAAGAAGCAGTTGGAAAATGACCCAGGAAGAGAAAGAAACGGTAGTATGAAGCTCTCTGAAGCTCAGCAAGAGAGAAGGAATACAGCCAGAATACAGCCATGAACACATGGACCGACATTTTACCCCTGACATACCAATGCTGCCTGACATATCGTGTTGGTAGATGTATCATACCACTGTCATAAAACATGTCCCATTCCATATCCAACTTCTCCCAAGTGCAGAGACAAAAGTCAGTAGGAAGACAAATACAGGGCACTTTCTTTTAGTGTTAACACTAAGATAATGACATTGCTGACTGGTGAGTCTTGCCACAGTCTAGAATATAAATGCAAAAATACTTTAAAAGAATAGCGTGATTAGAGGGCCTGTACTCTGCATATTTCAGTTTTAGGAAATTTTACTTGTCAAAAAAGAAAAAAAAAGTAAGGGGAAAAGAGGCAGAGTCATTGCCAAAAACATAGTTTTAAAAGAACTTTGGCATCAGCTGTAACAAGATGAGTTGTCTCAGAAAGTACAATTTCAAACAGGCAGTTTACCAATAAAGAACTCCAAAACATGGCTGTTTTTGACAATGGACTCAAACAGATACCATACTCTGCTACTAAAAATATACATTCAAAACCAAGGAAATAAGTGTTAAACTACTGAATGGGAGAAAGACCTAGAATAGTGTGCCACAAATGACTGGAATATTGAAATTGCAAATTATACAGTTAGACACTACAGGGAGGCATTAATAAAGGAAATGTGCACTCAAAACACTTAACTTCAGCTGCAAGACTCTAATTCATCTACATGATAGCTGTGCTGCTGCCAAGTGAACTGGTGCAGAGTCAGGCATGGACCATCAAACTACTGGGATGATTACAATATTAATGGGTGGCTGTGGCATTGCATAGGAAACAGTGGTGAAGCTTCCTAAAGGAGCTTCTCCTACCAGCCATTCTGATATTGTGCAGAATTTTGGCTTGCTCGTTTTACTGATGTTAATTTACCAGCCATTACTTCTATTTTAAAGTCGCTTTCTCTGATCACTGAGAAAACTATATGTTATTTTCTAACAGCTTGGTCCATACTTAACCAGGCTTTAGGCTGGGGTTCAGTAGAGAAACTGCTCAGAGTACACAGAGGAATGACCTTTCAGGGAACTAGTCCATGTGTAAATATCTGTTATTGTACTGCTCAGTAGCTTTGGTCACTACGCTTACCTGACTGTAAAAATGCAACAGAAATGGATTATGAAACACCAGGTTCACTCTGCTCATCAATTTTGGAGTGATCTTGGACAGCCAGGACAAACAAAACACATACTCCTCTTAGTTGAAAACACAGATCCATGAAGAAATCATGTCCCTCAAATGGCAAAAATATGCCAATCTCCCTCTCTTTACAGAACACTTATATAGCTCATCAGCAGATTCGATTTCAGTCAAGAGTGCCAATGTGTGACAAAAATAAATACCAGCACAAAAAGAAGCGACTTCAATTTCAAACCAAGTATAGGAAAAGTGATGTTGGTTGGGAGATGAAAGCAGTTGGAGCCTAAAGGCAAACGACTTCAATTGCCAAGATAACACACAGCCAGAAGGCACTCTTAATGCTTCTTATTGATGTTAATAGTGTTAGGAAATGTCTATCTTCAGCCAGATCGCATGTCTATCTCTAGTTTGGACTTCTGAAATCATTTTCCAGCAAATTCAGGCAGATGAGTCTTCAGAGATTTTGACTTTCAAAAAGCAAAAAAAGAATTGAGCCTTCCTGTTCTAGCCTAGAGTGATATATGGTTTTATACCGAGCTCCAAATTCTTATCAAAGCCTTCTTATTAAAGGCCTGGCATCCCACTATGGGCAAGCTCAAGGATGAAAGGCTGCTCCCAGTAAAGTTAGTGAGGCCAGCATTTTACCTAATTTTTCCCAATATGAGCCAGAAAACTATGATTTTGCCACTGACAAAATTCACCAAGTGAAGTTTTTGAAATATTCTGACAGGAAATTTCAGATAATCCTCCAAATGACATCTTTCTCTAGGCACATCACACAATTGAAAGTTGCAGTCAAAGAAATTTGATCTTGAGCTTTACTTTCCATCATTTAGGTACAAAGAGTAAGAGGGAGAGAGATTAAAATTTCCATAGTTCACACAGTATGCTGTAAGAAGGATAAAAGTTGTTTTTTGCATTAAAACTGGAAGTAGGGAGAAGGTGAGTAATTTCAAGTCAGCTCTTCATTCTAAATTTTAGGTTTCCAGTTTAAAAACCTAGATAACTAATAACAGGTATCGTCAGATCTAGTGTATAATGAACAGTATATAGACCAGTCCAGAGAATCTAATTCCAATTGATATGAACCTCTTAAACTTTTCATACAGGCTATGTGTGAGACTTAAGTGACCCATAGAACTCCCACAGTTTGTTGAATACTTTGAGCTATGTGATAGAAATTCAAGGATCATGTAGGTTTATATTTTCAAATACAGCTTTCACAAACACAAATATTTTCATAATCAGCTATGTACTTACCTGAAAAATCCCACACTTGGTCTGGCAATGGTGTTATTTTGACATAATAATCAAAAATTAAGTAATTAAAGTAATAAAATTGAACCAGAAGGAGAGGAAGATGGAACAACTGGTCTTTCCTAGCTTGCTTTTGCCTTAAAGACAACACAGGAAAGGATTTCCTAATCTTTCACCAAAGAATCCTTTTTCAGCCTCAAACTAAGACACTATTGTAGAAATTATATTTCTCAGGAGCCTTTATTTGTTTTAAATGTCAAGAAATGTGATTTTTTTCAAGACACTAACCTATAAAATTTTCTTCTTCCTCCTTCACAAGCAATCATCCAAGTGAGCAAAGAAAACACCTCTTAAAAGAAAATTTAAAAATTGCATCTATCTGAACACTATAGTAAGCCTCAAAGTATGATGAGGATGGAGCCAGAGGACTTAAGCAAGCATCAGCGGAATCATAAAACCTGACCTCTCCGTGGAAGGCACGTGGGCTCCCCATCCAGCAGCGCAGAGGCAGTAAACTGTCTGCAGCAGCCACTCAAGAGAGTAAAGGATATTTCCAGGGTCTGCAACCTAAGTAAGTAGTTTTGCAGGAGCTGTATAATGTTTAAGTATGCATCGTTATGGTTCAATAGTCAGCCTATTAAACCTGAGGGTGACTCAGTGGAGAGCTCTGAACAATGCTTTGTTTCTGAGATGGGCTTAGATGTGCTCTTCATGGTTTTCAGGGTTTTTATTTCCATCCCTTCTGCTGCTTCAGACACCTACATGAAAACAACATCACTGGTTTTAAGAGCTCATTTATTCAAACAGACATCACTTCACTAGATATCACTGAAAGGCCTCATACTCCTGATACATTACCAGCAACTCATTATCCTCTGATATTACACCTAACTTCTGAGGAAATGAGTTACATATGATACTCAACTGATTCTAGAGTTCATTCTGGAGAATAAAGATGCTGGTTGTAAAAACAACCTACTTCTACTTTTAGAGTAGAGAGTAAAAAAAGGTAATTACTAAAATAGAATATTGCCCTCGTGTGAGTGCACACACAATTTGAAACAGAATATCTAGTAGTGTTTTGGCTTCCCATTTTTCTCTTCTGTCTTTTGGAAAGGAGACATGAATACTCTTTGACACAATAATGTAATTTTCAGCCCTGTACTCCTTCTGTAAGAAGACTTTAAAGAGACAGCACAAGGAGATTCCTCTGCAGCTATGGATACACACCACAGAGAAGACTCAGAAAGCCTGGCTCTGGCATTGGCAGATAGGGATCAATAGCTTCAATTACAAATAAAACAATAACTCACTTAAAGGTGGTTGGCAACTCTCGCTGCTTCTCCTCAGCTACTCATCTATGCTTTTTCTCCCTCCTCTAGTGCAGAGACGTGCTATGTCAGAGTAGCAGCGTGAATTGGCTGAAATTAAGTCAGTTAAAATCCTTCACATGCAAGTCAAACAGGAAAAAAATCTACAGCTGCTGAGGATAGGATCCAAAAAAACCCAATTGTTTCACTGCATAGAATCTGACTTTTTAATGTGCCGACAGACCTCACCCTCCGCTGATTTTTAAAGGGACCCAGATTTTGCAATGCGCTTAATTACTGTTTAGAAGCTCTTATGCTGCAGAGGCCCAGGGTGTTCAGCAACTAACTTTGTCAAAACTATTATTTCTTGTTAATTTGCACAGACAACTATCCTTCACATCAGGGGATAAGCATGGTGGTCATTAAGGGTCAAAGGGACTCATAACTTCTATAAGATCAGTGCATTCAGAAGAAATTTCTCACATGAGCAGTTCCTACTAATCAGTATTGTTTCGAGGGTAATCAACAGTGTGAATTAATTGCTGTTCTTCAGAACTTTGCCAGGATGCATTAGTGTGCTTAGGTCTGAATGAGTAGGAAGAAGGAATTCAAAAAAGGAATGTGAAGGCTTTTAACTCCTAAACTTCAATAAAAATCCGGCCCAGATCACTAATGAAAGTTTGTTATTCCATACAACACATGTTTGGTTGCAATAGTGAAATGAGCTGGTGTTCTTATTTCGCTTCCTAGCAAGTAGGTCCTAACATGCCAGCATCCATCACTATAAGAGGAACCAATTGAGTCGTCATCTCAACAGAAGCCAAAACCTGAACGGGCATGGAGGGAGGACAGAGACGCATTGCTCCACCGGTGGAGGAAAGCACACATGTTGCTACATGTTCTAACTAATAAGTACTTCAAAGCCATAAATCTAATACTCTCAGTTTGAAGTATAAATAGGTTCTTATTAAGGAAGTAAAAGGAATGTCAGAAGAAGCTTTATATATGAACCGACGCATGTATAAATGGCTGAGACCCAAATTTCCTTCACAAATTTTCTAAATGCCCCTTGGTTAGGATGATATAGTACATTATTTCTTGGCCCAAAAACCTGACAAGTAGAACTATATTAAAAGCTTTTCTCTTAGGACCAAGAGGCAATACCCGCCCAATCCTTCTTTTCCACAATTTTGTTCATCTAGATTTTAAGCAAAACCTTGTTTTCTTAGAGCAAGTCTGAGCAAACCGCAGTCGAGCTGTTTTTCACAGCTTCAAGCCTCCACACCAGCTGGTCCTGCTCCACTCCCCAGCGTTTTTTGAGTTTCCTCCAGGGCCATACCTGGTGGTTCATCCCTACCCTGGCTTTTGTCTACCAGCCTGGCCTGCTTGGGGCACGCAGCACCGTGGCAGGACCAAGTGTTGCCCATGCTGGAGGCTGCAGCGATGCTGGCTCCTGCAGCACCGCTGCTTCCCAACTTCGCCCTGCCCCTCGGCTGGGCAGCTCCATCCGCAGGGAAACCAGCTCGTGAATCACAGCGGAGACTCGTCCCACTTTAAGTCAGATTCTTCTTGTGCCTGGCACAGGGACAGAAGCAGGCCACCAGGACCACTTGAACAGATGCTTAAGCCCTTCCAAAAGTGTTTAACTCCAGGCTGTGGTATTTCCCTGGCCTTCTGTATGTTGAGAAGCAGCTCTCATTTTTCCTCTATCAGTACACGAGGGAATATTTTATTGTTCCATCTTTTCAGAGGAATGAAAAATACCTAGCAAGCCCAGTTGTTTCAAAGAAATTTGTGTGGTCCATAGCTAAAGACTTTCTATAAGCTGCTGTTCCAGTCCAGCATGGCAATGCTATTTCATGTGTAAATAAAAAAATTACACTAATTACATTTCTACCTACCCAAGATCCAAAAGTGCCATTTTTCAGACAATGGTCCTTGCCCAAAGTGATTTATAATTCTTGGGAATCTGCTATCAGCTAAGTGCATAAATATTTAAGAAGAAATCATCTTATCCCATTTAAGACAATGGAAGTTTTCAGAACTTCTGCCAGCTCCTATAGTCCTGGTTGTTTTTGTACAGTATGTGACTTTACTCCCTTAAGCTGTTTTAATAAAATATCAACTTTAATTGTACAGTCATAGATTTTGTAGAAATTGTCCCTTCTCTGGAAGAAAATAAATAAATAAAACAGAGTAGATGCTCCTTTGGAGTATCAGAAACAGCAGTCAGAAGAAAACTTGACTATTATCAGAAGAAAACTAATACGGCATGGACTAATGCTTTCCATAAATAAACAGTTTGATTAATAATACTGTTGGTATGTTCATAGGAGTGTTATAACAATTCTATGGCAAATATGTGGTTAATCAGGGTACGACTTCTTCAGTGGACGGTTGCCATCAGCTTAATATCCGTTACAGTTTTAATACTTGTATGTTTACAGCTGTATTACCCAGCACAGAGAGCAGAAAACTTGTATTGCACACAATCTTGCCCCCAAATTAGGCAAGGGCAGACAAGTGCATGGCAGACCGGGATGCTCCCGTGTCTGAGCAACATCTTTTGTAGCTTGTAGCTCGTAACTGTATAATAGAAGAAAAGCAAAGCTTAGTGAATAACACTGTGGAGAGCAGTAGTCTAAACAGGTAATGAGCATTACCCAGTAATGCGCATACACAGAGCTCACCGACCAGTCAGCCGCCCTTGAGGAAAGCGTGCTACAGTCAGCGCTAACAGTGTCATAAGGGGTCAACAGGGTGTTTGAGCTGGTCCCGATGAAACTATGTAGTTCCTACGGGAAAAGCAATATCAGAAGGACTGCCTACTGCACTGGACATGACACCCAGGAGAGTGTCATGTAATATATATATATATGTGTGTGTGTGTGTGTATATGTATATATGTAACATATAATGCACATTTTAATGCCAAACATGAGTTTTCAATTCCATTTAGACATCATCTAAAAGCACTGTAACATCAACACAGCTGAACGTATATTACCAATCAACTTAGAAGCCACTTTCAAAAGCTAGTTAGCATTGATTTAAATTGAATCACACCATGAAGCACCCTTTCCCTCTAAGACTTATCACTAATGAGTCTTTTCCTCAGCTCATCTAGTGAGTTTAGTGAGTCTATTACTTTGATTTTACATCAAACAGACAAATCTAGGCAGAGCCTGAAGTTATACAAAAGTTCTGTACCAGAAGGAAGTATGAAAATAACATTTTGAAGAATAAGCATTAGCAAAAAATACTACAAAGAGTAATATAGCAGTTTTTAAAAGCTGCTTTTACCTTTTTCTTTAGTGCTATAGAAAATTGTAGGAGTTAATTACATTACACATCTCCTTTCTCAAAAGATCTCAAAGAGAATTAACATATAAGGGTTTTCTATCAAGGAATGCAAGTCAATTCTTAAAAGGTCCCATTCTGATTTCTCCAAGTTAAATATTTGCTAAAAGGATGCTACTCTCTTTCAGTCTTCGTGAATAAATTAGGTATACCAGTAAGTTCATCTTACAAAGGATTAGTATAAGAAATATATAACAATTAATTGTTTGTCTAACATTATTTTCTGTACTTTTAGTGCCTAATCTTAAAGAAGAAATCTCCAGCAGATCCTTGAGATTCTGCTGTTTAAAATGTGCACCTATTACAGCCTCTCAAAGCTGGGACACATTTAGCACATTCTGTCTTATGGAACACTTTAACAGTTCTTCAGTTGTTCAAAAGCTTAGCAATGACAGAAACCTGGCTAAGTTAAAATAATTTGTTTAGACTCCATGAAAGCATACCAATGAATCTTCTTTGATGTATAATTCCACCTAAAGCTAAAATTTACTCTCCAAGTTATCTTTCATGTGGGTCTTCTGTATCCTACTGTTTACAGGGGAGTATATCTGGAAAACTCACCTGAGGAAAAATAACTGGATTAGAATGTAATAATGTAAGCTTCTGAATTATGAATTACAAAGAAGTTCGGGGCGGGGGGGGGAGAAGAAGATAAAAGTAAAAAGAAAAAAAAAAAGTTTTAAAAATCCCCCATCTCCTGAATGTAGCAGTGAAGGCGCTGCCCCTACCAGTCCATGGAAAGCAGCTGGAATGTGGCATATTGTGTAGCTGGATCACCAGCAGAGCACAAACCATACAGCTGTGCATATCAGACAACCAGATGTTGTGTTTAAGGCATTTAATTAACCAGACCATTCCCGGAATAAGGAGAAATAAATTGCCCAAAGTGGTTGCACAATATTTCATTCTTTTTCATGTATCCATTCAGCTAAGCAGTTCAAATGCCAATAAAACTTCAAGTATTTCTGAAGAATGTGGATTATTTCTCCAACTGTTTAAGTATCTAAAGATATTTCTCAAGTATTTGTGGCCATCCTGAGTGATTCCTTGTCAGTTCAGGGCACCTCCCTTTCTCAGTTACAGTGAGTAACTATCTCAGTGAGTAGATATTGAAATTAATTTTAAACAATTGATATTTAATCACAATTATGCAGTATACCAGATTCATTTACACTGGCACAAATCCCATTTAAATTACTGTTTAGAACAGTTGCTTCCAGACCACACTTTCTGCATAAAAAACTGAGCGATCCAAATCCTGGTAGTGTTCTCCACTTTCTTCAAAGGACAGTTTACAAATGAAACAGGGTAAATTATAAGAGCATTTGCAGCTGGACATGTCCAAATTCTTTGTAATGAAAAAGGATGGACAAATCTCAAAACATTTGGTTTAGATCCACATAAGTAACAAAAAGTGTTCACACTTATTCCAGTGTTTTAGTCTTTAAAAATTGGGATGCACATGCTGTGATAACCACATGTCACGCAAGACATCTTGTAAAGCTGGAAATGCTGCTAGAGCCATGTCTCACGAGGTTTCAGCCCCTCCACTTTTAAATTATATTTCTTCTGATGTTTTAATAAAAGTATATGCTGCACATATGATATTTTTAACATCCACCAACTGCAGAAATACTTTGGTTATATAAGTGATTCAGCCTTGACATTATTTGAGCAAACTCACCCTATCTGGGAGCCAGAAGCTCCTCATTTTCAAAATGATCTTATTTTAGGGAAAGATTGTCTGGATAATTTCTCCAAAGTATGAATTGAGATTGTTCTTCAGTTAATTCACTCCCCAGCTGCTGCCATCATCAACTGCCAGGCCCTTTCACTAGCAGCCAGAGTATATACATCTTCATTTAAAACCTTAAAAGCAAAGTATAGTCAGTTCTACAAAGCAATGCCAGACACTGACACTCTTTCAGGACAATTTTTTTCCAACAAATAACATATTCAGAGCTAAATATGCTACAGCTCTACCATGGAAGTACATTGCTACTTTTGTCCGTGCTCAGACAATCACACAAGTGCTTTCCAGCCAAATAATTTACTTACTTAGCTATTCTAAAGGTTTACGCATATCTGAACAGGAAAAATGATCAGGAGAATTTGTCATATTAGCTTTCATTTGTTGGGGTGGGGGGACAAACTGTGTCAGAGAAGAGTTGCTTTTGTTAATTAGAAAACTAGGAGCAAGCATGTCTATGCAATTGTCTTCTGTCCAATTAATTTAAATCTAATCAAATATAACATGAACTGCAAGTACAAAGGAACTGATCTTATTATCAGGACTTTTCATAAATAGAAACACGTGCAATTGCTTTAGCAGTTAACAACCCAAACTGTAAAAAGACCATCTCCCAGTCAGGATAAATTAGCATAGCTCAATTAATTTAAATATGGCAACATCAATTTACACTAGCTAAGGACTTGACTTCAAATGGAATTAAAAATTGTGTAAGCAACTATAATGAGTACCACTCCACAACAACTGACATGATACTAGCCACGCAGTACAACCCCACAGAAAGATATCACAAATCCTCAGTAGGTCTTCTTCATCCAAATATAGAAATATAAGCTGCCCATGAAATGTCAAGCGTATCTTTCACCAAAACTACCCAATTTAGTGTGTTCACCCATACTCACAGAACCCCCACACATCATCCTCTTTATCTCACATCTATTCCTCAGGTATCTTAAACCAGAGCTCATGTATGTACATATATTAGAATGAAATCTCTTCAACCTCAAAACAAGGTGCTAGCAGAGGCCTCACAAAGACACAAGAGTGGTCTTACAAATTAGAGAGGTCTTGCAACATGGCACCATCATGTTTGGGGCAAAAGAGCTAAAGGAAGAAAGAGATCCAGGAGCCAAGTTGCTCTTCTCCAGGAAGGTGGTGCAGTTAGCTTCCCCCACAAAGACAGGCTGCTGGTTTGAACATTTCGGGTGATCATGGCTGCTGGTTGCAGGTAGTTATCTTGGGGAGTAGGAAGCTATGCAAACAGTCCAGCTGAGAGAGAATTGTGTAACTCAGAGCTTTCACAGCAGCAAGCATTTTTTTTCTGTAAAGATTAGGTGTCAGAAAATGCTGACATCAAAAAACAACCAATCAGCCCAAGATTTTACACTGCAAAGCAAATGAGTCTTTTTTTTTCCAGGTCTGTATCTGACAGCTGTTTTTATTTAAAGTGATCCAGAAATATTTTTTTTCAGATTGACAGTCGGCACATCACTATGTGAGAAAAAAGCTTGAGTCTGCTTCTACAGATCAGGCTTCATACAATAATGTAGCATTTCCCGTAATACAATATAAATTTCCTTCTCACAAAGTAGGGTGTTGGGAGCCACATGACGGTGCTGGAGTCCATCAGAGATGCTTCCCGAAAAAAAGCCAGGTCATGGGGACACACAGAGGGAGCAGTTTGGTTGTCTGAACATAGATGTCTGGTGATGTTTAGAAGCTGCACATGGATACAGAACTCAACTCCAACACCAGACAGCTGGAGCATGGGGGCACCACTTATGACTCTGGAAATCCAGTTCCTGTGAGGTAACCTGCCACTGTGGGAAAATGCAGCTTAATTTTGAAAATGTAAAAAAAAAAACACATCTTTGAGTAATTTTATAAGCTGCAAGGTAAAATTTCAACTAGAGGTATGTCAAGATGCCTCTGGATTCAGATTTTTCTGGAATTTTCATTAAAATATTCTTTTGTCCTGATTTGAGGAAAAAAGCAAATGTTAAAATATCCAAATTTCCTGTGGGACAGAAGTTCAAAATTTAGTTCTGCTACAGCAAACATAAAAATAGAATTGTCATAATGCAGAAAGATATATGTTTTCCATGCATACACATACTTCAGTTCTCCTATCTTCCCCTGTCTCCTCCAAGAGTAGTTTTTCTGCCCAAAATGGCACTTAGGCTTTCCCATTAGTCTTTTGTTAGGTAGGTCTGAGGATTTGGTATTTGTGTCCCCTGACTTCTCAACCTCAAGAAAAAACTTCAAGTTGCCCATCAGAATAAATTAAAAGACACATATCTGTTAACACCGAGCTGTCAGCCAGTGAACTGGAATTATCTGAGTAGGCCAGCAAGTCCCGGGCACCTTTACGGATAGTTTCCAGCCTATGCTTAGCTTCTAGCTTCCCCTAAGCTGATTGCATCTCCTCCTGGCCTTCCCAAATGATCTCATGCTATTCTTTGGTGTTACTGATCCTGTATGCTTGAGAAGAACTATTGCTGCATTATTCTAAAATTCCTACACTTTAGGTCACCCTAAAAGGGTTAACAACTAAAATGGTGCCAACCATGTGAATACATTCTCTGTATAGGACCTTCATATTTCCAACATTAAAAGAAAAGATGCATAGGAGGGAACTAGGAATAAGGAAGTTGTCCTGTGAGGATAAGGCTAATGCATGAACCCTTGTCTCCAAACAGAGGTCCCAGCCAAAGGTGTCCTATTTCTGGAGAACCCTTCAGAATCACTGTAGTGTGAGCCCCTGAATTCCCCCTCTCCCTAACCCTTTCAAAATGCCAGGTCCCACACCGTAGAGAAAGTTCCCTTAACTCCCTCTCCTCAGGCCACAAAGTCCTTATTCCTCCACCTTAAGGTCTTTGGGTGCTCTCCAGCTTAAAACTAGTACATTTATATCTCCTGCGTCTCAAAGCTTTCCCATTGGAGGTGCTGCCTTTCTTCTTGGTTGTGCAGCACATCTTAGTGTCCACGCACACCTTCTGCAAACCGAGATCCTCTTGCCAGCCCTCTCTTCTTCCAGCTGTCACAATGTGCTTCTTATTGAAGCTTCCTGCCTATCCCAAGCCTCTAGCTGCTACTAATGTTGCTGACATCTAAAATCTCCCCTTTCTCCTCTTAGTCCTTGCTGACATTGTCAGCCAAAATTGCTGTCTTTGGGAGGACCTCTTGTTTTACCTTGGCTCTCCCCACAGAACCTAAGTCCTGGCTCCTTCTTCTGGTTGAGATTATATGTGCCATGTTTCACACTGTAGTACCCAAAAAGTCTTCAGAGCTCCAAAGACAGAATAATAGGACACAAAACAGCACTACCTAGAGTAATTTTGTATTTCACAGTTGGAGCCTTATTCTGTTCTGATTTATGAGTGCAAATGAGGATTAACTCAGTTCAAGTCAATTAATTTAAATTAATGCAAAATGTATACAAAAGAAAGAAAAAGTCAAGCCTGCGAATTATTTTAATTATGAAAACACTACCAAGTACATAATAATATACAATATGGCAGTTCTCATGTCTTTGATAGGTCATGTACTACTAACAAATCCTAAATAGAACGAGCTTGAGGTAATCAAATTGTGTTTTTGTCCACCAAATCTGACTTTACAAGCTTCTGATGAAATGCTAAATGCGTCATTTATAAAGTATTCTCATTCTGTAAAGATATTCGGGAGTTATTTAAGTTGCAATGTTTTGCTTCTAAAACCTCATCCTCTGACTGTGAAAACCATTTGCCTAGGAAGGATTTAGGCAAAGAAAATCTCCCGGGTATGCACTACAATTTCCCAAACAGGACATAAGCCAATTGCAATGTCCACTTTTTTTTTTCTTTTTTTTTTTTTTTTTTTTTTTGGTAGTAATACCCAGCAATTCACACAAACAACACAAAATGAACTACTGTATGGAGCCAGCTTTCAGGTTTAGCCATTTCCATTTCATAGTCAGTAAATACTGAGTAAGTTCCAATCAATTGGTGTCTTGTGCAATGAATGAATATACTGCATTTTAAACAGTGGTGTCTACAAAGCATGTTATATGTGTCACATGGCCCATACGGGAACCGCTCTTCTCCCCTCCACCCCATTTGTTTTATCTTGTTTTTAATCCAGTTAAAACAATTAGAGAAGTAGCTTAGGTGAATATTATTCTGCCATCTGACTACCATCTGAGGTCTGTATCAGACTCTGTAAAGCCTGTCGCACAGCAGCAGTTTGCCATAGTGCAAGGCTATGACAACACTGCTGTTTTCCACCTTTGCCAAGTCACACTGTGCAAGCAGTCCCAACAGGTGATACTCACTCAGTGATAAAGCAAGACTATAGTTATTCTTTTTGCTCCCTGTTCATATGTCTTTCTGGCTATTAAATGATATTTGCAAAGCCTGTTTTACGTAACCACACTCATTACATTAGCTAGAGTTAAAACAAAATACAGGTAAAAGTCCTGTTTGTATTAGAGTCCATCAGATTACATGCTAATGTTCATATTTTTCCTCAGATTAACGTATTTATAGATTGGTTTTAATCAACATTTATCCACACACATTTATCCACAAGCACACACCACACGTGATGAGATGCTAGTACAAAGTGGTAATAGACGGTCGTAGAGCACTGTTAAATATGCAGCAGTAAACAATTTATACTGGCTCAGCAATTCTGATTGAGGTTTCCCACAACATTAGACAAAGGCATTTTTGAGGCTGGTTTATTTGAGAGAACAGACTAGCTCGAAACAAATCTTCTGTTGTGTGGTTAGTTCCACAATATTAAGACAATAGTTAAGGACCATCTGCAGCTGAACCCCAGAAAAAAGCCAAATTAACATTCTGGAACACAAAAGGACTGGTGGAAGCTGGTGTAATAACAGAATGCTTTACTGGGAATACCTATACCCTCTGATAATCTGAAAACAGGAAAGAGATGTTTCACCAGTCACAGAAGAAAAATTCTCATAAATCAAATCGTTTGGCAACTCTCCTTCACGTGTGTGTGCAAATTCATAAATATAATTATTCTCAAATGTACACTGAAACAATGGATAGATTTTATAGGGTCTTCTCCACAGTAGAAAAGCATGAAGATGAGCAGATCTGTTTTCATTTGAATAATCTTATTCACAGCTCAGACTAACCATGTCATTGATAACTGAGAACAGCTTAACCATCATGCCTCATGCGAACTGTACAGTGCTAAAATTCTTGTCTTCAATTTTCAAAAAATGGAAAGCTTAGCCTAACTGAACTATTCAGCCTGGGAAATGGGCTGAATCCTAGCCACAATTCTAAAAAGAGAGGCTAAAATTTGGGACTTTGTGATTTTTAGTTGTCTTTGAAATAGATTTATGAAATAGGTCCCCCTTCAGCTGAATATTTTCAATGGACAGAAAAAGAGAACCAAGTTTGGAGGGTCAGGGCCGTCTCTGTAACCAAGAACAAGCTACAGCTGCAGTTTTGTATGATTACTCTTTTCACCCATGAGAATAAAATATGTATCTGTACTGTGGAAAATGACTTAATTTTTTAATAATATACTTCAAATTCTTCTGTAAGTGAATTTACTGTTTGAGCTTTCAAGGCCCATGTTTGCCCAAGGCTGGAGTTAGGCCATGTATATAGGGCCTAGGCAAATATGGGCTCACCTGGCACGTCCCAGCACTGGGAAGGGCAACCATGTAGGATTCCCTTGAGCACAGGGATGTGAAAGATGACAGCTCATAGCTGTCTAAGTGACTGTGCTGGCCAGGCCTCTCCAAAAAAAAAAAAAAAAAAAAAAAAAAAGAATTAGGAAGGAAGTATAAATTAGAAACAGCAGTAGTATAATTGAAGATTCCTCTTTTGTGCTTACACTAGATTAAAACAGCTGAATTTAACAAAAGAAATGAAGAAAAGGAGTTCAAAGATTTCAAGAATGCTAGTGTTCTTTTCCCCGGTGATGCACTTGATCACTGTAACGTTCATGAATTATGTATGAAGATTGAGGTCACATTAATAGGATTTAAAGTGCTGTTTATTCTCTATTCACAAACTAACTGATTGCATTGTCACATTTCTCATGTAGTAATGTAAATGTAAGCACAATTATCCAATCTAAGAAGTTTGATATTGGAATAGAATTTATATGTATCTCCCCCAAAAGATTATTTTAGGAGAGATATATGATGTGTAGCTGCCAATGAGAGTGGTTATCTAGTGAGAAATTATGAATATGAAAATCATTTCTGCACAAGACTGGAAGTTCTTCTCCCACATCCCCATCATATGGAGGAGCACTGATTCCCATCAAAGGAAAAACATTGAAACCCACACTGCTAAAATCTGATGATTCTGCAGATAAAACTGTTAAGCATATGATGACAATACATAAAGTTTCTTTGGAAAATGAATCATGAAAACAAAAATCTCGCCACTTAAGAACAAAAAGCAGTCCAGAACTTGGCCTGTAATCTTGATGTATATTACTTTTTAACAAGGTCAGGCTGAAGACCTTTGAAAAGACTAAGAAGAAAATGAGAACTAGAGGAGGACTCAGAATTCAAAAGAATTCTAAAGACACATTTCAGTCTGAGATTGTGCTTTTAGAGTTCAAGAAGCAGAAAAGATATTGAGAGAAGAAAATCAACAATTCCAATAAGGACCACAGATCTCATTGTAAAAACAGAATATTTGATATCATATTTTGGTTTACCCAACTTCTTAAAGCTTGCTCATTATTTCAGCAGGGGTGATAGTCACCTTTATGCTGAAGGTAGACAAGTTAAACAGTAATTTCAAAGCTAGTTTGCAAAGCTCCTTATTCATTTCTTACCCTATTAATAATTGCATTGTAATCAAGTCTAATGTATCCATAATACTGTGTTACAATAAAAGCAAGGGTATCCAGCTCTGACCCTAAACATGAACAACTAAATTAAGAATTTTAACAAGAATAAAAGATTTTTAACAATGAGATGAAATATGGTAAGTACAAGCAAAGGGAAATTCAGCATCCAATGAAACTTATTTATAAAGACATTCTACATGACCCATTAGTTAGTCATATCTCAGCCCAGTGCCACAATCTCTCCCCAGCAGAATACATATGTTCAGCAGTTATAAAACCACACAGGTTCTGCAGCTACCAAGATCAAAATCAAATGATAAGCAATTCTATTTCAGTATTCAGCCACATGCTTCACATGTCTTCACAGCATGTGAAGACAAATTATCATCATCATCACACACTACAGAATGATGGTCAAAGGACATTTTTGCAAAGCAGTCTTTACCAAATTAAGAAAATGTCAGATCTGAGATTTGACATGGACTCCATTAGGTATGTGCATTATAATATGATAATTAGTTATATGAGTACAGATATGCATGTATGCATGTGTATGCATTCATATATCCTACTCATACATACGGATACCCTAATTTGCAATATATGTGAAGGACAAGTAACAGTGGGAAGGAGCAAATACTCTTTCAGGCTTCCTAACTACATCTCTGTACAAAGTCCTCAAGCCATCAATTTTATTTGCTTCTAAATTCTCATTCATTAATGTTTGCATAGAAAGATAACTCTTCATTGAAAGCTATATGCAAAGCAACAGCAAATAGCACTGTCCACCCATATCCGGACCGTTAAAGATAAATAAGTAAGCTTTTGCTTCCTTCTCCGTGTCTGAATATCAGATTTTTTTTTTCTAATAAATTCTTTGTTTAAAGAGGCAAACTGCTAGATATTTTTTAAAATTTTAAGTATTCCTCTGAAAGTGTGCCACATTATTTAATGCAATTTCATTCTACATTTTTTGTCTGAAAAAATCAAAGAGATCTAAAAATATTTAGGTAAGATAAAAGAATTTAAAGTTCTATTTCTTTCCAATGTGTCAAAGTTGTTCAATAAATAAATGAAAAATTACTGTAATATTATTATGCAGTATAGATAAGTGAATCATAAAATTTGGACTCAGAGGACAGTCCAAGAAAGCATTACAAAGTTTTAACACTTTCTTGAAGTTTATCTGAAATCCTGAATGCTCAAAATTGCCTCAGAAAAAGGATCATGAGAACAGATTCTCATGAGATTTCTAGCAGATCTACTAATTGTCTCAGGTGAACATAATATAAAAGCAATTTTAAAAATAACAATAACAACTACTCAGCATTTTCACCATTTATCATATCTTAAAGCTATTTTAAACTGCAGATAGTATCATATTACCAACATATCTATGAGGCGATGAAGTCTAGGAAAGTTAAAAGTGTATGCTGTGCAACTTTGTCATTTCAACTCTAAGTTGATAAGTATTTTGGAAAATGAAGATTTATTTATTTCTCTCTTTTTTTTTTTTTAATCTTGGGTTGGTATTAACTGAAGTATACAAGCTTTTCTTATTATATTTGCAAGTCAGTGAGTGACACTAGCTGTTACCTGGTCCTGTATTTAAATTCAGCCACAGAGGATCATTCCCATGTTGAAGGAAAACCAGCCCATGTATAACACCTCTATTTTAAGTGAGTATGCCTCTCCAAAACATCAGGCTTTCATTCAGAGTTCAGAAATAACTCCACTAGCTCTAAGTATAAAGCTGAGAAAAATGTAGATGGTTGTCAAGTTTATGCTCTTGCTAAAACAGGATTGAATTATGTCCTTATTGCTAGTTTGTGTCTAGTAAAGTACAATTTTTCAGCAGAGATTACAGTTCTTCGGGTACAGACAAGGAAGAACTATATACTCTTATTCCCCAAAGCATGATTTATTTGTAGCTTTGCTTTCCTTTTCTTTAATCACTTTTAACAATCTCAGAAGAAAGATTCCCAGGTAATCTTCAGAGCTTTCTTTAAGAAGTACTTTCTAAATATCTTCTTAGTGATGCTTTTCCGGCTTTAACTGTTTCCCTCCCCACGTATTTGTTTTCAGATTTCCATTTGTAACTCTTTTCTACGTTTCACTAGGCACCCTCAACCAATGCCACAGCTATATCCTTGAAGTACACAGCAGGATGCTGCTGCATAACAGCTCAGAATTGTTTATGGTTTGAGCTGGTTTCCAATCCTCAAAACCAGATTAGGTCAAGGAACATGATATTGGTTCTGCAGGAAATGCTGCAAGTTGAAAACTAGTTTCATCCAGAGATAATGAGAAATGCTGAATGCTATTTCTTTGTGGAATAAAATATTTTGATACATTAAAAATATTTCATTTTACCGTTATTGTTTAACTTTCCAATTTGCTATACGATTGATGCATTATATTGTAATGTATGTTTGGTTATATGGTAAAGAGCTCACCTCCATGCCCACAAAGGAGTGCAGAGGCACACTGGTGCTGGAGGAAGCCCTAATAACTGGGTCAGGGATGTCCCAACCCGGTTCCCCCCAGGACTGTCCCAAGGGAGCCATCAGCCATGTGCAAGTAGATTAAGTGGCTTGACAGTCAAGTATCAAAGTGGCTGTAAGTTTGGGCCAGACATATGTGTCTCTGTGAGTGAGACAACTGGAGGAACTGGCTCCTGGAGGGATCAGGAGGCCCCAGACAGCTACTGGAGAGACCTAGAGAATCTCTTGTTTTCCTCTTTTCTATTCTCTGAACTGACACTTGATCATTAAAAAATTAATCTTTTTACTGAGGTTTGTTTCTGTATGTGCTATGATCAGAAGTATCAATTTATAAAGTTAGACAGTTCCTATAAAAAATCATTCATTTTCTCATCTGACATGGTTTTTATTGAAATTTTCATTGTCTTGGTAAAAGACTCTCCTGATATTTCTGAGGTAAGTTTGTTTTCAGGAAAATAGAGTTACTTGATTTTCCCATTTGCTGTATTAGATATCTGGGGGATATTCTCCCAAGTCACCCATTAAGATTGCTTAAATGTTGTTGTTCTGTATCAGGCGACAAAAGGTTTTATAAATCTCTTCAGTCACTATCCAAATCTTTCTCTGAAGACTCTTTGGAACCCATTTTATTTTTCTGTAATGGGATTTGGGAAAAGCTACACCTATAAGGCAACGACATACGAGGTTCCTCTTTTTTCAGCAGTTGTTAAATGCAGTCCAACCAGAAATGTGCCATTCACAGACTTCCTAATGTTATTTTGATTTAACTGAGTAGTTGAAAACTGCTGGCATCATTCCCACAGTGGCTGTTTCCTTACTGAGTAGCTATATACATTTTAAAAGGCCAATTCAGCTGAAAAGAAACTACAGTGAAAGAAGTCTGAAAAGACACTTCTCTTCTCCCCCAAATTCCTGCTATAATCTTCTACTTTCAATATACAAACAATTTAGTCAATCAATGCTTGGCTTTTGCAAAGCACTTGTATCTAAAACCCTTTAGAAAAGAGGCTTTCAGGTACAGCAAGGAGCTGTATTTGGATATGCATTTGGTCAGGCCTGAACCCTGCTGTCCTGATTTCCAGCTCAGGACTGTGGCTGTCGGAGATGATGTCCCATCTTGCTTGTACCAGACCACTGCACGCTTATTACAAAGGGACAATGTTATAACTACAAGAATTGCTAGCATTATGTGATAATAATTATTAATACCATGATTTTTTTAAACTCTGCTGAACAAAAACAGCTTAGAAAGCAAAAATGCAGACTGAGTCAACTAAGGCTAAATCATCTGGCAAAGGCAGAAAATGCATGACAAAACATGCGCTTTCATTTGTATAAGCATACAAACAACATAAACACACATGTAAGTAATTCCTTTGCATTATGGCTGCTTCCCATCTCTGTTTCCACTGGTTCCAGCTTTACTTTTACTGTTATAATGTGGTTTGTTCACATATTCCCAGCATTCAAGATGAGCTTGCTCCCACTAAGGTCATATAAGAATTTTGCTACTCTTCTGACAAAATTAAAATCAGGACCATGCTGCCCCAGGAGCCCTCATCAGTCTCACATACAGTTTTAACAAGTACACCCGTGGCTGGGATGGAGCAGGGCCATGGTGGAGCTGAAGCCACCGCCAAACTAGGTTGAGATGGGGCTGGGGCTGGCTGGGGAACAGGCAACACTGGAAAGGTCCTTGGGGCCAGACAGATTGCGTATGCAAGTAACTACTACTCTCTTGAAATTAATTATAAAGCATCCCAGTGAGCACCAGCAGGAATGAACTATTACTACTTGAAATAGGAATATTAAGAGTAAAATGCTAGGAACCCTTATTTAGCACTCACTCAAAACTTTTTTGGGGGAAAGGAGCAAAAATTAAGCTTGTTAGGTTTTGGTGCAGCATGACAAAATTCATTGTCCTTCAGATAGCACTAACAGTTAATCTAGAAACAAAATAAAACCAAGGCTGCACATACTGTCAGCTCTCACATGGAAATATAGGTGCCTACTCTCTGTAGAGAGTACTCCCTGTACTCTCTGTCTCCTTTCTGCACTTAAAACTCCATTTGCCATAGTTTTCCCATCCGATTTACTTATCTGATGAACTTCTTGGTGAGCTTAATGACGGCAACAAGCCACAAACAAAACATCCGCTAAATCAGTGGGAAAAGTTCTATGTATGTTGCAGTTCTTTGCCGTTAGGAAAACAAACTTATACCCTGGTGTTGGGAAACCTGGCAGTGTCCACAGTGGTGTTTTCCTCATTGTGCGTACAGTAAACAACCTGCTAGCCCAGCCTGGAAGCTGCAGCGGTACACAAATACTACACATAAACTATGTTAGCTTGTGGTATTACCTTGAGAACTACACTTTGGCTTTTAATGGTAAAATTATGGTCAGATAACTGGTTACGTTTTCTTATTCAAAGGATTCACTTTTTATTTGCATTTTGAAGCTGCAAGCTGTTTGCTTTAATTGCCTAAGATTTGACTGTTGTTTTAATCCTGTTAGTGTTAGGAGACAACATAGGAGCATGAACAGGACTCTCACTTCTCTTACCCCTTTAAGAGTGTTATATTAGTTCCACTTACTATCCAATAACTGGTAATGAGATGTGAGCCAGAAAGGCCAAACATTTACTTTCAAAGTTCTAGTAAGAACAATTTTTGGCAATTAACAAAGCTACCTTTTTAATTATAAATCCAATCCAAACTATTTTGAAACTCTGGAGAGACAGGATGGAAGCTAATAAAGCCAGTGTTCTGTATGTAGCATGTTCAGAATATATCATTGCTTTAAAAAGTTGATACTGCCTCAGTGGCTGTGCCTCTCCCATAGCCCTTTGGTGTGGTGGAAGACCTGCCATCAATGAAGATGGCAATAGCTACTTCTACTGTCAGAAGAAATCAGAAATGTTAGATAGACACAGTTGATGGGCTAACTTGTCTTTCCTTACCAAAGCTAGGGCAGGATTTTAGTTGTCACTACAATGACGGTAAGCTGCTCTTGTGTTAGTGCAATGAAATTGCAGAATTAACCTCAATAACAGCAGGGCAACCTGTTCTCCAGCTGCTTTTACCTGGCAGCCCTTAAACAGCTGTCCTGGAGGCGGCAGTCATGCCACTAAGCATGAGCAGTAACACAAGCACATAGACATCACAAAAAAGAAGATCCCGAGAACAGATAGAAAGCTCTCTCCTTTCCTTTGCAAGTTTGTAAGGTAATATTAAGTAATCCCTCCAGAAGTCATCAGGCACAGTTCACTGTAGGACCATAATCCTACAGAAAAGCAAACCAGATCCAACTGCATTCAGAAAGACGGTGTTGGTTTCCCAAAGTAGAGCCCATGAGCAACCTACAGGTAGAGCTGCAAGCATACTCATCCCAGACATGCGATTTCTCTGGGAGAGAGTAAGGAGTTTCACTCCCACTCCCGAGCCCTTCCCAGTTTCAGGAATTGCTGCCTGGCATCAATGTTCTCCTCATTACTACACCCACAAGAACAAAGCATACCAAAGTGGCTGAGAGAAAAGTAGGATGATACGTATATATCCATCTGTCTCCCTAGCCCAAATTTATAGCCATAAGGATGGCATCCTGCAAGAGACACTTTCCCCATCCCTGAGGGCTGGAAGAAATTTTGTGTTGTCCCAGGACCTTCCAGGTATAACTGAGCATAATCATCAAAGAAATCTTTGCAGGCAGCGCAGAATGTACACGAGCAAGAACTATAATTAGGAGAAGAGGAAAGAATTATAGGAACAGACAGAGGGAAGTGTCATAAAATTCTGAGATATATGCACATCCATGAAACTAAAATGAAATTCAGAATTCAAAAGGAGAAATAACCAGAAAAGAATGAGAGGTTTATTTATGTATTTTCATGTGGAACAAGTTCAGCATAATAGTCACCCTTAAAAATTGCCAAGTGATTCTGGAAAATAAATAACATTATCCCAGCAGTTGCTGTATTCTGCAGGTATTTTATATGGGAAAACTGTATCTGTTTACCTAGAGCAAAACTGGCAAGTTTTTAAATGAAGTTTTGCCAAAAGCTTTTGTTAAACCTAAAATATGAGAGTATAAGAACATATGCCATTCCTTCTGGGCGTGATCCTAATCTTATAGCGACATAAATCAGGATTGACTTCAGAAACACTGAAAAAGTTCTATATGAAAGAAAATCAAAGCCAAAGTGCTCCAAGCTGATTGGAACACAGGTGCAAGGGTGTTACAGCTCTGTAACTTTCTTTACCATGTCGTTTATGAGGGAGACATGATGTTGCTGAGAACCTGGCTACTCCATAGGAAAAAAAATATGGCCCCAAGGTGAGGAGGCAACGCCTCATGAACTCTGCATCTTTGTGTCAGCTTTTCCTCCTGGCCCAAGTGTCCTGTCTCTTTTAACCAGCTGGCTGTGCACCAGGTTAACTGAGCAGGGCCCAGGTGTATAGCAGGCTCTTTTCCTTCCATTGCTCCTAAGAACTGGACTTCAGAACTAACACAATAGAGATACCGGCAACACATGTTTGACTAAATCTGGGTAAAAATACCGGCAACATATGTTTGACTAAATCTGTGTAAAAACCATGTAAAAATAGGACCCTTTCTTCACTCTCTTTCTCCTTATTTTCCTCTGTAGTTCAAACTATAACAGTAAGAATAAAAAAAATACTTAATGCTGATTCATCCTCATCTCCAAACCCCTATTTCTTTATGACTGACTGAAATTCTCCTGGAGCATGCAATGCTGGGAAGAAAAATAATCACACTCATGATTTTTCCATACAGCCTTGAGAGAGCAGCTTGGCTAGAACCTTGGCTGAGGTGAACTACCTCAAATGTGCTTGTGTGTAAGAAACACGAAATAAAAATTAGAATCACTGTTCCTTCCTCATAGCCACCTCCCAAAATATCCATTTTTGCAGGTCAGAGATTCAATCAGATCATTGTGCAGTGTGAATTACGGTGTCTTTCCTCAGTGACCAGTGAATAATAAAAACAGAGAAAGAGAGAGAGAGAGACGTAAGTCTAGGTGACAGCATGTACTAACCAGTGCAGAAACACCGAAGATGGCCATGCTGGGAATTATGGAAGGGTGCTTAAAAAGCAGTGTATAGTCCCATTCTCTTTTAAGTTGCTCTCACGCTGAGAGAGTCACCCAGTTCTCCAACGCTCAGCCAGGGAACTAGAAGTTCTTCTTCTTACAGGAAATAAGATTAACCTCTCTGTGTCTGGTCTCTTGAGTGTCAGGCAACAAACAGAAATAATTCTGGGAAAAAGAGTTTATAAAATGAAAACATATAAACACTTTAAAATTTTTGTTCTACATTGAATTTGCTCAAGAGCTGTTTTTCCAAGAGACATTTCCCGCTAGCCACTGCCGTGTATCTTCTCCCCTGCTTAATGAATGTCAGCTTGCACTGGCCGTAGGCCACGGCTCCACAAGATCTCCCTCCGTGGCACTCAGGCCCAGATCAAAAACGCAATCACTTCAAGATGCAAAGCGCTGAAACGTCTCACCAAAATACAGACTAGCAGAGTTTGACTCGAAGAGTCAAAAAACATTCTGCAGCAATAGCTTTGTCCCGGTGGACTTAAAACAGGATTAAATATTCTCTCTGTCCTCCAGCAGCCTAACACTAGTGCAAAAAGCATTTGACAAAAATGTGACTCTCAGCTCAGACTGGCTCTAAATCAAACCTACCCCACTGGTGAGGCACAGTGCTAATGAACATGCTACGTGGACTGAGATAGAAGTTTGGCTACAAATATGGTATCACTCAGAGTGGGTGAAAACATTTTGACAGATGAGTTTTAAACCAGAAAATTCAATTCCTGTCAAAATCAAAACATCTCAAGAGAATGTGTTAATTTTTAAGACATTTTTCTGCAAGTGTCAAAATTTTTCCTTTTTTTTTTTTACATTTTGACATCAGAATATTCTGTTTAAATAGAGCTGAAACTTTTTTTTCAATTTCATCAGTTGTTTTATGACATACATTCTGACATGATAGAGTAAAATGTATATTTATTATACCTCATAATTTTATATTATGATATGTCAGTATAATCATAAAATGCTGTCAAAACATTTTAATGTTTCCAAACATAATCTTTTTATGCCTTCATTCCACAAAGACTTTAAGAAATGTGTTTTGCTTTAATTCACAATAAAATAAATGATGAAATACTATAATTTCTCACTGGATAAGAATTCTGTTTTGTGAATTGCTCAAGATATTGACCTTAATTTTATAAAGTGTCCCATTTCTGAGAGCTTGGGTCACATGAAAAACTTTCCTTACCTGAAAATTACTGAAGAAGGTTCTTTACGTTTTTTTTAAAATAAAGGAAAACTGAGAAAAAGATAATTGTATATCAACATGCTCACATGTTTTTGCTCACATGTCTGAAAACACCCTCAGTTTGAGGTAAATAAGGTGGTAGACTAGAAGAATTCATTGTTTTAGAGATTCTGATAAAGGGTAACTGAAGAATTTTGTCTAATTCTAATTCCAGTCTGGAGATTGCTGTAATATCCCCAGCTCTGGTCTCTGAACCCTTAGGGTCTCTCTTCTCCTCTGCCTTGGGGGCTGGCTCAGGTCCTCTCTCCTTTGCAGCTGGAACCTCATGGCAGGTGGGCTGAGCCAGACTTTTAACCAAGCAGAAGTGGACACAGGCTCGAAAAGGGCAAACTGGGAACACGCTAAGGGAATCAAGTCACAAACTTGCCAGACTTCCATTATAATACTTGCAGAGAGAAAATCCTTGTCATCATAGCTACTTTCTGACCAGTGCTTAGAGCACTGGATCTACAGTCCCAGTGCTTCTGCCTCTGTCGTTCGGGAGCAGCTTCTTCCAGCTCTTACTGTCTCAGCATTCCTGAGAATTAAGCATGCAAGTCTCTTCTCTGCGAGTCCAGATTTTCAGCCTACATTTCCAACTTGCTCTTTTGGATTACATGGACGTGTATTCAGAAATTCAGTGCAACTAATAAGTACTCAAAAGAGGACTGTTTACCAGTGATGACCAAAAGAATTTTGTGACAAAGTCTTCTCAGCTACAGAGAAAGATTTTATAGGAAAAAATCATTGCAAATCAGTAAGAGAACGCATTTCTATTGACTATTACTGTGCTGATTTTTATGTTTTATTTAACATAAGCCTAACATCTCCCCTTTCAACATTTGTATATTAAAAACATACACAAAATGTGGTTTTTTTAGGAGGAATTATTATTTTTCTATTTCAGATCCTAGGTATAAAAAATAGAATCTCAAAATGAACCAGCAGAATCAGATCTTCAGTTTTACAGAGAAATCTTCTGACACCACTGAAGTATTATGAAGTTAGCATCTGGCTCTACACAGTAAACATAGACAATAAACTCAAATCATCTTAATGCTACCTGTTTTTACACATTGACACAGCACATCTCTACACATACTGATAAAGTCAACTGGACCCTTTCTCCATCTTTTCTTTGAAAAGAATATATATTTTTAAAAATCTAAAATTATTTCTAACTCAACTACCCCTCTTTATACCCTATGCAACTGAAAATTTGATCTTCTCACAGATCCACAATTTAATAAGAAATGAAAAACAGGAGCAAAGACATAGATGTTAGTCAGACTTTTGGCTACTAAAAATAAATATTTCTTAGAGTTACCCCAATATCCTTGAAATTTATCACCAAAAAAAGTAAAAAGTAAATTGTATGAGGATGACTTGAAGAGGGAAGATTTAATTCATCTTTGGTGCTTCATATGTCCAGAAATGAGGAAAAGCATTTCAAGAGAAAGTCATTCTTAAGTCTGATTGACTGAAATGTGAATTATGTGGAGGGGGAAAAAAAGCTGTACATTCTTGAAAGATGATAGTAACCCTTATGTTTTAATGCTATAGTCGTGGACTTAGTGTCTTTTAAAATGGCAGATACACACCAGTTAACACAATTGCTACAGATGTTTTTGCTAGGAAGGAAAAATATTGCAGTGGATTATGCATGCCATAAAAGATGTTGATAGGACCTTACATAACCATTAGAGTCATATCGAATATCTGATAATCTTGAGGGTAAATGCCCCCTATAGGTAACCTCTTCTATTAATTTTGTTTCCAATTTTTAGTATAAAAGAGAAAGAAAGAAAGAAAGTTTCAGCTACTTTTGTCAGGCTCTGGTCCAGTATGCTAACTACCTGAGGAATGTTTAGCCATCCAGTAGAACCGGGACTAAAATGGACAAACTTTCCCACAGATTCTGCCAATGTATTTCAATTCTGCCTGTAATAACAGTCCTGTTATTCCCAGTACCAGGCCTCTTGCAAGCAGACAATGTCAGCTCTGTCCAAATTACATAAAGAAGAAAAATGTGTACCAACAGGTAAATTGTAACTTCATTTCCATTTGTGTATCAGCACAACAAAAGCATATATCACTAAAATAAATGGAGCTGCTTGCTACCAGGGAAAAGCAGTCTAGTTAACTATTAATATTTCAGTGTCATGTGGCCATGAGAAGACAAGGCAACGCTCCCAACTCTGTTTGAGCTGAACAGAAATTTAGTCTAAACATGACTGCATCAAAGATTGGGGCAAAGATGACTTTAATTGTTCCATCTGAGGGTAAATAAAATACCACATTTTTCACTTTTTGCCTTAGAAATCCAGAAATCATCATCATGTTTACTGAGCCTGTGTTTCGGTGTTGTCAACAATTTGCAGGGTTTCTCAGATAAATTACTATAAAATTAGGAATATATTAGAAAATATATAAGCATATCTAAACTTTTTCTTGCATTCAAAAGCAGAGGATCTGAATTTGCCAGGAATTTCCAGACTATATGCCCTATCCATTTTATTTCAATCTGTATATGACAATGACCTTCTTTCTGCATAATTCATCATAAGAAAATATTTCTGCATGGTGAAATCACTAAGGAGAAAAAATAACATTTAAAGCAAAAGTAAGATGGATATGATACTGGAATGCAGATCTGAGTTCCTATAGCTTTAAATAGAAAATCCATATTTCATAATTCTCCTACTTCAACCCTTAGGAAAAAGCATGATGGACCTAAAATAGCAACTCACTTAATGATCTATGCTTTGTTTTACTACTGGGAAATAAAGGAAAAAATTACCGTTGCTAACTAGAATGTATTACTTCCTTTATGCTATATAGTCATTCTTTAGTACAGCAAGTCAGATTTGCACCTATGCAGTAGTTCTGTTGCCAAATTCCCATTTCCATTAGGATCCAACTGGCAGCTTGTTGGCCAAATCTGGCCTTCTGACGCTCCTTTCTGGCCCCTTGCCCTTCTCTGAGCGCAGGCAGGAAACTGCCCAATAAATGTCTCTTCCTGTGCCTGCAGAAAGCCAGGAGCAGAGCGCCTGAGCAGCTGCTAGCACCTCCATGCGGGAGAAGGGCATGGGACTGGAGGACTCCTTCCCTTGCACGTGTTTGTGTCCAGCCAAGAGCCACAAGCTCTCTCTGGGGCCAGGGGAAGAGACTAAAAGCCAGAAGCAAGGTGCAAAGACAGGACACCCCACTCCATGATCTGGCCCCTTTGCCAGGCAGCTGCTCTAAGCAACAGCTTTTTTGGCACCACAACACAGGGAGAACGTTTTGGATGATTTCTCCACTAAATGGGGCACAAGCCACACGCTGTTACCTTTTGCAACATTACGCAGTGTAGCCAGGGAAAGAATTTGCATATCTTCGTGTTCCCATTACTTGTGCGTGCTGGGACAGCTCGCAATGACCACAGGCAGTCAAATGTAGACTGAAGCTAGTGACCAACAGCAGACTGACAAAGTCACAGAGATGCTGTTAAGTTGTCTTTAATTTCCATTTGGGAGCTGTTCCCAATACACCTGGCGAGAGCCCAGCATTCAGGGCCACTTACAATATCACGTAAGAAACTTAATTACTTTAGCTGCAGGTTATGAGAAAAACAAACAGGATCAAGGATATACCCACCTGCGGTAGAAGTGTGTTCTGTGTTCATCAATACCTACGCACCTTATAACAGAAGAAGAAAGCCACTTGGTTAGTGACTCATTCTGTCCAAAGCATATTCAGGATTTTATATTCTATTTTTTGTTTTTCTTCTGGTGTGGTGGAGAGCTATTCTCCTGTGATATTTTCTTTTTCATTGCAGATGCATTGGGACCCTAGCCTGGCATTTGCCAGAAGGCTTAAACAGATTCACAACATTTTGGCACGGGTCTAGGCAAAGTCTACACAGCTCTATTTTCTGAACGTTGCTCTTGTCTCAACAAAGCACAGTGCAGTGCAGCTACAAGTGCCAGGTATAGATCTGTCCGTGTAGATAAACAGGTTTTTGGAATGGGAAGGGAATGAAAAGGAAAAGGCGCTTTTGGAGATGTCTCCCACAAAGGATTTTCTGTTTATATTTTATTACGTTTTACAGGATTTATTCCTGCAGTGCCCTACAGATAAGAGATGCCAAAACACTGTCAGAGGCTTTCCCTAACCGTAAATCCTACAGAGTGCAATCAAAGCGTCAGTTGTGAGCTCGATCTGTCCTGCGTGTGTTTGCTGCAGGGTAACTGCAAGCGGGTTTGATCAAACTTAATGAACCCTGCTGCTTTCAGAGCACTGAAATGTCCAGGCTTGCTTCTAATTGTTTTGAAACTCTCCATTGTCTGATTTAATAGAGATTGTGAGAGGAAAAAAGTGAAAATGTCATTTGACACATTTCCCAGCTGCTTTCGTGTCATAGCTTTTTATGCTATACTCTTCTGGAAATAGGAAAGATCTGAGTAAAATAAAAGGATACAAGTAACTGAAGTGTCACTGTGACCAAAGCCTCACGTTGGTGTCTCAAGATGCTGAAAATGAGTTATAGTGCAAAACTGAAGGACTACTTTATTTCCCACCACTGCATTCAATACTATTGCAGACTTGGAAAATATCTGTTATTCTGTAGAAGAACTCAGGGCAAAAGCCTTCTACATCAGGAATGCCTATCAGCATTACTTTCTAAACAAGCATAAAACGTCAACAATACCTAGTTTCAGACAAGATTAAAATGTTTCAAAGACTCTCAGGAGATTAAAAGGGGGATTTCCCAGAACAAATGGCTCACCTGTTACAGGTCGCTTCTGCAACTAATAAAAATCATTCACATGCTAAACCTTTTATGTGTAACCTGCTACTGTCTTTTAAGGTAATCTAAAATCAGAAGCTATCATTTTAGCTTTGAATTTCCTCCAAATGTAATCAAAATTCCTTGAATTTCTGCATGGAACAGAAAGACTGAAATCCAGTCTGTTTTTACATCTCCAGATGCTTTCATGCTCCTTTATATGAAAAGAGAAACAAATTACAGCCTAACAACAGATCAAATACCAGCATAGATTCTTTTCTTTCTTGCATAAAATACATTTGAGGCAGAAAAGCAAAGAGAAAGCTTCAAAAATCCACTTAAAGCTCCCTGTTCGCATACTGTTCCAACCACTGCCCTGCAGTGATCCAAAGGATCATCAGGGAAATTTTTAAGGCAGCAATTTCACCCTGTCATGCAAAGGAAGCCAAAATGGTGCCAAGGATTTACGGTCTACAACCTGCCTGGGCTCAGCAGTAATATGTAATCGGCATTCTTAAAACATGGGGCTCTGTTTTACCCGTTTATTTATTTAATAATACCGATTATTATTAGCATTATTATTAACAATACAGTAATTAACAATTGTAATTGTTATTTACTGTATTGTTACAGTACAGTAGACTGTAACAATAGTACAGTTACTATTGTTAGTAGACTTTAGATAAAAATAATATTTAAAAGGATTTTTGATGGATTCTTGGTGTGGTTTATTACATCTTTATGTTGCTAGTGAAGAAAATTAATTTTCAGTATGTAAGTCTTAGCCAGAGAAAGTAATTTATCATTGAAACAACAACAGTCAAATTATAGTTCATAATTTATCAGATGGGAGCATATAATCTCCCTGAAATTTAAGTATCTTAAGAGATTTTTGTTCATTTTTCTTGGTAAAAATTGAAGAAACAAACAACGAGGTACAAGTCATTTGGCAAGCTGTGGCTTTTCACAAAATCTATTTTTATTCTGATAAGAAGGGAACAATGCAAGTGCCAAAATACTCAGACAAAAATGCTATATATCAAATTAGTTAAGGATGGATGAAATAAGATTAATTTTGAACCAAATCCCCCTAGTGTTATGCCATTGTTGTCCAGGACTTATATTTTGCCTACATTGAATGAGATTTCATATCAATGCCTGGAATTATTGAGTTTACTGCCCCTTAATTTTCTTTTCACAGGGAAGGCTGAGCATTATATTTCCATGCAATAATTGCTAAATTTTTTGTGTCTGTTTTAGCCATGACATCCACTCCAGTCACTGAAGTCACAAAATCAAACCAGTAGTTTTTGTTTATTTACTTCCCATCTTTCTTATTGGATAGGCACAGATCCATTTTACTTTGAAGTTCAGAGCTGGGCAATTGGTGGGAAAAATTATTCATGGTCAGTCTGTTAAAAATGAGAAAATTGACCAACGGTATAGTTGTATAAAGTAAAAATACTTTGGAGAAAGGAAGGCTTACAGCATTAAAATGACAATGGCACTGTACTTCTTTACATTATAGCTTGCTATTTCCACAAGTCATTCTGAAGGCTGACTCCCAAATCTCCATTTGGATAAAAAACAAAAAGTTCTGATGCATGATAAAATGAAGAAGACACAAGAAACCATCTCCAAGAAGCCAATGTAACAAGCATGCCTGGATAATTCCAGCTTCACCTCGAAAGCCCTGAGACTTCCTCCAGGTTTTGCCGTTTTGCACTGCTGATGAAGGTTTGGTACAGCAAACATACAGTGAAAAGTTACACTTCAGTCACTTCTCCCCTCCTTCCTGCTCTTTGCTTTTAAATGCTTAAGGTTCATTTCTTCTGCTCTCACACATGCAAATAGGTTATTATATTATCAATTCTTCATGTCTTGTCCGTTGTTAATCAAATTCTTTGCAGTCTTTAAAGTGTATCAGCCATCTATTGCGTTTCTCTTCTATCTACATGCAATCTGGGGAAAAAATGAACACCAATATCTCTGAAAAATTACTCATAAAATGCAATTAAAAGCCATTTCCTACTCCAGTAAGGAAGGAGGATCTTTCTGTCATTTCCATGTGCTTCAAATAATATCAGTAATAACTTAAAAGACAATTTGCATTTTCAAACTGCCTGAAAAAGGCAGAGGGAATCTCCTTTGACAAGATCTATCCCATAAAACAAAGGTTTTGTCTCTCTCCCTTGCCCCACCAGTACTACACTTATTAAAAGGCAGTTTGTTTGCTGAATCCCAAGCTGTTTTCACTGAAAGTCTGTTGTTGCTTCAAGTTAGGCTGCTGATCAATCACCTGGAAAAATATTCCACTATTTTGAAGGAGTAAAAGAGTCATAACTATACAGTATTTATGTAATAAAAGGTTACCAAGTATTTATTTCTTAAACAGGCTTTAATCTTTACAAATCTTCTTTTTGTAAACTTTGTAATTGCAGTAATAGAATTAAAGCAATTAATAACTGGTTCTTTGCTGAGTTATTTTAGCAGGCAGTATCCTGCAATTGTCTAGGAGTACTTTTTTGCCACTTTCAGTTTCACAGTTCTCTGGCAGAAAGCTCAAATTGCCAGGCATATTAAATACATATGACTTTTGCAAAAGGTATTATGGGGGGTTGTTTTGCCTTCCCCCCCCCCCCCAGCTACCAAAAAAGGATGAGAGAGAGAACTACACCTGAAGTAAACCATAGGGATCAGCCAAACAATTGCATAGCTTCAGTTGTCTTCATTCTGCTCCATCAATAAGGTATTATTTTCATATCTCAAGTTTGATTAGCAGAAATGGAAAATGAAAGATATTTTATTTTCTTTTTAAAATTTTTCTATTTTTGGAACATTGAAAGACAGAATCTTCTTGCAATGGTCTATGGACCTAAAAGGTGACCCACTTTCAATTTTTGAGCAACAAAGAAAGCAGACTTCCCTTATAAAACACACTTGCTGCCACTAGAAACAATTCTTTCCTTCAAAAATAGCATCTGAAAATTGACCCAGCTTCCAGAAAGACTTGTCTATCATTTACACCTTCTCCCCTCATTTTATCACCAAGGGTCAGATTCAGTTCTTTGAGTATCAGCCATTCAAAAGAAAGATATTTGGAGAAGGAGCACATCTGGATTCCCTCTATATCCAGCAGAAAGAGATAAATATTTCACAATAGAATTTATCCCCTTTGAAAACCTAAGTTTAAAATAAAATTGTTTTCTGCAGAAGCTTCTGAGTCTATTGACCATGGAGTGATCCTAGATACTTGCATTTTCGATCACTAAAGGCAGTGAAATCAGTCCCTTCCCTATGCACATCCAGCCCACTCTTTTCACTTTCTTCTTGGTGTCATTTCCTTCTCCTTTGATCTTTTGATTTTTTTAAAAAAAACTTCCTGACTTATCTGTAGAACTCAGGTACCTTTCCTCATTAATATTTGAATCTAGTATCCCACCTCAAGGAGAAAAATAATAATAATAAAAGAAAAAATCACCAGCTTGTCTAGAGCCTTGATGTGCAACAGCTAAGGTCAAGGTATCTCTCCTTTCCTGCTCTCCCCAGTTAACTGTCCAGGCTCAGCAAAAGCAAAGGAGAGAATAGCTCTGGTAAGTTTTTCTGGCTGCTGGTTACACACCTGGTAGCTACCCATACTGTCCTGGATCCATCAGGTCTAACAGAGCCCAGGCAGCTCCTCCACACTTTCTGAAGTTTGCAAGCAAGCTGTAAGACCGTAGCCTCATCCTATCAAAACAAAACTAACCTGAACAGAAACATTATACACATACACACAGAGTACAGACTATATATACATATATAGTATTTTTATATATACTCATTTACATATATATTATATGTGATATGGTGTAATAAATATTATACATAATATATATTCCACATATGTATTATATATAATGTGTGTGTTTATATTAAACACATATATGAAAATACAGGTTGAAGCACACAATAGCTGCAACTAACGAGAACTAATTCTTTACAACCCATTTGTCTTGCAGTGTCTTTCCTTGTATACTATGTCCTAGCAAGACGTGGCCAGGAAAAATGTTTCTCTGAATAACCAAAGACATCATGTTTGCAAAGCCTTCTAGGTCTGTGGTCCCAGAAAGCCCTATTCAGGTATGTAGCATATTCTTTCAACCATTGACATCTGACCCACTTAATAACTACCAGTATAAATATACTGAGTTACAATGTATTGCTTAAAATCATTTACTACATTTAGCCCCCTTTTACTTCGAGTGTATGAAGTTCAAATACATATAGTACACTGAAAATGGGTTTTAGATCTCTGGAAGAGTCTAACATATTTTATGCTGATTGCCTTATGCATCTAAAACAAAAGATTTTAGAATATTTAAAATGATATCTTACTCTGTATTTAACACTTTTGACCAGTAAGTCTGTAAGTGCTTTAATAGTCATGAGTTTACACACTCAGATAAACTGCAGTTCTGAAGTGTGCAGTGGTGTTTTCTATCATAATCTTGAGACTGTTGTTTGTCCTCCCTCTCTTCTCCACTATGTAAGAAAAAGGAAGGAGTGAAAACCTGAAGTTTGCAATGTTATATTTGAGTGTGAGATCCTGGCTACCCTCTAAATTTGGTTGTTTAAGAAACACCAGACTCCAATTAGGGCAAAATAGAATTGTGAGCAAAATCACTATTGGTAGAATAAATAGAACTATAAAACGAAATAAGCATATGTGAACAGCACCGCACACATCCAGACAATAAATATTGATGCTGAACATTCTGGTAGGAAAAATGCATACCTTTTTTGCAAAGTTATAATATCACTTCTGAGGCAAATCATTTTTGCAAATTAATTAAACATGTGGTACTCTTTGAATTATCATACATGAGTAAGCCTTTCTTATGAGATAAAAATGAAGTATTGAAGTGTCAGTGGCATTAACTGTTAGTAGCTGTGTCAAAAGAGAGAAGATGTTAATTTATGAGTATATTATTTTGCATGTTACAAACCCTGTTGTAACACTGGATTTTTGAAATAAGTACATTTCCAGAGAGACAACATTTCAGAGAATCTCATCATATGAATAGAAATCTGAGAGCTTCTAATTTTCTTCTGTCTAACTCGTTCTTTGTGGTGGAAGAAATATTATTTCAGCATAAGTGCAGAATACTTGCCCTAAATGAGACACACACAGTTCATGGACTTCTGGTCAACAGCTATATCTAGAGAGAAATTTCAGTGCTTAAGAGAGCTTAAAGACAGCAAAGTTGTTTAGCCTAACAAAAGTAATGAGAAAAAAAATTAAAAAATAAAGAAATGTAAATATTTATGTCCAAGTGGAAAGTGCTAAACTACCAGATATATGTAATTCTGCGGCAAGTTCTAGACAGTGAAAAGTGACCAAGGAGGAGGTCGTAAGTATTCCCAAGAGAGAAAATTTACCATGCAATGCATTTGTACTGTCACACAAGATGAGGGCAAGGAAAAAGAAGGAAGGTATCTATGTGCTGTGTCTCCCAACAATAACATGCAAAGCAGCACATTGCTGTGATGGGTGTAGCTGGTGCCTTTGACATTGTTTTCAGTAAGGATCCCTCAGCAAAAAATCCTTGAGACTTCATTTTGGGAATATTTATGTCTCTTGCAGGAATATACTTCTGGGTGAAGGTCTCTGAAGCAAAAAAATAATATGTAGTATATTTAGCTTCCAAAACACGGCACGTAAAGATCATATTTTTCCTTTATTTCCTTAGCACAGTAATTTCCAATGAGATACAGATCTTCCTGTAGGTATCACAGAAGGTGACAGTCCTTATTACAAAAACATACGTTGTACCATACAACAAAGCTTGTGAATGAGATGGCATCAGCACAAAATCAATTCTAACTCATCCTCCAAAGGAAATCACCGTAGTCTAATCAAGTGAGGATGCTTAAGAACTACCTAGACTAAAGTAGAAAGACAGCAAAATAATGGGAGAAAAACCCCATTGACATCAGCAGACGTGCCTCTGGGCAGGAGTTACCCTTCAGCATCTGTGCGAGTGCGGACAGCCTCAGCCTCAGCCTGGGGCAGTCAGGCAGATCTGCCTCTATTCACCAGCGAAATCCCCAGAGGAGCACAATCCTTTAGACCTCCTGGGAGCATGTTTCGTTCACCCAAACAATCCTGAGTCCCATGTAAAACACCATTCTTCCAGCCAAGTGGCTGCTGAGATCTCATATGTGGACCTTGCTGTTTGCCAGCCAATAAAGCAAAATGCCTAAACTCAACTGAAGTCACCTGCTTCCTCCTGATTTCCTCCAGATGTAGGCTCCAAAGCCAGCCTTTTTCTTGCTCTTTGGCTTCCAGGCATTCAATGTGTGCATGATGATAAGCTCACTTCCTAAAGAGGTAGGAGGAAGTTTTAGTCTTCTCAAACTAAGGAAATCGGAGAACCCAAATTTCTCCCTTTCTGGAAGAACTGTCTAATTATAGAAATTACTATTTCTTCCATATATATTCTAAAATAAAGGAGTCTTACTCAATTAGGTACCTTACCCTCAAAGAGGCAACTGAGGGTTTCCAAATATACAAAAATATTTAATGAGCTGCTGACTCATAAATATGTAGGCCCCATAGAATTGTGATGCTTTAGTCATTTCTGATGGCTAGCCCCAATTCCTTACCACTCCACAGTGAGAGCTCTTGGTGGATCACCCCTCCCTCCCCCAACCCGAGGCACTTAGCTCCCTCTCTCACCGGAGCTGGAGACCAAGGAACACATTTTTTACTCTTTGCATCTCACTGCTAAGAAGAGTAGTACTGTCTTTCAGTATTCTGAAAGTCAAGCAGGAGCTATCTTGAACATTTAGAACCTCACCTGGGCATAAAACAAAAAGGATAGATATTTCTGACTTCAACATTCATATTTGTCACTTACAAATAGTTTAAATACCAACAAGAGAATTTCAAAGCATCAGTATACCTCAAGAGTTCAGCAAGCAACTTTCTGCAGTTTGAGGACTGGAGGTTGGTAGCAATAATTAAAGCAATACATAAGAGAGAAAACTGACAAGATAGAAGCATTTTCCTTAGGGAAAACTTAACGAAAAGCAGGATCCTGACAAGCCAGAGTGAAAGGATTTGTGCAGTCTGCTAGGATTTTAGGAGGATGTCAATGCTGTCAGGACTGGAGTGAGAAGTCCACGTGGTCCATCCAGCCCTGCCTTTCCTCTGTGAACATGGGAAGGCATCTTTCCTGCCCCTGAGTCCTCCTAACTGTAGAAGCAGGTTCAACACATGTAATGTGGTCAGAACAGGTTTGGTTTATTGTCCTGCTCCAGGCAGTTGCAAGCAAGCACAGGGCGGCCTGACAGGTACCGCTTGGGCAGCCCTGGTTGCATCATTTCAGACCTTTGCATACCTTCTCCTATTTTGTGATCTGCTCTATCATTACCTTTGTACCCTTTTTGCCATTTCGTGACCTGCTCTAGTGTTACCTTTGTACCCCTTTTCCCACTTCAGACCTCTAACAGCTAGACAACCTAATTATGTTTTCTGGTCACAGTTTTGCAATGTCTATATGGAAATTCAGTATCTCTGACCCCATTACCTAAGTATTCTTGGCCTTGTATGCTATTATTTTATGGTTACCTAGGTAAGGCAGGCCTTGCATGATTGTACTCTCAAAAGGTCCCCAGTACTCCTCTCCAATTATCTGTGAAATTGAGCCATTTCTTACATAACTTTCCCCTAAACATCTGTGAAATCCAGATATCCTTCACAGTGCTATCTGTAACTTTTGCCAGGTTCCCACCCTGTTATCTGTCACATCCAGTAATTCCTTGTGTCATGCCCAGTAGTTTCTCACGTCCTGTTCAATTAGGTTGACCACAGGCCAGTGCCCAGTCATCTGCCTGCAGCCCTGACACAATCAAGATGGCCCTTGGCCGATATGCATGTTCCAGATGTATGTTGAGTGGATCAGCCAAATAAGAAAGAAGATAAACTAGTTGTGCATGAGGGAAGAATGGAGAAATTTAGTTCTGGGCTATCTATCCAGTGTTTTTCCATGTAGAAGTCTACAGCCTAAGGGAGGAATAATTTTTCTTTTCTTACAGACTTGAGAACAGGATTCACCTCATCTAACATGAGCTATCTAAAAGCTATCTATTTATTTAAGACATCTGCACTCAATAGAAACAGGCAGATGGCTCCGGCTGGCAGTTCAAACATTGATTTATGTGTGGGAGTAATCACCCCTGGTGTCGATTTCTCTCCAATGACTATGGAGAGACTTGCAATTGCTGCCTTAGACCAATTGTCTACTTTTTGGATGGGCAAAGCTTATTTATGCAAAACCCATTCAACAAAGGAATATTTTTCTGTTTGTTTTCTCTACAAAAACTTGCACTGCTATTAAGTCCTATTACTACAGGTAATGGCAGTGCTAGTATTTTCTGGTTTAGGCCGTATGTAAAGGCCCAGAGCATTTAGAGGAAGCATGTAGAAGATACTGATTGTATGAAAGGCAACTAAGAGGAATATGTCTTCCTAGCCTAGCTCACAGTCTTTCTCCCACTCATTTGTCAATAAATTCGAATAGGTGCACAGGAGTTTCTAAAGAGGGGAGAGAAATGGTTAATATACAGCTACTGCTTTTATTCACTGTTTTTTTGATAGCTGCACTGAGATAGTATTGCTCATATTTCTTTCTTTCCTCTCTTTTCCCAGCCCTGAGAGCTTGCTGTACAGCTAAAGGTAAATCCTCGGGCAAGTTCTGTTTTCTTTTTCTGTTTTGTGTTTGTCAGTACAAAATAACTACAGCAAAGGAAAAATCTCCCTCTAGTCATCAGCACTGACCTACAAATCTGATTCACAAAAATTCACGCCAGCACGAGGCTGTACACCAGCAGCAGACTACCCAGTGAGATGTCTTTGGGACATAGCAACACATTAGGCTGAAGGAGGAAAAACCGCTCATATTGTGAGGGACTGTCTGGTCTATAGGTTCACTGGCTTGTAGGAAGTTTCTCCTTTTTCTGACCAGAGGCCGCTTTTTCTCTGCAAGCTGCAGGTGTCCTCTAAGGAATGTTGCCTTCCATGCCATTCACATCACCTCTTTTTCTCACTCTCTTACTTCTTTTTGTTGTTGTTTCTCCCCTGCCCCCAAAGTGAAAAAGCTAGAAGAGGTTAAAGAGAGAGAGAACTGAAACAAAAATCTGGGGCATTAATCTGTATTCCTTGCTTCCAGCACTGGGGACAAAAAGAACTGGGAAGAAAGTGCTGGTTGTTTACTAGCTTTGATTGACAGATCTATTGCCTTCTTGCAGTTTTGTAGGTGAGGTCATCATACTGGGTGTAATTCTGGGGACAGATGGTGGAACTGGGACAGACAACAAAGAACAGATGGCCAATGAGAATTACCAGAATAAAAACATGTGGTTTGGAGCTGGAGAGCCTGCTCCTCCTTCCACATCAAATAGCCTAAGTGTTAATCTATTTAATTCTAAATTTAGGTTTTCTATTAATGTATTATGGCAGTTAGTTGGTAATATTCATACATTTTGGTTCAACATTTTGTCTTTTGAGGCGAATATTCTAACTCACAAGGGGAGCATTAAACTAGTATTGTCTTTTATTTCAATTTAAACACTAGTTGGAACGGGTGAAAAATACTTTTAAAAGAGATGTTCTGTTCCTTTTGGCAGTCATTGATTTCTACTTTCCCCATTAATCTACTACACAAGACTGCTATCATATCTATAAAGGGAAGACAGGAGATACTTGGATATGAAGGTCATGTCTACCCTCTTTAGAGTCTGAGATAGCCTACATTTAGTGACATATCTGAAATCCAGCCTTATTGATCTCAGATTAATAATAGCATCATATAGAAAATACAGTCAGAATACAAGAAAGTAGAATGACTATGTCATTCAGGTACAAATTTGGAAAATACTTTGATTGATGCATCTTAATGAGTTTGCCGTTAAAGCATCATGGCATGAGAAAAGACACACATGGAACAGAATAAAAGCTCCTGTGCAAAAGATGATGTTAAGCATTTCTTTTACTCTTGTAAATACAAAATACAAAAATACTCTTGTAAATACAAAATTCAGAAAATTCACATTGATGTACAATAAAAAAAGTCAGCTGCAGTCATATGTGGCTCTATACATGCAAAAATAGTAGTGATTCCACAGCCAGTCTGGTTACGGAAGCCTGGTGGAAACAAATATTGATTTCTTTTTTTACCCTAGAAAGCACTTTCTGAGTAACTGGAGTGATCTGCATATGGCCAATAATATGTCTTTTAAAGGTCTTAGGTACCTGTATACTCAGGAAAAAAAAAAATGTAAACTTCATAAAAAGAAATCTCTGATCTTGTTTACTTACAGCATAACTCTATCTACACGAGTGGACTCATTCTGGATTAACAGTAGATTATATGATCACAGTCACATCAGAGCTGTGATGTGTTTAAATGCCACGGGCAATTTTTGATTTTCATTTTGGTGAAGTGGTCAAGGGCTTTCATTCAAAACTGAGTAAGTGGAAGAGAACTGGAGAGAAAATTAATGCAAATTAGCACAAGTAGCTTTAACAAATCTCAACCCCAAGTGAAGAAAACTAATTGACAGTACCAAGTCTGATATGATTTCAAAGAAGGGCAGGAAAAGACACAGCTACTCTCCCACAGTCAGCTTCTATACACAGTTGTATCTAGTTCAGTTACAAGAATCAACCTACATGCTGGCTTCTAAGACACCTCAAAGCTGTTTTTTAAAAAATTTAGGATCAGCAAGTGCTGATCATCTTCTACAATGTGTCATTTCCCTCGAATCTTTTTTCAATAAAAAGCCCATTTAAACAAAACAAAACAAAACAAAAACATTTCCCTTCTAATTCAATAGCAGTGTGTATTATGTAACGTAATTCTTAACCATTTTTTAAGAATACTTATGAAATACACTAAGGTTTGGAAAAAATATGTGGCAGCCCAAAGCTTGTGTTTGGCAACTACAAAAAGGAATTCAGTCCTCAAAAATCCAGGATTCTGGTCCAAGATCTAAAACCAATGCACCAGATTCTGTCTCCTGAAATTATAGCAAGTAGACAAGTTCAAGATAGATTAAAGGTCATGGTCCATAGACTCTCCCTCTCCTTGGCTGAGAATTGATTGAGAAGATCTGGCCTCTGCCCAAATCCTTTCTTTCATAAACGTGCAGTGCCCTCTCTTCCCTCCTCCTCCTCCGGCTGGCTCCGTCTTGAAGAGCTCTCAGCAAGGCAGCTAATGCCAGATCACAACCCCTTTGCCTGTTAAGCATTACTAAAATCTCTGGAGAAGACAGGGAGAAACCTTCTACAAAGGAATTCTAACTTTTGCTGAAGTTTCTGCAGCTGTGAAGTCTGCAACTAATGTTAAAACTCCGAAATTTCTGAGGCATCTACCCAATGTAACTGAAGTGGCTAACATAAGACAACGGACCAGCTTGAGCTAAGGGATGAAATCAGAGGAGAAGCGCTGGACATGACAGACCTACTTCCTCAAACCCGTGTCCCGGGGGATTCCGTACTAGAGAGACGAACATCAGGAAATTAACATTGCTTGTACAACCTGCCTTTAAAACGATCCTCTTTTTTTTATATATATATAAATTGTGGAAGTGACATGAGTATTTTGAAACTCTCCTGAGCCTTTCCTTAATTAAATAAAGTCTCAGTTTGTTAGTTAATGTGATCTCTTTACATGTTCTAAAAATCCTAACACCTCAGTCATCTTTTTAGTATTAGGGGAAAAAAAAAACTGTTTCTTCTGAGCTTGACAGAACTAGACTTCTTCAGTGGACCCTTCACAAAGAAAAATTTGTACAGTTCATATATCCTTTAAAACTATATACACAGATTTAGATTAGAATATTACATATCTGTACTTTTAAATTTGCCATCAGCATATTTTACCTGTTTCAAGATAGTTTAGTATTTAACTGGAAAGCCCTTAACTATTTATCTGGAGTTAAGAATAGGAGCTATTTATATGTGCAGCGTGCATGTGGGTGTGCATGTACCATTTCATTTTCAAGACAGGCAGATGACACAATTACGAAGAGTGTTTTTATCAACAGTTGTGCAAATTTCTCATTGGTAAACATATACACAAGTTCTCTGTTTATTTTGTTGACAACAATAATTGTGATTATGCAAGTAGACCTGTGCACAGGATATGTTTTACTGAGATATCTGCATAAATACTAATTACTCCCAACCTTAATTATAAGGTAGATAACTATTATCATTATTTTGCACATGGTAGAACTGAGAAATTAAGCAGCTATTTCAAGGCTACTCTGAAATGAAATAGCCTAGATTAGCACATTACTTAAATTCACTGTGGATTCAGCTGTTACACTATGCTGTCTAGATTGGGTTTGATACGATTATTGCTCCTAGAAGATCAACAGGAAGCTTTTAGACAAGAGGCAGTGTTGTTTGCCACTTCAGACAATCTAGCTACCAGGATGATTCAGTTGTTGAAAATTTAGCTAAATTAGTAACTATTAGTTCTTATTCTACCCATAGAGGTCACACATGTCAGTTTTGTCTGCTACGCAACCTTTTATATAGTGTTAGCCCTGCTGCCACTTCTGTCTTTCCTGCTACTTCACATGCATCAATCTGAATGGAAAGCTTTCTCATAGATCAGCCATTCAGCCCATCCTCGTCAGATAGACTGCATTTGAATTCAACAGCCATTTGAAACAGCATCTCATGTTTGAGGGCATCTCAGTAACATTACAACAGCCTTCACCTTTGAGAATATTGATTCCTATCTAAAACAGACTGAATTTTTATCTTCAGCAGGAAGATGGGGATAACTACCACCTGAGCCCTTATCTCTTTCAGCCCTTATCCTCACTCAGAGCTGCTACAGTCAGTACCATTGACATCGCTAATACAAATCACTAATGCAAGGTGCAGTAAAAGAGCTGTTGGCCCTTGGCAACCACTGCATAGTGTCTCATCTGGGGCTCCTGAGTGATTACACTTCTGTGGACCACTGGAGCTGGTCAGCAGATGAACTACTCCTCTCAAGACCAGCAGCCAACCATTTCGAATATCTTTTGTTCTTCTCTGACATGCCCTTGTGATGAACTGCCCAGCATTTGATGTATGTATTCCTGCAGCCCCCAAGATCAGACCCAGGTCTTTATAGACTCCCCATGACAACAGTCTAATTCTTAAGTACAGTGTAACTGACTGCTAGCTAGGGATGACCACTGCATACTCTCACACTGCACTGTGGGTTTTGCCACTGCCCTGTCATGCTGTTTTCCTTCCTTATCTCTGGAGGCCTACATGTCAGCGGAGTTCATTTGTTTCCAGGTGCTTTTCCCTCCAGGCATTTCTTGATGCAACTTTTGCCTTTGTTTCCTAAGTTCAGGAAAGAGAGCTTCTCACATCAACTTCTTGCTGGTTTTCACTGTGTGGAGCACACTTTTTCAGCTACAGGCCAGAACTTTACTAAATACATCCAAATTCAGAATTTATTTCCAGAGACAGACCCCACATATGCCAGAATATGAAAAAGAGAAAACTATTACTGAAGATGACAGATGATCTTTCCAATTTTTGTGATTCTGCTTGCCTTAGTGCCTACCAGCTTCTTAAAACTCCCTTGCCTGAATTCCCTCACAACCCCGTCTTCCTTGCTGCACTTCACTAACATCCACTTCTCATTAAGAGTCCTCATTTTAAGCCTTTTTCACTTAGGTCATTCTGCCTCTGTAATTGTCTTAGTGATCAAAGGCCGCTAATCTGGGTAGCGAATTGGGGCACCCAGTGCCTTCTCAAGCAGCAAAGCTCTGACCCACTCATGACATAGTCCCCAGGCAGACACGTGACAAGCTACAAGCCACCACCAAGCTAGGCAAACTCATCTCCAAGAAATTAATTCTTTTCTTTAGGTTTGATTTCTACAAACTTCTTCACTTTGTTTCTTAATCACATGGAGCAACATGTCATATCCTCACTTTTGTCCTTCTTCTTGAATACAGGAGGGGTTCCTGTAGGAACATATCCCTTAGCATATGCTTATACCATGGAAAACAACATAGTTACATGCAAATTGAAAGATATTTGTGTAATTAGTTAGCCTCACTCACTCTTTCTTATATTGCTTTCACAGGTAAGAATATTAAAAATTAAGAAAAGAGAGAAAGTTTTTGGTCTCCTGAGAGGAACTGTTAATACGAGCTACAAAATACAAAATAAGGCCTAATAAAAATATGCTACCATGTGTGCTGATAGAGCATATGAAGGATTTATTGGGGGCTAGCTACACAAACTGAACAAGAGGGCTTTTGTTTGGACTGATGACTAATTGACATGAATTAGATTACAAGATAACTACCTCAGAACCTCTACAACCAGAACTGCTTGCAGAAACATCAATGAGGGGAGCAGCTACTCAGCACAGGCCATGAACAACCAAAAAAAAAAGCATATTTTACATATTTTGTGTCTGATGATAGTTTTAAAAAGCAAGTAAGGTTCTATTTGAGTGGAATCCAGTCTGAAAATGCAGTGAACAGATTTGTCACGGGAAAACATAAGAATTTTAGCATTTGTTGTACAACTGGCACTGGCTGAATTCCTCTGTCCATGCATTGATTCTTATTTACAGAAAATAGCACAGTTTTTTATCCTTGAAAAAAATAGGGTGAGATGGAGGCACAGTGATAACCTGTGGGAGCCTTGGAGTGTCACTGCTGTTTCCAGCATATATACTGCAGAGCACACAGCAGCCTTTGCTCTCCCAGTGATTCTGAAGAGAATAGCTCACATCTGAATACAAATGTGTATTCCATTATCTTCCTAACTTAATATCCATATCTTCACATCTTAATAATAGAAATTAACTTACAAGGAAATTTTATCCCTGAGGACACTTAGTATTATAGCTTATGTTAAACACAGACATTTTGCTTAAACAGAACAGGTTTGGTGGGGGCTTTGGAGGGGTTATTGTTCATTATATGATGCTTTTCATATTTTATAAGGCCTGATGTGAATGTCAAATGTCTTCAAATCTGTTAAGAGTGTTTTATGTTCTCAGTGTTTAATTTCACTGCGTCTTCTAGTATTTCATGAAAATTAATGTCTTGAGCCTCAAAAGGACTGTGAAGTTCAATTTCATTGAGGTGATTAGAATACACAGAATACTGTGGTCCAACAGCAGCAAAGTGCTCCAGTGCTAGATCAACCTGGAAAGCATGAATTGGCTTAGATTTGGGTATATGCTAAAATGCATACCTCAAGTGGGTTTGTCAGATTAGTCATACCCTCTCTCACTCTCTCTTTTCCTCAGCATTTTCAGATGGCTTCCAGCAATGTACTAAGCTCCCTCTGCTTAGGAAACAAAACAAACAAGAAACTTTGACACTACAGAAGACAATCTTTTTCTTCAGAAACCATGTGAAAACTCTGAAGGCAATGACCTGCATAGCACAAAACCTGCCCTTCTGCTCAAGCTGCTTCATAGATGCATGTATTCCCTCTGGAGAAAACTGGAAGAACATTTCAGGGGAAATATCAGTTCCACAGAACCAGTGAAATTTACCCTTCAATGGGGCCAGAAGTTTTTTCAGGTTGAAAGTTCTGAATCCTCTCATCTCCAGAAAGCTTCCTTATCCAAACTGAGGAAAGTACAAAAAAGAAGGGAAGGATTCACAAGGAAATAGTTTCAAGTAAATGAAGCAAGTTAAATCATTTTTTGCTTTAACCTAAAATACTATTAGATTTACTAGTAAAGAAGGTTTTTATGACATTCTATCTCTGGCAGCCTGGCAGTACTTTTTTAAAAGATGCCTAGCTTTGAGCCTGTTGAATTTGGATAACTGTGTTGATACTGGCTCTTTTATGTTTCTTTTTTTGTTTAGTGTTTTTTTTTTTTTTTTTTTTTTTTTTTGGAGGGGGGATAAATCAGAAATCAGTTACCCATAGATAGAATAACATTACTAGTAACAAATGAAATACAGTTTTTGCTATGTCTGTTCAACAGAGTTGGTTTTGGCATGCTAATTACAGTTAAAGCATGAATAAATATACCTCATCTATTTTTGGATTTGTGTTGTACTATGAGCCAATTTTAAACCAGGGCTAAGCCTAAACCATACAGATGGGATGCTAGAACACTTCTCTCTTGTGATATAGGTTCAACCATAATGGTCCATTCAGGGTCTAGGAGCTCAGAGCAGAACAGCTGCTTCATACAACCTCTGACTCTCTCATAGTTAAAAGGCCCATTGACATATCTTGGCAATGCAACCAGGAGAGCAGAAACCAGTCAGGAAGAAAGTAAATGTGAAAAACAACAGCCTTCATGTCTTTTCCATCATGATTTATCAACGTATACTCATGTGCAGTTGTTCAGATTTACTTGGGACAAACCAGATGGAGTACAGGCCAAGATGCAGTGCTGCAGGGCTCGTCAAGCCTCATGTGTGCCCCATACTATAGGCAGGGCTGCCTTTTCTAGCTGTCTTCCCTGCTCCCTCCCAAGTGGGCAGGAGCAATGGAAGTTGTGGCTGCTGCATGAAAAGAGCACTGATAGCTGCAGACCATAGGAATCCAAGGCTAAACATTTCTTTCATGTTCACTGACCTGGGACAGTAGTTAAACAGCCCTGACATCCGTGAAAAGCTACTAGTAGAAAAGCTATGCCAAGAAGAGAGGAGGAAAAAACCTTCCCAGAAGGTAAAATGAAGGTACAACAGAATTATAACCAAAGATCCAAATGCCTCACAGGGTGAAAGAAGATATTCGGGAAATGTCTAAGATACAGGCCAGCAAAGAAATAAATAACTGAGATGAAAGTATCCCAGGACTCTAGAATTTTTAAAGAAAATCCCCCAGAGAATATATACAATGATGATAATGTTGAATTTTATTTACAAGGTAACAGTGGATATTTAATCTAGTGTCTAGTGAAAGAATGTATGTACTTGTAGCTCTATGACCTGCATACCAACTCTGGACTGGGGCCCTTGGACTGGGCAGGTAAGGATCAGGAGAGGTCCACAGACAGAGGATGAGAATGGTGGTACAGCATCTCACCTCTGCAGCACAAGGAGGGGCTGGGCTGAGTGAAGAGTTGCCTTGGGGGAGTCTGAGCTATACCAGCACAGCAGGCTAGCTGTCCTATAAGCATGCTGCACCCCACAGCTAGGGTTTCAGAGTACTCACCAAACCTGCATCTGCATAGTCCCACTGCTAGTGGTGTGGTACTGCCCCACCAAGGGAGCTGCACCTGGACAGCCACAAAACTTCAAGCTCCACAAGTCAGACACATCCACGCAGTAGCTGTATTAAGAGAAAAGACGTATCTGTGGTTTAGCTGGTAGTTTGGGTCTTGCAAAATCCAAATTCTCCTATAATCTTCTTATTTGACCTTGAGCAATTCACTGCATCAGTCTGTTTTCTAGTTCCCCCCCATACACAAAAAGAAAATTTTATTATCCTACCTGGCTATCTTGTCTTTTCAGAGTATTATGTCTTTAGGATGCAGAAGTTTTCACACTGCAAGTCTGAGCTGTGTTTACATACAAGAAAGTGACCAAGGCTTGCAGGCACTGCTCTATCATAAATATGTAACAGTTGCTGAAACCTAAAAGAGCACACTGAAAGAGGAACTAGGATGACACAAACTAAAGGTTGAGAGCCTTTTTCATGAAAATAATATTCTAGAAGGTACATAATTTGCCATTGTTAAACTAAATATAATCTCTTGTAGTCTTTGATAGAATTAAGTTTGTATTCTAAGAATTCAAAATATTTACAGAGAGACAGCTTGAGAGAGGAATGAATTACATGCATTCAGAAGTTCTCCTAACATCCTTCATTCATATCTCTCTTATATTAGCATCTGGAAACATAACAAAAATCAGTGCTTGTTGATACTATGCACAAACACATAGAGATCTCATAACAAGAACAGTGCTTGTATGTCAAAGGGGAAGTATCACTGCCTCTGTGCTGTTTATCAAGGGCATTCAGGACCTGTGATAACTCTGACAGAATGCAGCTCTTCTTCTTCCCTGATTCAAGGAGTATTTTATTACCGAATCAGTAAGACAGGGCCAGGACTTAGAGCTTAGCAGTTTCATTCTATTCAGCAGAGAACAATGGGCACAGATACAAAATAAGGTTCAAGTTTTCTAGGCAGCAATGCTTAAAAATCCCCCTCTCGCCCCATGACTTTCAGAGTGGATGTAAATATTTCCACCGATCTGCAATTGTAACTGTGAAGTACAGAAATGATATTATATAGCATTTCAATACCTTTCCAAATGAAAAATACTTACATATCATCTCCTGCTGGGTTTTTTGCCTTTACCACTATGAAGCTCTTAGACCATTTCCACTGAAAAGTTTTTCACTCTGAATGCTAGCATTAGCCAAAAATGAATAGTCCGGCTCTTTATTGCAGACCTCTTCAGTCTCAGTAGTAGCTTGCAGGAGGACCTAGACATTGCAGCAGAGGTTTGAGTGACAGAGCACTGGCACAGGTTTCTCAGAGATGTTGTGGAGTCTCCTTCTCTAGAGATCTTCAAGGCCTGCCTGGATGCAACCCTGTCTAACACACTCTAGGTGACCCTGCTGAGCAGGGGGGTTGAACTAGATGATCTCCAGAGGTCCCTTCCAACCTTACTGATTCTATGATTCTATGATTTAGCATCTCGAGCTCCTGGAATTGTACTTGTCACAAGTTGTACTTGTCTTCGTATCTAATCATTTGAGGTCCTCCATAGAACCTCAACTATTTACACTGGACTATTCCTTTTCCAAAAGCCTCTATCTATTTTAATACCAACATGGAATTTTACATGTCCCACAGGCAAAGCTTGCAGTGTTCCCTCACCCACATTATGGAAATGATGCTGTTCTTCGAAGTCCTGGACCACATCCCCTGGGTCTGAGAATTTAGCCACAACTCACCTGGTCGAGAATCTCCTTGCTGAGGGAAAGAGAAAAAGGGAACTCCTAAAAAGTCAACAGCACTGACTGAAGTTTCACGTTCATGCTCACTCCCCTCCAATTAGAAACAAGTAATGGGGAAAAGTGCTGAGAAAAGGTGCAATACATCTATACATCTACAGCATCCTTGTCTAGTGACAATACTGAATCAAGTCCACATTAGTGAATTAGTTCATTAACGTGTTCAACATGGTCCAGAAAAGCTTGAAAATCTGGGACTTGGAATTCTACACTTGAAGTCTTTTCCTTTAAAGAAATTGTTAGTCTACATAAATCTACATTCTGGCTCTAAATTAAGTCTGCATAAATAATGCAGAGGAGAGAATCTGTCTTGCAGTACCTGTGTGACCTGTTTGTTCATCATCTTAAGTTTTCCTAATAAAAACTATCACATCAAGGGACAAATACACCCTGTTGAGCTCTTTGGGGACTGGAAATGCTGCATTTAAGGATACACCCTTTCAGGAAAGCAGTATGCACAATTCCTTCAGTGCTGACCTGTTTCAGGAAAAGGAGGTAGTGGGAAATCATTAGGAAATGGCTATGCCTGGGTCACTGAAATGTAGGTGGTAATTTTGAACTATTCTGTTCAAATGTTTAGAACTATTTTGAACCATTTTGGAAAGCAGAAGCACAGCTGTGTATAAGTCTGTATAGACTAACAAATAGCCGCTTGAACTTCCCCTCCGCAGTTAGACACAGTCTCCTCAAATCATTAAATAGCCTGTTATGTTGTATATGCAAGTATCAATAGCTTCCTCTTTGCTAAAATTTTTGCTTCGTGGAATTTTCTGTTACCTGAACACTAATATGTGAACACTGACTGTCAAACCTCCTTAACATCTCTGTGAATACAGAATCTTTATCTGGTTTACCCTGTTACAGAAAGTGAATAATAAAACTGCAGTCATTTCATTAAGTATATGTGTTCTCAAATTGTATTTTTAACAGATAAGATCAAATTGTTCACAGTCAATACATTTTATATATAACAAAACTAACCCTTCCTCTGGTCAGGAAGAGCAAATAAGCCTCCCTATCTATGGGATATTGTGCAACATTCACTTGCACATTTATTGCTATTTGTTGTTTCTAACTAATGGCCTCCCTCCTATGATATTTTTTATCTATCCCATTTGGATGATGGAAACTTGTAAATAAGAGAAAAGAGATATAAAAAATGCATGGAGGGACGATGAATAGAGATTACTCTAGGGATAGAACTCTTCCTTTATGTAAATATATCTCTTTGCAGACGTCTACAGGAACAAATCTATATTTGCACGAACGCTTTGGACAGAAGCATGAGGAGGTAGAGACCAAGTGGAACTATTATGGTAGATGGAAATAGGCCTGGATATTTGCAGAAACCCTGGAGCATCACTTGCCCTGCCATCCTTCAAAATTGTATCTGGTTAAGGAGGATTCTATTTCTTAATCAAACTTCCAAAATATGCTGTTAGATGCATATACCACAGTCCATTTGAAGATAAGTTGCTAAACATCTACTGCTCAGTAAAGTTCAGTGGGAGTGAGTAAGACTGGGAAGAATGTTGTTCCATCACTGCTAATGGTAACAAAAGAATTGGGAATAAACCTATGTGACTTCCACATCCTATTTTGTGGGAGTAAGGTGATGAAGAACTTCCACAGCTTTAACACTTCTGAACTTTATAAATTCTGATCTGGAAATAACAAGGATGCCACAAACAAGGGATCCAAAGAGAGTATTTCCACAATTCACTGTAATAACAGAGTATCTCAACATGAGTAATACGCACATTAGGTCCCTGGGACTCTTCTTCTACAGGAATTCAGTCCTGATCCACAGCACAACGGCAATCCATAGGGTCATCTGAACTTTGTTGTTCTACAAATATGGCTATTTGCAGAAAGAGAAGCATTCTCCAAATACCTGAATGAACATAAAAATATATATGAACTCATACAAAATAAGGAAATGTTTAAAATCAACGACAGTCTGCACTACTCCTCAAACAGTGTATTTTGTCACCTTCCTAGAAACATGAAGGGTAATTTACCAAATGCCCCTGGGCAACATGAGATTAAGAGGATGTTTTAGTTGCAAAACCAAAACTGAAGCCTGTGATCCACTTTCCATGGAGCAGAGGAAAAATGTTTGAGGATCCCATTACTAGTCTAGCCACTACTGGGGGCTGCCATGTCTCTTCCACAGTCAATTCAGATGTCTTACTTTCAAGCCTGCAGAAGTATCTACCCCATCACAGAGATGAACATAGATGAGAATTTGTTCATGACTTGTGAAAGGGGCACAGTCTATGCAGGATTTGACCATTCCCACATCACAAGATGAACAGATTCTCATACATGCATCTGTGTTTATATGCTTGAAACCCTTCAAAATTATTCACAGTTAATTTCAAAGTCTCTTTAAAAGTCAGATTTTTACATAAGCTTTTCATGAATGGAGTACAACAAATATGTAGCAAATACATAAACTAACTGCTCTCATTTTGGCTTTTTAAACATATCCTGCGGCATGTGAGTAATTTAGCTGGATGTATTGTCAGAGATTTTGACGTGCCTATCTTTTGCGTTCTTCAAGTGGGATACAAAATCACATGAAAGATTTAAAAGCTCACATTGAATTACTCAATTTATGTTCTTGCATATGCATTAATTTTTAGTACCATGCAAATATTTTTATTGGCACACTATCCACCACTCTTGAGACTCTAACTGGATTTACAAATTGTTACAAAATCCGTCTGTTAATTTAATCCTTTCACAGTATATATTAATCTATGACTCTCTAGTAAGAAAAGATAAAGATAAATTTAGCCTGGAAATTAGATGAAGGTTTCTAACCATTAGAGAATTGAGATTCTGAAAAAATCCTTTCAATAGGTTTTTATTCTGACTACTCCCAGCTACTCATAGTGTAGACTTTGATCACTGTGTATGGGGGGGAATTAAACATATATCAGTGTTGGCTGCAATAGCAAATGTCTGTACTCGATGACCCCAAAAGATCCCTTCCTTCTCTATGTTTCAGTAAAAATAGTCTCAAATTAACAATAACAGCAAAAATGCAAGAAGGCAAAATCTCAGGATATATTTTATTGCATGTAAACACCTCCCTCACAAATTACTAAACACAGTGAGATAGGGATTACTGACTTTCATGTTTTTTGATTTCATTGAAAATACAGTTAAAGGTATTTCATGGAAGACTAGTGTTTTTACCCAAGTGAGGAACAAATGGAAAGTTCTTGTCCCACCTTTTTATTACATATGGTAAACTGAAAAGTATTGGCTCTTCTGCTTTACTTTAACTGTAATTCTTTCTCAAATTCCAGAATGAGCTCAAAGCAGTCAAGTCTTTATAAAGGTTAAAAGACCTTTGAAAAGGGATCCTGTTCTCACTTACAATTTCCTCCTCCACCTCACAACTCTTGCCTGTCAGCCTCTTTCATATTCCCTTTTAGGTGCTCAGGATATATATGTATTCCTTTTAAGTTTCCAAAGGTTATAAAGGCAGGAAAATGAAAGTATCAGAGAGAAATCAGACTAAGGACAACCCTGTAAATTGACACTTTTCTTTTTTTCTTTTTTTTCTTTTTTTTTTCTTTTTTTTTTTTTTTTTTTTTTTTTTTTTTTTGCAAATATTTGTTTTTCTCATCTTAAGGCCTCCAGGTATGTTTGATTTAAGGCACTGAAAGAGCAATCAGTCTAGCTGGTAGAAACTTTTTCACTAAACAAACAACCACAAGGATTAGAACCCTAGAAGTGTTCACATTGCATCATACGTGGTGGCAGTTAAAATCTCCCCACTAACTAGCCCAAATGGGTTGCCAAGTCAGCTGAGGATTCTCGCAGACATTTTTGTGACATTTTATCAGAAGCTCAGATAAATAAATAGACTTCTTAAGAAATTTTTTTCTATTTTATTCTATTTCTACTCTAATGATTTCTACTGATAACTTTTGCTAGTATGCAAGAAGACGAATTTGCGGAAGCTATGTATTGACTTATTTTTATGCTCTGTGTACACATATGTTTCATGCAAACAAAAAGCTGTTGATTCAGATCTTGTTTTCAAACTTATGAAAGCATCTTTGTAAAGTCTAAATAAAGGGCTTTGCATACAATAGCCATGGGAAAATAACAGAGGTACCTGTTCTGCCAGAGCTGAGTCCTGAGGGTTTTCGTGATGTGTTTTAGCACCATCATTTCAAGGAGAAGACTCAACTGTAGCCTACAAAGTAGGAAGAACACTTAACCTAAAGGTTTATCCAAACAACTAATCGAGAAAAGGAATGCATACGAAGCACGTGGAAAAAATCCATTTAAAAAATGTCAGAAGCTCACTGTTAAGTGAATGAAACTATATTTCTTTCAGGTAAAAATGGTGCTGTTGCCCTCCAATAGGATGGATAACACTGAAGCATGTGGCCCACAATGTCAAAGAAGTTTAGTTTATATAATGGTAAATTTATATTAATTTCTATAAAGGCTTTATTTTATAAAGGAGAAAGAGATGCGAGTGGTCTGGTCCAAGAGCCTAGCTAGAAACAACAGTAGCAGTCTATTACTTGCCAGAGGCACTAAAAGCTAGCAAGATGAGCTTTTTAGGACTCAGGCTTCCCAAAGAAGTTGATCCTTTACTCCTATGGTTGCCATCCTCATAACAGAGCCTTCCCCAATTAACTTCACCCCTTGGATGTGTTACTGTCTGTTGCAGGGGAAGTAGCAAATCTCTGCCAAATCTTTCTCTAACAGCAGTAGAGCTGGCGCTTTCAAAATGCTATGCTAATGTGAGCTAGAGCCACACAAAGCCAGCTGTGAAAACTGAAAGCCTTAAACACTGCCCTGTGCATCATCAATCTTCATCACTTTTAGGGAAGGCACACTGACTCAAGTAGAAGTGCTGCCCACCCAGGAGCATTGCAGCCTGATCTGGAGCCTCGGGCGGTTGATGAGCAGTATAATTCCAGGCTCTTTGGTAGCACCTTCCTTGGTGACCATGGTGAAGGAAGAGTGGAGAGCAGCCCAGTTTGCTCAGACTTGTGCCCAAAGCTGGAACAATACTCAGAAGCTGAGATACTTAGTGGCAAGGAACGTGTCAAGTCACATTTTGTTCCCATCATGTGTGCTGGTTTGGGTTGAGAACATGACCAGCATCTCCATTCTCATTCCAGTGAGAGATTGGTCACATTATTAAAGTTTCACAGTGAGCCATTATTTCTGCACTGTAATACACTGTAATTTTAGAACACTATTAATGGAAATGATAATTTTTATTACAGTTTTCAGGTAGCAGAGCCTGAATATTAACTTTAAGGATGCTATCTTAGCACGGATATTACTGCACCAAAGAACTAATGCTGAATAGGTAGATCACAAATACCCTTTGTGCCCCCTATGGCAAAATCGTTTCTGGCTGATGATGATCTCAGTATGACTCACTCCCTGTATGACTTTAAGTCATTTAACTTATATTGCAACAATCAACTTGGAAGAGTAACATAGGTCTTCAAGTTGCATCTCCTCCCCAGTTCTCAGGAGCGCATATTACATCTAGACCTCTCTTTGAAAAACATGAGGCATAAATCTGTGTGTGCACAATCCTATGGTTTCTTATCTTTTCAATATAAAAGAAAGTTAAAATTCCAGATTAATACAGTAAGCCCATTTAATGTCTTGAGGCTCTCTGCCTACTTTATGGTGGAGAGTCAATGGAAGTGTTTTAGAAAGAAAATAACAAGGCTGCTGTACAATGTTGCCTTGTGGCCTTCCTAACTTTACTTTTATCTTACTTTCCTTTGGGAAGAATTGTGGTTTTTTCATTATTTTCCTGAAAATCTCATCTTCTTTGGCTCTTTTCTTAGATTTCTTTTTCTCCCATTTCGGATGTGTATAGCAAAGGTAACTTAGACAGTATTTTTAATTTTCTCAAACATTTTCATCCAGAAATTGTGTATTTGTCTCTCGTGTACTTCCTGATGTATATCTGCTAATTCTAAGAGCGTGGGAATTGCAGAGTAGGACAGTTTCCTGTTTTATGCTGAAAAGATTGGAAGAAAAGTTGAAAAGTTAAAGCCTTTTCACATAGAAATTTGCCATAGGAACCAACTACTTGGCACTGTGTTTTCCATTTAAAAAATTTTACAATAAATGAAACATTTAGCTTTTGGCTGATATTAATCAGTGATGCTGTTGTATTAGCTCCAGGTCATTCACATCCTCACTGTATGCTGTAGGTCCCAGCTCCTGAGTCAAAACATGGCTCCCATGATGCGCCCCAATGTTTCCCTGCATCTGTAAGGGAATGATGAGCCTTCAGCACTCCTAACATTCAAAGAGTGATCATACTGGCAGCAAGGAAGGGGCTCTGGGTTGGTTTTTAATTCAAGTGATAACATGGCTCTTATCCATCCTTAGGCAGTCACATTTTATACTTCCAATACCTTTCCAAAGTATGTAGAAGTCACCTGGGGAAATGCTGATGGGCCACTGCTGACAGAGCCATAAGACAGACAAACAGACCAGTACAATAACTGCACCACTTTCTAAACTTGAACTATTACTAACAGTAGTTTAGTTTGAAGGAGCATGTTTTCTAGGCAAATTTTTGCTGTCTTTTCCCTTCTATAAACTGGCTATGTGCTTAATGTTCCTAAAGAATTCACTTGAACTCTTTGAGGACTGCCATCTTGTTCTCTTTTCCACACTAAGAAAACAAACCAGAAAGGATCTGAAATATTGTTAAAAGCAATAAAAGCAAGACATTTCTTAAGATCTCTAAAAGCAGGAAAACGTCTGGTCCAGGAGCATTGGGCTCCAGCAATGGAAAACTTTAGCAATACAATTAGCTGCCCTTTAAAAATCCTATATTTTTGTCTAGGGCAAGCTGAAATTATGCTTTTCTCAAGGTTGTTGGCTTTTTTTTTTTTTTTTTTTTTTTTTTTTTAAGTACCTGCAAGTTACGGTTAGAATTTTCATAGCAAGACTAGAAAGTTTGTAACATGTGGAAAGCAACAAAATATGGTTCCAATACTGCAAAACTTTCACCAGGGAAAGTAGATAGGGGTATACTGAAAATTAAGCACAGATTGTTGGGTCATTAACAGCACAATCTTGTACTTGCTGAATAATATTCTCAGTCATCTCAGTAACATTTGACTTTTTAAAAGCTGCACTGATTCAGTTACAGCAGATACGTAGCAGAAAAAACCTGGTTGGTGGTCTTAGCTTTTACAGACTGTTGCTTTAACACAGTCAAATAGAACAAATTCTAGTGATTTATTGTTGGACTAGATTTCACTCTCTGGGCAAAATGCCATGAATTGGGGGTCAGGGCCATGCAGGCTGCACTAAACATATCTTTTTCAAATCAACAGGCACATCTGACTGCTAGTCTTTATATACTACCCATTATATTCTTACTGGCCTTCGCTCACCCATTATTTACTGTAAATTTCTACATACTAAGAAAGAACAGTAATTGTCTACCAAAAGGCACAGAAGGTTTGCTCACTCACCATCAAATGCTTATACGAGCTGTATGAAGAAGCAGCTAAAATGCTATTATACTCGTAGGTTTAAAATAACGTCTAGTTAGCATATCACATCACCCTTGATCTCCCACAAACATTAGTGTCTGGAAATGTTGGGACTTACTCCTGTGTTTAAAATATTCTCCCAGCCTAGAGATAGACCTGAGACAACCAAGAGTTGCCTCCAATGCATGCTGCTGAGCCAGCTGCAGTTCTGCCTACTTTCCCGAGATGAGGCAAGAGTCAGCATGTTCCCCAGGGAGAGCAAATAGTTGCTTAGGTGTTTTCAAAAGGGTCAGAAGGATACATCAGTGAAAGCTGCCACTTCGGAAAGTGACCGTCAGCTCATAAGACTGGCTCTGTGGTCTTAGTGTAATGGGAAAAAATATGACAGTAATCTTCAGACAGTAAGGAACAAATTAATAACCTTCAAAGCCAAAAAATCAGGTCTCCTTGGATGGCAGATTTACTCAGTACTGTCCTCTGAATAATTCTGGTGCCAAGATTGGATAAAATAGGCATCTATGCATAAGCTGCCCTCACTGAGCACATTGAAACTACCTAGAACCAGAGTTTTGCCTGGAATGTTTTACTGTTGTAATTATACCCGCTAATTCTTTATATTAATAATAAAATAATAATATATAAAATAATATATATATATAAAAATATAATAGTATTTATATTTTGACACTGTCTCCCATAACATCCTCCTAGAGAAGCTCGGGAAGTGTGGGTTAGATGAGTGGACAGTGAGGTGGATTGAGAACTGGCTGAAAGGCAGAGCTTAGAGGGTCGTCATCAGTGGCATGGAGTCTGGTTGGAGGTCTGTGGCTAGTGGCATCCCCCAGGGCTCAGTCTGGGTCCCATCCTGTTCAACATCTTCAGCAGTGACCTGGATGAGGGGACAGAGTGCCTCCTCAGCAAGTTTGATGATGATATCAAGCTGGGAGGAGTGGCTGACACACCTGAGGGCTGTGCTGCCATTTAGAGAGACCTGAACAGGCTGGAGAGGTGGGTGGAGAGGAACCTCATGAGGTTCAACAAGGGCAAGTGCAGAGTCCTGCACCTAGGGAAAAATAACCCTAGGCACCAGTACAAGCTGGGGGCTGACCTGCTGGAGAGCAGCTCTGCAGAGAAAGACCTGGGAGTGCTGGTGGATGACAAGTTGACCATGAGCCAGCAATGTGCCCTTGTGGCCAGAAAGCCAATGGTCTCCTAGGGTGTGTTAGGAAGACTGTTGCCAGTAGGTCGAGGGAGGTGATCCTGCCCCTCTACTCAGCCCTGGGGAGGCCTCATCTCGAGTGCTGTGTCCAGTTCTGGGCTCCCCAGTACAAGAGAGATGTGGAGCTACTGCAGAGAGGCCAGCAGAGGGCTACGAAGATGATCAGAGGGCTGGAGCATCTCCCCTATAAGGAAAGGCTGCGAGAGCTGGGCCTCTTCAGCCTGCGGAAGAGAAGACTGAGGGGGGATCTTATCAATGTGTACAAGTGCCTGAAGGGAGGGTGTCAAGGGGACGGGGCCAAACTCTTTTCAGTTGTCCCGTGTGACAGGACAAGAGGCAATGGGCAGAAATGGAAGCACAGGAAGTTCTGCCTGAGCGTGAGGGGGAATTTCTTCCCTGTGAGAGTGACAGAGCACTGGCACAGGTTGCCCAGAGAGCTTGTGGAGTCTCCTTCTCTGGAGCTGATCAAGGCCTGCCTGGATGCAACCCTGTCTAATATGCTCTAGGTGACCCTGCTGAGCAGGGAGGTTGGACTAGATGATCTCCAGATGTCCCTTCCAACCTTACTGATTCTATGATTCTGTGAATAGTGAGTTTACCAGAGTAGCAAAGAATGAGATATGAGCCAGATTTCCCATTCCAATCCTTATATCACAGGAAGTCAGTATGATTAGATTAAAATTATTGCAAAGCTAGGTACACAGTACTGGTAGTCTCTGTCCTGTAAAATGGAACTGTATTCAATAATGTCATTAAAACGAGGCTCAAACATCTCACATAAGCATTTTACTCAAGCGCTTGTGATCATTTACCAGGGCTCTGTAGTTACCCAGTTACTCTCTCACAGTTGACCTCGTATCAGCTGCTACATTCCCCAAAATAACTAGCACCATCAGCCACATCTTCTAAAAGGCAAAAACAGTAAAGGAACAGAGGTTTTTATAAAGGAAAAAAGTTATTATGTGTAATGAATATCAACACATTATAGTGTAGTGTATAATTTCAATACCTTATAGACTACAGTATCATTATTTCTTAATGTCTGTGAAAAAGCTATGCAAACAAACAAGCAGCATTTTCCCTTGGGCTTTTCCTAGGAGGTATCATGTCTGGATGCTCTCCCACACTACCGCGCTCATTAAGACGAAGGCTGCAGCCAGAGGGAGCATCGTGGCTGGCTCTCGAAGAAAAACGCATCCCAGACTGGTATGTGTTAACAATACAGCTTAACAACAATAACAGCTTAACAAGTAAACAGCGTTACACACAGATGCTGCAAAATAGCTTAATTCCAGTCTATTCCTGGTACTTTGTTGGTGTGTAGTGGCAGCGAAGGCTAAATATTTTGCATACCAGTGCTGTCATCAGAGAAGGTATGTTATTGTTTAGGAATTCTGTACCAAAATACAAGAGGAAAAAAAAAAAAAGACTAGCAAGGACAATGGATTAACATTAACATATTACATATATATATACATACATATATACATACATATATACATACATATATATACACACATACATACATATATATATACATATATACATACATATATATAACACATTACATATAGTCAAAACATGATAAGACAAGGTGAATATGGCGCCTAAAACAGGCCAAATCGGTCCTGGTAAAAAATGCCCTCCTTTAAAGTTGCACTTTTTTTTCCTCAAAATCCAGCATATTTTTCTTTTCCATGGAAAATTATGTACAACTAATAATTTAATCAAGAATTTAGCTTTTTTTCAGCTCCTAGCTGGAAAAATCTGCCAGCAGACCTCATTTTCTGAAAATTATCTGACAAACATTTTCAGATACTTTTTTGGTCTTTAAATATGTGTAGAGATATGGAGCTGTCAAAAATATTTAATATAAGCTGTAAAAAATATTTAATATACACTCTCTAAATTGTACTGATTAATATAATCAATCTGGCCAGAAGAGGCCTGTGGCCTTCTCTCTCACTCCTCCCAGGGTGTGTCCAACACCAACATGAATGGTGTTATCAGTTACAATTTCAAAATTGTTTTCAATTAATAATCCTAGCAGTTTTCACTTTTCAAAACATCTCATGCCACAAGAATTTGACAAAGAACAGCTTTGACACGTCATCATGAGATCGGAAATGAAAAAGACACAGCTTCTTAACTGAAAAGCCAGAGCAAAGACTAGTGAATTTTTTTAGCTCGTTTATTTATTTGTGCAATTTTCTACATAGAAATATTTACTTATTTTCCCTCTGTTAGGAAATATCTACTATCACCACATGGGAAAGATAGGCAAAAGCAGTGTCATCTCCCAGGGGAAAAGAAAATCAGTATATGCATGACAGGCTTGAAAGATATAAGAAAATGTTACCAAAGCCTTAAATGAATTTATGTCAAAAGTTATTTTAGGGAATATTTGATGCTCTAAATGAAAACTTGCAGTGTTAAATCTAAGAATAAAGAAATAAAGTAGTATGAAATATGAGGTGAGAAAAAAAGAAGACTAAGATGCAAGGAAAATGAGAAGTATTTCTGATTTTACATTATTCATTGCACAAAAATATTTGAGCTTCATTAGAAATAGAATTACAGGAGTTACTATCAAAAATATAATATTAAACTGAGTAGGAGAAACTAAACTGTATCTGGAGAGTGAAATATTATACACATTTGACCTTTAGATTTGTACAGCTGTTAGCATTTAAGAATAAAGTTGCTCATGTGCAGTAAAAAATATTCTAATGAACTAAAATCTGTACTGAAAAAAATCCAAGAAACAACTCCTAGTTGTTTTAAAATAGGTTGCCTCTGTGGACAGGATTCTAAGACACTTTGATGAAATCACTGTAGACCTTTTGTAAGTTTTGGCTTCATTTGGTAAAATCAGTTTTGCAAAAATCTTTTCACAATGTTTGTGACAGCAAAGACAATGTTAGTAGCAACCTGGAAGATGGCCATCTCACTGACTGCTTCCTCCTCTTGGGTGTTTTATAGTGTGATCCAGTGAAGCAGTACAAGTGTGAGAGGAGAAACCTCCAGGAAAGGGGGTGAAGTATGAAAGGTGTGGATCTGCACACCCTTGTGACGTTATAGGCTCCAGGCTTGTTGAAAGGAGAAGCAAGGGATACAGTCAGCTGCAAAAAACATGAGAACAATAATTAGCATCTGAAAGACAGCACATATTGGCCTGCAAATATAGACAATTCAAAGGTAAGTATTTCAGGCTGTTTTTCTCTCAACGTTCTTCTCTCAATTTAGGCATTAAATACCCACTTAGGGGTCTTGGAAAAGTCACTTGGAAAAGACAAAGGAAGGAACTTCTAAATAAAAATGTAGACTCCTTTTACCCATAAAGAGCTTGCAGTGTTTTCAGACTCCTTGTTTGAGACAATTTACAAAAAAAGGATTGTTTTTTATATTATTCAAACATAATTCACAGAATATGTTTTATATCTGACATATGAACTGCATGTGGCAATCCTGATTGAACATAAAGATGACATTATATCATTTTAGCTCTCTGATCAGTTAAGTCATCTTTTCTGAATTCTTTTGAATCTCATACTATTTTTTCTGATCTTTCATTAATTAATTTGCTTTTGTTTTAAATCCACTGTTTCCACAAACATACAGCTCGATAAACTTTGTCACCTGCAAGCTCTCACGAAACAAACACAAAACAGATGGAAGTGGAGGTAGCTTCGGAGTTTTATTCAAGGAAATAACTGTGAGAAACCACATGAGTTTCCATTTCCCAAAGGCTGGATGTCTGAAAAGGAAAGATTAATTACCATTTGAAGGTGCCTGTTTCTCTAAAGGGAGCCAAGGGTTATAAGCTTATACTTAACTTGCAGATATCTGAAGGTAAGTAAGAAACACCTCCCACACAATGGATTTTATCTCTTTGTTGTAGGTTTGCTTTCTGGCGTGGCACACAGGATTTGAATAAAGAAAAGCCAAGCATAACTACCTCAGTAAAAATGGTATTTGCAGTGCTTTTGAAACTTATATATAATAAATTTAAAACAAAACATTCTCCAATCTTTTAAACAGCAACACACTAGAGCATTGAAGTAGATTGCCCAGGAAAACTGTGAAATTCTCCAAGACGACAAGTCAGGCAAACATCCCATGAGAACACTAGAGGTAGAGCTGATTATGTCTTGCCCTCTTAAAGTGTTTTCCAGATCTCGCTACGTGATTCCATGCAAGAAAAAATAAACAAGTCACTCATTTTGACAAACCTTCCGACATCTTCATGTTCAATAGCTCTTCTGGATGTTCGATATTGCAATTAGAAAACTGTAGATTTATATGTATATGTAAATATATATATATATATATATATGTATGTATGTGAATGTATAAATATATATCTCTTTCCACATCTCTGGTCCCAGTTTGTGATTTCCAACAGGATTTATCTTTCGATATGTAAAAGGAATTTTAATGGAGGAGCAACCCCTGTTGCGCTCCCAGTTCCACACTAGCTTAGGTAAAAGACAAGCAATAGAGATCAAACTTTCCACCTCCACTAGAGGCTGGTATAGAAAAGGAGCATGCTTATTTTGTTTTTCTACTGTGTGCTTTGTCAGAAGAAGTGAAAGCTGGACTATCAATGAAGCATTTACATAGAACTACATCACATAACATTTCCTATTTCACTATCTAGAAGGGAGTGACACTTTCTAAAACCCTGTTGGAGATTTCTTTGATTACAGACTGAGACAAAAGCCAAAATTGTGCTTTTAAGGTCTCTTAGAAAGGTTAGATATCCTGTACAGTGAACATGTTTGATCATCTCTGTAACCAGCTTTCAGAACAGTTCTGTGGTGCACTTTGCTCCAAAAACAATACTGGAAAATGCATGTTAGATTACAGGTATGTTTATAGATATTAAGTAGATTACTGCTACGTCTTATTTTCTACTTCTAAGTTGAAACATGTTTGCAACCCAGGAGCCCCAAGAGTCTGTAAGTCAAAGTATTTCTGCCTGAAATGTGGCATTATTAAGCCAGAATTTCTAGAAAACCCAGGGCTTCAAAAGACAGCAAGATTAAAGGCATGGCCAGAAAGAAAATTCTCAATTTATGCAAAAGATATGCAACAGGTATGACTCATTGAACTTGGCAGTTATTTAGTGAAGGGTCATCCACAGGTGAGCTTCACTTGTAACTGAGCAATTGCTGTGCGTATTCGGACTGACCTTGCCAGTAACACCAACATTTGTGATCAATGTGCAGCTGATGGTAGCAGCAGAACTGTCAGGGTGCAAGTGTGTAAAAACCAACTTAAAATCCCCTTTTCAACAACACTGAGTTTGCCATCAAGAATAATAAAATATTTATCTGAATGCCTAAATATTTTGTCCCATATACTCTTAGAAGATTTTACAACACAAGCCTAAAATGCAGTTGAAGCAGATATCCGAACTAACTTTACTTTGAGAAAAAAAAAAAGAATTTTCTCCTATCACATTTACTGATGTTTAGAAACCAAGGTGCTGAGGAACAGAGACTGTAGGATGGGTCAAAGGGCAGAAGATAGGCACCATATACTTAGACACTCTGGTCTCCACAACTTCAGTTACTTTTCATTGTCCTTCCAGGAGCTGTCTTTGCAGACAGTTCCCTAATTGTAATGGCAAAAGACAGGGCCATTTCAATTATAAAAATGTTCCAGAGCCTCAAGAAAATTACTAAAATGCCTCTACTGTGAGGATCTGGAAGGAAGCAGGATAGCTCACATACTTGTGAACAGTGCTCCAGAGGACCATCTGAAATGTGACAGCATGTGCAGAAGTCAGATGCCCACGACATGTCCACATGATCTCACCTGGGTGACTAGCTGGCACAATAGGCACGGCAGAAACAAGCTGATGTTAAAGAAACTACTGAAGAGATCAGTGCTGTAGAGGAAGGGGCTAAGAAGGTCAAGGCTTATGAGGAAGATGATGATCTCAGTAACAGCTGCCTTCATCACAGCTGTCCATTCTTGGTAGTATACTATAGCACTGAGTGCTCAGCTTTGATGGGAGGTAGGTGGGTCATTCCCTTTCAAGAGAGACTTTTACCTTCTTCAATGTGAATTTCTTCTCCTGCTTGGTCTGGACAAGTGTATGCATCCTGAGGGCTGAGAAGTGATGTTTACAGTTGTGTCTCCAAGGGATATGATCAAGTCCAAGATCTCAAGTCTGATGCTCCCTCTATACTTTTATCAGGTAGCAGAAGTGTAGTCTTGCCATTTTTCCTTTGGGGGGACTGAGGTGATAAAGTATGTGGGATTCTTCCAGGATGCACTAGGTGTCCTTCTTTTTCTGACATGACCTCTCTTCAAGAGGGGAATTGTTCAAATGTAAGCTTTTCTGAAGACAAAACAGTTAGAGGAAATTTAACAGATTGCTAATGGACAACAAACTGAAGAGCTACTAAAAACCAAGCTAACATTGGGATTAAGAAAAAATAAACAGAGAACTCTGAGGGTGGATCAAAGGGTTTTCTGGCAGGCTGAATTCAAACAGTAAAGAGCTCTAATCTGAGTCACAGGCAGCTGAGAGAAACTGTCATGCAGCTCTCCAGTATGAAACATGAGGAATCGTAGGTTAGGTGAGTAAATATAGGGACTAGAAACCAAAAGCATGCACTCTTTGGTGCACAAATGTACACGGGTGGAACCAACATCTGGAGAGTTAACTGAAAGGGAATCTTTGTAAAAAATGAAAGGGAAAAGAAGGGGAGAGGAGAAAGCATGGAGGGAAAGGGAGCGACATATCCATGTCTACGAAGTCGTCTTTTGAGACCAGCCCTAATGTTCATTATTCTATGCTCATGTCTTGCTCAGGCAAATGCTCGAATTTAAGAAAAACAAGATCCAGACACAAAAGAAGAAAGCATATGCTGTTTTTCATTCTGTGCCAGCTTCTTTCTACTTCTGCATTTGTGTGTCCATCTTTAAAGCATGACCTCTTGCAGCAGGAGACTGCTGCTGCTTCTCTTTCTGAGAGGCTCTCATTACACAGGTGTGCCCAAACAACGGCCACATGCCTTTTGGTCGGAAGTCCCTCCAGCCCAGGAAGCAGATGTTGGGTTTTTTGTTTTTTTTTTTTTTTTTTTTTTTTTTTTCTCTTTCTGAACAAAGTCAAAACAGGCTGAAAAGGAAAAGAAGAAAATAAATCAAGCAGCACAAAAAGTCTACTTGTTTCTAAAAGCAATTCTGGAACAGCCTACGTGAAATCAAATGTTCTTTTAATTTCTAATTAACTTGAAACTTGCTTTGAACTGAAGCAAATGAGTAAAAGTAAGATATGAATTTTGCAACTTAATCCTACATATAAGAGGCAGGTGAGTTGGATCATATTTTCACTGGTGAAAATACACAGCAGCACAAATACAAACGCAGATGATATTGTGGCAAGATCAAAATTACTGCCCCAGAAATTCAGTTCCTCTTGTATTGGTTTCAATTCTCATTCAATTCTATGATTTTTTTTTTCTTCATTATCCTTAGTGGTTTGCTTCTAAAACAGAATTTCCAGGGCTTTATTTCTGTGCTCTTCATAAATAAACATTTCTGAGTGACCATTTCAAGTGCTTTGGAGGAAGCCTGGAGTGAGCCGACAGCTTTTCTGTCGAATCTGTTGTGGAGCTAACATGCAAGTGCTTCTGCGTATCAAAGAGGAAGGATTCGACAAAAAGTCCAGCTGTCCTCTTCCTCATGTCAAAAGTGGCATTTTCTTTTCAGCTGTTACAGAATAGCCTCAGGATTACAGTCATTGATTCCAGCTCTTGCACAAAGTTCTTTTTACCAATATATTTTTCTTTCCTCATGATCTTTAATGACTTTCTTTTTCTCAGTGAAGAGGAGGAAGCAGTGAAGTGACAAACTTCTAAACAAAGGCATCATTTATATATGATACATTATATGTTAGAAGAACTCGAAGAACTCTTTGGTTCAAAGCCAAGCATTCAGAGGTCGAGGAAGACCAGAATGAAAATTGCCTGGGCAAACTTAATCAGGCAATACAAGCTTTCATTACATGAATGCACAAAATCATTTTCTATTGGACCCTTATTCTCACTCAGCTATTGTGCTGTACTCATTACTGTGTACTACACACAACCTGTTTTTAACTCCTTAGAAGAAATTTCCTTGTATGGCTCTTTTGATGGTGAAAAGTTTTATTTTTATTCCCAGTAACCAAACTGGAACCAGCCACCCCCACCGAGACCACAGGTTTCATGCCCTAGATGAAGCGATCTTGCCTGATTGTCCTGTAGAAACACCATGTGCAAAGTTTGGCTCTTCCTAGGAGCTAGGAAGGGATTGAGCATGAGTAGGGACAGATGTGCAGAACAAACACTTACCTTACTCTCAGATAAGGCTATCTTTTCCAAGATTAAAACATAAAATATAACCTAAGGCAAAGGTATGGCATGAAAAATTTTACTTCTAGCCTGGTAAGGTTAAATGCAACTTTAAAAGCAAGGTTAAAAAGAATTTGATGATAGGAACCATCAAGCAGGCTTAACCATAGACAATACCACTACGTATGCTTGCCAAATAGAGAGATCTTCTTACAGTACCTCTTGTGGCAAGTAGATACTTCTTTTCTAATAGGCTTCAAAGAATTTTTAAATAAAATTGCATTCAAATAAAATAGAAATTTTACTAAGACCAGTCTGCTTTTCTATGTGTTTTTCCAGTTCTTAATCAGCTCCACATTTCCTGTGAAAGTCCAAAATCAGATAGACATAGTTTAGCAGTAAACAGAGAGATGTAGCACAAGTTTTCCCTTTTTAGAGTTCACAGACCACAAACACATAGAGTATTTCTACTGAGTGCTGAAAATACAGTCAAGCTTTACACAAGTAAGAGAGGCATAGCCTTTGTCCCCAAGAATGTGCAGTCTAAGTTGGCCACACATATTTTTCCAATAAATTTTTCCAAGAAATTCCTATCTAACTTCCCATCTGAACATATTTTTCTAATAGAATCAAAGCAAGTTCATTGGCTTACCAGTAAACTTCAGTGTATTCATTTATATAAGCTATGTAGGTAACAAACCATTTGAAAATCTGGCTCTTCAAACTGGAAAACCAAAGTTGGCTGATGTCATGGAGAGAATTGGAAATCATGGGAATTTCACTACCAACCTCTACTTTGATTTTCCTTTGACTTAACAGTTTTTCTTGCTATTTCCTCATTTTTTCTATTAAGTTTACTGGAATGGGGGGGGGGGGGGAGGGTTAGTCATAGTCAAGTCATGTGTCAACCAGAGCAGAATACCATTTTGCTTGCTAAATAACAGCTTGTTCTATTCAATATTTCTATAACCCAGGAGGGTATTTCCTTCTCAATATAGTTAGAGGAGCTCACTATGAGCCAAGTAATCCTGTAGCCATTTTAAGTAGCAAGGACCAAATGTCACAGGCGCACATTGCTCTTTCTTCCTGTTTACATAGTCAAATGGAAAAGCACGTTGTCCTGGAGTCTGCGTACATTATATGCTGCCATTTTATGACCCTCCTCAAATAGTACACAGGGAGGTCTCATCAAAAACTTCAGAGCAGCAGGACTAGCTGTTTAACTGCCCATAGTAAAATGTTGAGAAAAAAAATCATCTTTCGGAGAATGTTCTCACAAGATCTGAATTGGAAAATGCTAACGGCATGAAACACACACAAGTAAAGAGTCTGTTGAGTGGAAGAGCGCACTGAGAAATGGGCACCTTAAGACAATGATACTGATCCAAATCTTAGTGGGTTTACTTTGAAAACGCACATAGCAATGCTTGAATTTATTTGATATTATTTTTGCACATCTGTCTTTAAGTATAGCCCTCTGCAGACACAAGTCTAAAATACTTGCATTTTCAACTAGCCATTCACCATTCACCCTACCACTCAATTGAGCACGAGGAAAATGTATTTTACTGGTGGTGATCTATATGTTCTGAATAGAAATTCTTAAAGAAAAGGGCAGGAGGAAGAATAAAAAACAAAAACTACTCATTTTTTTCTTACTTGTCCACAGATTATCATACTTTGCTTTTACTTAGTCAGCTAAGCTTCTAACAAAAGCAAGAATAAATAGGAAAATATGTAAATGTCTGCTTTAGCAGAGAAGCTAACATCAGGAGCAGGGTACCATGCAGGAACTCTCCCAAATCATAGGGCAATGCTGCTTCTGCAGCAGTAGCAGAGGCGCTTTTCTAAGGGATTCTGCTTGAATTGGTGTATTGCCAATGTATGTGAACCACAGCTAGGGTTCAGCTTGTAACCTCCAATGTAAACTGAACCCATCAAGGGCAGATCTAGTAAAAGGCATACAAAATTACTGCAATTTTTTTAATCTCTCAGCCCTATTGAGGAAACAATCACCTTGACTTCAAAGTATTTTATATTATGTAGAAAATAAATGCTGAATGATGTCAATATTGACCAAAGGTTTTCAACCGTGTCACCTTAAATATCCTCAGTATGTTACAGCAGCAAATAGAATGCAGGTCCTGTCCTATGAAGGAAATTTTCTTTGGCTACTCTCTTGCCAACAATAGATATAAAACAAATATTGCTTATTACAAATATTTCTGCTGAGACTCTTTCCCAGACTGCTGAGAGATTTATAGCATTTTCCCCCTTGAGACTGGCTCATGTACAAAAACATATTTTTACAAACAAGTCAGATTAAAACGTTTTTCTTCTAGACCAAATATACACTTCAAAAAGACCATCTTTATAAATATATATAATTTAATTTTCAGAAAGGAAGAGATGATTGACACATATCATTCATCTGAACAGGTAGTGCTAAAGGGATCAGCATGGTTTGCAGAATAACATTAAGCAACTTGGCACAATGTCAGAGCAGTTAATGAGTTCACCCCAAAGGACCTGTAAATTTTCCCTAGCTCATGATTAATGATTTTCCTTTAAAATTATCTCCATGTTTTTGCATTCTTTCTATTTTACAGGCAGCAAAACCAAAATATAAAAGTGAAAAAGATGCCTGGAAGACAAACTAGTTGAGCCTACACTGGATGGCAGGTACACACTATAGCATTTCCTTGTGGTCCTGGTTTCCCATGCAAACCTTGGTCACATTCTGCAACTAAGTTTGCCATGACCTGGCCATGCACTATATCTTTGTCCTAAAGGATTGCTTTTGGAAGGAGACACAGGTACAGGATCAGGAGCTGCGGTGTACTCCTGCAATCCCCTGTCTATACGATCAAGGGAAGACACAGAGAGTGCCCTGTAGACTCATCTACCCCACACTTCAGATAGAGCTGCTAGCTTTTTCAAAAGTTCTGTGCTTAGCCCTTGCCCTTGGCCCTTTATTTCAACTTAATTGAAATAAAAGATATTCTTGATTTCCACCTTGCTGGAGAATATTTTAAAACTTTCCTTAAAATTAAATGACTATAATAATTTCAGTAATCCAATTCAGCCATGCTAAGCAGAACATTTTCCACAGTCTTTTCATAAAAGGAATTTCATAATACTAACTTTATTCTTGTTTTATTCCTGTTTTATTTTTCTGGTTTTGTTTCTGAAGAAGTCCATCCTTCCTCCTGGCCCTTATGTTGTCTGGTTTTAAATTCCCTAACATTTCCCAGTAATCTACATATCCACAGTTCACCAGAATTCAACATTTTCCTTTTTATGCCAACTCTTCATAAATTATGAACACTATAAATCAGCAAACATTATAGGCATGTAGCGAGATATGAGTGTTTGTACATGATATTTGGAATGAATCCAGTGAAATCAAAGCATCTTGCAGAACTGAGAATGTTTCTAACATATGTATGCTTTGACTACTACAAATCATTTCATTGATTTACCAAATTTACTTGCTAAATCTACCTAGGAGGAAAAAATCTCTTCAGGGAACAGTGGTAGTTTTACTAATGGTAGAGTGGCAATAATTATTCATCAGTATGTTTGTTTTATTCTACTCTGAAATGTTTGAGTTATGAAAAACAGAGTGGAATGATATCATAATATATCCCCAGGGCATGAATCACACCTTGCTATATGGAATTCTCCACCAAGTGCTCTGTAAGAACACAGAAAGTAAGATTCTTGGACTTCATGGCAGCTCCCACTGGAAGCTGAGGAAGATGGGAGAGGAAGTCAACAGCCTTTTCACTCTGCTAGGAGCTCCAGGATGTTTCCTCACAGCAGGCCTCAGTGGCATCCTAAGTATTTCCCTTTCCCAAGGGATCCTTTCACCCTATGTTTCCTGCAACTCTCTACTACTGTTCCCAGATACCTGGGAACTGTCTGCCACAGCTCCCTCTCTCCTGGGTCTAAGTGTAACCAGTCAGAGGGACACATAGTGCACAGAAAGCAATTTTTATCACAGCCTTTCAATATACAATTTCCATAGGAAATGATATATTCAGGAACACTATCAAGGAGATGTTAATAACAATCATCTCTGGTTTAGAAACAGAAGTAATAATATGATTGAATTTGGTGTGAATTTGTCTTGTGCTAAGAACCTGAACTTATGGAAATGTATCTAAAAGGATTCCACTAGTCCTAGTCCTCATTTTTAGAGATGTGTGTGTGCAAAAATAAATGAAAATGTTATTTTATTCAGCACAGAAACTTCCTTTCAAATGCATGTAATTTTAAATGCATTTTTTATGCATTTCTGACTTTCTATTTTTCTTATGAGGGCATCAAAATTAGGTAACAGTGGCTCATTTCTCTACCTATGTGTCTACATTTGACCTGTGTGTTATCCCTAGGACCACAAAGGCTGAAATCTAAATCCTGTTTGCACTTCTACTGTTGAAATCTTTGAAATCCCAAGCTTAGGCCTTTGTTTTTGGCCTGTGTTTCAGATTCCACTAAAATGAAACATCTTGAACTAGCAACCTAACTGCCTAATGTGTTTGCTTTTTGATGTAGAACAAACAAGCCCAAACAACAAGAGCATATGGTAAATGTATGTAGGACTTCACACACATTTTGCATTAGGGTCCTAACTTTTTATTGCAAGGAAACACTACCGTTGCTCGGACTACAGTGAATGCAAAATAACCACAGACAGAATAGCAGTCTAAATACACAACGCCTGGTAGGTTTTTTAGTATGAGGTGTGCTCCTGCTGCAGGTAAACTGATTTAACAATCTTACCTGAAAATGGAGACATTGCAAACACACAACACGTTATGAAAAGATATGCTCATTTTGTTATGAGGGAAAGAAAAACACAACTGAAGTCTTCTGATGGTCACAGATGTCTGTAATATTTAATGTCAGGTCATATCTGTAAAGGTTAAATTTCTGCAAACTGCAGGGAAAAGCATTGGATTTGTCCAGTTCTCAGTGCTCTGAAGCGTTTGACATTTGTGAAATAAAATGATTGTGACACACTGAACACTTTTTTGGCAGGTGCTGACAGCTCCATAGTAACTGGAAACTGGGTAAGAAATCCAAACTTACATAAACATAATCACACGAGTCAGCCTGCTTCTTTTCTCCGTCGCTCTATGACTGGTGCCATTCATGGAATCTGTATCTTTGTTGCTTTGAAAGCAACCAGATTAGTTCAGGCTCCCTGTCATTGTCACAGGACAGAAAGATGGGATTGTACGATGTGGTGGAAGGGGATCTTTCACATCCACAGCTTAAAATTACTCCTAGCTATCCTTGTGTTATTTAATTGAATCATGAGAACAAAATCTTTTTATAGTAATTCTTTTCTCCTGTGCTACAAGGAAACTCTTCCTGTACTCTTATTTTGTAATTATTACTGCACACTGCAAGTAGAAGCTAGAATAGTTCATGACTTTCTTTACATGACATAAACTGCAAGAAATAGGCCATAAGCTTTTAGCCAAGCGAAGGAGTTCTGCAAACAGTTAGTTGTTCTCTACAGTCTAAAAAAACTTTACCGAGGGTGACTTTTATGCTTTTTGCCACTGTCTCTCCTACACTCTTTGGAAAGATAAACAAAACTGGTAAAGTGGATCATTCTGATTTGCTTTCAGATTTGCAGGTAAGCAAGATCCGTACACGGTTCCAGCTGCCTTAATCACCATGACAAAACTGTATCTCTGTATGAATGAAAACTCCAGCCAACATCTTTCTCTATGAATCAGGACCATGACAATACTTTTCAGTTCTTGAGACACCTTTCTCTCTACCCCTACTGCTGTGACCTGCTTAGTCTGCAACCTCTTGCCTTAGGCAGCACTCGAAGTTTTTTATACTCCTTTGGTACTCATTTAAACAGATAAGCCCAAAACTTACTTATTCTCATCCTGGTGCTTGCTAGATAGGACTCTTGGTCCTATCACCCAGTTTCAAACTTTCCTCAATAATGCAACTAGGAAGTTGCTCAAAGAGGCAATTAATTCCCCCATAGGTTTCCTCAGTGCCATTATCCCATCAATGGCATCCACAGGTGCGGTGCTGGCTGATCCAGATTCAGTTATATTGCTCCTCTTCATAGAAAAGGAGGTATGGCTCCTGGTAAACACACACCCTGTCATCTCTTCCTAGTTTCTCATGTTTTTAAGGAAATAACTCCAATAATCTTCCTGAAAGTTTGACTCTGCATACTTGGTGAATCAGTAGTAGTCCTATGGAATTGTCCCTTTCTAAATAAGTGACTGTTTCCTAGAACTTTCAAATTTGGTTTTGAGATAAGAATGAATGGAGACAGAAAAAAATATTCTCACACCAAGCATGTTAGTATAACATCCAAATGACATTTTAAAGTAGGTTAAAGTGTTTGTTCTCTTGTTCTCTATCCCAAAGGAGGAGCATGCAGAATCAGGTGTCAGTTTTGTCTGGGATCTGAGTCAGTTTCGTAACATACAGACCTGCTGCTAGGCACTTCTCTATGAGAGAGCGCAAGGTTAAAGAAACATGTCATGCACATGGAGAGGAAGCGGCAAGATTAATTATGTTCTTTAGCTCCTGGGAAGCTCATTAGGGGAATTCTGTTAAAGAGTGTGGGAGAAATAAGAGGGAAGGAGAAAAAAAAAATGACTTTGGTTTGAGAAGGCATTGTATCTACCCAAATGAATGTAAGAAAAGTCCTGTAGGTCAGACCATCTTGTCCAGCAATTTCTCTAAAACTGACTATAACAGGTGCCTTACAGAAAAAGCATTCAAGCTTCACTATTATCTGTATCCATTCCCCTCCAGCTCCAGAAGCACTCACAGTCATTGGATTTGGGATGTTGTTATACTGCACATTTCCTCTAGTATCTGTCTGTGGACTGGTTGTCCAAACAGCCAACCTTCACAAACAGAAGTTTCATTGGTGGCTTCTTAACTACTGTCTCTATCAATTATTCTAAATATCCTGAAGGGAAAACTCTCCTTATTACAGTACCATTATTTCCCCATCCACCAACCCACAGGATGGTGTCAGTGGCTCTCAAAAGCCTATCTCCAGTCCACTGGGAAATGTCACCTTGGCCTGTCCTGTGACTTTACCATATAATTCCAGTAACATTATCTCAACTTTACACGGTGGCTGAAGAGGAGAGACTGCAGAAAGTCAGATCAGGTCTTCTTGCTTCCCACTATTAAGTATTTTATGAAAGCCATTGCTCAAACAAGAACATCCTTGTGTAGCCATTTCTTTTTTCACTCATGAAAAAAATCCTCACATAGCATTTACTAGAATGGAACCAAAAGGTGACCATTAAGCAGGAGCCTGGGTCCCATCTCAGTTCATTGTCATTGCCCCATCCTGAAGTCTGTAGAGTTCAAAGGACTCTTACAGTGCCACTAGCAGAGTAGGCTCTTGGATTTGGTATAAGTGTATAAACAGTATAAATGTACTTATTAATGGAGAAAACAGCTCCGTTCTTGCTGGTGATTCTGTCCACTCAGAGTCCTCAATAAAGAGCTTATTCAGATGAAAAAGCACTACACTCATTTCTTCTCCTAGTTTCCAGCAGCAGGAACCCAAGGACAATCATCCATCCTGCAGCATTCCAATTAACAAATGCATTTTAAAATACTGTTTTCAAGTTTTTACCTCAAGCAAAGGCATGAACTGCAAGTCACACTGAACACATTTTGTGAATAGTGTGTTTCAAAAATTCATCTAAACACAAGGAAGGCATTAAACAAAATTTCTTTCCAAAGCAGAGGGACAGAATAGTCAAAAGTCAAATGCTTAAAGAAAAGGAGAAACTGGCAAATAAAATATGCTGATGAGCTATGCATGTACATAACGATATAATCAGCTTGTTAATCTTGTGCTACAGTGGCCCTTCAATCCAATTTTAGATTTTCTACAGTGATGAATGAAGTATCAGGATAAAAAAAGTAAGCTGAACAGGTCTGGATATCTAATGAGAACAGAGTATCTGTGAGCTGCTATTCCAACATGAGTCTCGGTCCAGGTAACTGAAGATCCAAACATAGCTTCAGGTGCTCTGAATTTCTTACCCATCTCTGCTACTTCCTTTGGCAGCACTAGGGACAATCACACTTCTACTCACTGCACTTCTTTTTAATCTGGTTTTGAGAAATTCAGCCCTCTGCACATCCACTCAGGATAGTCCAAATATCATTTTTGTCTTTTCACCTCCTTTCCCTTTTTGATGCATTAATGTAAGCTACTTCTCTTTACTTTCAAAGCTCTTCACAATTTATCGTGTCCTGTCTATCATTTCTTGTTCAGTAACCCCTGAGCTCAACCAGCTTACAAAGCTAGTCTTCATTATCTATTTATGAATCTCCTAAGCAAAACAAAGCAAAACAAAACAAAACAAAACAAAAAAACACACTGTTCAGGTTTGGAGGATGCACCCATAAAGATACACAGACATGCTATCTTCCTTCAGAGCTTTCCTCCTAACACTCGTTTGCTGTGAGGTCTTCAAAAACATTGAGAAGGGTACTCTGAATGCTGCCTATGATGACTTCCTTGTTTATTCTATTCATGGTGTAAAGACAGTCTTTTAGTTCTATATTTATACACGTAAGCATTAAACCTAATCCATAATAGAAATTTCTCATTTATTGGCAATGCAAACAACAGTCATAGTTTCAACTATAAAAAGATTTTTTAAAGAAACCAATTAATTTATCTTGCAAGGAGTAGTGTCAGGTAAAGATTATAGCTAAAAAGGATATTTTGTAAAAGAGTATCATAATGAATGACTTTTTGATTTGCTAATCCTCTAGGCAGAATTGCGGAAATAATTATAAGCACTATTCTTCTATAAGCATAACTCAGAATTTTCATTCATATTCTAGAGCATTTCAGAAGCAGGATATAAATATCCACTTCCATTTTACAGACAAATAAACTAAAGGAAAGGAGTAATGTTTCCCTTCCAGTCATATGGCAGAGCAATGGAAGAGTCAGCTCTGTCCCCGAACAGATGTCTAGTCCTTTGTCTTTTTTGATATACAGTTTCTCTGAGCTATAGGGGCACCACTGCATACTAAATAAGATTGGAGGAATCAATTCTCTAGTTTTCTAGCTTTAGGAATATTGAAATTTGCCATAAATTTCACACACAAGGATCTATCAGAACCAAGATGAGGATATTTCATAGGAATTGTAAAAAGTATATTTATTCTCTGAAAACTCGGTTTGAACCCACTGGGTATTTGCCTAAGATGAAGAGAGGGAATGTTTCCCTGGACCTAGTCTTTATTTATTAGGTGTGTCAGGCTGAGGTAGAAAGCTATCAGCATCTGAATCTGAAATAACTCAGTGAAACTATTGAGGACTTCCAAGTAACCCTTTACATTCACAAGTGGCTTACTTTCACACCCAGGCTTTTTGGAGTATTTGCCTGGTAAGTTCATAATACATTTTGCACTATGTAATTTCTTTCTTCAAAGCATTGAACAGTGAGCTCCTTCACCATATCACAGGCCATAGAGGACAAAACTGTCAAACAGTCAGAGATACAGTCACCAAGGAGCTTTTTGCTTTTAGTTTTTCAGTTGTCTCATATCTGTGAGATCGAAGCCATTCTCTGAATGACTGGTTTTAGAATTAAGTAAGCAGAAACCTAAAGAGGGTTTTCTTGGCTGTAAAGTAAGCAGTCAGGAAAAACTTTGGGGTTTGTGTTGATGAAGTGCTTAAACTGGCAACTTCTGTTGTTACTTCTGGAACAAGCCTGAGCAGGAGACAAGACTGGCTGTAATTAAAATCATTACACATTCAAATAAATAGAGCTGCATATATCATTACCAGGGATTGCCATTGAAAGGGTCTCTATAGTGGAGATGAAAGGATAGGTCACTGTGGAGTCAGGAGAGTTTAGCATTTGGCAAAGATTAAAGGACTTTTCTTCTACAGGGGTTGAGAGGAAGGATTTTTAATTCTTAACAGATTTATGAGTTTAAAATGTATAACCTCATTTGATACTTTTTTTTTAACTCCTCGGTTTCAGGTTTATCAATCATCAATGTGTTCCCCAGGTGGAGATCTCCAGGGACAGACCACACGAGCTCAGTTACACTGCCAACATGATTATCTTTAACAAATAATTAGTTTTTCTGGTTATATATTGCAATGTACTGTACTTCTCACAGTAGAGCCAAAAATGGAAATTATTAGCTAATGGAAACAGAATGTCACATTTCTGAAAGACTGTAGGAATGGATGTGCCCCTTCCACTGCCATCTAAAAATGGTGAGAGAAACGGTTCTAAATCAGCATCTTACACTCACATATGCAGCCCTGCTAGTTTCTCTAGTTGGCCTGAAGTGTAAAGCAGAGGTGAAGACCCAAGCTCCTTCTAGCCTATGGGCCTTGTTCCCAAAAAGTTAATCTGGAGAACTGTAAATGCTCAGTAATCCCAGAATCAGTAAAAGTTCTCTAAGCTTCTGCTAACAGCCCCTAAAATCTCTCTCATAGGATGTCTGCTGGATGTATTCCAACATTTCTGACACTCTGTGGACTCTCTGAAGTGTTTTTGTTAGCATAACAATCTAATAAATCATAATTTGCTGTAATAATAAATCACCAGCTGTGGAAAGGTTCAGCTTATGTATTGTAATGGAGAGATATTCCCCTGTTTAAATGTATTAACCAAATAAGTATTGATCTCTTCAGTTGTAACAATCATGGGAATATAGGAGGTGCTCACTCAGACAAAGATAAAGAGTGGGGCTGTCCTCTGTTCAAATATCTGAGCAAAGCAGCTCGTATATTCCAGAGTACTGGAAATCTTCAACAGCCCTTTAAAACGAACTTGCTCACTGCTTCATGTAGATGTGAAGTCATGAACAGCAGCTGTTTGGGGTAGAACTTTTGCTGATACTATTTTCTTACCCATAAAGTTCAAACAGCTAGTTAAAGACATAGTAGTGGATTTGTGCCAAAGCAATAAATCAGATCAACAGAGAATAAAGAAGCATTAGGATGTTAGGTAGAGTCCATATTATTCAACATTGCTCCCCTCATGAGAGAAGCAATCATATGTGCTTTCCCGGGGCTAGCTGAACCTAGCATTATGTTATTCTCCAAGATAATACTGTAACATTTCCCTTCAGCTTCATTATGAGATGCTTGAACTCTTTAATAATTGCTCAGTGGGACCTCAGGTTAAAAAGCAAAACACATTGCATGCAAACTCAAAGCTTATTTATCCAGTCAGGTTTTAGTATATGAAGAGCGTAACAAGTTTGCTATCTTAAGCATTAACTTGTTTTGGAACAATGTACCAAGTCACCACTTGAACTTAATCTGAACTTCTTAAGACCATTTTAATGTAGATATAGCAAGTGATGGCTCCTCATTGCTTACAAAATTAAAGCAAAGCCCAGCCCTGAAGACTTTTGAGATGAGTCAATTGTATTTACTGAGCCATTCAGCTAATCCTCCTGGTTTCACTTTAATAAATGGAGCTAACTAATGAGCTTTGAAAACACTGATTTTTGTTGTATTTTTCTGAAATATATTTTTGTTGCAAAATTCACTTTAGCAGTGTCAGAACCTTCCTATGCATTTGCATGAGTCCATGTTATGGTTATTTTTATTTCTAAACACAGTGTCTGCGATGTGAAGTAAGGCTATAGAAACAGTCTCCTCACCCTTTACCCTATGGGGGTTGATTAAACCTAGAAAGTCCCTGACAAATATTCAAAGGAATATTATGAATATCTGGGGGAAAAAACTCTGACTACAAACTACTACAAAGACAGATATACGCGGAGCAGACTAGTCAGTCATGCACTGGAGAGGCCTGTGACACTTAAGAAAAAGGGGGGCACTTTTCCCCACTGCTACTAACTTGATTTTCTCGAAAGGTCTCTCTTTGTGAGGCATTTTATTTTGGTTTGTAGAACCGCATTTCCAGAAAGTACTGGACTTCTGTGGCTTTCCAAATGAGATCATTTGCATTTATCAAGGTTATATATGAAAACTTGTGATGCTGCCTAGGTTTGGTGAAGCATTAAGCAAGAATTTTGTACAAGATAAAGGAGTTTGAAATCACAGTAGTTTTTCCTTTCAGGCAATAAGAACACCAGATGAGCTGATGAGCACGGTACTGGATGATCTCAAGGTTTGTGCTTATGCAGCTGATACTGTAGAACTGGAAGCAATGTTTGAAATTACAATGCTATTCCACACTGCCTTGGAAAATTGGTTTAAACATTCAGATTTATAATTAAAGTTTCTAAAATATGATTCTATTTCATTCTTAAATTAATATCTATCAAGGAGACAAGGCTGGCTTCTGATAACTTTATCCTTATTGAGTTCCAAGATGACATTTCCTCTCCAAAATGACATCAGATTAGGCTTCACGGTCAGCTTTTAACAAATCTTTTTTTTCCTGGCTCTTGGTGTTTTGCATCATATTTAATGTTCTTCTTAGTAAAACAATATTTTACACACAGTAGGAATGAATTACCTCTCTACTTCTCTGCTAAATGTTCTGACAAACTAGGTATGATAAAACACTTTCACTCGCATGTTTGTTTCTATTTACATTTTACATAGAAATTGAGGCTAAGAAATCAAAAGGATAGTTATTTTACAGAGTTTCAGATGTTTCCTTGCTGCTGGCAAAATATTATGATCAAAACAAACAGAAGAATCAAATTAGTTTCATCATTATACTTTTTTTGAATAGTAGAAGTCAATATTTATAAAGTTACTTGCTCTGGCATGAAAATAGTGTTACACACTTGTTATAGGAAAGTCAGTCTGTGTATAGATATCAAATGTCAACTGAAAATCCAATGTTTTTATACCAAAAAATAGATATATTTAAAAATATATGTTGTAACTATATTTTCAAAGGTATTTTCTTTTTGAAAACATGGAAGCAGGTTCCATTAACTTCAGTGAAAAACAGCTGTCTTCTTCCAGTGATGGATATTCAAAGATTTACCTCTGCAGAAGACAGCATGTGATGCGTACTCTTACTGAACAAGCATAACTTTCTCATGATTTTTCAGGAAAAAAAATCAAAACTGCATAATCATTTATCAGCTTCAGATAGCCTTCCCCAAAGAACTGGACACCATTCCAGTAGCTCCCATTGCAAGATTGGAACATAAAGTTAGGCAATTACTGCAATAACAGCTTGGCTCATAGCTGTCTTAGGTGAGCTTATAAATCACATATAGGCATGATTATGTTAGATATTAAAGAGTGTTCAACTTGAATCTCATGCAACAAAGGAAGGATTGTCTTCCCTCTTTCTTCTTTGTTTTGTTAATCTTCAGCCTCCTTTCTTTTATAAAATTACGCCAAAAAATCCCTATATTTATTTAGCTGCTTGCATGTTTCTTTAAATTCCACTCTCAGTAAACTTTGCACATGGAAAAAAGATGTAACTTTGAAGATAATTGCAGAAATGTCTCTGCTACAGATCCACTTCATCTCATCTGTGTTGCGGCTGTATTGCCATGTCTTGCATTTTCTACTTAAGTTGAAAATAAAACATCTTTAGCTTCTAGGATTGCTTCATCACTCCTCTCTCCCAATGGCTTATTCTTCAGCTTCCATTATCAATGTCCAAAACGTGAAAGAAATAACAGAATCTCTTCTCTACAGTACAAAAGGCTTCTTCTCTAAGTAATGTTAATTCCCATCTCCAGGTGGTGTCAGCATGCCAAAAAGATAAAAAAAAAAATGCAAGTTACTCAACACAATTTGTCAAAATATCAGCGTTTCAAAGAACAAAGCACATACACAGGTCAATCCCAGATGATCCAGACCTTCTTTTTCTCCCTTCCAGGTTTTGAATAGAGGATTAAATGGGAACTTTTGTTATTAAATCCTTTTTCCCTCAATAAGGTCTCTTTCTAGAGTTTCTGAGTTTCAGCTTCATCTGGGATCTTTCAGCAATACCAAAATTCATTTCTAAAAGACTGGTGGAATGGGGAATAGAACATGCAGAATTATTATTCCATTTTTTCAAGGACCAGCTGTGACACGAAAGGAAAGGGTGGGGACAGGATCAGTAAACAGCCTTTCATTTCTCCGGCAAAGTAAACCAGAATTAAAACCAGAAAGAAAATACGGTTGATGAGAAATGCGGATGGAAGGCAAAGAGGAAACAGCAGAGGACACTAATAATAATATGGAGGGTTTTTTAGGTAAAGCTTAGAAGTAACTAAAATGAAGATCTGAAAACTGAGGTTAGGTGGATCTGAAAACTGGGAAAAGGAAATGGTAACAATAAACAAGAAATACGTCTCCACAAGACCACTAACGGCTGATAAATAGATGTTTTATATCCTTTGCAGAAAGGAACTCTACAGGGGTAATTTTGGTGAGGAAATGCTGCTCCTGCCCAGGCTGTTTGTTCTGGCTGATCTATCCCATCCAGCAAGGAGGGCAGAGAGCACAAGCATCCTGGGGTTCCTATTCCCTCCCCCACTGACCCTCCCAGCGGAGGTAAAAGAAGAATGCAGCATGTGGTGGTTACTTCGCCCAAACACGTTTTCTTCTACACAACTCACATCCTACCGACAGGGGAAACAGCTGGGACCTGCATGAATGTGGTGGAGCCAAGCTCTGCTGTGTCTTATCTTGATGGGTCACTTCAGTAACAGAAGTGGGCACCTTGTTTTGCTCACCTCCTCTGGGCAAGGCTATTTGGGAGCAGAGACGGAAACTGATCGCCTACAACTAATGTTAGCCATCGAGGAAAATCTGAGATGCAATGAGTGCAGTTCAGTCCAGAGACTCCTCTGCATTGGCAGTGCCCAAAACAAGTAGACATCCCACCAAGAGAAGAATAGAGTACAATGGTGAGGAAGGAAATGTTACAGGCAGGGATAACATGCAATATATGAGGCAAAAGCAACTTTGCACTCTGTGTATTTGCTATCTTAGTGTCACAAACATCGACATCCTTGATGGCTCCCAGCTTAGCTTTCCGAAGCTTCTCCCCAGGGAGGCCACAAAGCCGAGATCTCAGTTGCTTGCTCTTGATCACCTGGCTGGTAGCTCCTACTTCTGGAAAAGGAATTGCACACAGCTTAGCCAAAGGCGGTTGACGTATTAGCAGGGGAGCAAAAAAGAAAATTTATTTAAAACAGTGGTCCTTTGAAGTAATCCTTCTCTCTTCCCACTGGCATTCCACAGAGTGGAATTCCAGGGGTGACATCAGTTGACCCACGGTGCTTCAAGGGCAGGGAAGGACAGAGCAATCACTCTTAGCCTGACAGCCACGCTTCAGGAAAGACTCTTCTCTCACTGAAACATCTTCTGTCCAAACACTCTGTTACTCGCAGGTTTCCAACATTCAGCAAGGCAGTTCACAAGACAGTGGACGAATTAAAAGCTATAGTTTCACGAACAAGGTGAAAGGCCAGCTGTTGACACTTAGTAACTGGTATAACGGTGAAGAAGGTCTATTTGCCAGTTTTGTAGACTAGGCTGATCTATACGAGTAGAAAACTAATGACATCCTTCGTAACTCAGAGTTTTAAGCTCATTGCCAAGAGCTCTGAGTCTCACAATGTGAAGCCAAAGGCTCTGTTCTAACCACCCATATGACACAAGCACCCATGTCACCCTGTTATTTTCAAGTGGCACCTGCTAACCTGTGTTTAGCTGAAGTACATCTCCAGAGAGGTAGTTTGTCTTCATCTGAAGACATGAAGAGATGGAAAGTCTACCACTTCTCTTGGTAGCTGTAGGTTCAGTTGCTAACCAACCTAAAGACAGGCACCTCGTTCACCTGTTTGAATTCATCTGTCTTTGACTTGCGAGCATCATTGTTATGACGTGTTCTTCTAAAGCACCTTTTAATGCCTGCTCTTCTCCAGACATGCCTATGCACTGCATTCCAGTCATCTCTAAATCTTATTTCTGTAAGTAAAAGAGATTGTGCTGTCATTTACACTGCAGTATTTTCCAGTCTTCACCCATCTTTTTAGACTTTCTGACAATTGTTAATGTCTCTTTTAAATTAAATGCCAAATCTACATACTGAATTACAGCTCCTTTCTCACTAATGCAATGTGCAAAAATAAGAACACTTCCCTACTGCTACCACTCTGCCTTTTTTTCTGCTACCATCAAACTGGACAAGTCACGTCACTTTATGATTTGTGTGTTCTCATCCCTGAAACTCTTTCAGCATTATGGGCTGCCAAATACAGTTCCCTTTTGTCAGTATAGACTGCCTTCTGAAATGAACTGTGTACAAACACATTTCTTGCATACATCCAGGTTGATAGATTGTCTAGATTATTCTATCCAGAGCCTTATCAACTTATCAGACTTATCAAATGACCTGAACAGTCACTTTTATGCTAACCACAGAAATTATCAGCAAAGTAGTAGACTGCGTTGTCATTTAGTGTGATAAAATATATTGTCACTTAAGTGAGCTTCATAAGCCCACTTCAAAAAGAAAGACACAAATACAGCTGAAAGGACAGCACTTGGACAGTAGTCAGAAAGTGAGTAGCTAATATTTTCTCTAATATAAAAACAGGATAATTTTATGGTAGTAATCATGAGGAATATGAGTATGTTCAGTAACATTATGCTTTGCTGCTAGCACGGACACAAGTCTTAATACTACGGATGTGATAAGAGTAATTGTTTAGATCATAGTGAAGTATGAGAGACTGTTTAGGAACACATGTAAGCTTGTTCACTTACTCTGTTTAAATTAAATATCTCTGTCAGTTTTTCTTCTAATTCTCTCATTCCATTCAGACAAAAAAGAAAAAGGGGGGGAGGGAAATGATATCACTGGAAAGAACTATCTCATCTCTTTAGAAACCATTTCCTATAAAGTCCAATTACAGTAGTTTCCTTTTCAACCATAGCACAGTGTCTTTTCTTTCAGACAGTTTTAATAGTTTGTCAGTTTTAACTGATTTTTCCTAAATGCTGACCTTGGTTAAAACTCTTCAATAAAGCACCCTCTGGCTTTATGAGTAACTAGAATCTGAACTCAGATCTAGAGCAGACTGGCATTCAGTAAAATCCTTGAAGGCTCTGAATTTAAATTTAGGAAACAGATGAGAGGGAAGCACACAAAATCCAGACTCCACACTCCGTGTGTGTGTTGAAACTTTTCTTTAATTGGCATAGCTCTGTGTTCTTTGCAAGTACTCCTTCTGCATAAGATCTCACAGACAGCTAAGTAACATGAAGCTGTAATTGTAAAATAATTGAGTTTGTTTAGTCTACAAAAGAGAAGCCTGAAGGAAGACATGATAACAGTCCTCAAGTACCAAAAGGGCTCTTGCAAAAAGCAAAGGAATTATCCCTTCTTCATGCCCTTGGTGATAGGGTGAGAAGAAAGGCATTCAAATTACAACCATAGACATTCAGGTTAGATATCAGGAAAACCTTTTTATCTGTGGAATCGCTAGGCATGGAAGAGATTGCCTTGGGTCACTATGGAGTCTATAACTGGGTGCTTCTAAGAAGGGCATAGACAAACATTTGTCAAGGATGGCATAACTACAGTTGAATTCTGGAGGCAGAGTATAGACTGCATAACCTCTGAAAAACTTTACCAGCTCTGTTCTGTGATCTTCTCTTTAACTCTGCCAATTTATGTAAGGAAGTTCTACATATTTATAGGAACTTACTAATTTCATAAATCAATTGAAATGCATATTTATTCATGAATTGGTATAAAGTGAGTAAAGTAAAACACAGCTTGTGAAGGCATATAAAGAATAAATTAATGGAATATTTCAAAATGCATCACATTATTGTCAGCAGCACCACTCCCAGAAATTCATAATTCAACATTCCAATCTTTCCTGAAAATATTTCACAATTCTAAAGAAAAAAAGGCATCAGAACCCATGGTTTTGTACCACCTTCTTAACATCTCCAGTTTGTAAAGCATAACATTTCCTTTAGCCCACACTTTCTCTTGAGAAAGACCAAAAGTTCATGAGGAGGAGAGAAACAGATGCATTGTCCATATCCAGACCAGATGATTAATTTGTAAACAAGCCAAAAAAAAGAAGATATCTAGGGCTAAAACTAATGCTTTTGCACAATATCAAGCAACTTTTTTAAAGCCACGTACAGGATTTTGACATCCTTACTGAGATATTATGGCCTGAGTGACTGATGCACTAGTCTTCTGATGCAAAATTCCCACAAGTAGATAGTAAAATAAACCCTTTACTTGCTCATTTTGTAGCCATTTCAAGAGAACAATGCAACTATTATTCTTCCTCCTCAAATACTCCCTCAGCCTATATTACTGACACATTTATATTGGTAATATTATAGCAGAAGAATACTCACAATATGCCGGATGTTTTATCAGAAATATTGTTTCATATGCTGAATAGTGGCAGTCACAAAATCTTATTTTTTTTTTGTTTTTTCCAAAGCCTTTTTATCCAAACAGACTTTCTACAAAGTCTGTCCTAGAACCAAAAGTAACATATGCATACGCATACTTTTTTTTTTTTTTGGGGGGGGGAGGATCTGAATCAACTATCTTTGATGACGAGCATGCTCTTGGCATTAATGAAAGCAAATACAGTCCCAAACTGGTCATTCAGAGCAGCAGTCAATGGCAGTTTAGTAAGAACAAGGATTGTATTATAAGGACAAACATTTGGTATGATTCAAATCTTATGCAATATAGAAATAAGCTTAAGGCAAGATTGCTTTTGATGCTTTAGCCAGTCATCCCCATAGTGTGACCTGTCATACTTACTATTACAGAAAACTGCAATGAAGAAGTAAAAGCAAAGGGAACATCCAGATATGATATAATGGCAGTAAATGACAATGGCATTGCCAAATGAAGAATCAAATGTAAGAAAAAGTATATAACTTGCATACTAAAATACACACTTGCAGTACTAGAATTTGTCATATCCTCTCCAACTTCTTGCCATTTAAGTTTTTTTTCTTAAACAAAAATGCCTGCATAAGAACAATTTGGTTTAGTTTTCCAATATCAAAATAAAATCTATCTGTAGGGAATAGATTTATTAAAGCAATCTATTCCAGCATACACAGAAATCTATTCAGCTTGCTACCTCAGCATTCAGAATGCAGCTGTGTATATTACAAAGTCCCCTCACTCTCCGGTTAGCTCACAGTAACTTTAGATAGAGACAGCACTAGGCAGTTTTTAAGCTTTCTATTCATTAGCATCAAGATGTTTACACACCTTCCTATGTAGCCACTAGGTATTATTATTATCCTTGTTTTTTTCTTTCCCTTCATCTTCCAGCATTTTTTTTTTAATTCTAACTCTTATCAGTTGCAACCTCCTAAATTCAAAATGCGCCTTTATTTATATACATTGGGATCTAGCTCAGTTTTGGTATCTGAGTGATTAGCACAGGAACTGCAGTGAAACTCCATTCAATTTGTGCGGAACTTCAAAACTTTTTGTTTGTGAGCAGACATATTCCCTAGATATCTGGTGGGTGGAAACAGTGCTTCATGCATTTGTCTTCATTTTCTGACCTTTAGATCTTTGATACTGTTACCTGTCCTTTTTCCAATGTTATAAAACAATAGAAAAAACTAGAATATCCAAAAACTAAAACCAAAGCACCTTAATGATGTTCACAGACTGAACCCAGCGTGTACTTTGCGCCCTATGATTCTAGTAACAATGCAAGTTTGAATTTGTAATCTGAAAAATATAACCTTGACACTAAATAAGTGAAAAGAAATATGCTCAGAGTTTTCAGTGAAATGTAGAGTGGTTTGCATATAGAAGCATTCCCCGGCATAGTTACATAAATACACCAGTCTTAGTGTCTCTACAGAAGCACAGTCCTGGCTGATGTCAGCTGGAAATGTATTGGAATATCCATTGCAAAGTGTTCTGGAGCTGGTTTTATTGCTAGGAAGAATATTGCCAAGAAAATAAACTATATGGTCAAAGAATATTTTTATACCGTTTTAATATGTTTAATTCAGAAGCATATAACTGCTTTCCCTTATAGTCTATATATTTCTCTGCCCTGCAGCAATCATACAGCCGACAGTAAGCTATCACAACATCTGTTTTCAAGAAAATGATATGGAAAGTAATTTACTATGTGTTCAAAAAAACAGCATAAGAATATCTTGAAACAGAAATGCAGAGAACAATAACAGTGTTACTGAAAAACACATGTCTACCCCCAAACCGTAAGCAAATATGGACCAGGACAGACCTGTATTTGGAAGAGAAATAGCCCCCCAAAAAATTGTAGAGAATAATAACGGTACCATTGATACTATTCTACTCTCTAAAATTCTCTGTATTAAGTGAGCTACCACTAGTCACAGGCAACATCTAAGAAAGTTGCTATACTTGCCATAGACTTCCGATAAAAGTAGGTTTTGAGTCCTCTTGAGTGTGCTATTGTTCTTCACTTCCTGTCCTAAAATGTACTAGTATCAGCTACTGAGTAGCTGTCACGTTGCAGCTTCCCAAGATCTGGCTCTCTTTGATGAGTGAAGCGATCCCCATACATGCACATACATACATCAATGTAAAATTTGTATCTCTTCAAGAATTAGATCTTGATATTTGATTGCAAGATGTTATTTTACTGCTATAAACACCCACCAGTTTTCCCCAGGCTACTCAGTCTTGGAACTATGGCACATTGTTTTCAGGGGGAAAAAAGTGCTTATGGAGCTTATTTTACATTTCTTAAAACCAGTTTACACGTGATCCTCAGCTGGACAGTGATGAGGAGGCAGTATGAGTTATAAACCTCCTGGCTCATCTACAAAACAAGCTGGATTATTAATGATAGAACATTATATGCCTCAGTCCTACCAAATACATAAAAGGGAAAGAATATATCAGGAGACTTTTATGGAGAACAATTTATCTGTGATCAATTCTGCAAAGCAATGTCACTACATTTTTCTAACTGATACTCTCTTATTTTCCTGTTGCTTTTTATTGTCTGTGCACTTGAAGAGAGGTCTCTCCTCAGTCCCCTTTTCCCACATTCCCAGCAAGTCAAAGGTCTAGCCACTACGTGCAGATCTTTGTCACCTGACATCTCCAGGTGGTCTCACAGTATTTGTCCCACATCAGCAGCTGAGAAATCTCAGCATTTACTGGCAGAATAAAAATAGCCAGCACTGACCTCACTGTGCTCCCCAGGACATAATGGCTGCATCTGTAATCATCTAGAGGTGATACCTTTAGGTCAAGCGATGAAGTGCCTTGTATCCCAGTTGCTTAGGACTAGTCCCTCTTTCCCCAAGATAAATGGGCTACATTGCGCCAGATAGTATTTGGCATGATTTCCTTTTGGGCCTCATGCTTGGTGACTGTTGTTCCAGGATAGACTAACAATTTGTCATCATTTTCCAGTTCACAATGTCTAAAATAATGCGAGGGCTGTGCTGCAGTCTGGCACAGCTTGCTCTTTATAGCATGACACCAAGGATATGTGCTGCATTACCACATGCGATAATGTGAGAGGAATGTCCTAGATGGATGGAGTCAAATTTGGCATGGGCTGCATCCATGCAATCTGTCAAAAACAGACCCTGGAACAAATTATCATGTCAACTGGTGTCTAGATCTCCTTTTGAATGGAAATAGCTAGCTCACTCCAGAATGTATCCTAAGAGCAAACCAGGAAACAAAGTTATTCCATAGCGTGGATGCACTCAATTTCACCTTCAATAGGACCAGATTTTACACCACTTCTGAGCACCACTGAGAGAATACAAACCTTGTCTCTCATATTCTTCAGCTTTGAAATAGCTCTTTGATTCTGTCTGTTTGATATTGTAAGTGGATTAACTCAGAGTAGCATAAACTGCACTTTGTTGTAAAAATGATGAGGCCTACAGCAATTCCGACCATTTGCAGACTAACACCCAAAAAGGCAAGCCAGCTGGGAAGAGATTCATGCCCCTTAGAAGCACAGACGTCAATGTTAAGGGTAACATTCTCCTGTGTAGGCAAAATATGTGGAAAGTCAAAAGCACACAGAGAAAGATAATGCCATAAGTCACTTGGACAGTCCTACAGCAGGTTTTGATGCACAGTACTAAAAACTTCAGCTTAATTCTGGTTTTGACAGGGATCCATCTCCAAGGAGAAGGGCATGGGAGTGCTGCTTTCTCATCAGTGTGTGCTGCTCGTCTGTTGTATACTGAACCAGTTGGAGCATTTTTCAGCTTAGTTATTTCATTCCTGTAGATAATAATCAAGCCCAGAGGTCACAAATGCATGGGAGAGTCTCTGCTCCCGCCACGCAAGATTAGCCAGTGACCATTGATAAAGCTGTAAGTGGTGTATCGCAAGCTGTGGTGCTGAGCAGAGGTGACAACCAATCAAAATGGGTTAGCAACACAGACAGGATAATCTGAATTTTATGCTAGAGCAATCATTCTCTCCTCTTTACCTTTCTTCATAGTACTCAGGAGGAGTGAAAGGATTAATCATTACCTTTGGACTATGCCCACTGGCTACATTACAGTTACATTTCTACTTAATCCTGCACTTCTCAGTAGATGTTCTTCAGTCTTTGACCTCGAGGCAGAGAGATGACTCGGAGATGTGGGGCATGCACTCTGATGACTGCATGTCTACCGTTTGGAAAGCTCTCAATGATTCAGGATCTCAGAGACAAGCTGCAATACTCCTTTCCAGCTGGAGAAGTGAACCCGGAAGATCACAGAACAGCACTTCCAGAACTTGGGGCTTGTACAATCTCACCAGCTCCCCTCTGGGACACTCTCAGACTCAGCGGGTGACTCCTTGAAGCACTCTGAACCTCACCCCCTGAGCCCTTGTTCCTGGATCTAAACCTGACTCCCACACTCTTCTCCCTGACTAAATACTCTTAACACCTCCACTAGGCTTCATACTGTTTATATTCACTAATACTTTGCTTCTATGTCTACCTTTGGCAAATTATCACTCCTCCAGACCCGAACCACCTTGATCACCTGGGCCTCAGCCAGCCCATTGCCCCTAGGTGTTTCAAGCTAACTAGCTGCCTGGTGGAATTTAATGACTGCCTTATCAAGCAGGTCTCAACAAGTGGATGTACATGGACAGAAAGGTGCTCATGACTTTGCAATTTTCATAGCAATAACTCCATAATCATTTCATGATCTAAGCTGATTGGTTACATTTAAAGTAGGCTGTTAACATTTCTTTCAGCATACAAACTGGATTCTCATTCTGGATTCTCAATTCACACTGATTATTGTGAGATCTGTGATTCACATTTCTTGCTTCTTAAAACTGCTGAGTGGTAATACAAACCAATTACCTTAAAAAGCACAGGATACAACAGTAAACAGTTTCATTCTAAGAGTTAATATTTACAGCATGTACTTTCAAGTCAAGTAGTCACTTCAAGTCAAGATGTCTTATGTCTGGAAAATCCTAGAATAACCTTTTCATAGAAGCATGAAACCAAACCTCTGTCCCAGGGACACTCCTTCTCCATTTCACCTTATTTTAATGCTACAGGTGATTATCCAATATCCAAATATGCTTTTTTTCCAAATAATGCTGTTTGTCCCAAACACAAAAGGCAGTCTCTTAAATTCAGATTATGCGTTATTCCCATTAACTGCATGAAATTGTGTGGCTTGTTATACAGCAGAACTTTTGGGTTAAATATTGCATATATTTTATAAAATATATGGGATCTTGTCTGTGATAGTGCACCTTTTTGTCAAGCTTTCTACCCTGAGCAAAGCTGTGATTTAGTCTTTAGCCTATGTCTCTTCTTGGCAATAGAGGTACATTATGGCTCTCCCCTAAGATAATAATGGTGATTATGGACAAGATGAAACAGATTATCTCTTCTAGCTAATATGCTTTGAACTAGAAACTAGTTTTAATGGTGGAAATGGAGAATACTGATAGAAAAAGAAACATTGTTGAAAGTTACTGTTTAGCATCCTTTTTTATAATATATTCTTAGTAACAACTGGACAGTAGACAAACAATTGGTTTGTATATTTAGCAGCAAGGACTATGCATGCTTAACTTTTACATTATTTTATCCTGGAACATGTCCTATCAGCCTTGGTTAACAGCCCATCTTTGCTTGGGAACTAAATCTACAGCATCTAAAGTCAAATTCTGTACTCTGGATTTCTGATGTTTCATCTTGGCAAACTATCTGTTTATTTAGTTTCCAGGCAGGCACATAGGGCTGAAGTAATAAGACCAATGAACCAGTTTTCCTCAGGAGAGCTGAGCTATCATTTACAGATGTATTCTGGGCTTTTTTGATCTCAGAGATTCAAAATTCATTCTTTTAGAGAATGAAAAATAAAAATATTTAGCGTGCTTCTGGTGCTGTCACTTCTTCCTTCCTTTATTCTTGACATATAGACCCAAGGAAAAAATAATGGCATGTTTTTGGATTCAAGATTAAAGCAACTATGAGGCACTGTGGACATGGTTTGTGCTTGTAATTTGTGGAATCTGTGGCTATATGGAAATTAAAATTTTCACTTGGAAAGGCTGACAACAACTACAATATATTTAGTTAAAACACCAGATGTACCTACTTCTCAATTAAATGCTTAGGCTGACATTCCTTAAAATGGAAAACATATGCTCTTTGTAATTCAAATATATCCAAATCAGGGCCCCTTTCAGTGTGCTTTAAAAAGTCACGTCCTGATGGAACAGAGAATAAAAGAAAATTTCACCACCTCTAAAAGAAGCCTGATTAATAGGAGCTCAGTTGTAACAGTGTTTTGCATGGCTGTCTTTCATAAATACAAAGCCACCTGCAACTGCTCAGCATCCCAGGCAGTGTACGGTGTACCCTGGGGACTCATCAGCCTCATGGTCACTCTGAAGTCATTGCAGGGCTCTGCCGCTGGGGCATCCCAATCACGCAGTCTGGGAGCAGGACCCTGCAGAAGGCAGCTCATAACTCATTTTTATCTGGTCTTTGCAATGTGGGTCTCTAGAAATCAAAGAGCAGAATTCTTAGTAAATACCCAAATCTTCAGGAAAAAGTAACTAAAATATAGTTAACAGTTAATAATTTAGTTAGAAATAACTAAAGCAAAATGTCCTTGTAGAGAGACAATTTTCAGCTAAAGAGAAGAATGATTAAAAGATGTTTTGTGCCTTGAGCTCACCCCAGCCTGAAGGCTTGGTCCAGCTGATTTCCATAACTTTGGCAGTCTGACCTCTAAATTTGACCTGATTTCTCTCAAAGTCAGTGATGAAACTCTCTCTGATATCAGTGGTGCAGAACTCCATCTTTCTTTACTTTCATTTAACAGTCACGGGAGGATGCGGATAAAGATGGGTTTAGGGAAATATGGGAGTCCCTTACTGCTACCAAAAAAATAAAAGGTAAACTAGGTATTGCAGCAATAGGCATGATGCGTTGGGTACAGAAGCTCTCTTATCTCACTTGATGTGGACAAATTCACATTATGGTATAAATGGTACAAAAGTATTCATTAATGCACTCCTTTTCTTGAAACTTAAGCAAAAAGAATGAATTATAAAACTGAAAAAGCTCCAAATGATGATTTTCATCTTGAGTTTCTGCAACATCTGTAAGCCGTAAGTCACCAGCTTTGTTCTTACATACATGTAAAACCAGACACCACTCGAGCATGTTTGTCCCACAGTGAAGGAAAGCCATACTTTAACACAAGCACTGTAACTGAGTCTTTCACAACTCAGGCTTGATCTAAGTCATCGTTATCAATTTTACCAATATTCCCTTTGACTGAACTCCTATTTCAGAACCAGCTTCAGCAATGTTTCTGTAGGCAAAGGTTTGACTGCCGTGCCTGCACTGATCACTATCAAAAGCAAAATATTTCACCTTCAGTACATCTTGGCCTTTGCTTTGGGGCTGCAGTAAGTTAAGATTCATACATTTCTGTATATGTTTCTCGGTGTTAGAAATTATATTATTAGTTACTTACTCTAAGGACAGCAAAGTTATTATTTCATTAAGTAGCTTGGTTCACATGACCCTACTTGTATTTTCTTAGGAATTTTTCCTGGAAAGCTTAGGCATCCTAACTCTCTTCAACTTCAGTCTTTCTGATGGATTTGCTCCCAGAATAAGCTGTAGCTTTCAAATGATTGGATGGAAATTTTTTTGTGAACCTGCCCTCCCATTGCTGAAGCGTCTGGCCCATGAAGACTTTTCAACAGATCGTCTGTTTAGGACTTCTCTGTTCACTCTGAACCAAAAAGAATAGTTATTTCTGTTTTTCATTTTAGCTGCCTTGCCTCCCAGTTCAGAGTTTTTAATAGCAAACCTCACAGTGCCCTACACTGAATACAAAACAAGATAATTCTCAGATAAGGAATTCAGTGCCTCATAAAGCTAATTTTACTAGACAGGAAACATTTGTCAATTAATATATTTATTATTTCATATTTCACAATGACTTAATGCAAATGTTTAAATTTATGTCCTTTTGGAGACAGTTCCAGATATCTTTTCAAATTAGAAAGAAGTTACAGGAACATATTTCCTGGCTGATCCCATCACAATGTGATTGCTACACACAAGGCAAAGTCTGCTAAATCAGAAACATTATTAAAGCATTCTCTGTGACAGTTATAGATCCACAGATTTAAACGCAATAATATACATTCAAGTACTAATACAAATTATACACACTAAATGAGATAGTGACAATTTTATGGCATTTCCTCCAAATGTATAGCATAGAAAATAATTTTCTCTTAATTAGAGAAGACATTTGACTCACCCACTGTACATATCCCTGCAAAATTTTTTTTCTTTTTTAATAACTTCATATAATTCAGAGCCACAATTTTTATTATTTCTGTTCATATTTAGATCTGAGAATCCATGAACCCCTTTTGAAATGCAAAGCTCAAATCCGCTTGAAAGCAGGAATGTTAAGAAAATAAAGAGGAGCTGCCATTTGAAAAAGATATTCTTCAGAAGAACAGTCCATCTCTCACTTGATCTGCAGAATCATTCTGCCCGCAAGTCCCAACAGTAACTCATGCCAGCCTGTGCTTTCCATCTAAGCTGCCTTTGTCCTTCCTTCTAAGAGTAAAAAAATGACATACTCATAAAACCTAATCGATTAACTTACCTTAGATTACTGCTGCTGCCAGTGTAATAAGCTAGCAAGAGAAATTTGTTTTACTATGTAAGATAAATGTTCATCAATGGCAAATGGCAATGGCCAAACAGTTAGAATATCAAGGAACTTGACACCTAAACATGCTCAGTCTGTCCCACTAACCCTCAGCTTACTCACGTTACCAAAGACCTTTTTTGTAACACTAAGAAGTCATAAGGCAGTAAACAGTTAACTTTGAACACCTATACGAATCATAAACATTTACCCTTTGCTTCTGTATTTTATCATTTTCTTCTGTTTGTTTTTTATAGGATACAGGTTAGGGAAGCAGACACTTTTTTTTGGTTTGGGAAATAATTTGATACTCCGTAATCATAAAGCAGTTGTTATGACATGAAATATTATCTTCCGTGTTATCCAACAAAGTTACACTGGTTTCTACCGCTGATAATCTGAATCACTGTTTGTCACCAAGTATTTGCCTTTCTTTACTCTCCTGGTTAAAATACTTCTTAAAATACTTCAGTCACCTAATCAGAGAGTTGAGCCCATGCCTTGTGAATCAGGTGACTGATTATATGTCAAGAATAAATAATTGATATAATTGATATAATAGGGAGGACTGAAAGTCAAGACTCCATGAACCATGATAGAGAGGAAATTGTCGTCAAACCTACTCAGTGACATGTTGTGATTAATGTGTTTGCATGTATGATAAGCTTGCAATTGTTTGTGAATATATACAAGAATAAAGGACATCAATTTCCAATATAAATCCAGCTGGTTCCAGAGAGGATGCTCTCTGCAGAAGTATAAGAACTTAACTTGTAAACATAGACCTTTTATTTGAAACTCAGCAAAACTATTTATTTGATTATTTCTTTTAATTAGTGATAACCATACATTCTTTTCTGCAGGGCACACACACATATCTCCTGACGTACAAAAAACAGACTAGGTGTTTCCCAAGCTGGCCACAGGCCAGTTTAAGAAAACTGCTGTGGCAAGGTGTACATCAGCAGGGCTGGCAGTCTGCTTCCCCACAGCCTGCCCCAGATCCCCATTGCAAGCTCCAATGCATAGGGCCTAGAGCATTTTTTCATGCAATTCTGTCAGTGTGTGGCCTGCTTGGGACAACATCACTGAACGACTGATATTCCTGTGACACCAGAGGCACGGCCTCTGATCTCAGGCAACAGGTACCACACTGAGTTACCGTTTGCCGTATCCAGAGGTGTGGTCATGTAGCCACAGAAAGAGGGACAGTGTCATTGCCATGCTGTTCAGGCTCCCGTGTGGGCCAGGATGGTGAGGTCCATTGCTACCAGGACTGAGACACGTCAAAAGGCTTCCAGGACCTCTAACAAACCTTAGAATAAGGAGATGGGCCAAAGGCAAGACTGGAGATGAGATTAGCCTGCCAAGGCAAGATCCTGACATGTTTGAGAAAATCACCAGGAAAACTGGGTAAGTCTTATAGGAATAAGATGGTTCCTACATCTATCTGAATTACCTATGTGACCTTCTCCATCCTCTCCCTTTGCTAGTGACAGAAGGGCAAATGCAGAAAAAATTATTTAAGGCCCTCCCTCTGAAGTCTTAATTCTAAGCTTTTGCACTTGAGAAACAGGGTCAGTTCCCCACATTTACTGCCAACAATTTGCACAGGTAAATATAGCTGCATACAGCAGCACAGATCAAGTTACTGCGTGTTAATTCATTGTATTTTTCCAGGCTCATCCGATTTCCCCATGCCTTCCTGGTTGTTCAATGCCCATTCTACAGAATTAGCAAGACACTGAGCAGACATTGGGAAAACTTACAAATCTTCTTAGTTCTGCAGGAAAAAAAAAATAGATTTGATGATTATCTTATGGTTAGCACAATCATTTCACCATTTTGATGAAATCATGGATTGAAACATCAATGCAAGACTCACAAAAATAGCTATAACCCATCAGCTGGCAGTACAGAAGCATTTTGAGGCAAATAATGAGTCCGCATTTATTCCATTATTTTTCTTCTTCCTTTCTTACTTCTGTAAATTTTAGCCTCTTTCCTTCTTTTGTGACTAATGTTCATTTTCTGATCCTTATTTCTATCATCTCTTGCATTCAGACATAGTTTACAACATGCAAGAGCACAGACTTTTTTAAGGCAAATCAACATTAGTGAAAGCATTCAAGAGCAATTTTAATTACTTCAAGACTTAAAAATAACACTTTCAACACTTGCCTTGGGGAGGAAGAAGAATTGCCACCAAAAAAGTGACATAAATTCTACAATATTTTGTTAGTCTGCAGTTTAACAGTGATCCTGTTTTAAATCAACTGGGATGAATATTGGAAATTATAGTCTAAAAGGAGAATCTTTAAAATTTTCCTTTTGCCATAGGCTTGTATAAAAAAGTAAAATAACATAATATATTAATTTACTTATCAGACAAATGATTAGAAAGGGAGGGAAATAAAAGTATTAGAGGAAGTTAAGGAAACTGACCCAAATTTGGTAGCTGATCTTAACATCTCAAACCTGAAAAGAAAAAACACACATGCACCACTACTTTAAATTATAGGTGTTTCTGTAAGTGTTCCTCATTACCTCCTCACACAGGCATTTCTATCTAGGAACAGCATGCTCTTCTTTATCTTAACCCAGTGGAAGCAGCTGGTCAAGAACAACTCTCTACATCCTTAACTCATTAAAATTTCAGCTAGTTAGCAGCACAAACCTTTGATCATAGAAAAAAAAAAATCTATCCATGCATAGGACTATTTACTAAGGAAACTCATTGGATATTTTGAACTATTTGACAAAGTATTTAATTGAATGTGATAGGAAATTTAATGAATATTGCATGCTTGTGGACCCTCCCTTTCTCCTCAAAGAGCTGGCGTGGATGCACCAATTGCGCGTATTACCCAGTGCCCAAAGCATTTGCAAGCCGACTTTAACACCCCAAGAATCTGAAGCTGCAGAGACCCTTCAAGCCCAGCCAGAATAGCTCTTGAGAACTTCTTCAGCACACAAACACAGAATTACAACAGGCTCCAGGAATTTCTGGAAAACTGCTGGTTCTGCTTTTCTTCTGCAGCAGTTTAAAACTGCTGGGTACAGAAGCCACCAGCTGTGGGAAATCCTATCCACAAAGCCCTGGAAAGCAGGCCATGATGAAGGATGGAAAGATTCTTAGTTCGGTAGCAGTTTGGGGGGATAAGCATTTTTTTTGCATTCATCAGACAACATATAGGTGTACAAGAACCTTCCTGAGATATGATCACGATTTAGCCTCCTCTGTTTTAAGTAAAGAGACCTGAGTGAAAAAAGAAAAATCTTAATCACTCCTTAATTAAAAAAAAGAAAAGTGTAAACTACTATAATTATCTGAAAACATCTCATTTGTGGAAATTGAAATAACTTAGATTACAAAAAAAGATATTATTTGCAGCCACAACTTGCGCCTCAGTCTGCTGTAACAAGGAAACCAAGCAATGAAATTTCTCTCTTTGGTCTATGATGCATTTTGCCAATTTTTAGCTAGTAGAAAGGCAGTGTTCAAACTTCATTTCACCACTTTAAATCAATTTTTAAATTATCTCTAACTGAAGTGCTAACCTAATTTTGTAGCATAAAAGACACAAAGTAGATACACTCTTTGTCCCAAATGATCTTGCTTTCAACAAGCTGGGTCCTCCTGGACCATTTTTTCCACAGAATTGTTCCTACATCTTCTTTTAACGTAATACAAGTATAGTTCTATTCATTTTTAAACAAATTAAAAATTAAACGTGAATTTGGGGAAAAAGAAAAGCCTAAATTTGAGCAACTTTCCTGTAGAAAGTCTAAATAATCGATTAGAAAGTTCACTATTTATCATTCTTTTGTCACATGTCCAAAGGGCAACTGGGACAACATTTTCAAAAATGTTCATGTGACTGAGGAATCTAAGGCTCATTGACTCAGGGGCCTTTGAAAATGTTTCTCCTGTTTAGCATGAATGTCGTTCTTAAGGTTGATGAATGCCTTCAGTTTTCACTCATTTCAGATGCCGTGTAAGTCCTCCGGCCACTTGGAAGCTTAAGACACTTATTTAAATACGTCACAATGTATTTAGAAACGAATTTAGAAATTTTTTATCATCTCAGTTTGGAACTTTTGGCTTATACATCCAAAGAATCATTTTACAGCTGAAAAACAAAACATGCTAAGAACAGTCCAAAGAACAACTAAGCTGACACACCATCTCACTGATAACAAGCCAAGACTGCAGTAAGACCTCATAAAAAAGAATGATAGAATTTTAAAGATTTAGTAGGTCAGAGAGACCATCTGTGTGAAGGATTGTTCACTGTGATATGGTCATCGTATCATATGGTTTTGTACTGTCTGGCTTTCACTGTCTCAGTGGATTTTGCTGTCACCACTTCCCTTAAGAGAACATTACCTTTTTAAGCTACCATGCAATATTTTAAAATTACAATGTGAATAAGTGTACCACACTGCTTTGCAGGGGTGGGGGAGGAGAGAGGGTGAAGAGAAGGATGCTATTTTCCAATTATAGAAAGAATGAATGTATTACATACTGTACTTTCTATAAAGATTTATGAAAGATCACTACAGCTTTGAAACTAAAAACTGTGACACTGGGAAGTATCTTTGTTTGACCTAAGCCTGTTTGTCTTCCCCTCCTCTATAGCATTCACCTGATGATATGCATGTACGAATATGGTTCAGCATGGCAGTGGTTACTGTTTCATAAGGTACTACGGTTTCTAGTTACTTGGGCCCAGCTTGGATTGGCTTGTAATAAGGCTAGAAAGCATTGAAAAGAAAGAGATTTTTTTCTTAATTTTTGGCAACAGCGTGTTTAAACATTGTGACTCAGAGCACCAAGGGATCAATAAAAACACATTTATCTCTTCAGTTCCTTAAAACAAACTCTAATCCTGCTTTCTGCATTTCCTGTTTGCAAGAGGGTGGGAAGAGATTCCTAAGCAGCAATGGAAAAAAATGACACTTTTTAAAATGGTATTTTTGATTATAAATTGGGAAAAAGCTCTGTCTGGCCTATTCAACAGCTACAGGACACTTCTTTGAGAACTGTTAATTATGTAGTTCTAGAATGTGTATAAAATGCTCATGAGATTGTATTATACATAAAAAAATGCTTTTGTAGAAGAAAAAAGTTATGAATTCAGCAAACATATTGCTAAGAAAAACAAACATAGTAGCTGCTGACTATTGTAATCTTCCTTCCCCTAGTTGTTCAAGTGGTAGCTTCACTTCAGCCTGGAGATTCCTCTGAAGCCACTCACACTGGAACCACAGCACGGCGAGGATTAGGATTACCATACATTCCAGTATTACACTGAAGTAAAACAACAAGAGACATTCCTGTCCAGAAAAATCTGCTGTGAAACTGAAACTGGAGATTTTGACCTTTTCTCCAAAAACTCGATCTAAAATAGTTTGTGAAGATGTGATAATTCTACCACAGCGGAAATGTATTTTCCAAACTAAAAGGAACAGTGATGCACCTTGAATGTGAACTGAGGTGCAGAGGTACAGGGATATATCCTAAGGAGCCACTCACTACTGGCAATAGAACATAACTTAATTCGACATCCACATTGAATCAATTTACATACAAGTTTAGATCTCAAAAGCCAGTACTCCATGGGATTGCAGAGAGGATAATCATTTTGATGAGCCTCATTTCCAAGTCTGTTGAAGCAGGTGCAACAAATTAAAAGCAGTGGACTTGCCTCCGGCTGAACGCATGAATTCATCATGATTATATTATTAATTTGCACATTCAGCAACTCTGCCCTAGATTGATCCCTTGGAGACAGGAGGTCAGCCTGAGCTTGCTAAGTGAAAGCATGGTGATCTTTCCTTGCAAGTGTCAGCTCTTTCCCCTCTCTTCTTCATCCTCCACAAGTTGAATTCACTTGTAGGAGGTACTTTGGGACCCAGCCATTTCAGAATGCTGGCTTCTAACTTGCCTCTCTCAGTAATTTAGGAACCTCTATATCAGCATTTTGTAAATCAGCTAATATAACTTTGAAGGGACAGTATGAGACATTGCATTATGGAAATACTCTTATCTGAACAAATCAACAATAACTTTTCTTTTGGAGTTAGAGCTGAATGAGTATATTATAATGAATTATTGATCTGCTTCAGTTTTTCTGCACATGAAATATCCTTAAGAAGATTACTCTATAAATTGGTTGACTTTTTAATATATTTGTTATTATTGTATTATTATTGTATTTTTCATGTGCAAATATTTAATTTTTAATTGGTCACAAGGAGTTTCCCGTAGGTGTTCAATATTTGGAGTCTGGTTGTTAAGGTTAACTGAGATACAAATAAGTCACGTACTATGGTTTCTTTTACCTGGCTAGATAAGAGTATGGGCACTTCCAAAACAAATATTCATATATATAAACATAGGGGGAAAAAAAGTAGATGGTTAAGATTCATTTACTTAATGAGTCAAATCACAGAATGCTCATGAAAGCTAAAACCAAAATGAGAACTGAAGGAGACTTCCATAAATGCATTTATTAAAATACTTATTTAATTTTTTTCTCTATTCACCCAGCCCCAATTCTAACGTTGGGGTGGAAAAAAAAATACTCATGTTAAAACCCATTTGTGAATGTAAGACACAGGGGAGTATACAAACACAACAAACTCAGATTTGTCAGATTGGATCACAAACGTAAAAAACTAGCATGGAAAAAAAGTAACAGCTAAATTGGCAAGAAAAACACAAGATATGGCAGGAACAATGTCCATTTCAGGGGAAAAAGAAAGAGCTGCAAGTCATTCTACCAGAGAAATCAAGAGATGTCGGATCTACAGGAAGGCAGAAAAAGCTTAATATCAAGACAAGAAGGTTGAAGGGGTTGACCTGAGTTTACACTGCAGTAACTAGAAACAGAATCTGGCCCAGCGGTTTATGGAAGGCTGCCAGGAAAAATCTTGGCATTTTGAGTTAAAACTGTAGGTGGTTAACAGGAAGATTAAGGTCAAATAAGGAGACCCTCTGCTGGCCTTGATTCCATCAGATAAGACAGCCCACCAAGCAAATGGCAGTAGGTTTTCGGGATTTAAAGGGCTGCTCTTCCCCAGAGTTCAAGACTCTGTCAAACATTTCTACATTTCTAGAATAACAAGAGTTTCTCCAACTAATGACATTTAATCATTCTTTATTAATGTGCCAGGTTATTGAATTAAAAGCAGCGTTCCCACCATAGATTGAGCTCTCTTTCATTCCCACTGTGTCAGGCACATGGGTGAAGCATGTAAGAGGAGTGTTTATTTAAGTTATATCTTCCCCATAGTTCAAGTTTGCTTGCAATCTGTGGTTGAGTAACAGGACTGAAATGCTGGGAATCTGCTGGTGGGCTGATCAAGAGCCCTGCTATCCTCCAGCCACCTCAGAGATAAATCAATAGCACAGTTGAATGAGCTTGTATGCATCTTTCTCCCAAGACTTCTATAACATGTAATTTGGGTCCTAATTCTTTTTAAAGAAAAGTGCCTAACTCAAATGACTTACTGAAAATCTCACTAAAAAGCAAGAACATATATATTTCATATAGATCTACAAGCGGAATTAAAGCCTAGGCTCTCCCATGATCCTGTTACCCAGTGTAAAAACAGATTCACAGATGAATTTATTTCAAATTGATAGTATGGTACTACTAAGTCTCATAGCTATTTCATGAGTTAATTCTGCCCCAAAATATATCTGGGGAAAAAATGACACAGTCTTAAATTACTGTTCTACATAATATATTCTGGCTTCCAGTCATCAAGACTTCAGAGAAGGAAATATACTATTATTATTTTCCTTTCACAGATGCCAGAGCCCAGATTACTGGCTTGTATTCAGCTGCTTTTTTGTTACTCCCATTAAGCACCTTGCCCAAAAATGCTCTTGGATTACCACCAGCCTTAGGATGATAAGAAAGAGTTTAGTCTCTGCTGACTGATTTCCTTTCTCTCTGAAGACAAGAGTCCTTAAGAACATTTATCTCATGAATGAGGATTCTTGTGGGCAAAGCAATAGAGACACAGTCACCTCCGTGCCATGTGTATAAAGGCAACATACATTCTCTGCAGAATGATGTAACCACCTTCTTTTCCTCCATATGTCTGGAGATGACATCCAGGATGAGCTGTTCCATCCCTTTCCAGGGACAGAGGTGAGGCTGATCAGCCCGTAGTTGCCTGGGTCCTCCTTTTTGCCCTTCTTGAAGACTGGAGTGACACTGGCTTTCTTCCAGTCCTCAGGCACCTCTCCAGTTCTCCAGGACCTTTCAAAGATGATGGAGAGCGGCCTGGCAACAACATCCACCAGCTCCCTCAGTACTTGTGCGTGCATCCCATCTGGGCCCATGGATTTGTGGATGTCTAATTCAGTGGACTGTCCATTCAGTAGCGGACCCACATTTTCCCTAGTCCTCCTCTTGCTACTGATGTATTTGAAGAAGCCCTTCCTGTTGTCCTTGACATCCCTTGCCAGACTCAATTCCAACTGGGCCTTAGTCTTCCTCGCCACTCATGCCACCTACTCCTACAATGCCTTGACCAAATATTAAAGAATATTAATTATCGAACATGTCAAAAAGTCATACTGTAGCTCTGTCTATAATTTTGGGCAATTGGACTCTTGGCATTCATGCAATCCCATTAGACGTTCTTTGCTACTTGCTGAAAAAGCCTGCCTCCCACATGAAAAAACGAGCACAGGCACTAACCTACCCATGCAGTTCTGGATGTAAAGCTGGCTCCCATCTCTGCAGCTTGGTACATGGATAGATAGAGCACGTGATAGTCAGCACTGACACTGTGGAAGGGCCTGTCATCTGTAGTCCATTCTCTGTGGATAAAACACTCTTTGTACCAACACATATACTTTTTCTGTAGCATAATGAAGAAGTCATTTCAAGAAGTTGTAATACTGTCACATGTTAATGCTTCCTCTTCATGAAAGACAAAGCACAGAGCTCAGCTGCTGCACATTGCAAAAACGGCCAGATATTTATTTGCGAAAATAATAGTAGTTTTATTATGGAACTATTTCATTCTGGAGATCATTCTTTCTTATATCAGACTACTCGAGATAGATGTTGCAGCTGTCTTTGATGGATGATTAGGGAGGGAGGTTGCTAGATCAATAGATCCTATTCTACAATTTCATTAACACTCACTCTGACTATCACACCAAAAGAATTCCTTTATTTAAAATCACTGCTACTCAGAAGAAATCTTATCTACAGGCAGAATATTTTTGCTAAAATGCTCAACACTTTGAAAGGGGAATGAAATATTTACTGGGTCAGTATATGATCACTAGCACAAAATACCACATAGAAAGGGAACATACGAGGGAAAAGAAAAATCAAGACTGACATATATGTATATATACATGTATTTATATATACATACACACACACACATACACACACACACATATGTAGTAATTGACCTCCAAAAAAGCTCTTTTTTCAAGGCAAATTCAAATAGCACATCAAAATATTTGAATAGAAAGGTGGATTTGTTTTCATCTAGAATCTAGACCTTCTGCACACAAATACAGACAGAGCAGTTCAGTTTGATTACTTATATAAGCATTAATTCTATTCAAAATATTTTTAAATACAGGAACAATACATTAATCTACTCTAATCAAGCCAGATTTTTAAGGCTTTTCTTCCACAATTCATCAATAAATAAATCATCTGCCAAGAACTGTCAAGAATCATTTAACAATATCATATTTGAAAACTTACCAGAAAAAAAAAATCCTTCTGTCCAAAGAATTTTTGTTATCAGTCTGGTTCTTCAAAAAAACAGCAACAAGCAATGCAGTTTCCACATATTGTAGTTTCTGCTTTCTAACAGAAAGGAAATCTCTTTTATGAGATGTGAAAAATAATTTCATGTGATCATCAAGTCTTGTTCCAATATAACTAGATAGTCAAAGTCCACCAGGAAAGACCAGATCTCAAGCCTGTATGAACCCTTAATATTCTCTTTCAAAAGAATACATACTCTCCATGATTTTCTTTTTTTTGGTCTAAACATCTGTTTAGACTCATGAACAGCTTTTCAGCCAAATTCAGTCGCTGGGAGTCTGACTTAGTATATGCATCAGTTCTTCTTGCAAGCAACAAAACTTTATTTCCACAGTTAATATGATATACCACAAAGAGTGGCAATAACTAAACCAGATCAAGAAAAACACAAACCAGAAATAAAATAGTTAAAATAAGAGCTTGCATACTCTCATTTTCTCACACCGTTACATACATATATATACATATATATATATATAAAAGTCCAATCATGCAGGATCTGAAAGCAGATGGGTCATCCCCTGCCCTACTTCTGAAAGAGTTCCTCAGTCAGTGAATTATAGTGTTTTTCTGTTTTTTATCTGGCTCAGTGAAATAATGACTTTTCTCCAGGCAAAACAGAACTGCATCAAAAAGACTTGAGAAAAATATCACTCCAAAACATCTTTTAGGTGAGAATGTAGATACTCATATTCAAGACCACACAGGTGGAGGAAGAGTTTAAAACCATATACCAGAAGATTGCTTTCAGCCCTTACCCAAAGGTGGTTTGCCTCTAGACTTTGGGCCACTGGGTGTCTGGAGTCTACTTTAGGGGCTCTGCAGATGATGATCAAAAAATACAACTCTGCCATCATACAGTCTTTGATTCCTTGGGCAGAAAATGCACAGCTTGGAAGCAACCACTCTGTGTTATGGAGCAAGGCAGCACCTCGTTCTTCTTCCTACGTTTTGTAGGAAAGGTACATAAATGAGCCCTTTCTTTTAGAATCTGAGACAATGCCTAGATTGCTGGACGTACATAATTCACATCAGACCTCACGTTACTGGATCACCAATCATCTGTTTCAAAGCAATTGGAGGCTGGGCATTGCCCCAACATGTATATGCCAAGAGTTTGACACCTCTAGCTCACACAGCCACTTGGCATTTCTAGGAGTCTAGTTTAAACAGCTCATAATGGTAGTTTCTATTTTGAAGGCTTCAATCTTTCTATAAAATTCAAGAAGAATATTTGCCTTTGTACTCAGAAACACAGAGTCCCCTGCTTACCAGAGAGTCTGAAAGTTATACCATGAGCACCATGATGCTGAGACCTAAGATGATTCAGAAATCTATCAGTGTCCTTAATTGCACTGTTCCCTCCTGCTTTTTAAAGATGAGAAAAGGCAGAACAAATAATACAGATGCGAATGGGAAAAAATAAAATGAAACATAAAGAAAACTAACTGCACATGTTTAATATTAAATATGGTAATGAAAAGTGAAAACATAAATTTTATTTTATTAACAATGATTCATTGAGCTATAGCATTTATGAGGGCTTGATCAAATTAGATGTCCTGACAATGATTTTATAAGCATGGAATGGAAAACAATGGGACAGTAGAAAACACATGTTTGATCTGACCTTTTGAATCTCGTAAAAGCAGGTCCATCAGCTCCATTACTTCTCCTCTGACCTTGGATAAACTCAGTGTCTGCACAGCATCTTCTCTTCAAAATCACTAAGGACTGAGCCCAGGGCAATGCTGAGGCTTGTCCAGGAGGTAAGGGATTCATTCCAGTCTACCAAGCCACTTGTGGATCAAACACTGTCCCACCCTCCCAAAGAATGAATCAAAAGTGTCAATTTAGCCTAGTTAAGGGAAATGTTATTGTTTCCATGCTGGATATTACAACAGAGTATTCAGCAGAAAAGAACCTCTAAGAGAGCACGTACAATTTATCCAATGCCATGCTCCACCCTTGGATTAACATCTTACCTTTCTGTTCATGACAATCTCACAGCCAGGAGAATTGGTCCTGAGAAACGTGAAATGAAAGTTCTGTTGCTGGGACAAAATGTATTTTTTAGACCCGAGACCACAAAGCCGAGCAAGGCCAAGATAGAGAAAGGTGGATGCCAAGTTAGTATGTATTTGACTGCAGTTCCTGCATGCATTTTAGTTCTGATATTCATTTGGGAATGGCTTCTTCTGTCCCTCACATAATTAAATAAATGCCATCACAAGGTGAAGTCACTAGCAGCTCAAGGACTGGTCCTTCTGGGTTTTCAACAGAGATTCTGGGGCAGAGGTGAAGTGCAGGATTTAGTGGGCTTTTGTGTGCGACTGAGTGTTACTTCCACTACTTGGGGCTAGTATGTGAATTTTTTTTCACTGCCGCACACTATAGACCAAAGTTTATCAATTTTTAGCTCAGTTGTTCTAGGGCACCTCTATGTAGCAGCCTTCCTTACAAAATTCTTATAAATAAAAAAAGGGGGGGGGATTTTAAAAAAGCAAAAAAGGGTGTGATGGTTCTTCAGGTTTTCTGATTGCAGGGCCATATCTATACATCTACAAACAATGTAAGGTTATTAACTTAGGAGCTTTATTACACAATCAGATGCCAGCTAATTTAAATAGAGGAGGCAGAACTGGGTCTTAGTTATGGAAAACAAATTTTGTATTCCTTGCATATTTAAAAAACTACAATTTGAAACAAACAAACAAACAAAAGCCCAGAAATTTCCTTACTGAATTTGGCTATTATCTCAAGTCCATCACTGTATCATTTCAATACCAGTTCAAATACAGGACTATTAAGCATTCAGTTTTTCAATCATTTAATTCACCTGGATTTTTTAAATTCCACAAGTAAAGATGTAAGAGGATGACATGCTAATATGTAGATGATTTTTATACTTCAGAACTCTCTTTTCTAAGATCCCTAGGGAAATTATTTAACGAGTTCAATTTCATGTGCTCCAATAGCTCAATAATGGAGTATATTTCACTTTTTTTGGTTACTGAACATCTCAGAGACTAGATTTCACAATAACATAACTGAAATGCTTAAAGCAGAGTTTGGTAAGTCTTCTGTCACAAAATAGTTATTTTCCCTGAAATTCATTTTTTTTAAATTTATTCACATTCCAAAAATATTTCCAAAATAATTTTCCTTTTCTTTTTTCAATATATTTGATATCTGGTATTTGACCTTTTTCCAGTGGAAAAGGAGGTCACATGGTACTGTACCATAAGCTGAAGGCATAAGCTTGTGCTGTTTTCAACACGAACTCTCAACCATAAAAATACAACTTTTGCTTTCTAAGCTTGTGTTAGTTCCTCAGCCTTCACGAGGTCTGTGAAAATTCTTGCCAGGAAATTTGTTTTTGGCAAACGCTCTAAAACAAATAAACAAAAAAGGTGTAATCACTGCAAAAGCCGATGTGTTTCAAAATACAGCGAAATATTCATATAACGTGTTTTAATTGTGTCCTGCAAGCATTTCCCTTTAATCACCTGACATAGAATCTTTTTCCTTGCCGTGCACATCTGGCTGTAAATCATTTGTGCCTTATGATACACAGTCTGCTTGGTACCATGCCATTGCATACAGCAAACACTGCCAGACCACTGTTACGCTTCAGAAAGAACACTTTTTTTATTCCCGTATGCACCCTATGGTTCAAGCAGCATGTGCTCTCCTACGGCGAGGTCACTTCTCTCTGTACCCGTGAGCTGCAGCTGCAAATGGCAGGAGTATTTGAGCAGTCAGTTCCCAGACACAGCCAACAAGGGCCAGAGAAAAGCATTTGGAAAAGCATTTGCCATGGGAAGCCTTCAAGCGTTGCCATCAATCTCACTGCAAAGGATTTTTCACCTAAGTTGTCCTCTTCAGAGCACAACACAGGGCTCATCTTCATTCAGGCTGTCTAGGACCAAGCACGTCCAGAAGGGTCTTTTCTGTATACCTAGGTGCTGTGCCAAAGGTTTAAATTCTGCTTAGCCAGTCCTGGACAACGTTCATCACCTCCTCTTTTTAACTCACTTGGGTTTTGCCAAAGAACACGGAGAAAATAAATTTCCCTAAATCATGCAAAAGTGTTTTTATATTTCTAATTTGGGGAAGAGGAGAAAGAGTTCAGATAATGAGCCTTTTAATGTCTCTGATACAAAACCTAATGATATTTTTCTGTATATCACCTGAAAAAATCTGAATTCATCATGTGTTCTTGACTCTTCAAACTTCCAGAAATCGAGTGAGGGATTTTAAAAGCAGTGGGAATCTTTCATTTATGCCCTATATGCCATAAATACTATGCAGTTGATATTAATGTATAATTAATGCTGACATTTTAAAATTAAGTTAATATTATCATTACAGGGGTGCCTATCACCTCCAGAGATACAGATAGGACACTATTATTGCTAAATGGCTTCACATTCACCAGTTGTAAAGTTCATTGCAAATCTCACACTAACCATTTGTTTGAAACAAAGCCAGCTGAAGATTTGTTTCATCCCTTTGGGTCCCAGAAAGCTATCAGCTGTTTCTTACAGCCTGTGCTGCTGTATCCCAGACTGAAGGTCCGTGCCCTCGGCATCCTTTCTCCAAGAGTGGCAGATGTTTACAGAGTAGTTTAAGGACAGAGCACACATAGAAGGGGTATCTCCTGTTTCCAGCTATCAGTGGGAATGCCTGAGATGAAGCTGGCATGCAAATGACTGCATTTAATAGCCACAAATGGACCTAATCTTCAAGAATCTATCCAATTCCTTTCCAGCGCTGTCTATACTTTAGGCCTCTCCAAGGTCCCTCTAGGATTCCTACAATTTAATCATACACCATAAAGATATCCTTTCCTTTGCTTCAAACCTGCTACCCAGTAGTTTCACTGAAGCCTGCTGGTTCTTGCACAATGAAAAATAATGACTGATCACACATTCTTCACAATTTTTACCTCATTCATGATTTAATAGGTTTTGGTATGGCCATCCTGCAACTTTGCTTGTCGAAGCTTGTGATGGTCTAATTTCATTTGCTTTTCATATGCTGTTTTTTTTGCCCTTTCAAACAACTAAAGGGAAACTTGACTTCAATTTGTCCTTGTGTTCTAGCCAATTCTTATTTTTTCTTTCTTTCAAAATCACGGACATTGTAGAATAATTCAGTCCAAGTGAGGTGAAAAGAATAGTTTCAGCGTAAGAAGATCCTTGCAGGATCTCCAGTGTTATGTGTTATAAAACTCTATCAAAGTTTCTTCCAACACCTCACTTCAGTTCTGCAGCAGCTGAAAACCACAACCTTTACAACAGAAGCTTGAGAGAATTTCCATCCCTGGGTTCTTGTCCTTCATTCCTAAAAAACAAAATCCTGGATTTTCCTGTAGTTAGTAACACCCTGGGAGGAACAAGAAGCAGGTACCAGGCAGGTAACCTGCATATTCCTGTGGCTTTAAGAGGGAGCATGTGGGTTTGTGATACAGATTAGCACAGGAAAAGTAGATTAACCAGAAATACAGACAAGAAATATCTAATTAATTTGTTTCTTAAGGTATATTTTCTACTTCTCTGTGTGTCTGAAAGGATAAAGACTTGAAATCTTCACTTGACGAATCATTTCACCATTTTACACAGCAGGACTCAGCTTCACAAGCTTTTCTCCTAGCATTTCAGCTAAATCATCTTTTGTTAATCTCAGTCTGCTGCTCCAAGGTATGTTATGGGCAAGGATACAGCAACCATCCTATGTTTTTTAGGATTTAAATATCTCAGACTTTATTTCCTATGGTCAAACTTGCCCGCTTTTATGCATTTTATTATTCTCAAGATTTCTTTTAAAGCACTCCCCTCTTTGCTCCATTTACTTTTTTTGCTTCTCGGTGATGCATATTTCTTTATCTGTTGGACAGACAAAGCTGAAGTCAGTACATCTGACCCATCACTTCCCTCTTTGAATAACAGGTGTTGCCAGGTCTGTGTGGCCATGGCTTATTAGGAGTTGAAAAGTCATGCCTAGAGCATTAGTCTCTACTGCTCCTTGGTTTGTTTGGGGAGTGTTGTTTTCTAGATTTCCCCATCATGCTATAGCTGTATTTAAGTTAATTTTCTCCCAGAAGTCCTAGAACTGCTTTTAACCAAGTTGAATGTCTTGTTGTATTTCTTGCTGTATTTTTGTCTTCATGATGAAATCAAGTTGAGTCTATAGTTTATATGAAATGGTCAAGTATTGTACTGAGGGATGTATCTGAAGTCCTATATTTTATGAGATAGCAAAAATGTTAATTACATTCATAATTCTAATTAGTGTTGGCCAGATATAAACCCCAGTGAGGACATAGTGATAACAATAAATGCTCACAAAGAAGTAGGTAAAATTGTCTCAAGGTCAAGCACTTTTAAAATCACTGCCTATATCATATCCACTTTTCTGCAGATATATTCTACCTATAGTATTCTTTTCATCTTTATATCTGTTGCCTTCTAATTCTTGAGGAAATTCTCCTCCTCCATAGTTAAACAAGAGACCATGGTCAGTAAAAGAATACACAACAGTATACAGAAGGCAACTATAAAGGTATTTCCCACCACTGAAAAAGTGATATCCAAAAGAGAAATAAAGCTAAGCATATGCCATAGGGTATAGTTCACCTGACCTTTTTTCCCTCCTACATGATCTCCTGGTGAAAGCACTGTGATGTAAGTTAATGCTTGAATCTACCACACAAGAGCAAAAGTTCAAGATTTCTGTAACGAAACAGCAGTGACCTGCCATATCACGATGGTTATGGTTGTTGAGGCACGAGCACCAGGTTTGATCCAAAGATCAGCAAGTGATAAAATAGTGAAACAGCTACAGCAAGAAATGACATTTCAGAGGATCAGTGCTATCTGCACAAATCCATGATGAAGGTAACGAGAAGCTGAGATTCTATAGGATAAATGGAGGCAGGGAGGAAACAAAACACAGGCATGATATTGTGCATCCGTACAGCTAGAGCTTCTGGTTAGGATCACTGGAAAGAAATGTGGTATCAGAGCTGGAGACTCCAGGAAGCATGAAGGACATGACTACAGCATAGACAAGTGTGTTAAAGAAAGGGAGAAGGGGTTTGATGTTTTTCTCAAGTGAATTAGAGGGAAAAGGCAAATTTTAACAAAAGGTGTGGAGAAGAGATTGGTTTGGTTTATGATGACTCAGTGACTGTGCTTCTGAACGACTCAGTGTCTGCTGCTACTGGAGGAGAAGAAGCAGAGAACAGGAAACATAGTTCCTTAGTTATAGCTTGATTTAAATTGGACAGATAGTCAGTTTACATAGGCAGTCTTTTTAATCTAACAGAGGACGTGGTTGTTATGACAGTATTTGAAGCTGTGGAAGCACTGTGAGAGGAAACTCAAAAATTGAAGAGAGAAATACAAAAGAATGGCCAAAAGAACACTAAAAAGTGAGGCTTGAGAGAGCATCATAAAATATTGCATCAAAACGAAAGAATGCTCTGTCATAGCAAAGGCTTCCTAATGTCAGGGAAGTGTCACATCTATCCCAGCATGAGACTGTTTCATAGAGTCACAGTGGATTTTTAATGTTGAGACTTTAATTTAATTTACTTCTTTCATTTACTTTAAAGAAATTATTTTTCTAAGGCAACTTCTTCTGTCACAGATCTGCTAAGATATGCTTATATGTAAATAAAACAGTCTTTTTGATAGCTCACTCAGCTTTCTTAAATATAGAATTGTGGAAAAAGAAAAAAACATAGGGAGGTCTGGGATGTTCCTCTCTATCCTTACATATTTACAATAAACAATGAAGTGGTAGAAGGTGACTGTGCCACCTCAGTATCCATAAACCAAAGAACTGGCAGCATTAGCATTCTAGTAGCAGGATGCACAACATTTGTATGCAAACACATGTGAGGAAGGACATTATCTCAGAGGGAAAAGTTTACAAATATAGTCTGCTTACCACAGCTGAAAGAGCTTGGACTGAGATGAGAGTGAAAATAGTGAAAAAACAACAGTCATAAGGAACCGTTATGCATCTCCAGGGCAGGATTAGAAGGCAGAACAGGAAGCGTTTATGCATGAAAAAAGGAGACTTGTAAAAAAGCCCAGACATTGATCATGGGGATTTCAATTACACTGACATTTACTGGAACACAAGTGACAAGTAAAAGCGTATTCTCAAAATACTCAAGGCTTTTGCCATATGGAGCTCTCTGTAAAGTCAACCCAACCACACCTTCCACGTGCTGCTGATTTCTAGGCAATACCTGCAAGGTGGCAGGCAAGAGGGTCTGTGCGAGCGCTGGGTGAAGGACTTCAGCGGCAGTGAGTGCGGCATCTCGCAGCAACACATCAGCCCAGTTGGCTTGCTTAGCCACCTCCTTTAGCAGCATCTACATTTTGGGTAGTTCTAGGAGGCTCCTGTGCAATAGGTGCCTCCAGCTGCACATATTTTACAGCATTGTGAACAAGAGGAACAAGTATAATGAGGGGAAAAGTAATAAGGGCTCTTTGAAATATTTTCAGGTAGATAGTTAGGCAGGAGCTTTAAAAAATCCAGGGGTGAAGAACAGAGGCTAAATAGTTGAAATCATGTCTGAAAGTATAAGCATTCACTTATCCTTGCCAAGTTCATCTGTGTCACCGAACATCCTCTACTTAGTGTAGAAACAAAATGACTTTGAAGAAAAAAATCCCCCAAACCAAAAAACACCTGTTCCCAGGGAGTAGCACTTGAAGGGCTGGGTCAAAGAGAATAATCTTTGGTCTTTCCTTGGACATTATCAGCTTGGTCTTGATAATTTCAAATGATAATACTGCAACCTTTTTACCAGCAATCTTTGCTGCTTTGTCCAGATAGCAGTTCTTAAAAGTACAAAGTTTAGGTTGGAAAACTGCGTGAGATCCAAACGGATACCCATCTAATCTTAATTATCCATATTTTATTGCAATGAAGTTAATCACCTTTCTAACATCTTCTGGGCCAAAACTGTGCAACAAAGACAACAAAACAACGGAACATTGACAGAGACATTTCAACACAAAACAGAAAACATCCAAAAAGAGCAAGGAAAGAGTATGAGCAGGTATCTGAACAAACACATCAGAAAGCTCCATTAGATGATTCATTTCATTTTCAGTTTGTACATACATAAGTAGGTAGGAAGAAAAGAAACCTCGTTTTTACAGGCTGTAGCTCCCTGTTTGCAGTGAACTCGGTTCCGTTAGCCCCTCTGTGTCTTTTCCCTCATTATGGCAAGTATTTGCAGAGGAGTTACTTGAACCAGCAACAATATTTGAATATTTAAAAATACATTTATCAAGTGGAAAATTAGCCCTACCTTGGAAAAACCTGATGTTAGCACCAGAGAAAAAAAGAAGCGTGTTTGTTTTTACATGAGTACCAAGGGCAGAACCGCACTGGTAGGCAAAGAGACTGACAAGCACCACAGTGAAGGAAAAGGAGCTGGGGCAGTGCATTGCTCTCAGGCAATTCTGCCTGTTTTTTCCTAAAAGAAGGGAAGGATAAGACCAGCGAGGCATGAGCATCCCTCCTCCCGAACAGCACAGGCTACCAGGATGCTGAAAAAGGCAAGAGGTTATTTTTATCACTTTAAGAACCTAATCAAAGTTTACAGGTTTTCCAGTAATGCAGTGTGGGTCACTGAAAGGTTCAAACAGGAAACACAGGTTAAACAGAGATGGTACCGAGATCCTGTGTTACTGGCAACAATATGAATACTTTAACTTAGACTGTATATTTCAGTTCATCAGAGAATCACCACCTGATCTTTCTAAACTTCGGAGACTACTCTATGCCAAAAATCTTGTCTTGAAATACCTGTGGCTATAACCTATTGCAGAAGGGTAGAATGGACAGATAAATACATGCATATATATATATATATCTATGTAGACATAGATATATATATATATGCACATTCACACCAAAACTTCTGAATAGCCATAACGTAACTCAAACCTCAGGCACATTGGATAAACACAGATCAATGTGCTAAGAAAAGGTTCTGTACACGGCTATTGATCTAAGTAGGCAATGGGATATAGGATTCCCCAAGCTCAAGTTTGTTTAAGAATATAATTAGTGTTGTTGCAGATGTATGGAAAAAGCAGTAACATTTCTTTTAAAGGATAGATAAGCTTGATCTGACCCAAAGACGTAGTTCAGGTGTTCCTCACAAGCTGGATATTTCAGATCACTTTATAATAAATAGAAATAAACCAGTTACTAGACTGGAACAAGGGCAAGCAAAGGAATGGATACATAAGTAAGATGTAGGCGTATATGCATACAAGGGCACTTCATATGGGGCTAGTTTCACAAAGCTAAGGACATATCTATTAAGGGTAAACATTTTTAAGATAAGTAGGACAACACAGTTTGAGTCTAATATTTGTTAAAGGGCTGACGGAAACAATTTCAGAGTTACTAATATTCCATGTGCGGTAAGTCCTGAAAAATGGGGGAAATTCCAGAAGGCTGTAAAACTACAAGTCTTTTACCAAAAGGGCATCATGATGTTCAAGATCACCTGGTATCAATTCCAGACAAAGTGATGGAACAGATGACATAAGATTGTATTAACAGTGAATTAAATGAAAATGACTAACAGCTTAGGGAGATAATCGGTACCAGCCACTATGATTTTATGGAAAAATAGACCTACAACAAACAAATCTGATTTCAACTTTTGAAGGCAAATTACATGCTTGATTGATAAAGGTAATTGTGCTGTTTTATATTTAGACTTCTGTAAAGCATTAGCTGTATGCCTTAGCAGTATTACAAAACAGAAACACTTCATCAAGGATATGTATTAAAAGTAGCTAAATCATGTATAATAAAAGATCATAATTGATTAAATAATTGATACAGCAGCATTTGTCCAGGAGACCTAACTGTCAATTTTGCCTTCGGTAATTTGATAGTACAGATAAAAATTATTGTTGATAAAGTTTACTGATAGCGTAAGCAGACTGACAAAATCTAAATGATGATAAGTTCTGGACTGCTATGCAGAATAATCAGTACTTTATTAGATAGAAATACAACAATGTATCACCGAATTGTCAAACGCTGGCTGGAAGCCATCCGTGGAGGTCATCTGCTCTGACTTCCCATCCAAAGCAAGCTACTTCTAGATGAGGACAGAGATCCAATCACCTTCCGAGTAACCTGCTCCCATGCCACATTACCCACCTAAAAAAAAATCCTTCCTACTGCCTTGTCCAGTCAACCTCCTAAACTATCCTTTCAGGCTTGTTTGTATCATCCAGCATTAGCACCCCAACAACCGAGGCTGGGGCTGCCGTGACTGTTGCCAGCTGCCCTGCTCCCACGTAGGTCGGTGAGTTGGGCCCTGATGGCGAGGCCCCCATAGGTCGGCATGCAGCTTGTCTGATTTGTGATGGACACTCTGATTGCTCTTGTTCGATCTGGCATCCAGTGTAACCCGAAATCTTTTTCTAGCAGGACATTACCTGGCCTGTCACTTCTAAGCCTATGTTTGATGTGTGGCATTATCTTGCCCCCAATGTGGAACTGTAAACTTTTTGCTGAACTTCAAGACATGCCTGTTGACCAGCCTTTAAGCTTATCTTAAGTTCTGCCATATGCCATATAAACCCTCCAAATTTCATATTATCTTTAATATTATTCGATTTAAATTTTAATTAAATTTATTATTATTATATTTATAATTAATATTTATATTTTATTTAATTATTCTTTAATTTTAATTTATTTAATAGTGTCTTTACATGTTCTTTTAATGACATCTTTACATTTTCTAAGCAATTACACATTACTAGACATCAAGTCACCATTTAAAACCAGTAATCCAGCCAGTTTCAACCCACCTGAAATAGTCCATTCTTCCAGTCCATACCTCTCTCAGCTTCTAAATAAGGATGCTGCAGAAGGCAATGTCAGCAAAAGCCTTACTAAAGTCAACCTGGGTAACATCTGTTGCTTTCTCCTTACTACATGGACAGTCAGCAGAAGGTAGTCTTACTGGTCAAGCGTGATTTTCCCACAATAAAATTGCTCGTCCTTCTAATTGCATTCTTGTCCTTGAAAATGCTTGGAAATTCAAAGATGACACTCTCCATGGTATTTCCAGAAACTAGGATGAGCTTGTTGTGATTTTTTATGAGAAATAGACAATATTGCAATCACAGAGCCAAGGAGTGCACACAAGAAAGAACATTAGTGGGATCACGAAAGACTTAGGTATACTCAGAGACGAGAGGTATACTCAGAGACATCCCAATCTGATCTCTCGTGCTAAAGCAGGAAGGATATAAGCCAGTAAGGAGAAAGGAGAAAAAAAAATGTGACACTGGCTGTATGTGGAGCGCTCGTAAGATTCACACTGGAATACACAGTATGTTCATGCTACCACTACTTTTTTGAAAATATTGGCAAATGCAATAAAGATCCACAGCAATAACTGAGAATGCACTGCAGCCAGAGTTTTAATTTGCTTAGTTAACTACAAAGATGATGTAGAGAGCTTTCTAATTACAGCACACACAGGCTTCTAGATGTTGGGGATTAATTTCTCTAACTTTCCATGAAAGGTGTAACAAGAGCCACTGGCTGAAAGCTTTTCTGGATGATGTTATTTAATGAAGCTCTTGACACTTAGCTCAATATATTAGTAACTGGATAAGCTACAAGGAACTCACAGATGAGAAAAAATGATGGAGTGGCTCCTTTTGGCCTTTCACTCTATGAATCTTAAATTTTATTGTAATTCAAATATTATTCTGAGAATATTAGATATAATATAGCCAGTAAAACTTTATTAGAATATCAAGTGTAAATCTTCTGATACTTCTTTCAGAATATGTGATCTACAGAAGAGAAAGCCAAGTAATTGTAAAATAGAGGATCTTTCCCCTAAAAAAATTAAAATGGTATCATTTTTCATGTGGCAAGGTATTAACACTATGATCGAAGTACTGAAGTATTTAATATAATATATAATATTTTAAAAATTACTTAGACCTTCAAGTCAAAGACAAACAGAGTGCTGTGCTGTGTTATTAAGGTGACACAACCAAAATCACTAGGTTGTTTACCTTAGGGTTACAGCTGGGTATCAATACATCCCAGGAATCAAGTAGATGATACCTACTCTGATATCCACATCAAAGCACAGAAAACTCTTAAAATTGAATTAACCCCTATTTGAACAACAGATCATACACAATTTTCAAAGAAAAACAAAAGGAAGTTATTTTGTTGGCAATGAGATAAGGAAGTAAGTTGCTGTAGAAAAATAACACTCTACTGCCTTAACCCTTCAATAATCCTTGAGACATTTTCCTAAGCAACAACTATTAGAGACTGGTGAATCAATCTCGGCAAATATAAGTTCAAATAAGAATACGAAATATATAGAGAAACTTAAAGTTCATTTTTCCCCCTCATTCTTTTCAAGTGATCCCAGATTTTCATGCTGCTATGAGATTTCAAAGGAGGGTGATGCAAGCTTCCCAGAAAGCCTCTTTTAAGAAAATGCTGACAAAAGGGTACATGTCCCAGAATATTTTTCCTTATATCAGACGGTGCTCAGCTGGCCAACCCGTGTTTATATAGTTTCTGGAGAGCGTGACAAATAGGGGAAACAAGTAAGGGGCACAGAGAAGTGAAGGGTATTGCTGGAGTGCAATCCCTGGGGAGAGGGGCAAGAGGAAGAGTATAAAAGAGGCGAGAGAAGCAGGAGCTAAGGACATTGAGGTTAAATCACAACATATAAAGCTGTAAGAAACATGATTTCACCAACTTTGCCGTTCAAAGAACTCCTTGTTTTTCTGAAGCGTAGCAGTGCCCACTGTCACCCCAATGCCAGGTTAGCTTTTGAATCGTGAGTCTCAAATGGCCCTATTCTTGCTTGGGGTACTTGCCAGGCTGGTATAAAAGTGGGAAGCCTTAAACAGAAGGACAAGCATGTCTCTGTCCCCTCACATACACAAAGAAACTGAGCAAGACTATAGCTAGATTGGAGAACAGTGGAAGAGGCCAGATTCGGTCCGGTTAGCCAACACGAGTGTGGGAATGGTACGGGGACAGTAAGGCACCCCATCCATTTACAAGCTTTTAAAACCCTCCACAGATCTGATTTACATATGCAGCACAGTCCCCATTCAAACAGCATGAGGGAAATTTGAGCCAAACTGCTTTGTTTTTCCTGCTTGCCTTGTACCATTGAAATTTCCCTTGCAGCAAATTACCATAGATAAACAAGAAGTGTCTCAAAAATTAGCATCTGATTGCCCTCGAATTAAACCCATGCTTTTGCCTCAGAGAGTGGAGAGTAATGCTTAGTCCAGGCACAAGCAAATCGTATCACAGTTTTAGGAGTATACTTTACTAGAAAGATTTGAATCAGTTTTATTGTATCTAATTCCCTAATGGCACAAGGATTGACAGATATAATGAGATTAATAGATATAACTATATAATAAAATTCTGTGGAAACAGTCAGTGGGTGCATTTCTCAATATTCATACTCCTAGTGTATTATTTGCCTTGGTTTAACTAATTTTAAACCCATAAATCCAGGTGAAAGTTGACATTGCTCCAGTGCAAAATTTTACTTCACTACTTGCAGTTTAAACGCAGAAAAAATCAGAACAACAGCATATAGCACTGTGGACGGCGCACAGATAAGTACTACTATGAAAGGTAAGCCTTCTGGCAGATTTAATGCAATCAAGACTGAAAAGAGCAAGGGTGTGGGCAAGTGAAATGTGCCACTGGACCCAATTCAGCCAAACACAGGACCAATTCCTAAATCATCCCATCTGTCCTTCAGCTGCCAATCAGGATGTACCCAGGTCTCCGGTAGGTCCTCTCTCATACTTGTCAACCCCTACCTTAGGCATCCAATGCCCCATGAGATAACTTGTGTATACGGAGCCAGAAGAAGACCAGCTATAACAAGTAGGGGATCCAAACAGTATTATTCCTCCCAAACAGTATTATTCCTCCCAAACGGTCTAGAAAAGCAGCTGAAAAAAATGGTTATATCCAGGCTGAAATGATACAAGTAGACAGGCTGTGGAAAACAGACAAAATTCAACTTTAGAAAATTGTAGAGGACAACCTAGATAATGATGAAAAAGATGCACATACACACTTCACAAAGCCACTGCAGAATATTACTGTCCGTTGCCTGTTCCTCTCTAACAGCCAAAGTGGCAGGAAGTTTTGGACTGCACAGGTGAAAGATATTCTCTGACACAAATTGGAGAAATCACAGACTTTCCTTCGTTTAACAGACACTCCTTGACTTCTAGCTATAACATCAATGGAAAACCTCACATAATTTGGGATATTATATGATTAAATGTATTGCCAAATTTGATGGAAATTCAGAGAATAACAACAAGTATTTGGGGAACAAAAAAGCCATTCAAAACTTACAGATATCCCAACATCTCCAGAGAAAAGAAAGGTAAACATAGCAAGGAAATGACGGGGAGGAAAAGTTACAAATACACATAAATCTTTAATAACTTGGAGAACTGGTGTCTGTAAATATTTTGAATTAAGATTAATCAAAATGCTCATTCCTATCTTCTGTACTTCAGAGTTGCAGATAAGGGTGGTCAGCCTAGATAAGAGGAGTACAACATCAGAAACCTAATGGGAAAATAAACATCCTGAAGCAGACAGAAGAACCTTCTTTCCTCATCAATATCCAGGTCACTGCAGAAATAAGCTAAAATGCTTTCATAAAGTATAAAATAAGGATATGAAATTCCTCTCCTGGTCTTCTAAGAAATGCCATTGTCCCTGGTCCAAGAGTCTCTATGTTCTGAGTAGGCCTTTCTTATATTACGATATGCCTATGTTTTTATATGTCATCTTTTATGATGCTGCATCTGATTTCCAAGTACCTGGTAATTTATTCTCTCGCCTTTACAGTACAATAATTGGCTGAAGCTTTCTGTTCACAATGGAAAAATTTGGCTGTGCTCCCCCTGAGATGTTGTACAGCTCAGAGTTTAGAGATCATCATGAGATGTTGCCCTAGAGGCAGCCCATATATGCTCTTCTCTTTCCTTTCCTGGAGTCACAGTTCCCAAATAAGAACAAGCCACAGAGCTTGCTTAAGCTGGTATGTTTTAATTCAAAACACAGTCCTTGCACCCAGGGACTGGGCAATAACCAGATCCTATTGAAGAAACTTCCTTTCTTGCCCTCCTCTCCTTTCTCCCAGGAGGACTCCGACCTGCTTCTGATCCTTCACTCAGGAAATTGGTTTGTAGCCTGTTTGGATACAACTTTTCAGGAAGTTGTAAAATAATTTCAAATGTGTTCCAAAAAGGCCTTTCCACAGCTGGACATTTAAGGTTTCATATTTTCGGTAGCATTGCAGGTCATACCTTGGCCAATGGGATTCTATCCTCAAGATCTGAGATCAGGTTTTAGTAAGGAATTTATTCCCATGCCTTTTACAAATTTGTCATTGTCTATTTCTTTGCTAGTGACCATAACACCTTCAGAAGCCATTCTAAATACAATGCTACGGCACTATCAACCATGTGTTTTGTTTTGCCCTTTGCCCCTAAAATATCTTTCTTGCTAGTTCTTCCCCTTTGCACACAAAACCTCACTCACTTCCCTTTTAGAGGCCTGAGTGACTCAGATCTATGATAACGCTGCAGTATATCCCACCCACATTATCTTGAGTTTACACCTCAGTTATTTTCATAAAGTCTATTCATAGACCAGTGTTTACTAAAGTTTGCAATAAGACAGATAGGAACAATACTGCATTAAAAGGCTGGGTACTATTTACAGCTTTCTAATGTCGGATAGCTGCTGGTAACCTCAGTACATACCACAGCAGATTTGCAAAGGTTATTGGTAAACACTATCTGTGAAAACATAGAGAAAAATAATTTAAGTCATACAAAAGACACACACAAACACATTGCGAATTTCTGCTGTCATTTTGATTTGAGTGTGGAAAGAAGATTTCTATCTCAGTTTACAGTAGCATCTGGATGCAAAATGCCAAATCCTATCTACCAAGCTGATTTTGCACTTTCTTTCTTCAGCCCTTCCTCCTACTTCTACATTTACCTGTGGATCTTTCTATAACTTATCTTTCTGTCATCTTTTCTCATTTGTTGGAAGCATGGATTGGAATCAGACAGGATTGCAAGGGAAAGTGGCTTTCCTTTTACATAAAAAGGGCTACAGGTACCTGTGAAAGGCCTATTTTCTGAACTGCATTGATTAATTCAGGGTCTACAAAAACCAAAGAAAAACTCATTAATTTCTGCACTAGGCAGAGTCTCTTATTCTTTTAAGCCAGCTCTTCCTTATTTACCTATATCTGAAGTGAGGTAAAACAAAAATATAAGTAAGCTAGCACATGCAGAATAATTTCTGTATTTGCTTGTTTGAGCAAAGGTATGGGGAAGTATTCTTTTGAATGGATTTTGTTCTTTGCTGGCCTAAGAATAAAACTGTCTGTTGAGAAAGCAAATGAAAAGAGATGAAAGATTTCACCATATATTTACTTTTTGAGCATGGTTTTCCCAATATTACTCAGACTTGCCATTGATATGACAGAATGGGTAAGGTTGGAAGAGACCTCTGGAGATCATCTAGTCCAACCTCCCTGCTCAAGCAGGGTCACCTAGAGCATGTTAGACAGGGTTTCATCCAGGAGAATTTTGAATACCTCCAGAGGAGACTCCACAAGCTCTCTGGGCAACCTGCTCCAGTGCTCTGTCACTCTCACTGTGAAGAAATTCCTCCTCACATTCAGGTGGAACTTTCTGTAGTTCAGTTTGTGCCCGTTGCCTCTTGTCCTGTTGCATGGCACCACTGAAAAGAGTTCAGCCATATCCTCTTGACACCCTCCCTTCAGATACTTAGAAATTCAGATACTTACACCCTCTCTTCAGGTACTTATAACTTTAGCTTTCTCCAAGTCCTCAAACAACAAAAAGCACTGGTATATTTTTAATTTCTAATTAAATATCTTTAGTCTCAGTCAAAACGGGAAGTTTGGGGTTCAACTTGCAGAGTTTCAAACAGCTAAGGTTCTGCCTAATCAGAAAACACAATATAAGCATCATTGCTCCCAGTGAATGGTCCTGTATAAAATACCAAGCCACTTCACATGGAGAGGCCTTGCTGCAAGCTTTTCTGTGGAGCATTAGGACCTCCCTCTTCTTCCAGAAGAGTCCAATTCCGCTAACCTATACAATGCAGTAAACTATATGAGAAAATATGCAACATTTCTGAAGAGCGGAATGAAGAAATGGCATTCCCCATGGAAATGAAATGTTAACAGTGGGCTGATCAAGTGAACAAAATGTAGTTTAAGAAAGTGGCTTGGAGTCTGAGAGAAATAAGTAGTCATTTCTTTTTGGTGACTTTTCATATTTAATGCTATCTTCTGTGTGTGTTTTGAAAAAAGTCCAGTTAATCAGAATGTAGAGCTATATAAACATGAATATTATTGGTATTGGGATCCAACTCAAAAGGGTCAGGTGCAAAAGTTTTCTGGCTACAGTGAACGCTGTGATCAAAAAGTAATTCTATGTGCGTGCCCCAGGGCAAGCCTTCTGATGCCCAGAATGAAAGGATTCTCAGTGCTTCTTTGTTATGATGTCTGACTGTTTCTGACTGTTTTTTTTTGTTTTTTGAGTTTTTTTGTTTTTTTTTTTTTTTTTTTTTTTTTTACTTTATTATTGGGGGGCAGGGAGAAAGCTGTGTTTGGGGGATTTTTTAAAAAAAAAGATTCAGGGCTTTATTTTAAATTAGCATTGCTAACAAAATATTACCCCTGCATTCCTTATCCATTGTTTCAGTACAAGCACAGGAATGTTTTTTTCCCCATTTTTTGAACACATTATTTTCTGTCTTTGATTTGTTCATAACCTTAAAACTCTTGATTCCAGAGAGTTTCTTAAAATCTTTCAATAGGTCATTCTTGTAGAAAGGTTTTCCACAATTAAAGAATTTTATTGCAACATTAACAAAAACAGACAGAGAATATATCCATTGTTTTTAAAGATTTCTTTTTCTACTGGCCCACAGGAAAAGCATTAGTACAGCTTGTGGTGTGATAATTCCTGAGACAGATTCAAGATGCCTCATGTCTGTATCCAATTTGGACAACCACCACAGAGGCAACAGTGTCAGCCAAAGAGAGGGATACACAATCTGCAAACGATAGATTGCATCATCACCTGAAGTAATAACTGGTGTCCAGGTACCACAATAGGACAGATTCAATTTCTCAAAGTCTTTCTTATCTTCCAGCTTACACACAAGAACATGATGTCCAGCTGAGGACTTGGCATTGACCAAAGAAGAAAAGAGGATTTCCAGCTGGATCCATGAAACACTTCTTTTCTTCAAGGAACACAGTGTGGTTAATGTCAAAAGAACTGTTCAAATAGATTAGCAAAGATCTGCCTTGTAACAAATACACAAGTACCATACAGTGTACGGCAATATTCAGCACTCTCTCCAGATAACAAAGTTGTGGCATAAAATATGAAGTTAATTGGAATAGAAAGGTGTGAAAAGAACCAACAGTTTAGTAAAAAGTAAATAAAGAAGAATTCCCTAGCCTCTACAGTATTTATCACAAAAAGACCAGTTCAAGTTTTTTTCTTTTTTTTTTTTTCCTGAAAATGAAGTTACAGAATGGAATTAAGCATTTCCCAGTAAAATATAGTTAAAGTGGGTCAATCTTCAAGTACATAAAACCAAAAAAGCTCTTTGAAGACTAATTGTGACCTACATGGGAGGCTTTCAAGGGAGTATGAAAGCAAGAGATATGGACTTCGTAAGTTAAAATAACTGGCTAAGTACAAAAGCAATGATGAAACCCAATAATTTTAATGGTTGCTGTAGAAGAAAGCTTCAGAGGAGGGTCAGCCAGCCAAACTCTGCATGTGAAGCAGGGATGAATGTCTGCTCCAATGCACATGTTCCAGCTGAGTATTCATTACAGTCTGAAGGCAGTATGCATAGTGAGAGGAAATGAAATGAAAGAGATGGAAACCAAACATATGTAAGACTGGTCACCAACAACATATCTGAGAGTCCTTATAGGATCTGCCTATCATATTAGGAAGAATATGTTTGCTGGGGACATGAGTAGAGAGACTATGTTGTAAAGACTGCTATAAAATCTTTTTTTCTCATAACAGTGGAAAAGGTCAAGATCGGGTGGGGGACGGGGAGATAAATGGTACAAATAGCTAAGAGAGTTGGCTCACATCCTTCTGAACTCTTGCCATAAACAATGTCTGGGAATGGCCAGAGGCTCCTCCAGCATAGAAGCTGTGCTCGTTCCAATGGCAGAAAACTGGAATTTCCAGTGTAAGTTCTGTGTGAATTACAACAAGGTCAAGCTGCCCAAACCTGCGCTTTTCTGAAGATCCAGAGAGAACAGAACTAAAATGCCCACATTTAATGCTATTGTTATTCTTTTCCTGAGTTCTCGGTGGACACTAGAGAAAACTGAGACAAGCTCTCTGATCTGCTGAGTCAAAATCAGTCGGTAAGGTGGGAAAAAGCACGGGGTGGTTGAAAGAGAACATCCCTTTTAATCTTTACCATGCCGAGGTAGCCCTGGTTTTTCTCTAACAGTTTCAGCACAGTTCATCGCCTCTTCTATCGCCTTGCAGAATCAGTGGTAGCAACGAAGTGACAGGCTTTTCATATTTTATTTGAAAAGAATATGAGTACAAGTTTTCAAAATCTTCAGTGACGGTCCCTGGAAATTACCATTCAAGTAATGTGAGAATTATTTTTGAAGGCATTCTCCATTCTCTTTGCTAAAATTACTTCAAAGTGATATGAATAATATCTATTCTCAATTTGTTAAAGCAGTAACTTCATATGTTTCAAGCTCCAGACACACACCAGGAACACTGAGAACACTAAAGCATTTGGATTTTATAATGATGAATTAACAAGTAAACAGGAAACCATCATTTTGAAAGTCTCATGAGGCAGATAAGGAATGAGAGAATTCTGGCCCAACATATATCTCTTCACATATTTCTATGCATACCTAATAAATACACATTACATAAACACATATATTTTTGAGTACACACATATGTGAAAAGGTTTAAAGATACAATTTCTACATTGGCTTAAATAATAAATACAAACAATTTTAATTTAATGGAATAAGGGTAACACAGTTAAGCTTTAAATATTTAAAATGTGTCCAAATAAGTTTGCACAGGAAACTTTACATTTTTCTTTTCTGTGCCATATGCCAAGACAATATTTCATTCAAGTATCATACACTTATTTTTCCCCAGAGGGTCTCTGTCTGTTTAATGCACAGGATGGACTGTTCTCAATGAAAAAACACTTAATGATAATAAATCAAAATACTTAAATTTTTAAATATGTAGTCTTATGGCTTGTTTACATTATATTATTGAAAACCTGCTCTAGACACATAATAAGTTCCATAAGGGTTCATCAGCATAAGGCGTATTTTACTTTAAACGATTATTAGTTAAACAAAAAACATACACAATAAACAGAAGTAATTGGGAAAATAATAGAAACATGAGTAGGAACTGACAACTACGTCACAAAAATAATCTTCTCTCCTTCATCAGTCCCCTGCCCTAAACTTTATCTACCTTCTGCAGCAAAGGAGGGAGAGATCCTGCAGGCAGCAGCTGCCTTTACTGCATTGCCCTGATTTACCCTTGGAGCACTGGACATGCTTTTGCAGAAAACATGATTAGTACTCTGGTAATTCAGAGCTGCATTACTGTGCCTGCATATACACACGTAACTCCCCTAAAACTTGCTGAATGGCAGCATTAAGTGCTAGAATTTCAGCTGTCTTGTCTCTAAGTTTGCCAGTCTCCTCTTGCCCCACCACCTCCTTGCCCCCTGTCCTGCCACCCACACCAGGCTCCTTTCCCGCAGTGGCCGGCTCTCTTATCCCTCCTCACTTGCTTTGGGATCAAGAGTTGCAGTTCCTGCTCCCAGAGCCACAATGATTGCCGGCCCTTGTGAGGACCAAGGGTCCTGCAAGGTCCCCATCGCCCCTGGAGGGAAGGTGCGAAGGTGCTCAGCACGGTCTGCTGGCGGGGCAGCACAGCAGTGGCAAGTGGCAAGGGATACATGCGGCGCATGCAACATCCTCCAGAAATTAACTGCCGGCTGTAATGAACCGGAGCATTAGCATACGGATTTTCAAAGGCACATTCATTGGCCAAGTATGAGTACATTTACAAAGGAATAACACCTAAAAAGCACCCTCTATCCCACAAACAGCCTCCCCCAATATACTCTGCTTGATCCCAAATGGGGTACCCCAAAAATATTTTTTATCACAGAAAATTTGAGGGTCTTTTTATTAGCAACCATTGTTCCTTTTTTTCAGCCCCTCTCCTTCTCATCTCCAGGGGGGAAAAGGTCAAATATTTAGTGTGAAAAATCACAAACAAATAGGTTAAAGTTTGGACAAGTACATTAAAGTCTGTTTTGTAAGGGAAATTGCCAGGCAACCTTATTTGTAGCCACTTCTACCTGAGCTGTCTGCAGGTAACTCTGCGAATGAGATCAGTTAGGGCGGCGAGTGCTAACGGGCGTTCAGTCACGGCGGTGGCGGTAATGGTTAGCCTGCCTGTACGGCCTTTGGGATACACACTAGTCGAGACGTCCCAGCCCTGTGGTCTGCGGAGCACTTGCCTGTGGTCCACAAAGAACTGCTTTGTTACACGATGCTAGATCTCCTCGTTTCCAACTGCTCGGTTGCGTTAAAGGACAGACCAGCTTTTCTAACATTTGTCTCAATGGACACAGGCCACTACAGGAAGAAATGTTACTGTAATTGTTTGGAGGAAGGGAAAGTTAATGTCATCACGGACAAAAGAGAAGTATGCTCACAAGATGATCACTCTCAGAGGATGCGGTCTGTGGTGTAAAATGATGGAGAGTCATTGCATTACACCATTAATTTCACTGATGTGATGTATGATGAATCCTTTCCCATACCCTTCTGCCTCCCCTCCAGCTTGCAGTCAGTTCTTTACTGCACCAGTGGGAAAACAGCGGGGATGTCCTCAGTGAACCTTGGGCCTTACTGGTTTTGATGGGAGTCCTCCACAGGCATGGGGAAAGCTGCCTCAATCGCTCTCATTTGCAATAGAAATAAAAGGGTTATTTGCTGTGTAAACAAGCTCTATCACACTCTTGGCATGACTTTGTCTGAAAACTCTCCCCATGAAGAAACTATTGCATCAAGGCAAGTGAGTCCCCCCTTCACATCATTTAGACGGTTTAGCATATTCATTACAGTACAGACACTTCACTGTAAGCATAGGCAAGAGGGAGAGGGAAATAAAAAACAGAAATAGCTATTCTCGCCTCCACATCTACACACAGAAGAGAACCAGACAGAGCAGGTCTGCTGTGGTGAGGCTGGAAAACAAAGAAGCAGCAACTCCAAGGAGATACCTCAGACAGACAACTGTGTACGAACATGCCGCAAACTTGAAACATCTCAAATAAGACAAAAAGGAGGAAATGCATTGCCACTGCTGGCAACATTATTTCCCTCTGTGGATATGGGTTTTGCAAGGTATACAGCAGCCCTTCTCTCCAGCACTACTGGGCCAAGATACGGTGGGCCTTTCTGAGTTGAGAAGAGCACTCTGTATGCAAACAAGAATGGAGAAGATGGTTCTGTGGTCTTCCTCTCTGACACGTCTGCTGAGGACAGTCAAAAAAAGAAAACAGGAAGAGAAAATAGCCATCAGTGCAATGTGGCTGGATAGACCTGACTGAAGAAACTTGAATACTTGGCATTGCCCAAGAAAAAAATGCAAACAGATTTAATATAAAATATATATATTAATATCTTAATACATTGAAAATTCATATATATGCACACATTCATGCACAAATTTATTTAAACACACATACAGTGAAAATTGCAGTAACTTCTGCACTTTTAGATACACTGTTATTTACCAAACATTACTTACAGTATCTTAGTTTATCTTGAAATTAAACACAGATTCTATTCCTGTACCTGAATTCATTCTAACACTGCAGTATTTATCAAAAGCTACTTTTGGAGACAAATATTTGAAAGATCATAGCATGAATATACATTTTCATCATTAAAGAGGAAAGGACTTCCTCCTGGGAGGACTACAAAATTTTTATATAGAGAGCCTTCTGGGGAAACTAATTGTAAGAAAATAGTTGCTAATTTTCTGTTCAATATTTCAAGAAAAAGCCCATCAATGGATAAGAAACCTGTTAACATGTTTTAAATCCTAGAAAAATCGTTAAGAACATCACAAATGAAGAATTAAACAACCAAAAATTTGCCAACCCAGAGAAAGAGCAGAGGACTGTCAGATGGCTCATCAGAAATCAAACATATAATATTGATGTTTCAAACAAGAACATACTGTCTATTTAATTCAAAGTAGAGGTCCTTTTGCAATAGAATGTTTCTCATTTTCAACTGAGAACTATCTTAAACAGTGTACTGTAATCAAAAACCAGGAAGATGTGCTATTTTCTCAACAAAATCAACATCTGCTTGCGAAACTACAAATCAGATATGCTAGATCATCTCCATGAATTGCGTAGAGGCAGGCAGGTTTTTTTCCTCTAAATGCCTGCCAGAAAGTAAAGTCTGGAACCCAGAAATATTTGTCAGAGATTGTGGTTATGACTCTGTTTCTAAGTCTACCTTCAATCTTGATTGGACTGCTATAGGTAAAATACTTTGTGTATCAATAATAATAATAATAAAAAGTAGAAAACAATGGTAGAAAGATTTCCTTTGAAAGGTCTTTGGAGGTTCCAAGGTCTAGATTCATCCCATCTAACTTCAGACACTTGACTGAGGCACTGAAGATTATTTTTAGTCAGTGAAGACTATAGGACATTTCTATCAGTCTGAAAGACCTCTTCCTGCCAACCACAGAGGAAATCTTATGTGACTAGCTTTCTAATTCAGATGTCCTAGTTAAACACCAAAAATTGGGTGTGACGAAACCAAACTTACGACGGTACACTAAAGTCTCCAGCTTTTTGTGTTCCTAAGAAACTTTACTTCTAACTAAAAGATGAAGAGAACAACCCCAGCTCTTTGTATTTGTCAACATAAAATAATGACAACCTCTATAAAAAGAGTTCACCTCAGCCATGTATATCCCCCAGTGTCTCAAGAGGTTTGGGAAGTATCTTGTTCTTTTCCCTCCAACCACATCCAGTGACAGTTGCTTTTTCAAAGCCACAACGCAACCTGATGATATCTGAATAACCATATTATTTCAACAAGATCATCTTTGCTGAAAACAACTGAACCCCATCCGTCACTAGCCCATCTTGGTCCTGCAGCTCAATACAGAATTAGGTGCGATTAGTCAGATCTTATTTCAGCGCAGGCTGCACACCGTTCCACAATGGATCCTCTAGAAGTTACAGGCACAACTCAGAAGTCATTTGATTTAATTGCACAGCCCATAATACCTGCAGATGAAAATAGGTAAGCCTGGCAGGACCCATTTAGATTGACATCCAAGACCACAGACTTTTCATGCCTGCTGTAAATGACTACTTTGGAGAAGGCTAACAGCCACAGGGCTCATTTACAGAAACTGAGAAAAAGAGATCGAGTCTGCCAATGACAGCAGAATAACAAGACAGATGGAAAGGAGAATAAGCAGTTTGCTGGATCTGACAGAAACAGTTCATAAAGAAATCAGCATCCATGTTAATTGTTGCTTTAAAGTGTTGAGTGTTTGACAGCAGCCAATTTCTTGATTGTTGAATGAACAACTTAGCATTCATTCATCACACAAAAGAAATACTCCTAGTCTCCAAGGCAAACCCACAAGATACACACCGTATTTTCTTCTACTTGCAGTTATTCATGATCAGCTCGATCTGATAGTTTCAGAGCCAATGCCTCACTACTGTCCCTTTTCCCCCTCCCTGGACCTGGACCAGATGAGAATGGGGGCACACGGCACCACACTGGTCTCCTCACAACTGCATGGGTCTCGTGGGTAGGGAAAATGCAAGTATGAGGGGCAACGTAGCCCTGCAGGTAGGGAATGGCCACCACAAAGAGGCCACAGATACAGAAGCAGCACGAGAGAAGAGGCGGTGGCACTGGCAGGCCTCAGTTCACCACTGAGCTGGAAGGAGTAGGAAGGCTCCAGTGTGGTAGACCATTAGGTCTACTACACTGATCACATCCCCAACATTTGTTTTTCCTCTTCATGTGTGCCTATTAACTCACCCTCTTTAATTTCAATTTTCCCCTCAACTATATAAGATACTAAAGGACTGTATGTAGAAAAAAAAAAGCAAAAACAGAATGATTTTAAGAGGGAGGTGATTTGGGAGGTGGTGCATTGAAGAAAGAGACCAAAATATGAACGCATGCCACTTTCAATGTGAAAAGACATTTGTTTTAGTTTTTCTAAAGGAAACTTCCTCATTTTAGTCACTTCCTCTTCTCTTTTTCTCACCAACACAAACATATATGCACATGTACACACTCCCACAGCATACTCCTGAACCTATAATCCTTTGTCTAAAATCTTTCTCTCTGTTTTTATTAGCTGATTTTTCTTTGGAATGAGCAAGATTAAATAAAAAATCCAGCACAACATTGGAGGCAAATCTGAGGCAGGAATGAATGACCAATAGCATGACCAGGGAGAAAATGCAGAAGCACTGCCAGATAAAAACTTTCATCAAACTATAGTCCTTGCAAGTCTATATTTCCAACTGCCCATTGAATCATCTGAGTTTTTGCTTGGGCTTAGATATTTCTTAAAGAGTGATTTGTAAGGTCAGGGTTTCCAGTGGACAAAAGAGGAAATATCTCATGAGTTAAAACCCTGTAGCAACAGCCTTCACATTATGTGCTCACAAAAGAGGAAGACAGAAAACAAATAAACACAGAAGAATTCCTGGAACAGATTCAAGTACTAAGTACTAATATTAGATTAGATGTACAGCTTATTTAAATCATGAGCATTTGGAAAATAATCCCTCATGTTTAATTTTGCTGTTTAATACCTAGAACTATACAATATGGAAGAATTTAAGAACAATTGATTCTGCTTAAGTTCTAAGGAGTGAATTACATGACTTTTTAGTCTGATGTTTTTTAATTCTTCAGCTCATGACTGGAACTTTGCTACTTTTGCAGTGTCAGTAGGGAAGATGCTACAACACCACAAATAAAAGTAATGCGATCATGGCATCTACTAATCCAACTGGCTTGCCATTTGTAGTTCCCTACTACAGAACACTGCTGTGTAGTAGAATTTTAGACCATTCCACAACTTTCAGTTCACCAAAAACATCCCCATCCACTTTAGAAAATGTTTCATATTCAAGATAAGAAACTTCAAGAAAAGTGGTATGTCACCAGAAGGGAGGAAGGTAAGGTTCCTGCAATAGCAGGAAATTACTACAGTGAAAATATCCAAAGATTAAGAGGATCCAGTCCTTGCAGTGGCAGGACCTAGGCTGCACTTTTGAGACTCTACTCCTCAGGAGAGGAAGAGATGGGCTGGCTGTAAGCTGCTCGCCAGCTGGACCAGAGAGGCTTGGGTTACTCTGGGCACTGGACAGTATTCAAAAAAAGAAGGAAAGAAAAAAAGATCGCAAACAACAATTACTGTAAATCTGACTTGAAGAAAATCTTTTTCTGGGCATTCATTTAAACCTGGCTACATGAGAAAGACATATCAGTGAAGCATGTGAGATTTACAGCACTAAGGTGAAACAAATAAATATCCCAAAGACAACTGTAGCACTTAGCAAAATGAGGTGGGAAGGATGTCTGCCTGACCCCCGTAGATGACTGATAGAAACTCTAACAAATGTCAGTGTTTGCACACAACTGCAATCTGCTAACACTGATCAAGTGTGCTTTCACCACTCCCTTGAGTAAGCCTGAACACCCTAAGTCTCGTATAGGTAGTAGAGGTAAAGCTGGAAATTGATATTGTGCTTCATACACTTCCCTTCATGTGGTCAACAATCATCTAGTATTATTTATGTGATTGTTATTCACATTTTTATTCAGCTTCATATGATTCATATTCATATGTCTACTTATATGATTATTATTCATATTTTAGAGTCCATATAAAGAGACATATGGCAGGAAGAGGATGGGAATTCAAACAATCTTTCCCTCTCTGGCTTCAGTGGTTAAACCATTGAACCCAAATATTTTTTGGTCTGTGAGGAACTTTGGTTTACTCTATGAGAATAGGCCACTACATAAAGCATTAAAGAAAATCCCTTTACAATTCACAAAATGCTTCCTTTTAATTAAAAAAATACATACTTGAGGTACGTATCAACACATTCAGAGTCAAGTCCTCGCAAAGTCCTTGGTCTCACTTAAAACTAGGTGGTAGAAAAAAAAAGACATTTCTTGTCAAATCCGAAGGAGATGAATTAAGAAATGTGATTTGGAATTCTTAGTTATTCTAATGCAAATTTACATCCAGAACCTTCAGATGCATCTGAAGTTTAAAATTACTGGGATATATAACCATGACTGCTACCCGTAAGAAATATGGATATATCCTTCTGCTTTATCAGTTCTGATACAGCTTCAGCTTAACACTAGGTGTGGTTTGGGAAGACATGCTTTAAGAAAGATGTAGTTCAAATGAAAAGCATCTGGAGGAAAAAAAAATGAGAATACTCATAGTGATAGAAAACGTCACCTCCAAAGCACAGGCTGCTAAGTGTATGAAGAAAAGACCAAAGTGTGCAAACAAAATGGGAAGGAGCATATGGCTCCTATATAAAAAGCTTCTAGAAAAGGTGGATCTCAGTGCTTGCAATAGACAGGAGAAAGGAGAGTAAATGATAAATGGAAGTAGCATGGAAGATACAGCTAGATTTGGGGAAAAACCTTCTAATTATAAGGACAGTGAAATATAAGAATAGACTGCACACTCTAGGCCTTTAATGCTTGCATCTATAACTGTAAACATCTGTTAACTTGTTTAAAAGCCAGCTTAATTAAATTAGGACAAATCCCTGTGTGGCATTTTGTTGAGTTAGTTAAACTAAAAATCAGAGGATTCTAGGACTGGAAGGGATCTCAAGAGGTCACCTAGTCCATTCCCTGTCCCCAGGCAGGATCAACTTGACTTACGTCATTCCTGACAGATGTTTGTCTATCCTGTTTTTAAAGGACCACCAAGAATGGAGACTTTATAACCTCCTTAGACAATCACATTACTGTGAGAGTGGTTTTGCTAACCTACACAGTACAATATTACACAGCTGTAGTGAACTAGGAGCATACACTGTCAGATACTAAAGTGATAAAAAGCAATGTATTAAGCAAAGGTAATTGCTTTTAATCATGTGAACATATTTATTACCATCTTTCAACAAATTACAGTGTATCACTGACAGATGGTAACTAACCAAGCACACACACAACGTATCTCAAATATGAAATAAAATACATTTGCTTAGACTGAAGTTAAGCCTTTTACCTCCATTTGCTAGAGTCTAAAAACATGTACATGATTAATTATTTTTGCTGAGTTGGCAGCTGGTTACTTATTAAATCAGAACTCTATTTTGCCTCTAAGCTCATAAGTAATTTACATTATAGGTTGACTTACAAGGGGTTATGTGAGAAGAAGAAAATCATTCTACTTACAGTGTTTGTATACTTTCCTTTATTATGTTCATATGACTAACTCTGTGAGCTCTAATAGGGCAACAATAAAGATACCAAAAAACCTACATTCTGCACATAACAACCAATAGCACTCCTAACCACTCTTTCCAAAACTACTGCCCATGCTTTCAAGACAAAAAGAGGACACAGTCACCAATACCACAGAGTGAAATTTGCTCTTAGCTCTGTATATAGCAGAGACGGGATGTGCCAGAGGAAACATTCTTCTTCTCAAGTATTTTTTCTTTTCAGTTTAAGTCTGGCTCACTTTGCAGCTGCATTAGTGCATTGCAGCATAATACACACACTGCTAGTCTGCAGCATCTGCTGCATGCATATGATCTGGTTTCTTGAGGAAACACCCCAGGCACTTGCACTGTGTCTCTACCAGTGCTAACAATAACTTTCACATCCACTGGTCAGATTCAAATATATTTGATTTAATAAAAGGGTCAGCCTGGATAGAAGAAAGACATCCAAATTACTGCCCAGACAAAAGCAAGGCCATAATAACTATATTGCTTTGTTCAATGAGAAAGACACTAGCATGTGTCTACAGGTTGCCACCAACAACCACGTAACTCCATGTCAACAACAACATACACTGCCCTTTGCCAAGCAAAAATGCAGCTATTTGAAACTCACAGACTGGAAGGGGAGAGGGATGAGATTCACACAAAAAAGACACAAACCCATAGGAAAACAAGCTTTGATAGTTCCCCTGCTCTTTGAACAGTAGGGGTTTTTTTAGAGGTTTTTTTTTTTTTTTTTTTTTTTTAGTTTTTAGTTTGGTGGTACTATACCACCACTTAAGCATATTCAAGGTTTTCAAGCAACTAGGCTCACTTTTCCCAAAAATGATTCTGAGAAGAATCATCAGAACATACACATAAAGATGCTAAAGCATGATATCACAAATCAAATAACTGAATATAATACAAAAGTATTATATCACTGCCATAGAATCAACATTAAATTAATGTTGAACTACTAAGCCAGCTCATTTCGTTGTCTAATGAAAGACTCAGCTGCTCAGTCACTAGAAGTCCCTCCACGTGGAACACAGGTTCCATCCAATTACCAAGATGTGTCATATGGATACATCACTCTTTATGGTATTAATATAAATCCAGGATTTGTATTTTACCTTTTCACAGAAGTTCATAATGAGATCACATGTGTTACAAGAATCAGTTCCTAAACTACAAACATACCCCAAGCTGCCCAGAGTCACCATACTTTCCCTCTGAAAGGGCACCAGTGCTTTACAAGTTTATGAGAAACACTAACAAAGGCATTTCAAAGGTTAAGATAATGTGAAAATTTCTGTTTGGTGTTTCCTTTTATAAGATTTTGGGGGGAAAAGTATCTAAAAGAAATAGTTTAGAAGATATTCCAAAAAATACCAGTGTCCTTTCAACAGATTTGTAATCTAGCAAAGAAAGGATAAAATGAATGATATCATAAAATCCTACTATGACAAGTGATCCAGAATGAATTAACTGCTGGCTATTTAAAACTGCACTGACACTTCAAGATAATTAGTTCTAACATTTTCAGAGAATGAAGAACTTACTAAATCATACCATTCTTCTTAGTGCATTAACATTGATGTTTGTGGTGCTTGATGATTCCCCAGGCTCAGCTGAGAACTTCTTTCTTGTATTACATTTTAATAACCATCAGACTCTGGTTAAATATGCTATCTTCATAAAGCTGATTTAGAAAAAATGAATTTAAAACAGAGAAAGTAATTAGTTAGCAGAATACAAATAATCTCATAGATTTATATGTTTATTGTATCTTATATATCTATCCACAAAATACCTAAGGTTGACACTAGCACACATTAGCCACAATAAAGACTATTTGGCACCTTACAATCAGAGATATTTCCCTGAGCTTTATAGATGAAGCTGCCAGTCCTAATGAGGATCAACCTTAGAATGGCTGGATAACCATCACTGTCAATTACCTGACACTGGCTAAACGTCTAAGGACAACCTTCTGCCTTACTTATGCACAGAACAACGACAAAAAGTGCTGTTTCTGGCTGGTTTGCATTCAGGTTGTTTCCTTGTTTCCAATCTTTGATTGCTCTAGACTTGGGAGGGCATTGCAAATATCTTTGAAGAGTGCCAGGGCATGTCATCTTCAAAATAAACTTTAATAAAAATAATGCAAAAGAAAATTCTCTGTTGCCAAGAGGGATACTTTAAAAGTATATTGATTAAAAAGAAAGAGAAAAAAGAAAAAGATTGATTCAAATCAAGTACCATCGGTGGTAACAAAGATGTTCCTTACCTGAAATTAGAAGTCTTTGGAAAAGATTTTACCATTTTTATGATTCTTTGGATTATAATAAGAACTTTGCTAGAGTTTGCTGATTATCTTCTTAAATTTTTAAATAATTGGAATCTGACAGTAACTGGCTAATGAAAGCTTGACAGAAAGTAACTTCCACCATTAATCAAGCTCATGAATAAGATGCAAAATTGAAAGATTGGCTTGGTTCTTTAGAACTGCGGTAGATTTGAAATTATTGTACTCTAGAGCTAAATACATCAGCATTAATGAGCTGTGCATTTGTAATGTGCTTGAGGTAAGACACAGGTAAGACTGATGTGCTGAAGTTTTAAGCTGTAGATAAGTGCTCCCAAGACACACATTATCTGAGCATCTGGATACACATCTTGTATTCAGCTGAAAATCTGGTTTAACAAATCACTGTCACGGAGATGCATGTTCATGGTTTGCTGTTCTGGCTAGAAATTATCAGACTGCACCTAATCAATCAATAAGTCCTGAAAATCCAGGAGCTATCAGCAGGGGGAACTACCAGATAGAAGAGCAAGTGAACACACAAAAACAAAGTAAATTGTTAGAAAAGTGACCAGCCTAAACTCACGTAGACGAGAGACATATTTTTGAACTTGTGACCGCTCAAGCAGTCAACATATATCTTGTAATTAAAACCGTCTCATTTTAGAGAATCATTAGCTTTAACGTGGCAAATCATTTCTGGGTTCTTATTCCAGACAACCTGTAACCCAGATATCCTCTGCCTTTGAATAAGCTATCTCAAAAGTATATCTCACACATTTCAATTTAGTGCATTTTATATTAAAGAAGTTGTTTTCTGAGAAGTACCTTTTTCCCCTAGTGTCATATGGAAATGTGATACCTTATTTGTTGTTCATTACATCAGACCTAAGAGATTTAGTTTTCCTGCCCTGTATTTGTACAAGATCAGTGAAAGAAGCACCTATTTTACAAAGCAGATGTACATTAAATTGAGCTGTCAATGCTCAGCACAGCACAGATATGGCCACTTTTATGCAAACATCTGGAAAAGACCACCACTGCTCCTCAACCTCCAGAAGACTAAGCAAGTAGAGCACCCTTGTCTCTGTATACTTTGTTAAAATTCATCTCTGGGACTCTAACAATATTCAATTTCCTCATCACGTACTAAGATCATTCTTAAGACACATCTGACAGGAAAGAAAAATCACATTCACTTTTGCTCTATTCTGCTGGCAGCGTCAAAAGGAACATCAGCTAGGGCATTAATTTAAGAAATACAAACTTGTCCCCAAAGAACTAAACTGAGATTGCACAGGCCCCAGAGAAGGAGCTTAATGATTTATTGGCCGGGTTACACTTCAGTGGGAGTTAAGATCAACTCACGCCAAGTCCAAGTTTGGTTCTGTATGTATTTACTATGGGATCACAGAACAGAGCAGCCATTAGACTGGCCTCACTGCTTGCTGATGTTGACCAGAGATCCTGGCCCTCTGCCTTTTATCTTCTCCTTTATAGTAAGGAAATTCCAGAAAATTAAATCAGGCTGTGGATCTTGAAGAGTCACTAATTTGACAGATCATGATTAGAACGTAAGCTGCCGTTACCATCTTTTTAGTATCTTTGATTTTGCATAATCTGTATTAACAGTCAAACCAATTTTCTACAGATCTACTAACTTTGCGGTAATTCAAACACTAACGGTTTCACTTTTAGATGTAGTTGATTATACAAAAGGTCCAAAAATTCTAGGGAAAAAAAACACCTTTATTTATATTTAAATATTTGTAACAGACATAAAGACTTCCTGTTTTTCCCTCAGCAGAATAAATAGAAAAATGCATGCCATCTGAAGAGCTATTCATATGAGTTATTGGGGCAGGCTATTCATTAACTGCTCATTTGTGTGTGAATACTCAGTGTTATGCACCAAAATTACATGTATTCCTGGTTTTTCCAGTTCACGTAGTGTTCCGAACCACCACTTCATTCACATATAACCATGTTCCATATGATGATGTGCAAGAGATAAAAAAAAATAAATAAAATTGGCCTAAAAACAGCTGTCTTGACTAACATTAGGTGGAATGTTTGCACTATGAAACAAGCTAGCTATTGCTTCAGTCTCTGCTCTAATGCAGATCATTCATCTGAGCTATCTCCGGTAAAATGAAGAGAGAACTTCTTTATAAAGAAGCTTTATGTTGCTTCACAAAGCATTTCCTTCTGTTCCATGATCCCCTTGAGTTCCCCTGACTATCAACAGCATTTCAGATTAGTCAACAGAGAAGAGAAATATAGCAGCCAGGACATCAGGTTCAAAACACTGACTTACCACTCTTCTCTCCCCAGTCCCCCAAATCCTTAAAAACAAAAAAAAATTAAGTTTCCTGGACCTTCCTGAAAGGCACGAATGGTCATTAGAGTATTTTAAAAGTGTATTCTAGAAAGCATCTGTAAAATATATGGGAAAACAATTGCTGTACTCAGCTTTTTTTTTTCTTTAAGCAAAACAGTATTCTACAAAGATTAAAAAAAAATAAAATGCTTCAGGTTTGGTTTTTTTTTTTTTTTTTTTTTCTTCCTTTCTGCTTCATTTTCTTCTTTGAGACATCTGGAATCAGTGAAATACATCCTGGTTGACAGACAAAAGAAATACATATGCTTTTAGTTGTAAATCAGTCATATTGGCCAAAGTTTTACTGCCCTGCTACATCACAAGATACAGCGAAAACTACAAAAAATTCAAATCTTTAAAACAAAGAAATAACTATTATTCTTCATCTTTGTTAATACATACCAGGTCAAACACAAGGGCCCAGGATCCAGTAATCAACAAGGAGTAGTTGCAGATGTTTAAGGCAAACACTTGAGGTGTGTATGGTGGGAGGGAGCACATCATAACACTCCACCAAAAGTGTCTCCCAGCCTTCAGCATTTTGTGACACAAAAGCTTCCCAAGACAGTGGTGGTGTCTTTGCATTTGATTGCCAAGATGGATTTCCTCCCTGAATTTCCTTGATCAATTTTGTACCATAAAATATTAATATCTGCAGTATCCCATGATAAGGAAATTGCAGAGTTACCACACAGTTAGTCAAGTGTTGCCCCTGCCTGTCAACTTCACTCGGTGCTTCCGAGCTCTTGCACTGAACAAGACGCTGAAGGATCCTTCATAATTTATTTTCTGCATAGCATTTATGTCTGTGTAGTCTTTATCATCTTTCTACTTAGTTCTCTCTCTCTAGGCTGAAGAATTTGAGTCTTTGGCCATCCTTGTCTCCCCCATTTATTTCCTTTCTTGCCATACCAGATTCTTTTGAATAGATAACCTAATATGCAAAACCGGTATTTAACAGGTAGAAGGAACACTGATATACAAAATGTTTTGTACTGTTTCTTTCCTAATTCTTCTTAGCATTGTTGATTTTGTTCCTTTTTTTACCTCTAAGGATTTTTCAGAACAATCTATTTCAACTCCAACATCCTATTCTTGAGCAGGTTAGCCCAGAGACCAATATAGAGCACTAGAGATTTGGATTTTTCCTCCCTCCACCTTGTTTGAAATTTAACTGTGTTGAATTTGAGTTGTCATTTTATTTTCCAGCATCATCTGATGCTTCTGCAGCTCTTTAGTCAGCCCTTATTATTCTAAGCAATTTGGTATCATCAGCAAATTTTGACTCTCTACTATTTTTCAAATCCATTACTCATACGTTGAGCACTGCAGATCCCAGCACAGCATCTTGTAAGGTCCCACTAAGGATGTGACACATTGTAGTTTCCTAGCTTTTAACCAGTTTTCATCCCTGTAAGGACAATTCCTCTTATCTTTTAGAGGAAATTTCCTCTGTTTCCTCCTCTCATCTCCTAGGTTCCTCAATTTTCATCATGTAGCTTGTCAAACACATTTGGAAAATCACACAACAAGTGGAGACATTAACAAGTCTCTTTTGTCTATAACTACTATAAATTCTTTAGGGGAATCCAAGCATTAGAATGTCCTGTCTACAGACACCGTATTTGCCTTTTTACTAGTAGCCTGCTCACAGGGGGAGATGATTTACAACCACATAAATCAGATAGAGTTTTATTTCCCCAGAATTAAATGGTCTTTGAATTCAGGGTTTTGCTCTGACTTGGTAAGAAAACAACAGTTTCATTAGCATGAATTTTGTCAAATTGACACAATACTAGCAGTTGGTCTGTATAGGCTATTCTGATTGAATGAGCAGCTCCTGTGCCACGGTCGTCATTCTGTCTTACTAGTTCCGTATCAATACAAAGACATATGAATTCATTCACACTTTCTTACTCTTGATTACTGCTGACGGATTCTTGTAAACCAACAGGCTCAACACAATGTAAAATGAGGGTGTGATTGATGCAGTGACAAACAAAAGACAAGGCACCACTAAAGCAGAATTTTTCTAGAAAGAACAAATGGAAACCAGTTTTGCTCAGATTCCTTGACAAAGACATTTAAGTATAGTCATTTGTATGCTAACAAAATTATAACTTAGAAGCAGAAACTTAACCAAGAGAAAAGCTGAGTAAAGTGGGAACCGCAGAGTGAAAAATCATCATGCAAAATGTAGGAATCCCCATTATCTTGTGACTCAAATCCTGGCCAGCAAGGTCCTGAACAAGTTATTCATCTCATACGTAAAACATGCTCTGTTTTCTTTAAGCTGTCAATAAATCAATGTATCCCATATGACCGGAATGGTTTGGGGCCTTACTTCTTACTGCTGTCTGTCCTCCTGTAACTGCTGTTGCTGCAACAGACTTATCGGAGAAACCTATGCCAGAATGAATCCAGATCACAAGATTCACCTCATTAAAAAGATCTGATTTAGAATGTCTTCCATAAAAAGTGACAGAAATAACTTATTTAAGAAGAAAATAGTGGAAAGCATTTGGAAACTTTACAAAAAATCGTCACGGTTCTAGGAAAGTCCCCCAGAAGTCTGAAGTGCCTTAAGGGCCCAGAACGATGGTGTATGTGTCAGTATGTTTGTGTCAGTACTAAGAGAGCGTCTTGCTTGTTTTCTGCACAGGTCAAAGCATGAAATGTAAATTTGGCTGACCTACTTTTGAGAAGTTACTCATACTGGGGTGTGTTCCTTAGTAGCCTTTTTTTTTTTCCAAGTAAACCCCAGTTAAACTCAATTAAGCACATTAAACAGAAATTGCTGGCTTGATGATCGGTCTTTGTTTCCTGGACAGACTCTCTTGCTTATCACATGCAAGTGGGGCACTAAAATGTATCATTTTGGGGCTGCTGCTCAGGCAAAGATAATGATCAATCCCATTAATCCCTCCACTTACAAAAAAGGAAACATTTTAATAGTGTAACTGCCGTATAAGTACGGTTCCCCGGAGAAATGCACACACTGTTTTTCACATATTTTGTTATTCACTGCTGTTTGTTCTGGTCCTCACACTGTTTCCCACTTTATTCTAGCATTGAAAGGTCTGGGATGGACTTTCTTCTTTCTGTAGAGATGGCACCGTAAGAGTATTGAAGGAGGTAGTTCAGCTCCAGAGAAACTTCTGAGTACATCTGGTATTATGCTGTACTATGCATAAGATACAGACTATAACAATTAGCCTTTACCTTTTAAAATTAATGAGGTGGTTTCCCTAGTTTCTTATATTCTGAGTAAGCGCTCTAAAATATTAGAAACTTGACCTCTTCTGGTTCAGCAAAGTAACTTCTAATTTTTCAGGTGCCTAAACCCTCAAAGTACAACATGGAGCCCTGGGTTAGGTACCAAAAGACCTCAGACAACACTTGCTTGTGAATTGTCACATTAATGTACTTCTTGACTCTCGCCAAGCTTTATGTTTTCAAACAATCTAATATGACAATTGTCCCTCTACCTTCAGGAGTTTTTCCTCTTTGACATAGCACTCAATATCATACCATCCTTGACTGAGATGCTGGTCTTCCTCACTCCAAATTACTGGTTGCTTTTATTTCCTTCAGATCCACAAAGTGCTGCAAATCAGTTCTTTGGTTTTCTGTCACATACAGAGGAAATTCCCAGAAAGATTCCTGGAACAATTTTTTCAGTTCCCTTCAGCATGTTTTTAACAGAAGTAAAATCTGGAGATTCAAATTTCAAATGTGAAAATTTAAATAATTTGATGATTCCAAATGCTTGACTTCTACTCAAAACAGAAAATAGCACCCGCTTTGAGCTAGATCCTGGGTTTTCCCAAATCTTACATGTTGCACCTAAGGGAAAGGTTCTCATAGTCCTACTAAACCCTAAACTTATCTATTCTAGCTGCAATCCCTTTGTCATTAATGGATGGAGATGGGACAGTTAAAAGCTAAGCAAAAGGATGCCTCTTGGAGAGCAGATGAGATCTGATTGCCACACTCCACAGGTAGGCCTGGTGAGGGTGAGGTTGGCAAGAGGACTCTCTTCTGTCCCATCACTGTCCCACCTTCTTGCAGGTTCTTCCTTCTAGTAGCTGCATACATTAACGTCTCTTTATCAACCCTTCATAGCTTCCTGCCCCCCCCCCTTTCCATACTACTAGCTTCAAATTTTATTTATATTGCTAAGGAGTTCTGAGCTGGTTCTACTCGACATGGTTACAGAGCTTTTGTGTAGGTTGTTCAAGCCTCCACAGGTTTCCCTCCCCCATCCACCTACTTTTTATTTCTGCTTCCCTGCACATACCAGCCCTGCATGGGTTGTGAGAGACCTAGCAAGGTCAAAACTCAATTTAACGTGATTGAAAGGAATGATAATAGCTTTTCCTTTCTTTCTACCATCTTCCTTTATTTTAAGTCCATCTTAGGGATCATTAGCACATATCAACCACTTGCTGTATGAAGCAGAAATGAAACATCTGAGAGCAGATTTAATGCAGTATTTTTAAATGTTATATTAAATTGTGAAGTACTATATAATCAATCTGTCTGCTATATTCAGTGGACATGAGCTACAAAACAGAAGTGTAGATGCTTATCAGATGTTTGGATAACTTTCTGAAAAGGTATGTCCCAGTGCAAGCTAGATATTACTGGGCTCAGCGCAAATGCCAGGCTCTGTAATGTCAGTTCTGAGGTTGAGCACAGCCATGAAGAGTGGTCTTCTATGGATATGAAGACAAAAAGAAAAGAAATCAACCTAGAAGAACTGCTGGAGAGTATGGTTTCAACAGTGTTAAGTTTTAGTAAAATTGCATAATGTAAAAATAATAAACAGTCACACTGAAGGCTCCAAAGTTTGAAGATGTCATATTCCTATCAATAGCCCAATTCATAATATTATTATTACATTTTTAGCTGCAAAGAAAAAGCAATTATAAATAGGCAATTGCATTGAAATTAAAAGAAAAAAAAAAGTAAACTATATAAACTCACTCTGCTAGCATTTTTTCTCTTGTCTGTCAGATTCCAGTAAACATCTTTTTAACACCTTTATAGCATCAAGCATTGAATATATTTTTATCAGCAGTTTTGATAAGTATAGCCAGCAAAAGCAACATCAGAACAACTACTCTAGCCAGGACCAATACTTTTAACCCATATATAAGTTTAATCTGCAGTGGATAACCAGGCGTATTTTCCATGCCTTGATATACCAAGGAAAAACTAGACAGAATCAAAACTAAATATTTCAGATTGCAGCAGAGTAAAAGGATACGAAGAATACAGTGTCTTAGTCAGGCGGAACTGAATTTACAAAGTGACACTACGGGCTAACTATATCATCATTGCATTATCTGTGGTGTACATGACTACAGAAGCATACATACGAAAAATACGCCTAGTGGTGAATGGCAGCTTATGAACTTGTAAAAGCCTGGATATTTTTCATGTTAATTCCTTCTTGCCAGAGCATCACACATGGTTCATATTATAATAATACTTGCATGTGTAAATTGCTTTCTAAGGCAGTTTAGGCTCTCTGGTTAAGAACAGACAACCATACAATCTGAGATTCTTCAAAATAAAGCTTCAAAGGGATTTCCTTCTTTTTAAATTCTGAATTAATTACATGAAAGAAGAGCAGAGATGTTGGAGGGAAAAGAGTGCTGGAGAGATGACCAGTTTCATTTTCCATGTAAGAGAAGCATCATATTTTGAGAGCAAAATAAGAAGAGAGGTGGTAGAACAGCAGCATCTAATACTTGTTTGATGTCCATTGGAATATAGTGTTTCATTACGCTGCCCTGGAGGTTAACATCCAGTGGCACACTAGAGCTAGGGAGGGAAAGAAACTGGGAAAGAAAGATTCTCTCCAAGGAAAGGTAGAGCAAGGATGTTGCATTGACTAATACCAGCATTGCTGAACCAAGAATGCCACCACAGGAGCTAGCTACCATGGTACCATGCACTGAGTTGCAAAAAGCCTCATACAAATATTAATTCTGTTTTTAAACAATTCTCAGATCATTGCCATAAGGTTCTAGGTTATTATTTTTTTCTCTTTCAAATTATTCAGTCTCAAAGAATTAGCAAGGAATTAGCAAGGAATTAGCTGTCCAGCTGAAAGACTATAAAAGTGACAAATGTTACCTACTTAGCAGAGCAATGCAGTGCTGTGTGCATAAAAAAATCTCTTACAATTTCAGTTACTTCTCTTAGTAACCTATCATATCCCAAGCTGTTGGGTGAGAATATCATATCATGTCAAATATTGACAATACTGCAAAAATTGCAATTTTGTCACAATCAGAGCAAAAACTTAAAGGTCTTTATAAAACTATGTTAGAAAAGATTAAAATCTATTGCATGAATACTTTTTAAGCTGCTACAATATCAGTGAGGAGCTGAAAAAATATCCTACAGATGCCAACACATTCAGTACTATCCCTACACTCCATATCAACTTGTAATCAAAATATGAGAATAAGCTAGTCAACACTGGCATGTCGATCACATGGTGTCATAAGAACTTGCTGGCAAAAATCTTGCTAGTGCAATCGGAAGCCTGTAGCAATTCTCTGCCTACATGAAGAGACCAGGTTTAGATAGTGATGTTAACAATTTTGACTAGCAACACTGGCTTTTGCAGTGCACAATTTCAGAAAAGGGTAAACAGAGCTTGCTTCACATTATCATTCCAGGACCCTACCAAAAAAAAAGTTCACAAAGCAAAAAACACTAGACCTGGAGATGTGACTTGCAAGCAGGAGATACACACGTAACATGATAGCAAATTATTTTAACAGAAGGCCTTGATTACATGTTCACTTGATCTAGGACTCAGCGTAGCAGAAGCCAACTGAGGTCAAATGAACAATTCTGCTCAGGGTGGTAATGCTATAATGCACACAAGACAGATTCTGTAATTATTTTTAGAAGTAATAATTTACAATTTTCTACAAATCTCTTACAGATTATATGCCTTATGCACATTTTCAAGTTCTCAAAATGAGTAGTAATATTCAATGTTCTATTGACACTCCTGGGATATGAAAATTAGATTGAGTGTGCTAGCAGTTGCTGTATAATTATTAAAAAATTATTAAAAAAAAGTGATGATGACCTAGAATTTTTTCTGTATAATTGATACCCTAGAAAATGCAAAAAAAAAAAAAAAAAAAAAAAAAAAAAAAAAAAAAAAAGCATTTTCTTATTAGAAAGGCATAAAAGCAAACTGTATTTCCTGCTGTAAATATGCTAGGAAATATTGTCTGTTGCAATTTGCCTGTTCATTTTTTTTCTGGAGGTTTTATGTTCCCAAACCATAAAAATTTTCATACATGCACAAACACATAAAAAGGCCAAAATTCATAGTAAAATTTTCATTGTCAATAAAAAACATAAATTGAATATTTGAAACCATGACCAAAACTGAGCTTTCAAACAGTTAGGCCTCCTAATTTATGAGATAGGAGTGTCTCAGCAACAAAATTATTAAAAAAAAAAAAAAAAAGAAAAGAAAAGAAAAAAAAAGAAAGAAAGAAAAGAAAGAAAAAAGAAAACAAATCTTATCTCTTAAGAAGCATTTAAATGAAACAAAATAGGAGCCCTAATTTATTGAAATAGGTGATTACAGGTGGCAAGCTCTGACAAGCCTCAGACGTTATGGATCTTTGAACAGGGGATGTATTTGGCATCAAGTATTGCAGAGTGCAAAGCTCCTTGCTATTGCAGCTACTGCACTGCTGTCTGCCTTGCCTGATTTTTCCATTCAATCTCCTTCACCTTTTATTCCTTCATGCTGAATGTCAGACCATTTTGCAATCCAGATTTCTGGAACTTCTTAAGTGTAAGATAAGAAGCAGAAGGAGTCAAAGATGAAACACAATTCTCTCCCTCGGCGGAGGGGAGCTCCCCCTCAGGCTCCTCCTGGCCAGGAGCTCATAGCAAGAACTGTATTTGCCATTGCCAAGCAAAGGAAAATAAACAACAGGAGAGCAGCAAAAGAGCCTGCCCTTATTTCTATGGAGTCCATGCAAATGGAAAATATACAGTGTGCATGACAACTATTTTTCTCTTGACATTCAGATAAGCTTCCATCATACTCCATGCTCTACCAGTGGTAGCCAAAAGATAAGACTACTCTTCGTACAACCTCTAAGCCTGTATGGATAAACAGAGCTGTTAACAAGGTCCTATGTATCAAAAATGAGGAAAAAGAAAATCTTTTTGTCTAAGTTCATTAATTTGACTAAACTCATCCCCAATTATACCAAATTTTATCAACATGACCTGTCCTCAGAGACTTTGCTGGAGAAAGGTTAGAGAGAAAACTCAGATGGCCAAGAACTTGCCCAGCAAGCTCAGCACAGCGAGAAAAAGAGAGGGTTAAACAGCCTGAAAGGTAGAAGGACTAGGGATTCCAGGATGCACAAGTTCAGCATATATTTGTAAGAGCATCTGTCAGCAGGACTTCTTCCTAGAATATGCCAGGCAACAAGCAAACTCCTCCAGATATCCTGCCAGCACTCCCTCACAGCTAAATCCTCTACTTAGTGCAGAGCAGTTTTACTGCCTTGTTACAGAGTATGTCAAGGCCTTTATTTTGCTAATGAACTCTGTATGTCTATTTTAGTAACACTATCTGCTGTGCTGAAATGGAAACTCTGTTGCTCAATTACTGTTGATTTTTTCTTGGAACATCTCCCCAAGCACTTTCGATCCAGGTGGAAAGTGGCAACCATTCTAATGGGTGACCTCCATCTAACAGGAAATCTGCTTATTTTTAGACTGTGATTGTTAGTCGTGCAAATGATACGGCAAGTCAAGCTTGCAGTTTCCCAATGAATCAATTGGAGAATCATACACTGGCAATGTAGCATGATGTTAAGACATCCCCTTGGCAACAAGAAGCCCACAAAACTAAAATGCAAAGAAACATGTGTACAGAAAGGAATATTGTGCATGCTGTCATCCAGCTTTAAAATACAGTAGTAATTCAAAAGCCCAGATGATAAAGAGAATAGTCATAAGTAGCATGCATTAGCCATATGTAGCAAACTACGCAGGGAATGTAATAGTAGCATTGCATCAGCTGGCAGTAAGAAATCAAACTTAGTAATTCACTCTGTCAGATGTTCAGGGGCAAGATGCCATCTTCAGTATATCTCTAAACTCTAGTAAAGTTCGTGACTACTTTTTATGAGACACCAGTCCCATGGGTACTATACAGAGGTCAAAGAATCACAGACCCCACTTCCTGCTGCTGCCATCAACTTTCAAATCCTTGATCATTTTTGCAAGACAAATGACAAGGAGAGGTGTTGAATGACATGTCCCATGAAGAGGAAGCCCAGCATCTAAGACTCAACCCCATCAACTCTCCAAGAGTAACATGATTCTTTTCTTCACATCACAGGATTGTCTAAGAAAACCTGTTAGTGCCTTGTATGACAATAGCACTTGAGGGGGCTCTCAGTGATACCACTCAAGGCTCTCAGTGGGACAATCTCTGAAAGAGAAGTTAAAGTGTCAAGGCTTCTTCCTTTCTCTTATCAGCCTGCTGAAGTTTTTGCTTCATGTTACTTGTAAGTGACATGACTACATAAAGCAGCAGCATACCTAAAAAGGCCCAATTTTTCCTCAGTCTATGTTAAAACTCCATCGTCACTATGGAAATTTTGAGACTACAGGCTTCCCCATGGCCTGAGATTTGTTCTGTAGAGGGAAGTGGAGTCATAAGGAACAGAAACACATACTACTAAGTGTTCTAGACCCTCCTATATGCACATATTTTGTTACCTGCAGGTGCACAGGGAATGCCCTCAGGAGACTTGTTTCCTACCATACATGTGAAGCACAGCATCTCTCAGGCCCACCAAATACTGTTACTGTTCTCCTTGCAAGGAAAGTAGCTGCAGTATCATTTCCTGATGACAGTCTACAGCTGGCGAAGCATGGCAAAGATTTGCCTCAGCATTGTTTGTTTTCTCTGCTTTCTGCACTGTGAACTGGATGGGACAACCAGCTTCCCATGATAGCACACAAGTTATTCATTAAGACAACTTAAATACAGGTTGGTGCAGCAGACAAACTATGTAGGAACTCTTCAATGAGTACCAGTATTTATAGAGCCTGAGTCATTGCCTAAAATAAGCTGCAAGGAAGGAAGCTACAAATGCTTTATGATAAATACCCTACATACACACACACACACAGAGACACACACGCACACACAAACACACAAATCCTGTTCAGCTAAGCTAAGCTAAGCACATTGGCACCTACAGGCTCTTGTAAGTAATGACATTTTTTCCACAACAGGATAATATCTCAAGGATAAACCTTTTCTGATGTCAACGGAAAGGGGAGGGGCTGCAAATGGGTCTTCCGTCTCGACTTTCTCTTATTCTTAAATATTTAAGAGCTGCTGAAAACCAGCCTCCTATTTTGATATTTTGATTTTCATGTCTGCACTACTTTTTTTTTTTTTTTTTTTTTTTTTTTGTATTTTCTGTATGGAGTTGCCTCAGAAATATATGGGGCTAGAACAGCCTGGTTTCACCAACCTATATAAACTTTGTTACTAAGGAAAGAGAATGCTAAATTCTCAAAGAGTAAAAAGAAATCACATCAGTAAGCTGCAACAGCTCCCAAAGTCTCAAAGTCCCAAAGGGAAGGGGTTCCTACTGACAGCATGAGTTCAATGCTGTCCTTACAGCCATGCTTCTGTGGTCCATAGCCTACAGTTCTCGCCTTTAAGCTCTCCCTGCTGCACTGAACTCCACCTTATCAGTGGCAAAGTCCATCAGAAGAAAAAAGGATGTGTGTCCACAATTGTTGCCATCGCTGTTGTCCTCACAATCAGAACTGCATTTGTTCCTAAAACCTTTTTGCAGAACACAAACTAATCCTTATCCACTACCACTAGGAAAAAAAAATGTGAAGGGACAGTAGAATGAATGGTGAATGACAAGACAGAGCCATCCTCTGCCACACTTTAAATGTAGGCCCCATTGAAGAGAGAGGCATACTTGCTGCTATCTTGCTGCTAGGGCTAGAAATCCTGTATGCAGGTTCTGGCTCTTGTACAAACTATCCACTATTTGAGGCGGTGTCTTCCCATCAGCAAAAATCTCTCTGGTCACTCCATAGCAGAGTCTGAGTGCAAACCAATATTTATATAGCAGACTACCAGGAGAGTACAGCCTCAATGGAAATGTGGTCAAATCAGTCTGACAGTCTAAACGCGTGAGAACTCTTCTCCTGAAAGGAGGATGCCCCGTTATGTCATTAGCTCAACAGATAATCCCGTTGCTCTCATCCTCTAATTTCATGCTATGTAACAAGACCATTCTATTCTAAAAGGCAAAGAGGTGAAAGAGGAAACATGAAAGCTAGGATTTACATATTTAGAAAATAAACTGGGCAATAAAGAGTTCTCTGCTTGGTCATTCTGCTTCTATGTGCAAGTTAGTTCTTCACTAATAAAAAAAAATGCCTGTAAGATATGTGTGTTGCAAGTTTCCTGAAGTGGCATATGGTGCTAGCATTGGCATATGTCAGGTCATGTTGTTAGGCTCTGTTGGAAATGGTTAAAATCTAGCTGTATTTATCAAGCAGCATACAAAATAACTTCATTGCCATAAAGTATTTCAGGCATGAATTGGAAAAGGCACAGAATTAACATGTACTTGAAAGCATTTCTCATGGAAGTTCATAAAGACTCCACTACATTGCTGTATTTCTGATAGGTTACAGGGCACTGTTCCTGCCGCAACAGTTATTTTTGTTTTTCAAGTGGTTTATTTATAGTAAATGAATGTTATTCAATCACATGGTTTTCTTCCAATTACCACTTCTAAAAAGTCTATTCCTTTTCCTCACTAAAATGTGTATAGGCATGACAATATTGCACCTTATTTTAAAGAACTCAAATGTACATCAGCTGAAGCTTCTGCAAATATTTAAAGAAGAAAGTAGTAAGTCAGAGCAACTGAAACAACATAAAGGGTTTTAAGAATACATAGTTTTCTAAGCACAACAGCAAAACACTTTAAATAAATTTAAAAATATGGCTAAGTTCTCAAATGTTGTTTTTAACCTATCTGTATGGTTTCCTTGACTGTACTAGAATTTATGCAGGTAGTATAATACCATAAGAGCCCCTGGAAATGCGTTGCTTCCTGCACTGCAGAGCCATGCATGCACTACATTCAACACTGAGCTAATTTCCTTTTCTGACCCATAGAACGTCATCGCTTGAATTACTTCCCCAGGCTGGAGGCTCCATATCTAAATGCTATTATAGCTGGTGGGAAACAAACTGACCCGTACATGCTGCTGACAAACTGTTGCAGATCACGGAGAAAATGCAAATGAGTTTGTACATCCTGGCTCATGGATTTTTTGTGCCGACTTGCTGGTCTAGGGGTCTTACGCAGACTCCGTCTTGTCTCAGCAAACGAAAATAAACAAACAAAAAGAACTGCAGACTCCCTGATGAGCAAACTGCAGTTTCACTACCAGCACCATCCAGCTCAGGCAGAGCCGAAAGAGGCTGTAAATACCTTGAACAAATCATTTGTCTCGGAGAATGTGGAAGTTCACCTAAGTTCTCAGCAGAAAATCTGTTAAAAAAAGAAACAAAACAAAACAAAACCCAGAAGCTGCTGGTGTGAAATCAAACCTCAGCAAGGCAGACTTTCACCATTGACAAAGCAGAATCACATGTGCCTTAGAGGGCAGACACATTTTACTAAGAGCACTGACTTCTGGAGTGATCAAGCCAAAACTGTCATCCTATACAGAGGGAGTCTGCCCTGGTCGTTTGAATGGAAGTTAAACATATCTCTGAGGCCAGAGATACTCAGGCCTACTACATAAACTGATTGCTGCAGTAGTTAAAGCATAGTCCTCTGGTCTCTACAAAAGCACACAGGTTCTCTGTGCTGTCAAAAAAAAAAATAGATGCTTTTGAAGGATACTCACAAATGTTTAGATATGCAGAGAGCTCCTGTATCATCTATCTCCCAGCAAGACCTTCCTAATTATCAGGTTAGCCTGGATTCATGCATTTTCTATTTCTTTTCTTCAAGATGAACCAGTTCTCAGCCATGAAGCCAAGACTGACCACACCAGAAGGTGGAAGTGCAAGATGGATCCTGGCTCTATTGCGCGTAAGCTATGATCCCCCCCAGCAAAGGGCAAAGCCGAATTCTGCTCCTTTAACAAAATCTGAGGGTATGGGAAATGCATGCAGATTCCTGGAAGCCAGACCCTTCAGATACTGCCTCTTCCAGCTGAGTAGAGTTTGGGGGCATCCAGAGAAGCAGTACACCTGGGACCCCTTTGGGACCACAGAGTTATGAAGTATGGTCACCAGCAATACAGAAAGAGTGACGATTCAGCAGCATTGCGGCAGCAGCCGTTCTGAACGGTCCTCAGTACTCGAGTGCTACATGTCCTCTCCAGCACGTACGTTCTCTCCAACATCCACCTCCAGCACTGCAAGTAGGTGGCCTGAATGTTTCCCAAAGAGCTCTGCCAAGCACAGCCTGTGTGTTTTTTTGTTTTGTGGGTTTTAGCTGTTAAGGTTACAGATGTTGGTACTGCTTACAAAGAAAAGCCTCTTCTCCACTCAGATCAAACCAGATACAAGGAGAAAAGTTCGCTGTTTTAAAAAACAAATGCTATGCTTTGACATGCAAAGAGATGCAAGCTCTGATTAGCAAACATATGTTGAACCCCAGCCCATGCTAGCATCTACTAAAATGAGGTTGTAGATGTGTAGTCAGAATGCAGGGAAGTTCAGGGGAATAACAACAAATGGTGTGATTTACTATTACATCCCATCTTTAACCAAACAATAAATAACCCCATGGAGATATATAATTACTTTTGTGTACAGTGTAGAGCCAATAGGGCTGCAGGCTTCTAGTGTAAGGGTAAGTGAAGCACGTTCACCTCTGAAAATCAAGCCCAATGCTAAGTACCACAATCTGAAAATAGTGGTTTCAACTTATCAGATACTTATCATCACCTGAACCTGGCAGAGAGCAAGTATGTATTTTTCTCATCCTTTCAATATTAACTCTCAAGAATTGATATGTTCTTAATTTCCTCACTCCTGGCAGCACAGATAATAGCTGCTGGTACTTGCACAATTCATAAATTTGCTTCTGTTCCCCTTTCAATCTTTATTAATATTGATATTTTCTGGCAAAACCCCTTTCCAAGGATTTAAGATCAGATTTGGTGAGTTTATAAGTGAAAAGATCAAGAAATCCAAGGATAAAAAACAAATCCCCTAAAATCTTGCCAAATATACTATGGGATTCCCTAAAGGCTTACTTGAGAGAAAGAGAATCATTTATTTTTCCTCACCAAGAGCCAAAACAACAGAAAGAATAATACTGGAAATTCTACAAACAGATGACAAAAAGGGGGGAAAAAGATATATTTGGGGTTAGCATTAATGATAACAATTCTAGCATATTAATCAAAATAATAATTAAACTGCATGGTGTAAATCAATTCAGAGCAGGTTTCTTGATAAAAAAAATACAACATAGAATTATGGAGGTAAATTAAGCAAATAACAAGTAACTGCATGTCCAGATTCTAGGAAAAAGCTAGGATTAGTAATGACAGTGAGATAATAAATGAGTCAAAGTCATGAAAAAAAATAAGTTCTCAGATGCAGTGTCAGAACACATTTTTGGCATGTGTTCATTATGATCAGGATTTTATTTTAAGAATTCAAAAAAGAAAAAAAGAATTGGCCTTGTAATTTGTTGTCTTTGTAACTTAACCTTAAGGCTTACATTCAAACATCTCTACTGGAAAAGTAATTCTAAAGTACAATTTATCATCTTTCGATAAATTTGGATTGATTGTTACAAGTTGGCTTTTTTTTAAAAAAACTGTTTTTTAGAATTTTAGATTTCCTTCAGTAATTATATATATACACTAGCTAGGGAAAGAGATCCCCATCTATTATACTTTATAGAACTTCAAACTTACTTCAGAAGAACTCCTCCTGGGTTTCTAATAAGGATGTGGACAGTAAGGTTTTAAGTCCTGTGGAATTTAGTAATGGAAAAGATTCATTGTTCCATTTTGTGGGATCTTTTTGCTTTACAGTAAACACAATTTTACTGAGTTACCATTAATAGCCTCTTTATTATGTTTTGATGAAAGGCCAGTTACACGAGCATAAGAAATGATATGTATTACCTGTTTGCCCCAACTCAACAAAGACCCTCTTTATACCAAGAGCTAAAAGCAGAATTCAGTCTCAGTGCAGTTTAAGACATTAGCCTAAACATTTTTTTCTTCTGTGGTGCAGATTTTTATTTCTCATATGTTTAACGGACAGTTTAGGTGGTTTTTACAAAGGCACTTAATCTATCTGCAGAGGATACAGCAGACAGTAAATGCAGAAATCCTAAGCGACCTTTTAATTTCATGATAGCTGTAGACAGATGATAAACTGGCCTCTGCAGTGGCTGAATGGTGGATGGGGAAAGGGTGCAGGCAATGTTTAAGAGGGGTGAGCTATCTGTATTCTTCTCTTTTCCAACAGCTACTTCAGTATCTCTTTTTCTACGGCTTGAACATAGTCTTTCCCCTCATTTTTCACCCAACTATCAGTGACACTACTCAGACAAAACTTTTCATGTACTGTACATATCAAGTTTTAAGGCATCAAAGCATCAAGAAAGTGAAGGAGAAGTCAACAAGGGAATCAATGGATTATTACTCAGGATGATTCATTTAAGACGACCTGGTTATGATAAATATCTATTTTCAGATACTGTGATTCAGTTTGATTTGAACTGTTTCTTGTTGAACTTGTAACCTTTCACTCCACCCTCTCCCTTTTGAGCCTTTTGGGCCTGAAGTCACTTGGATCTCTGCCATAACATGTACAGGCTGCAAGCAACAGCGTAGAAAAAGCACTACAGAAGGGCTGCATGAGTGGAGAATTTGGCATCATTTTCAAGGAGAAATAAAAGAATTATCAAGTTTGCACTTGAGTATCTAGAACTGCTTTTTTTCTCCTGCTTCTCAAATACTGGATCAAACACCAAAAAAATAAATAAATAAATAAAAATAATTTTGGTCTGAATAATGTCTATTTATAGAATCACAGCTTTTATTGTAAGAAGTCTTGAGTCTGGAATAATAGGCAGGTCAAATTCAAGTTCAATGGGAGAAGTATATGTGAAAACTAATACAACCTTTACCCACACTTTGTCAGCTGTCTCTTAGCCTTTGCTGTGTTAGTAGTTATTCACTTTCAAATACAATTTTTACTTTTACATTAGAGAAACCAAGGGCAGGAGCACTAAGAGCTCTCCACACTGTATTATGTGGATTCAACTTCTGCATCTAATAATAGTTCATTTTAAGGAGGATTTCTCATTCCTTAGCTTCCTAGTAATAGTTTCCATTAAGATTCAACAAGGAAGCCAGGAGAAAAGAAAGATAATTGCGTAGAGTGAGAACCTAACTTGTATGTTTTGATCCATTCATCTTGGACCATACATCTACGCATCTATACACATAGACCATTTATCTTTTCCACCTCTACTTTCCACTAGCTTCGCTTTAAACAACATCAAGGAATTAAAATGAGCATAGATGTGAGAAAGGTTTTTCCCAAAAGTATAAATATTTAGAAGAGAATAATAAAAATAATAATAAAATAATAAAATAATTATCATCAACAACATCATTATTATTATTATTTCGCAGCCTCCATGCCAATCTGGTGAGAGGTGAGAAAGTATTCCATGCACAGCACTATTTACCCATTACAGATTTAATATGAGATTAAAAAAAAAAAAGGGGGGGGGGATGAATAGTAAATTTTGTACTCTGTAGGGGCCTCAGTGAGATTACATTGACATAAAATGGAAATGAGGATTTCTCTCAGTACCTGTTGTCTTTGAGCTCAGAGCCAGAGGTCTGAGTAGAAAGAACCCACTTTACATGCCAATTTCTTGTGTTACCTTTAAGTGAGCAAACCTGACTCAGCCTTTCCTATCTCGCAATGTCCTCCTCACCACACCTCACTTGCTTAGCAAATATAAATAAATAATGCTATCTGAGAAAGACTGAAGGAAGCCAGGAAATGCAGCCTGATAACTTTAAAAGACAGCACAAAATTTAAACAGCTAAACAACATTAGATTATACACAGAGCGCAAACACTGTAGCAGTGTATCCAGCAGCATGGTTAATTTAGGGAAGCTCAGTGACTTTGAGGACATTGACATGAGTACAAATTAAAGACTGATATGAGTATCTGTCGGGACAAGGGATGTAGAAGTGGATAATATTATAAATGGGGTTTTTGGCATTATTGGGTATTTATATCCCTTAACTAGAAGAGTCCCTACACCAGATGCCACCAGATTATTTCCCAGCTACATAAAAGGCTTGCAGTGACAGACAGCTGGATCACTGCACCGCTCCTACGTGCCTTAAACTTATCCCTGCCTCGGAATATGCATGAAGCAGTAACTTAATAGCCGATTATTATTTTTGACTCACGTGTCCTGACACCTTTTCCTTTCAGCTCTTTGACAATCCCATTTAGCTGTAACTAAAGCCAAGAGGGACAATTCGGATCATCTATTCTGATTTCCTGGATAGCACAAGCTGATCACATCAGCTCACCAGGGAATCGTGCTATATGCCCTGAATATCTCACCATGACAAATCTTCTAGACAGCCAAGTATTCTCCCATTAACTAATATGCCTCCAGATTGCATATGCATGTGCTGCAACCTGTACTCTAAACAATTCATCTGTTATTATCATTATTATCATTATTATCATTAAACTCTTTTTGGAACCTACTCAAAAAGTTTAGAGAGCTGCAGACCTTTTCCCCTAGCACTCCTGATTTTACAGAGTTGCTTTAAGCAGCACTATCTGTAATTCAAGCGGTGAAAATCCTGTATCCAGAAAAACAAAAGAGCTAGAGAGAGAGAGAGAAAAGCCATCCATCTAGCATACTGGAGGCTTTAACTAGAACTTGATGAGCGCTCCTCACTCCAAACAGCCATGATGACAAGCCTTCATTTAGACTTTTTTCATCTTCCTTTTGGCACACATGATAAAGTCTCTCTTGACTGCAACAGTAATACTAGGAAATGTAAATCCATAACACCCAAGATTCCATTTTTCAGAACAGCAACTAAGAATCTGAATGGCAGAAGTTAGCACTAAGAATCATGAAAAAAATCTAAACTCTGCTACTGGAAATTGGGAAAAAACGTACACCCTTACTGCAGAGGCTGACATTACTCAGCAGTCAATGGACAGACTGGAAAAAAAAATGGAGCACATTTTAATTAATCCGATCCATTTTTTTTCCAAATACTCCAGGACAGCTCCTTCACCCTTCTCAGGCACAGAATGGCCTTATAGCTGGATATATTTTCCAGATATAAAACTGTTTGAATTAGTTCAGTTTGGCATGCTGGGTACAGGCAAGAGAGAGAATGACAGTGCCTCCGAGAGCATCTTCTGCTCTAAAATTATACACGAGACTGACCAGGGTGCTTGATGTACCAAGAGGGCTACAAAGGTAGTTCATCTTTTCTGGTTGCAGCATACTCTAAGGCCGAAGCTGCTCTCAGCAGAAGGGAATTTATTTTTCATCGCACAAGAACAATATTTGCAGTTATAATTTTCTCTGCCACAAGGCCTGATCCTGTGAAGCGGTGATTAATCTCAGCAACATGAGAGACTAATCTCAAAGGAATTAAGTCCATTCAGCATATTTTCAGTCATGATCTTACAGATCTTGACTAGACAGATACTTTATTTTGATGATGGAACTGCATAAATCTTCTTAGCATCACTGAGCAAGGATACTCATTCAGCTCCACGTCCTGCTGACAAAGTCTCATCAGTCATTTATTCTAGTAAGAGCCAAGAGGTATCCATACTACTTCACAGGCAATTTGGATCAGAAAATGTATACTGCTCATTAAAGAAATTTAAGAACACTTGCTGGAAAGCAAGGGAGAGGGAGATTTTTCTTCTCATTTGGTAGTTTCTGGCTGATCAGGAGTTTTTTCACCATATGCTAGTTTCCCAGTCACTGATCTGTTCAATACATTTGGAAAAGGTCTTTTTCTTGGGGTGGAGGGGGATTCATTCTTGAAATTGTCATTTCAGCTGGGTTTCATGATAAAAATTCTGATTACTTGCAAAATTCTTTTCCTCAGGTAACTATTTCCTACCTTTCACTCCCCCACCTTGAATTGTTCTACTGCAACAATATATTGTATTTTCCCATAGCATGGAGTAGCAGGCACCACAAAACATTGCAGATTCTGTTTGTCTTCTGCATTCATACCATACCACTGTCCTCTGTAAACCTGCGGGAAACTACAGCTCCCAAGACTTCCTTTTCTTGACAGAAATATTTAGAATATTTATACCTCTTTGGCTGTAAGTGTATGACATTGTCAACTTTAAGAGCTCAGCAATTAATCCACCTTGCAGCACCACAGTTTAAGGAAATGCTATTAATATCTATGCTTATGCATGGATAGGTTCACAGATATTAAGTTATTTAAAGCTACACAGCATTATAGATAAAAACATGCATTATAGGATGCTATTGCCAAAAGACTTACAAGAACGTGCTACCTCCCCAGAGGTGCAGGAAGCATAGAAGCAGATGGAGAGGACCATAAGAGCTGTAAGGGCAGCCAAGCTGTAAGAGGTGAAAGAAGAAAACTATTGTTATCTGTTTTGAAGGTGCGCCCAGGTGTTACCACCAAATTTAAAGGGATAGCACTAGAAAAATCATGCTTCTGTAAGAGAATAGTCTTACACTAATAAACTAGTATGAACTAAAATAAGGAAGGCAGGGTGGTTGGGGAAAGAGAAGGGCATAACTATGTCTGTATGCCATTACACATCCTAAAAATTTGGTAGCATAAATTGTCAGGATGTATGAAGGTAAGTAGGGAAGACACAGCAGCAAAGTATGTTAAGTTGCTTGGGTTATAAATACCTCCACTATGATCTAATTGATTTCTATTATTTTTATTTATATGCTTAGCTACTCAAATAAAGACAAGGGACTGAAGATTGGCATAGAGAAAACTGGGACTGGAGTCCTTTCTCCGCTCCATGTTTCTTACATGTCTTGGAAGAGCATGTGGTAAGAGCAATAGCACTACTTCTGCCTCCTGCTTTTTATGGAAAGCATTTTTCTGCAGCCTTTTTTCCATTCTTTTTCTGACAATACCTATCAGGAGGAGGAACAGATCATCTGTAATTGGGCAGGGACTCTCATGGCTATTACTACAACTCCTAAGGCTTCATACTCTGACAGACATTTCAACAAGTAGAGAACACTGTGAAAATACAAATCTTTGAAATGTGTATGCCCCTGGAGTTTGCTCACAACTGAGTGGTAGTTTTGAATATCTGCAGTTTGGACTTACAGTGGCACTCCTGTTGCAGATCTACCTCAAAAACTGTTCTGTGTGCTGAGAAACTCTAAGTCTAAGGCAGAGTAGTGGTAGATACGTGGGCAGTTCTTTTAGCACTTTGCAGTTAAAACCACCATCATAAAATCTACCTCTGTGAATCATATAGTGTATCAAATGACAGCAAAATTAAAGATGTATGAGTCAATAACTACTTTGCTTCTCTGCTCCATTACAGAGAAATGGAGCATTGCAAACCATACATTGCAATGGTTTAAATATGTGCCGCTTTTCTAGTGTCATTCTTTTTGGCTGAAATTCCCACAACCATGAGCTGTCTTCATTCTGCAGCTCCATGCATGGTATCTCTAGTAGCAAGTTGGTAGCAATATTTCCTCTCCTGTCTGTTCCTTTCTCTCTTCATTCATCAGGTGTAGGAATTCAAATCCCATGGGACTTTTCAACTGAAAAGTGCCTGCTAACTCAGGGAAATGAGGTTCATGATGGAATTTTTGGAATTTTGAAAAAAACAAGGAGGAACCAAACAGTATAATTTCACCTTGCAATCTGAAGCTCATGCATTGCTTCTGTGCAATTCCTGACCTACAAAGCCAAGAGTATACTCCAGATTGATACACTGGACGTAGCTGTAGCTGCTGAAATCAGGAAAATACAGAAAGAGGAGATCATAGATCATCTGTCAGAAAATCCAGATAGGAAGGGACCTCAGGAGGTCTCCAGCCCCACTTCCCACTAACTGCAGAGATAGCAACGGGGCCAGACCAGGGTGCTCAGGGCTGTGTCCACTTGAACTTGGCTAAGAACAAAGACTGCTGGGTCTCTGGGTACCTGCTTGCTGCTTGGCTGGCCTCACAGTCAAAAGATTTTTCTTACATCCTGTCTGAATCTCTCATGCTTCAGCTTCTGTCCACTGCCCCTCATCATTCCAGCACACTCCACTGTGAAGAGCCTGGCTGTGTCCCCTTGATGCTCTCCTCACAGGTACCAGAGGGGTTGCTGTCAAGTCCTCCTCAAACTGTCCCATCTCTGGGCTGAACAAGCCTAACTTCCTCAGCCTGTCCACACAGACCAAGTGCTCCAGCCTCAACTATCAGTAGCTCTTGCCACCTCCTCACACTGACACTCATGTTGAGCAATGTCTGATGTCATGTTCAGCAGTTTCCCACATCCTGTTCACTTAGCTTGCTCTCAGGCCAGGGCCTGATCAGCAGCTCAGGCATTTGCCTGCTCTGTTGGTAAGAATAGCAGACAGCAGTGCACTGTGTCATCTTCTCCAGGTCATTGATAAAGATGTTAAACAGAACAAGTCCCAGATGTAGAACAAGCACCTGATATCCCTATTACTTTTTGTCATTAAGCAGAGGATGGTTTCAGCTACCTGTCACAGGTGCTGGTCATCAAAAAGGACTGGACAAATCATAGATGGGCATGCTAGCTTTTACGAACTGCTCACACAGCTTCCAGGAGAGTCTTTGAGCTGCAGCAATCCTCTGAGATCCACTTCTAGGACTTCCGCTGGACATAATTCACCTGGCACTCATTGATCTCTGCACTGCTCCCGGTTGCGTGACACAGAAGAACTCTTCTCAAGAGATAGCCCCACTAGCAGAGTAGTCCAAAGCAAGTGGAGATGAAGCCCGAAGAATTCTCCTTCCTGTAGAGCTATATCACAGTTACTTCATAATGCCTCCAGCTACCATTGCAACAGCTTCCCAGGCTACAAGAGTAAAACAACTATGATGATATGCTCTACAGTGAAGGTTTTTCTGGAAGAAAGAGGATTTTTAGAAGTGGACATAGGCCTCTGATTGATTTTTACTATCTTCTTGCCTGTGGTCGTGACTGCAAGCACAAAAACTCAGAAGAAAAAAACGCTTTTGGCCCAGATTTATTCTCACTGAAGTTCTGTCACTGAATATCTTCTGGGTATCTGGACGAAGCAGCCTGATACAGTGAAAAAGATTATTGGCTTATTTTTCATTTTAATCTTCTCATACATCTTCTATGCAGTCACAAAAGCACCTTGTACATTTTTAAATCAAGTAGAAAAATCACTATTTTGACTCAAGTGTGAAGGATGAAATATCAAAAATATCAGTATCCACCTCAGTAATTTTTAATGAATTGAGTCCTTTGTCCAAGAATAAAAGAACTTGAGCCTCTGGCAGAGAAATACAATCTAATCTGTTCTCTTTTTTGGGGGGGGATTAATTTCAAAAACTGTATTTCTGCATTGGAGAGTTTTCTATTCTCTTTCTATATGAATATCTTCTTTTTAAAAATAAACTCTAAAAATTATTTTCACTTTCCTTCATAATTTCCATTTGGGGAAGATTTCTTATTGTAAAAAAGCTAGAGCTAATCTGACAAATTCTTGCCGATGTATAGTTTCGTTTGCATTTACCTCACAGAAATATAAAAAACTACTTAATTTGTCTTCACTTGAAATATGCAGAATATGACACTCAATCCACTCGTTCTAGTCTGATATATATATGTATATATATATTACTGTCAGCTGGAGCATGCCACATTTTTCCCCAGTAGATCTTCAGGAAAGTATAAGAGACACTTCAGTGTCATAGCATTCTTCCAAAGAATATCTGGTATGGATTCTGTGTGCTTTATATAGGTTTCAAATCTGGGAAGCTTGGACTCCCCTTTTCATTATATTTAACAACTCAAATAATACATATAAATATATATTCTACGTGTTAAATTGTATCATGCATAAACGTCTTAAAAATGTGTTTTAAGATCATTTACTCTCAAGAACTTTCTTATTTTCTCTGTCACATGTTCCTATTCATGACAAATTCCTTTGTCTCCTTTTCATGATATGCAGCTATTTCTGTTTTTGTTCACCCAGTGCCAGACTCTGATCTCAGTAACATTGGTGTAATTCCAGTGTAACTCCAGAGTGGCCCCCAGTGTCTGGATGAAAGTTTGATACTCTTGGTTCAATCCAGATAAAACAGTAGTAATGCTTGCTGGCAGAAGGAAACATTTGGGGGGATTTGACAAGGACTCTGACCAGACTTCAGACTGAGGGCAAACATGTATATCCATCTGTTGTCAAGACAATCTGCAGTCGCCGGGTCTGTTGCATTTGGCTGTGGTGAGTCTGCTGTCGGTCCCCTGGGTTGAATTCATGGGGTACGTTCTCAGGATCCTGTGCTCTAGCATTCGTTCCCACTGCTGCGTACTGGACCTTGGCTTCGTGCCAGTTTTCTGCACTATGTAAGACCTCACTGGACCAGTTTCTTCCTCTTTGGCACAAGCAGTGTCATACCCTTGGGCAATGATCTCTTTCAAACAGTGCTCTGCTGTGGGGTAGGAGAGGCAGGTTTTGCTCCGCAGAAGATGGAGACTTTCTCAGGATCTTGCAAGTCGTCATAGCGTAGATATACGTTCACCAGCTTGAGCTATTTAATTGTTTTAGTCACACCCATACAGAATATGGGAGGGCTTTTCTAAAAAGAGATGTAATGCATTAGGGTATTACTTACATACATTAAGCAATGTACAGTAATACAAAACGATCTCTTTGTGAGCTTTCCAACTCACTGATGGCAGCATCCCATCAGTGGCTGTCAAGGCCAAGAGAAACAAAAGCGTTTGCACCCTAACAAAGTATCTCACTCTTCAAAGAAGGAGCTACTGCTAGAGAAGACCATCTCCCCCCCCTTTTTTTTTTCCTATTTTTTTCTCTTGTGAAAAATCTGAGAGTTTTAATGAAAGCTGGATTCTGAGTCAACACTGACAGGCTGGGACAAACAATGAAATGCAGGCTGACAAAGACACTGAAAAGCAAATGTGTGGAGAACAATTCTTCCATTTTATCCTGGCCAAACGGACACCCTGCTTTCACAAACTGAGAACTGTTTTTACTCTCTGAATACAGCTCATATGTTTTTAACTATTTTCACTGAAAATTCATGTTTCAGTAGTCTAGTTCTCCTGCTTGATTTGAGTTTTTTGGGTCAAGGATTAGCTATCTTGTATCTGTAATTTCATTTCCAGCTACAGAATTAACCTGCTTCATCAACTGTTCTGACTTTTCAATCTCACACAATTCATCTACTACAGCAAACCCTTATTTACTGTACCTTAAAGATCAATGATGTTTTTTGCTAGCTGATATATCCGCAGGCATGCTGACTAGTCTCATTTATTGTGGCCCTTCCCTTTCTGAGATTTCCCTTGCTATTTTGTCCTCCACAAAAGACTTAAAAAGCATCTCCCTCTACTCATTTATCTGCTGAGACTAGCAGGGGATCAGAGTCTACCAGTAGATACCATTTAACAAAGTATTATGTTATCTTGACTCTTAAACTGTAGTGCTTACTTGTCATTGTACTGGTACCACTTTTCCAATGGTTTTCATACTGAGTGCAAAAGAATTATTGCCTTAACATTCTGTTCTCTTTCTTTATTTGTTGTATTAAATAGTAGTCAGGCAAACACAGGACAGTGCTCCAGTTTCCAGTATGAAGGATAAAACTGCACAATTAAGTTTGGCTGTATACCAGTCCTGCCTCCAGTGCTCACACAATTTGCATTTCCACCTAGATCCTTCTCCTCCCTGAAATTTAACTGCATCCAGATGTGATTTTTCCATCATACTTGTTGATCAAGTGCCAAGAGGACTCCTAGCTAGTGAGGAAATTTCAGCTACTTCTCATATTATTAATAAGTCAATTCCAAATAAAATCAACAATACAGTAATTCTATTACCATGATCCAAGAATCCCCCAAAATCCATAGATTGGTGGAGAATATTCCAGGCCACTTCAAGGACTGTGCACCAGTATCCACATGATGATTATTTTTGTGAATAACACCATGGTAAATAGCAATAATAACACTGTATGCTCTGGTAAACCTCATAGGATGATATTCCTTACTGTGTTCAGTGGGACCGGGATTCATCTGGGAGTTTCACCTTCTGCATGCTTCAGCACTCTGCATCACATACCACCATTTTGTGAATCAAAGACCTGACACAAAAAGTCTGAGAGGGAGAAGCAAATTTTGCAGGAATGCCAAAAATTCCCAGTTAGGGTCTAAATTCAATGTGTCAACCAGGGACTGATCTGTAATCCTCACACTACGAATCATCTACTCACAAGCAAAACAGAAGTCGCGAGAATATGACAGCAGCAAATTCATATTATCAAAGACAATCAAACTGCATGTGTTCTCCTGCTTGCACTGAATATTGATTGAATAGCTGTCAAATTGCAGTAAGTGATCAAATGATATGCAGTACAACAGGTGTTGTACCTGTTACCCTTTAAAAGGTATGAGGGACTCTCAAAACCAGAATTATACACCCAGGCTGTTACTGGATCCCTTGCTTTTCCTAGGGAAATACACATCAGTCTCAGAAACTTCTCTTTTTTTCTGCTGGGTTTAGAGACCACAGTCTCTTTGCATGGGTCCAGATCTGGTTGCTACAGCTATCTTCACATCTGGATTAGGCTTTGCCATGTGCTCAGTACCCTAAACCAAGCCTATCTGTGGTCCATAGATGACAGCCTACTTCAGTTTGCAATGGAAGTCACTGGTGAAACTGGTGTTTGGCATCTGTTCCAGTTGCCTGATGCTTTCCAGAGACAAACTGCAGTTTTGTTCTCTAAATACTAGATGTCTTGAACTCTGGTTTCATCTTCCACCATGATGCTGTCACTTCACTGATTAGTGCGGCCACAGGAGCTGAAGTCCCCACAGTTTAACATAAAGTGACTTTGCATCACGATGCTGTGAAGGGCCCTTGGATTTGTGATTTAGTCCACTTTTTTTGAGCTGTAATAGCTTGAATCTGTTTACTTTCAAGGCAAACTTCATTTGTGAATAACAAATGCAAAACACGGCTGGTGTTTATTCCTCACAAGTAGGATACTGTTTTGTTGAATTTATTTCAATAGGAGGCATATGTGAAGACTTCTGGTTTACTTGTCCTTCATTATGTTTTGTTACAGTAGAGTACTTGGAAAGAAGATAGGCACTTTTAAAATGTTTATACTTGTTAAAACTCAAAGTAATAAATTGCACAATCATCTGCACACACACACTGCTGAACGGAGCACAGCTCCTCATGCTGCTCAGTCAGAGCCACACCAGTACTGACCCGCACCCATTACCCAGTGCTTCTTGTTCCAGGATTTGAACAGATGGAAACAGCTTGTCTCCACTGGCATAAATACACCTTCAGGTCTCCAGAAGAGTCTGGCAAGGGCTTATTCAAGTAGCGTAGAGGAAAAAAAGGATAACACAGCCACAGCAGCCAGCAGCTCTACTCCTAGTTTGCACCAAACGTCCTTCCAATTATCACCTGAGAGGACCAAATGCTCAGTGCACCCATTGCACCTTCCTCTTTTTCTCTGTCCCAGTTCAGGAAATCTTCTCTATTTGGTGCAACATTAGTGTGCAGACTTAGATGTCAGTAGAGCTAAGTAGGGTTGTAGGTGGTACCCAAGTAGCCATAGGGAGGAGTTATGATGATATGCAGAAGTTGGGTACTTAAATTCAATCTAAAAGGAATCTTAGGTGCTCCAAGAGTTGAAATTAATCTTTGATGCCAGCAAATAAAAAAGCCCAGCTTTACTCCAAAAAAGTAACATACAGTAGGTTATCACAAGGGAAGTAGAATCATTTGTAAAGCAGAAATTAAGATACTGAGCAAGATGAATTACTGCTCCAATAAGCAATGACTACTTACTGACAGTTCATACAGTCTCTAGATAAACCTATGAAAAATGCCAGACACCTTTTAGCTATCTAAAAGCTAAACGTCTAGTCTAAACTGAACAACTAGCACTCTCAACAGCCAAAGGGTGAGACAGGCGCCTCCAAACTTTGTCCTTCCCCTCCTCCTATACACCTGCCTAGAAATGATCGTGCAGCCTCTGTAGACACTTATTTTCTTCCATAGACTAACAGGTATCTGGATGCCAAACTGCCAGTCCGTTCACGTTTTGGTGAGGTGAATGCCATAGTAAGTGGATTAGGCTCACTCTTAAGTGAATTACCTCAGCACTCACAGGGATTCGGACAGAGATTCTCCTCTGCTTTTCTTTCTGCCCCAGACTAGACAAAATATTACCATGACTGATGGCAGATTGTTGCTACGTAGTCCATTGCTTTGCCACTGAACTGAGTAATGAGGGTAGCCCTGCCTGAAGGCTCTCTGACTTTGCATGCTTTAATCAAGAGTAGAGGTCAATGGAGAAACATTAAAGTTCCCATTTTTCCAGAGGATGTAATTTATTTTATAATTTAATCAAGACTAACATGCTTTTTTTTTTTTTTTTACTTAGAATACTATTTATGATAAATGGGCCAAATTTCCGCTAGGATTTGAGTGACTGAAGATATAGTCAGGCCCTCAGTGGATTTTCAAAACCATCTAGCTCTTTTGAAAACACTATCAAATATATTCTAGTCTATAGGATTCCTTTCAAAGTCAGGCCCAAACCATTAACTCCTAAAGCCAAAATCAGAGGAAAAGTTAGTTACATGTCATTAAATCAGCAGGGAAGCAAATGTGAATGAATAATTTAAAGGAAGAAACAGAAAAGCAAGGTTGCAGCCAAAACAGTAACCAGCAAGTGTGCATAAGGAGAAAGGAAATCAAATTCATCTCTTTGTCAGACAAAATCACACGTGTGCTTTCATTCACTGTAATTACCTCTGCTGATCCAGCCCTTCCTGTCTGCTCCCACACAGAGTACCCGAGGTCCTGCACTCTCTTCCTTTACTCTACTTTTATGGGGTAAAGGGACTAGAAAACTGCTATATCTGGCTATCCAAGACTTTTATATAGGCATCTGTAAAGAAACTGTGCCACCAGCACATCTCATCCTACGCATCCTCATTCAGTGTCTCTGCTCATTGTACATTTTTGTAGTCATGTCAGTAAGAAAACAGGCAGCCCAGGGCCAGAATTGTGTCTTAATTCTCATAGGAGTTATGTTACAGTTAGGTGGAAGATACTACGCAGACTTCAAGGAGATGCTTGAAAATGCCAGGAGGCAGTGAAATGTGGTGCCTGCTAATGCCGAGGGGCTGGTTTTGCTCCTCTGGGCTCCTCTTCACTGAGAGGCAAGAGCAGCACCGTGATGTGCTATGGGTGATAAGAAGGTTCTGGCAGCCCATCATGCCACGTTCCCACTATGGTTCACGTTTGGAAATGCAGCCGTGGTCTCCCTGGTTCACATGCCTTCCCTTGAAGTCTGTCAGGGAACTCTGTTGCAGGCTCGCAGCGAGCAGGGGTAGCTCTTCACCAAAACAAATAACATATGTCATCTGTATCCCTACTCATATTCCTGTTCTCTGTGGACTTGTAGGACCCAGTGGGAAGGCAGCACCATTTGTAGAGAGACTGTGTAATCTCCATTTCTGCACTATTGTTCTTGTTTCTCAACCAACACTAAGCTGTCCTGGGATTCTTTGGAAAGATAGTATGATGCAGAAGCAATCAAGAAATTTTGCAAAAGCAACTTGGCTGTACTAAGCAGGCTAAGCAGCAGTGGAGAAGAGGCTATCAGAAAATTGTTTACACCCCACCAAGACGGCTTTTGTCAGAGAGATTTGCCCAGCATAGTCATGTTTACCAAGAAAGGCAGTAACAAGTGCCCAACTCCAGGAGCTCATGTAAAGCCCATGTAAATATTAAAATGAAAAAAAATTTGTTTATTGGCTATTCTGTTGGTAGTTTACATAGACAGCTCTCTCCATCAGGCAACTGTGTGTTTGGATTCTCCCACTCATGCCTTTTTTATCACCTAGAAATCTCTTCCAATTAGAAAGAGAAGGCTTTGGATGTCAGTCCCACATGCCCCAGACTTTTTAGCCTTCTCCTATCCTGTACAGATCCCTGAAGTTAACACTAGATATTGTATGCCAGGGGGTATCAAACTACAACCCTGAGGGGTTGTAAAGGAGCAGGACATCAACACGGTCTGACTGCAGTCTTCTGTGCTGCTACCACAGCCCATCGGGACATGCCAGACACATCATGTGCACATGTAAGACCTGTGTGGGAGAACCATTTCTCCCCACAAATCATCGGGACGCCTAAGCCCAAACCACTTCATATGAGGCTACTGTTTCTAACCATTTTTAATACCCTAGTTATCAAGGAGAAAGAAGGTACATTGAATCGCACAGGAAAAACTGGACATGCTGATTGTTAATGAATACAGGCTTTACTTTTTCTCTGTTACTCTTTTTTGGCCTACTGAAATCAACCTTAAACTTTCTTTCCAAGTAACTGTCACTTTAAAAATAATAAGTCTCTATTATTTTGATATCTGCTTTATAATTAATCAGAACTATATCAACAAAAGCACTGATATTTCTATAAAAGGTCAGGTTACCAACTTGGTTGAATTATATATTCAAATGTAATACGTGGATACCTTAACCAAAGCCTATCTGAATTGGCTTAGTTATCTAAATTGGCATATATTCCTTTCATTAGCAGATAGAAAAACCTCAGTAAGCTAAAACATGATATTAAAGATAACCAAGTGCTTTTCTACCTCTGTCATTCTAACAGAGGGTCAGGGGCCTTGCAAACCTAGGAAATAACCAAATTCATGTTTTTAAAAGCTGGTATTCAGGTTTTAATAAGTCTAATTTTAAGTTATTTGTGAAAACAGAAAGGCCCTGTTGAGTTTGCCTTTAAAACCTCTGACCCAAGAGAAAATAACATAGATGAAAGGAAATTTGTCTGTTAATTAGCAACCTGTCTCCTTTAGCATGAGGGTCTGGCTCATGTCTGAGTGTCTGCTAGTACACTTACACTGATGTACATATCACAAAAGATCCTCTCAGCTCACCAGAGGGAAAGGTAGGACCCATGTGCGGTTGGGTGGGTTTTTTTGGGAGATTTGGAACTGGACCTCTCCCTTTTTGTTATTTTTTCCTAAGCTATAATCCAACCTGTATGACCTAGAAGAAAGCTCTTTAAATAGGGTTTTAAGAGGCCAAGTAGAAAAAAGGTTGATTTGGGGTAGTAGGGAGGGCATTTTAATTTTGATGAGGAAAGAACTATGGGCACAGAGCAGGAATGGGACAACCTAGCGGCAGATGTTGCCTAGGTCGGATACGCACTCGTTACAGCATTTGTCCTTGCACCCACCTCTACCTACAGATGTAAAAAAAGCCAGGACTCTTTAGGACCGAGGAGTATCTGCTCTTATCCAGTTTGCTTTTCCACATCCCTTTCTCTGCCAATAGGCTAAGCTGTTCCCTGTAGGCTGGATATAACCTCCAAGTGAGAACAAAGATCCACAGTCTTGAGACTACTAGGGCCTGCTACATCCAGCTCTCAGAATTTCACTTCAAAAGGTGGGGGGAGAAAATAAATTTAAAAAGATTCCACCTCAAGACACTGTGCAATTTATTAACTGCAGCAAGCCAGCTGGGAAGGTATCGGGAGGAGAGTCACTAACCATGATGTTGCCAGAAATTTCAAGTGGGTATATTGGATCATCAGTCCCACTGGTATGAAGGATTCTGAAAAAAACATGTATATTCCCAGAGAGGAGAACACAATGAACTGCTACTTAAATAAAGCTCTCCTCCAAACCAAGGCTCGCCTTCAACAGGTATCTTGAGAGCTCACCTGCAGATTCTGAATAGCTCTACAGGGGCACGTGCAATTTTCCTTCTACTTTTAGTTAGATTCTTCAACAGACCCATCGTTCCTTGAGTTGGCTAGTATGGGGATGTACTTTGCTGAACTTCGAGGGACAAAGTGAGATAGAACTGGTGGTACTTGGACTTCTAGGCCAAGAGCTGAGGCCGTTAGCAAGGGCTTTGCTGCCCAGGGGTGAACTGCTGACTTAGAGCCGTGGCAAACTGTATTACGAAACAGACAATCTCCGCCACTGCGTCTCCAGAAGATTTTTTTGAACAAAAACAGTTTTATCTCCTTACCTTCTTCCAATACATTGATGACTTTTCTGTGAGCATGTAACCAGATCTGTGTGAAATGATCGGTAATAGCAGTCTGGAGTAATGGGGGGAAAAAGTTTTTATTTTCTTACATAAAATGTCAAAACATGGTTCAGACTGGCTGAACATCCAGAAATTCTTTCCATCAGATCACTGGATTTGCCAGCCATTCTGGGATGTCTTTTTCAAAAAAATGAAGATGACTTATGAAATTGTTTAGCTTGAGTAAAGACAGATACTGTTTCCAAAAGGAGGGGAGAGTTTATTTTGGAGTTTTAGATTATCTCTTTTTAATGTCTTATGTTTCTCATTCCAAAATAGTCAAAGATGCTTTATATCATACCAACAGATCCCTAAAAAGTGTGTTCTTAGCATTTAATATTGGACTTTTGGAGTCCATTAAATCTTGTCCAAATTGCTGACCACGTAAAATTCCAAATATGTAAAAAGAGGCTAGCAACAGTACAAGGATTAATAAACAAAATACAGCTGCCCAACTTTATGGGCAAAGCAAAGTGCCCTTTCAGGTATTTCCTTTTACTTAGGTAGGTAAAAGGAGGAGGAAAAAGATAAGTTGATTATCTTTGCAGAGGGCAACTAGTGGAACTGCAATTTTCATGGTAAATGGCTCATTAATGATGAAACTGAGAAGGAGACAATATAAGTGATACAGAATCCTCAAAGATTTACCAAAACCTCTCCATTCAGGAAAGATTTATTTTTTTTCAGCAAACAGAGTAAAAACTGGTATGTATGATTACTGACTATTTTTGGTGTTTTGTATAGCAGCTACAGATGGTAGTGACAAAAGTCAGTCAGTAGCTTTCTGTGCTCTGTATCTACACTTGGCAAAACCTCAAGAATAAACTCAAGAGCATTTGGAGAGTCTGTGCTGGGCATGCTTAGCAAATCTGAAGCTTGAATGATTAGAGATGTGGTCAATGAGAACAGAAAGGATTGTGTATGTACCTGCTGCATATGTATGCTGCACTGAGAGCAAAAAATATTTGCCATCTGGAGAAGTCATAGCTGGAAAGCGTTTGTGTGCTGAAACAGTTTCAAAATAGGAAACCTGACATTATTTTTCCTACCTTTGCCAGTGGTGCTTGTCAATGTGTCCTTTGTTGGGAATGTGTTGCAGTGTCAAGAAGATATGACACCTTTAGACCTTCAACTCCTTAAAGTTATAGCCACACAGTTACTGCAGATCTGAGAGCCTTCGTTCTGTTGAATACAGCAAAATAGTCTAGCTCTGACCAAGAAGAAAACGACGCTCTTAATCAGTCTACCTTCACACTAACTCCCCTGGTTAAACGTAGCCTGTCTTTCCACTTTACTGTGCATGTTATCTTTCTAATGCTTACCAAGCTCATGTTAACACCTGAAAGGATCAGTTATCACAGAACATTATGTGTTATTTAGGAGCAACTAGGCCACGCACGGAACACACAAAGAGTCACAGACTAGTTGGAGTTGGAGGGACCTCTGGACATCATCTGGTTCATCCACCTGCTCAAGTAGGGTCACCTAGAGCTGCTTGCCCAGGGCCTTGTCCCATCAGTTTTGGATATCTCCAAGGATGGAGACTCCATAATGTCTCTGGGCAACCTGTTCCAGTGCTCAATCACCCTCTGTGACGCACCCTCTTCTATGGGCTGCACCATCGCAAGTCCCATGCTTGCCTGTGTGATGCCCATCACCCTCACATTATAAAAGTGTATTATGATGTTCAAGTGGAAAATGATCGTGGCAAAATACCATGATTTCAGTCACACACTGTCATTTCACACTCAGGAGAGACCAGCTCTTTGCATTAAGTAAGTACCTTATGAACCAAATCAATTTTGGAAGAAGGCTCCTGTTTTTTGAGGCTATATCCCACTTCTGGGTGAGCTGCACCAACTTCGGTGCATTGTTTCTACTCCCGAGCAGGGATCAGGGCCCTGCTCACTCCTGTCAGCCTCCTTCACTCTGAACCCTGCCGCACTTCAAATCCCCCAGGAGCCAAGGCTGGACCAGCTGAGCAGCCTGGCAAGCCATAGGGAACATAGCTTGTCAGTCTCGCCAGATGCTTCAGGCAAGGACAGAAGGCAAATTTTAGTCATTGTTGTAGGGCAAGAGGAGTTGGAGAAGGAGCAATCCCCATAGAGGTAGCAGAGGAGAGGCCAAATTTCGAGTCTCTTGCTTTTACAGACACTGGAGAAGATGCCTACTACGAAATAATAGTACTAGAATTTTTGTTAGGTTACTCATTGTAACATCTTGTTTCTATAATAGGAAACGTAGAGTGTGTATGTCCGTGATTCGGCCTTATCCTCTGCTCCACCAGCTGCAATTTTGGGGCTAAGGTTAAGAAATAAACCCTGCAAATGAGCAGCAGTAGTTATTTTATTCACTCCCTTCATAGGAAAGAAACCAGGTGGTGGCTTCAAATGGGCAATCTTCCGTCAGAAGACAAATTTACAAAGAAAAGGTTTACCTCAAATGACCTTAGAATGAAGGTGTAGCCACTCCTCCCAGCCTTCACCTTTGTAGCAGCAGCTTTGTATATGAGTAAACAAGTCAAGATCCAGCTATTGACACCTACAGAGAATCATTTCAGAGCACTACAGGACACTGTGCAGAAAAAGACTATCTAACCTGAGTACGTGAAATAAACTTTAGTTGCTAAGATTTAGTATTAGCAACTTTTCCATAGGAAAGGTGATATTTCTACTGGCAATTTCCAGTTGCAAATAAAATACTACAGCTGGAAAAATATACATACTGGAATTCACAAAATTCCCATGAAAACGAGAGAGGAAGTCTTCTCCTAGTTTGAAGCTGTATGTGGAAAAGACATTAGATACTGTCATAATCTGACTTGAAGCCCGATATCTTTACTCTGTGATTAATGTGGAAAAATGGTGACTTAACAGGCAAAAGTAATGTCTATATGAGCAGTCTCCAGCTTTTTCTTTCAGCTTCTCAGAGAGTGGAACTTTAGGTACCCAAGCAGAGCACACAACTGGAAAATTCAGCTTAGGAATGCTACTGTTTAAAGAGAATATCCTAGAGAAACATGAAATAGATTTTTTTTTCTTCCTTTCTCCTAACAGGATTTTAAGAAGGTTAGTGAGCTCACAAGGAAGGGAAGTGAGATAACACAGAATCTTTGGGGTATAGGTAAAATTCAGATATTTGGATGAACCCTAGATAGATATCCAGATTTTGAGATGGCAAGCCAAATCCAAACCTTCTCATGTTCATCCATGAGGCTAGATGACAGTCAATAGTTCACCCAATAAACAGCAAGAAGAAAGTCCACAGATTCATGTAATATTTTATTTTGCAACAATTTCAGAAGAAATGCCAGATATTTTGACCTCGTGCAAGGGAGTACGCGCTTTATACTGTGTGAACCTTGTGAGTACGATCTGGAGGCCCTCTAAGAATCCTGCTTATTAACCAACAGTCAAAACCAACTGCCTTCAGTAGGTTTTGGGTCATGTATTTGGAACCTGCAAGCTCTGCCAACTCCTGGTTAGCAACAGTGGTGAAATCAAATGCTTACTACACTGGAGGCTAGAAGAACACAAAACTATTGTGGCAACCAAGCAGAAGCAATCGCACACAAAACGTACTGAGATTTGGAACGCAAGGCTGCCTGCAAACTTTTTCCTCACAGTAGAAAACGTGGGCATGTTGGAGAGACCGAAATTACGGAGAGCCTGCAAGTAATCGCGCGCTGGCAGGCTGGAGCCCTGCACGCTACAGGGAAGAGGTGTAGGGACCTGAGAGCTGCTGTCACAACTGGTTTTAATTGCTCCAGTTATAGGACAGGAAACAAACGTGGGTCCCATGAAAGCCAAAGGTAAACCATTGGGCTCGGCCCTAACATCAGCTTTCTCACCATTAACGTCTTGCTTTTTAGAAAAAGGAAATTGCTTTTAGCATTAATGCTATATTGCTCATTATAGTTCATAATGCTAATTCTCATTAACATGCTACTATTGCTTATTATTTCCAGTCAATTCTACAACCATGTGTGATTCAATTTACAGAATCAAATATTGGCCTCAGCGCAACTTTTAGTTTCGTGCTTTCTAGTTTTATTAAGTTGCTGATTTCTCATTATATGTACTTACAGATTTAATGACAATCACTTTTTTCACACTTTTCTATGTAGCATCATCTGTTGATGTTATCAGTTTACCAAAATTCCAGTATAATCTCAGAATTATATCACACTCTGCATTATGCTCAGCTAGCTAAAGGAAAATTTGCACTCAACTGTAAAAGTGAAGAGTTTTCTAAATAACTTGTGCAATTCTAGATGCGATAAAGTTTGGCTACCAGATTCCCCATTTCAAAGTTCAGTGAAGTGTTAGTAGATTTTGCTGAGCAATTGGTTTGGAAAGGAACAGGGGATTTAAGTCATGCTATATTGGTAGAAAAGCCTGATGAACGGGCAGTTCCACTGTCTCCAAAACTTTTGTGAATGTCTTTGGGGGTCTCATGACCTCCGAATTTTATGGTTACGTTGCCCTGAGATAAATTCTGTGGCTCTCATCATAATTTATGTAGACAGTGCACTATTCATAGCTAAAGGCCAAAGATGGGAACAAATCTCTTAAGTGTTTAAAAGTGCCAAAACAGTGATGTGAGAGACTATGAGGATGAGAGTGGCAGTGAACAGAACTGGTTTAGACAAAATATGAGCTGCCACCCATTGACCAGGCTGAAGGAAAGCAGACACTCGAGACAGGCTCTCAAAATTACACCTGTATCAGTAAACCTGGCTATTGCTTCCTCTTGTCTTCTTCTCCCACTGCTACAGCGGGCAGCATCTGCAGCAGGTGCCCAGGTCTTGAAAAGAGCATTTAAGGGAGTGAGATGTCCTTGCTACAGTCTCTGTCCTTTGGTCCTTCTCCATCAGATCACAGAACTCTGAATACTTTTTTTTTTTTCAAATAGGTAGTTGGCAATTAGCTCTTATAGTCAAAAGTTATGAGGGGAAGAACAGATTAAATGTGTATTGTATGTGTGAGGAAGAAGTGAAGTGACTCCGTTCCAGCCAATACCATGTTTAAAATTCTGCTCCTTTTAATGTCGAGCCAATATTCAAGCATCTAAGGAGACGCTAAACAAAACCCCTTGCACGACTGGGCACTGTCAGCACAGCTTGGTGTCAAAATGCAATAGGAAATAGACGGCCCTGGTGAGTCTCTGCAGCACCCAGCACGCTGCACCTGCTCCTCAGCCTAGCAGCTTGAACTTGTTGTTCACGGGCTTCACGTCATTTCTTCTTTCTTCGCAGTCTTTTTCAGCAATGGAGAGCCCGATACACAGAATAATAGTGCAAAAAAGGGAGTCTTAGCAGCTTCTGTTTGGGATAGTTGTAGCCACCAAAAGTAAATGGCAGAGGAACACCTAACTGCCAGGAGCATGAAAACTGTCAAGAGAAACTATCAGGAAAAAGGCTGGGGCATGGTAGCAGGGATAGAGGCCAGGGGTTTGTTACTGAACTATGTATGCCCTGGAGAGTGGGGACAAAGAGAAGAGACTAAAAATCATTTCGGGGGGGAAAGACAGGAAAACAGAAGGTAAGGAGCAGGAAAAGAAAATCTGGGAACTTGCTTAGTGCCCTGGTTTGGGGGGGTCAATCCTCAGGCCTTGACTAGGGATGTAGATGAGGGGCTACTGTCTCTAAAGAAAGAGCCCATGCTGCAATATATGGGAAAACCTTCGGGGTCCCTTCTCCCATGGTTTTCTGTCCAGTGCTTTAAGCGAAATGCCTCCGCCTTAAAACAGCCTCATCCAGTTTCAGCGACCAGCGAAAGCTCCTGGGCAAACAGAGCTGTTGGCTGGAAGAAGTCTTCAGGCTGCAGATGCTTCTCCTTCCGCATCTTCTGCTCAAAGTTTTTAAACAGAAAACTTTCCACTCTTCGTCTCCTGGCCGGCTCCTGACGAGATGCGCTGATCTCCTGCCTGCACCCACCCTCAGCACACGTGGTTTCCAACTAACCTGAGCTACGAAATCACCCGTCAGCTCCGGAAGATGGTGAGTTAATGCCACCACTTGCCCGGCTGGGCAAGGAGCAGGGCGCTCGGCTCCTGGCCACCGACCAGCCCAGGTGGGCAGAGGGCTCCCGCGGCGCCGGAGCCCCCCACATTGACTGGCCCCACGCCACCCCAGCGCTCGCTGCAAGAAAACATGTCACGTACTCGTTTGCTGCGGCTGCAGAGACGGAGTAAGAAACAGTTTAAGGACAGCTGATCCCACCTTCAGGCACGGGACGGTACATACGCTCCGGTAGGCTCTTCTCATGCAGACTGACGGGTTCAGAGCCGCCCAGAAGCAGCCTTTGCAAAAAGGCTTTTCCCCACATCGCCTCCTCCCTGTGCTGACGGGTTCGAGCTCCCACTGCAAAAAGGAAGGCCACAGGAGAGGAACGGGGAAATAAATGGGATTAATAAACGAAGAGCAAAGAGGGAGGAAGTCTGGAACAGCACAGCTGAGGAAGGAACATAAACTGGGTCTTGCTCCGGCCGCAGACGGACGAGCCAAGTTGCACTTCCCGGCTTTCGAGGCGAAGGGAAAGTGCCAGAAGAGCTAAGAAACTTCTGCAAGAGGCCGGTAGCCTTCCGGCGAGCCTTTCCCGCGGGGGCTTAGACGGCCGTGCGAGCAACACGCTCACGCTGCAGGGGAAGTGCCCGCAGATGGCATTTTGGGGCCGGGCTTCCTGCCTGCCGGCGAGAGAGGACCATTAAAGCCGATCTGGTTTCGTACGGGAGCCGCGGCGCTGGGAGGGGAGCAGGCCTTCGCTGAGCCGGCCTTTCACGCCGCTGGACTGATAAAGCTTCACAACGCGTCGCGTTGTGCGGCGCACGGGTCCACGCGCTCTGTCTGCAGGGCCAGAAATACTCGCTGGTTCAGAAACAAATTTACCACGCAGCTCCAGATAGATATGCAGGATAAATGCCAAAATAACTGAAGTTATTATTGTGGAAATCACTTTTTTTTTTTAATTTCTACTATGAACTATACTAAAAAAAAAAAAGTCAAAACACATTTTAAATATTTTGTTTTCTTTCGGATGGGCAAAAATATCTTAAGCAAAACTAAAACACAACTGTGTCCTTAACACTATCCACCACAGGGCAGAGCACCCTGGGGCGAGGGAGGTGGGTGCCCCCGAGCCCAGCGCAGAGGGAGAGCAGCGTTTCGGGCAGAGGGAGCAGGAACTTGTCCAGAAATTGCGAGGGGATGGTTTAATCTCAGTCTCCAATTTTCTCCTTCCCTTGGCTGGGTCCGGGAAAGCTCACAGCAGTGAGCAGCCCGGGCTGGTTTGGACCACGTGTAGGAGGAAAAAAAAAAAAAAAATGCTCAGTCCTGAAAATTGGCCTGAACGTGAGCTGCTGCTGTATCGCCCGGCGTTCGGGTCCTCCTGGGTCGTCGCCGGTCAAGGCCAACCACGCAGTGTCTCCTCGCCTGGCCTGCAAGGGCCACTGGCATCAAGGGTGAACATTGCCCACAAAGTCTGGGAATCTCCAGGAAAAGGGAAAATAATAATAATAATAATAATAATAAAAGAGGAAGTTGCATTTTACACTTCCGCAGGACCCAAGAGGACAGGACATATTGCTTCCCCTGGGCCACATGCTTTTCAAAAACACATCTGTCCATAGAAGAAAACAGAAAGAGTGCCAACCCCATACGAGAGGGAGCCTGACCCACGAACGATAGTGAGGGAAAGTCACTCTTTGAGGGAAAGTCAGCTCAGACCAGTACGAGAAGGATCTTCTCGACAGGGGCCTGGCCATATCTCTGATGAGCTAAGTGGTTACTTTGCAAGAAATCTATGGGTTTTCATATATGCCAATTTTTGTTTTTACTACATTCAGGGAAAACTGGATCTAAAATTATTAGTGCAAATTAGATGTACGTGATCCCGGGCTTTCTAAATAAGCACGTTTCCCTCTATTGCACAATAAAAATGAGTGATTCTTCGAATCCTTTTTTTTTTATGAAAAGTTATCCTTCTGGCCATTCTCAGCACGTTATGTAAACTATATCTAACAAATGGATTCATTTAGAAATCCATATGCCTTTCAGAGAGTAAATAAAATTCTCGTTGGAATAGAGTCTTATATTTATGGCCAAGCTCTGAGGGAAAATGTCCACTAACATCTGTCACAACATGAGAAACATGAGCCAAACTTTTGCCAATGCACTATATTATATTTTATTAAAGGGTAGGGGGGGAAGAATGATATATTGAAAGAGTAGCTAGTATTAACTGGCAGTTATACAGGGGAAAACTGCAGTTTTCATGAAAGAAGATCATCCACAGCTCAGAGGCCTCCCTGACACTCATAGCACTGCACAACATGTTGGCCAAGCAGGGAGGTAGACCAGGCAATTCCAATCCTAGCTCTGAATTTTGGGCCTTCTGTGGGTTGAAACCACATATGGATTCACCAAATTTCTGATGGGAGTTTTATAGCCGAACTATAAGCCCTGGAAATAGGGAATGATCATGGAAACAGAGACTACCCCATAACCACAGTACATGGCTCTCGTAGGCGCCACTGTAGTCACCAGCTTGCAGCTGAGCTTCAAATTATTCTATTGAATTACCAAAAGGGCTATTATTAGGCTCCCTTTCCCTCGGCCTCATTATTTACAGTGGTTTGCCATCATTAAACCCACTTTCTAACAACTTTTGTCTATAAACTGCTTAGCATATCAAGATTTTTCTGAACACTGCAATTTGATAAATTAAGGAGATGATACCCATGGAATAAGACTGTGCACCCCAGAGTAATGATTTTCCACTGCCAGTTGTGGATTCACAATGGGGAATATTTTGGGGGAGGTGGATTCCCTGGTTGGGCTCGCCCTGCAGAGTGGTGGCACAGTCAATCTCTGTTTGTGAAGAAAATCGCTGAGCCCAATGCATTTGTCTGGTAGCCAGACTAACAGGGAGGAAAAAAAATGAAAAAAAAGAAAAAAAAAAAAGAAAGTGTGGTGTCACCTTCATACAAGGAGAAAGCGGTAAACCCAGTCTGGACACCAACTCACTTTTGGGAAGCTTGATTTCAAGAGCTGCAGCTTTTTCAGCATGTTTGTAACTTCTGGCTCTGCCAGAATAATAACAATATTGCCATATGTTACTCAACCATTGCTTCGCTTAGCCTCTAAAAGTGTTTTTGTAATTCAGAGGGGGGCAAATGCATCTGTTTCTGCATTATTTACACTATAAAGAAAGAGGACTGATTTTACCTCTCAGTGACAAAAATATATCACATCGAGCACTCAATCTACGGCTTTTTAAGCCAGCAAGTTGCTTCAGTTATTCATGAAGACAAGCTGAGATCGTGATGTGATGTTCTGAGCAAGTGAACAGATTCACAAAATTCTATCTTAATTCATGAAAATTGCCTCTTTGGGAACACTTTTTGCAGCATGCGTCCCAATTCTTAGAAAAGCAAATGCTTTCCTTAAGCAAATGAGCTGGCGTATTGCAAGGCTGGTAAGGAAAAAGAATGGACTTATTGAAAACCCCACGCGGAGAAGCTCCAGGGGAAGGTCTTGCACATGGGTGTTTGCACAGCGCCTGGTACAATGGGTCCTAACCTGGTCATGCCCTTTGGTTGGTATTGCAGTGCAAACATTCAACAACAAAGAGCAAGCAAGTATCGCTAGGGTCAAGCTCAGTTACCAAATCTGCATTGTGTGCTCCTTGCGTGCCTCTACAAGCAGCATTTGCTCCTACAGCCTCATCCAGAGGCCTACTAAAGCCAGAGGACAACTCTCCTGTTGACTGCACGAGGCTTTTGGTCATTGTCAGGAACGTCATCCAGGATTGCTCTTTCAGATCAACCCCATCACTCATTTAGGTTCCCATTCCCGTGGGAAGGTATTTTTGAGAGCATGGAAGATTGTCATCTGACAGGAAAGACTCTTGTGCAAATGTCTTCAGAGTCTGAATGGTGAGCTCTTGACAGTGGAGGGTACCTGCTAGTCACCTTTCTGCACCCCTTAGATACTGTGCATGCATTTCACAGAAAAATTGCTGGTAGTTCTTCACTAGCAGCCAGAGTCCATTATTCTCTCCCAGCAGACTACATCTGGGATGGCCACCAGCCCTGCGGAGGCTGCGCTGCCCAACAAGTTGCCTCCGTACAAGAGACAGGCATTGCACTCCTCATTGGCGAGCAAGATACAGATTTTTCTACTTGCAGCGGGAGAAAGGCAGGTCACAAGTGGCCACAGTCAGACTCTGGAGACAAACGTGGGGCCGTCCAGGTCTGGGGTGAAGTTTGGCTAGTTTTCAAGTTCTTGAGACTTCTGGGATTTTTAAAGGATGTTATGAAATGTGCCATACGCGAAGATCCACGAGGGCTGCAAGAAAACAGCTGCTGCTCCCCCAAGCATCCCGCACACAGCACCACTGCCTCTGAGCTGCCCCACAGGGGACTGTGAATTCAGCTCACAGACACAGATTGAGTTTGGCAGACTAGAGAATTCAGCCTTAACATATTTGACATTATTGGTGGCAGAGCAGGGAGAAAAGAAAAGCAATTTGGGAAGCTAAATCTAAGAAAAATGTGCAACTCAATTTTACAGTTCCATAAAAAAGGCAAAAGAGTAGTTCACAGCTAGTATGAAGGAAGGCCTCGGTTCTCAGTTTCACTTCCACCACTGGCTGACATTTGTAAGATTACTTATAAACAGCATTTATAAGAATCAATCAAGTCATAGTTCACAATAATATCATAAAGCAGAGAAATTTTTGTCATTTTCTAAATGCAAAAATATGGGTTGAGGGTAATGTCAAGTATATGTTCAGCCCAAACCCAAGTGTCTTGTTTGTTAAGAGTATGAACTTACAGCAAACCAGAGAGGCTTTCAATCTGGGAAAGAGCTTCTCTACTACTTTGGATGCTGACATTTCTTAATAAGTACCTTGCAGTGCACTTTATTACTGTTTTAAGCATGATTATTCTACTAAAGTTTTAATTCATTTAGCTATTATCTTGCACTGCTTGTGATGGCCAAGCAACTGCTTATATGAGCCTGCATGGATAACACCTGTGTCACGAGGAGCTGCTCGTGGAAAATTTTATTTCAAATATTTCTGAAGAGCATTTCACAAGAGACTCAGGACCCCCGTCTACCTGGATATACCTCACACTGCTTGCAGAACCTCAGCTAATGATCCATTATTGAGCAAGGCACTACCTTACATCAGTGGCTGCCAACCAGCAGGTACCACCAAAATTACTGATAGCCCAAAGAGAACATGGTGCTGCTGCCTCCACTTCCCACGCAGGAATCAGGATGAAGAGTGCAGCAGCGAAACATGCACAGAATAGCAATGCAGAAGTGAGAGCAAGAGAAATTACTCAAGAATAAAAGTTTTTTTTATTATTTATTTTTTTTATTGTGGCTTTAATTTCTTCTCAAAGCACGAGTTACAAAACGAAAGGTTACAATTTTTGGAAGATTTCCTTACAATTACTGCTCCATGTCAGAACATGCTGCAGAAACTCCACGGCCCCTACACTGTTGAGGACTGGGGCAACATGCCAGTCAAGGGACTCACATTTAAAAAAAAAAAAAAACATACGGCAAACGCAGATAGAAAAGTGCTGTTGAAACACTCCTTTAAAGCACGTTTCCTGAAAGAAAATGGTTGGAGTGTGCATCCCCCTTGGGAATTCCTGTCTTCCCAGCTCAAGGTGTCTCTCCTCACCTCCCTTCAAGCGGCAGAGGGTAACCACGCTGAGAGGGATGAGCTGGGGGTCTCCGAAACGTGTTTGCTGTGTACTGGCTTTGTTTCAGTGGCGGTATCAAAAGCAATACTGCTCTACACCCCTGCAGGAGAGAAGTCGAAGAGAAGACGAGCCCGTTCTGGTTATGCAGGGAGACTTTCGCTTTTTAAAACTAACTGCTGGCTGTCGTGGAGCTCTCCGTTTTCAGGAAGACGATCGATTGCCAGAAGAGCTGCTCGCCATCAAGTCTGAGGGAAGGCAATGTACATTTAGGCACACGACCCTCTTCAGAAGCAGGGATTTAGGCCTTTCAAGACGTTATCTGAACCTGAGGGATTTTTTTTACTCTGGAGAGTAACTGTTTTGTGCTCACAATATTGAGTGTACATTTTAGGCATATTTTTCCCTGGCAAAAAAAGGTAAAAGGAAATTTCCTGGCAGGCACTGAGAGGGCATAGCCACATGAAATGGTGCGAATTTGCACCCACAAAACAACCATTTTGAATAGACTACGGTTGTGCAAGCAGGTAGGAGGTGACAAGCTCCGTTCATCATGTCTTCCCAGGCCTTTGAAGGCTTAGGATTTCTTTTCCGAATGGCAGCGCAGATCCTGATTTTGCATTCCCGCTCCTCCGATAAGGACTAGAGCCCCCCTCCCGACCCCAAGGACTGTTTCCGACAGGCCCGTAAGGACCCCAGCTAGGTGATGGCTCCAGAACTGCAGCAGCTCCAGCGCAATGGCACGGTGCTAGGGACCGTGCTTTAGCTAAGGGCATACGGCAGCACGCTCCGAACTGGACTGAAAAGAAAGAACGAAAGAAAAGGGAGGAAGTTGCACGGCGGCAGCTTCAGGAAGGCTTGAGCAGGTCCACGCAACCACTTGGCAACAAAATGCATGTGACTAGGCAAGAGGAATCTCTGCAAAGGATTCGTGGGGGGTTCCCAAGAGCAGGTTTATAACACTGAGCTCAGTATTATTAGTTTATTGCCTTCCAGGGACTACAAGGTACATTTACTAGAGGATGTAGAATTGACTTAGCCTATGCTCAGCTTCATTCCTAGGCAAAAGGATTCCTGGGGATTTTTTCTTTTTAATGCGATAAAATAAAAATGCGCAGTGGCGGTCAGGAGAAACTGCAGGCTGTTACTTACCAGCAAAAGCGACAGCTTCGCCGTTCTAGCTCCTTTAGCAGGGAAACCACAAATTAAAGACTTGAGCCGTTTCTCCCCTCCCAATTTAATCTGTCGACCTCTCCCAGGGCTTTGCATGGTGTTGTTGGCGATTCGCACCTCGCCTTTGCCCTCCCTCTTCCACAGGCCTGAGCCCTCCTCCCTCCTTTAAAACACACGGCGGCCCACCAGCTCCCTCGGACTATTCCTCCGTTCACATAAGAAAAAATAAAAGACTCATGTCCGGATATCTGACTGTCATTTGTCTCTCCCCCACAAAGCAATTAAGCTCAGAAAATGGGAAATAACTCAGCCCAAAGCAGAGGGGCATGCACCGCGGCGCAGCACGGCACGGCACGGCGCGGCGTCCCCCAGGCTCTTCCCGGGGCGCCGCGGGCTCCTTTGCCGGACTGCCCGAGACGTCGGGGAGCCGAGCAAGGGGAGGCGGCAGGAGCGGGCGCCCGCGGGGAAACCAGCCCTCCCCGCTTCGGGGGCCGGCTCGGCCCGGCACGCGACTTCGGCCGGTCCTCGCACCTCGAATCCCTTCAACCCAGTGTTTTTGGTCTGGTTCCTTCGAAGCCGGGCAAACTGGGCCGGCAGAAGGCAACGCTTCTCAGAAGGAGTCGTGCTCCAGCGGGAGCGCAGCCCTCGTCCCCTCTCCCGGGAGCGAGCTGGTACTCGCTAGGAACTGGCCAGAGCTACTCCAGACACAGAAGACAGCAGACACAAATCAATAGAAAAAAATAACTTCTTTTTATTTACAAAAAAAAAAAAAAAAAAAAATCCAAATATTGGATGCTGTAAACAAAATTCACAATCTGTTCCCTCTAGAGCCTGTTTTCCATCAGCTCTTTTTCTGCCTGTGACAAAGCCTATAGTCAAAATGTTCCAAAAGAGCAATCCAAGGAGCAGTTTGCTGCAACAGGATGCCTTGCAGAAGGCAACAGTTGTAAGGAAATCTGAGGGAAAGCATATCTGCACAGACTCCTACGGACTGCAGAAGCTTGCAGTGCTTTAGCCAAGCTGTCTTGAAATTCGCAGGCTTTTCTTTTTTTTTTTTTTTTTTTTTTTTTTTTGCTTTTTTCTATTTATTTTTGTTAGCAAACCATTATTACAACAGCAAAACAGTACACTGATTTCCTTTCTTGCAGGGGAAACTCTCTGCTTAAAGAAAACCATACAAAAGAGTATATTCAAATAGGAGCTGAATATGCAATTACATCTTTTCCTTTGCTGTGCAGTCTTATCTAACACGCTTCATTTTCAGTTAAAAAAAAAAAAAAAAAAAAAAAAAAAAAAAAAACCTTCCTTTGAACGGTAAACTGGTAGGAGCCTATGACATGATGCAGACCAAGCATTTAACAAGAGGTATTTACAAGATTTGTGAAGGCTTCTGTGCAAGATAAAAACTTTTTTTTTATTTTGAAGTATAATATTAGAAACTACAAAAATATGACCTTTTTGGTGTTCTAATTGCCCTTCTATTTTTAGAAGAAACTTTCTTGCATTTGAGGAGATGGAGCTGGCTCAGAAAAAATAAAATAAAATAAATCCCATTTCGAAGCTCTCGGTTGTTTCACGATAGCTACATTTAACCAAGTTTAGCTCCCTCTTGGTTAGCAATAAATTCAGCTGTGGCACAAACAGTTTTTCTGTAATCAGGTCAATGTTTTTAATCAGTTCAGCTCTTTAAAAGGGGCACTGTCTCCTGTAGCAAGTTCTAACCTTACATCTGATTGGATGGGAAAAATGCAGCCTACAAAGCAAGAATGCAGTTGTTAACTTTCAACGTACCAGTGTGCTGAAGAGGAGGGAAAAACTAAATAAAAAAAAAAAAAAAAAAAGAGTCGGACTGTGTGCAGGGGAAGGTGTGCAAACCACAGAAGTAAACCAGCTTTGAAAAGGGGTTCTTATTTCACTCTTGGCCTGAACTCACGCCTTCTTCCCACCACTAATACCATGCACCTTTGAAACTACCAGTCACAGATAAAGCAAAGCTCTACCAGTTCCCGCACTTGATCACTAACATATGCAAAACAGATCCATAATACCTATATAATATATATAAAAACATATTATATATGTATCAAAATGCGAACGCTGAAAGGTGCAGTTTAGCTCAGAGCCCTGCTGCATGCACTATAAGATAACTAGCTGCTGTCACTCAAAAAAAACACAATAAAATTTGAGCTGAAAGGAAATAAAACAATTTGCTTTGAAGCAATGGAAAAAAGAAAAAAAAAAAAGGTCCTTCAAAGGAAAAATACATTGTGTCATGTATTATCAGCATTTTGTGGTTGTGGCACAGCTATAGATTCTCAAACCCTTTTAAATAGCGGATGACTCATTTATTTGCTGCAAATAGTTGTGGTAAGAGAAGACATACCACATTACCAGCTGATCCCATTTCCCCAGCGCTCCCCTCAGCTTCCGTTCGGAGCCCTCCGAGGAGCCGCGGGCGAGCGGCAGGTCCCGGGCCACGAGCGCGGGGAAGGGGGCCGGGAAGCAAGGTGGGGGGCAAGGTCTCCGGGCAAACCACGCCAAACTGCCTTTTCTTTCTTCTTTTTTTTTCCCCTAACGATTCCTGAAGAATTCCCAGGGAAGGTGCCTCAGTAAACAAATCAGGTTCCTGCTAAATCGCCTTCGGAGATAAAAGGACATAAGCGGAACAAAAATAGATGTACCTTGGTTGCTCTGCAGGGAAAATTCACTGCCGGGAGACGAGCCCTGTCCCTCGCCCTCTTCCCCTGCCTCCTTGAACACGCGAGCAACCAGGCAGGTCGCACCGCGTTTTCTTTCCAAAGCCCTGAATCCCCCCCCATCTCTTTTTTTCCCCCCCTCTTTCTTTTTTTTCAGTAAGAAAAAGCAAAATATTAGACTCAAGTGTCACTTAGTCATTAGGTTTTCAAAGGCCAACAAAGAATTTAACACCTTCCAAGATGTCACTGAAGTGAAAACTACAGCAGAGGTTGATTTTCCTCCTACTGATCTTTTGGGAGAGGAAATGAAAGTGAATAGTTATTGTTCCAATGTAAAGTGATTCCATTTAAATAAAGTACAGTACTGAGGTTGTAAATGCAGTGTGACAACCAGATCAAAGATGTTTAATATTTGCATAAAAATATATATATATAATATATATATATTTATAAAATATAATTTTAAGCAATCGTGCAACACTCTTAAAAAGGGTTCATTTCACATTTACTAAATTCTAGTGGTCCTGGAATGCATAACGCATCCTATTAAAATATTCCTTTAAATATTAACAATTAGTGTTCAAATCACCAACTAATACAATATCCTTTAGCTGTCAGGGGGTTTAAATAAACCTATCTTTGATCCACGTTCCACTGAATTATACATCATGGAGGTATGCAGTCACGACATTAGTGGGTTAAATGTCAAAATGGCATTACAGTACAAAATAGTTAAAAAAAAATAGCTAGTCATATGTTTCTCCATTTGTGGAATTATTATGGCTCACAAGCAACCCACTGAATTACTGTAATCCTTGTTCTTGCAACCAAAGACATTATCTGAATCCCACCTTAATCCTGACTGGTTCATCTACTCCAATTTTTTCAGATGTGGGTTAAAAAAATTCACTGCAAGGTACCCACTGTCCTATGACATCCTGTTGCAAACTGGAAAACACATAGTACTTTATTTAAACATTCCTTAATTGCTACATTTTCCTAGACCATATTAATATATATTGTGTGTGTATATATATAGATATACAAATATAACATGTACATATATACACACACAAACATATATACACACATACACACACGTACCTAGGATAATATCACACCGACGTAACATTAACTCTATACAAGTATTTGCCAAGAAAAAAAATAGGGCACTTCCTCCACCACTTATTCACAAGCTTATGTTATTCGTTTTTAATCCTTGTGTCCCTGATAAAACAAAATGCATGGTTAAACCACAAAACTATATTTTCTCACTTCAAATTTTATGAAGGCATCAGGCACTTTTGATTACTATTGGTGTGTACAAATATAGCAACATCTGTTTTCTTTTATATATATATATGTGTATATATATATATATATACTCTACTGTATCTTCTTTGCTCGGATAACTTCTCTGTGAAATCTTTGGTCCTTAAGTATATTTTGTTTGCCACAGCTGGTTCTCTTGTATTCTCACATTTTTAAAATGTGAGGCATGCACACAGCTGGAAATATTGGACTTTGTCATCGTACGTGCTTCTGTTTTTATAGCTGTACCAATCTACTACTGTTCATTTGGAGCAAACTGTTTCTGTTAAAGCATTTCTATTCAAGCAAGCTATACATTCTGCGGGATCATTCCATAGATGGCACTTGCTGCAAGCCCCAAATGCAGTAATTCCAATATACATTTTTATTCAGCTTATCTCTGCTTTATGCCTCTACTCTTAATTCCTGAATATATATATAGAATTGTTTTTGTGTTTTTTCATTTTTGTTGTTTTTTTATTTCTTTCATATTCTCCCTTTTGCAGATCCCATTCTAAAGTGAGAACAAAAAAAATTTTTTTTTAAAAAAAAGAGGCTTTCCCACCTTCTCTATGCCAAAGCTATGGGAGTAGGTACTGCCAACCCATATTGTCATCAAGCATTCCTCCCTCACTTCTTTCAGCAGAAGCTGTTTGCTTTTAATGACAGGCCTCTTGTGCTCTGGGGTAGGATCCAATTATTGGGGGGTTCCTTCTAGATCATGCTCCCGTTATTTATTAAAAGAACCACAAGCTTTTACCAAGCTTGCAAACCAGAGCAGATCATCATTGCACAAAACACCCCATTTCGCAGGGGCGCATCGCCCCTTCCTGCACATTAAGAAACGTTCTCCCCGCCAGGTCTGCCAATCGTGGTCCTTAATTACAGGGCAGCCAAGTCGAGTAGGTGTGCTGCTGGCAAGGGAACACCGTCTGAACCTGGGCAATGTAGTAATTGCTGAAGTTGGCATCTGCTACATACGGGGCTGGCTGGTAATAGCAGGTGACATTGGCCACATTGGGGATGATATTTTGCTCGGCTAGGACCCGGATGGCCAGCATGGTGATCAGGTTAAGAGTCTGTCTCCTCTCATGTCCCATCAGGCACACTGTGCTCTCATTCACCACACCGTGAAGGGTCATGAGATAGTCATACTTGCGGTCCTCTAATCCCACAAAGTGGTTCTGCAAGTAGGACTCCAGCTTTCTCTGCTGCTCTCCAATGTCTGAGAAGTCAATGAAAAATCTCGAACACATGTATCTCTGCAGGGACTTAATCTCGGATTCAGAGGCAGCCCTAAAGCCCCTTACCAAAAGGTTGCAGTACTTAAGTAGACCACCTCCTCGGATTTCTTCTGGGTTTCTGGTGGCGATTATCTTGTTGCAGAGGTGATCAAAGGCTTCTTGGAAATCCCCATAGACGCTCTCACCAATGATAGTCGGGTGAAAAGTTTCGGTCATCGGATTCTCTGAGCACTCATAAAAAAGCAGCAGGGAGTCTAGCTTGATTTGAAAGGAATCGACACTGAATTCAAACTGCCGCCTCAGAGAGTCCACAAATTTCAGCTCCACATTTTTGCCACTGTTGTTGGACAAGGAGATGAGACTCCATCGATCTGAATCATTGCATACCTTTACCATTTTCTGCACATAAGCTTCCTACAATCAGAAACACAAAATGAGCAAATGAAGACACAAACGCAAGGGATTTCCCTTTGGCAGCACTTGTTTGTGTTCTCCCCCACCTCCACCCTGTCCTACCATTTCACAAGGGATTTTAAGGAGGCTGCAAATACAAACCCGAAGAGATATGTTTAATGTAAGAGCTTGGAGTGTGGCTATTGCACGGGAATGACAGGGGAGGACATTCTGGGACTGTGTCGTGCGAGGGAAATATTTTGCAACACTGCTTCTTTCAAGCACCTCTAAATATATCTGCACACAAGACGGGTGGCACACCCACCAAACATCCACGCACTAACACACGAAAGGTCACGGCTGAAGAAAAACCCACAGAAGTATTCGCCCTCCTCAGTCTGCTCCTTCAGTGCAGATTCTGCAAATCTACCCCATGTTCAAAAAAGAAAGAAAAACTGCAAAAAAAAAAAAATCTTAAAGGCATTTGGCATTCAGCCTAACTCACTCAAGTGGACTGTCGTGGGCAGCAGCAGACGTGCCTCCACACCACGGCACTTCCCCACGCGAGAAACCGCCCGCCGCCACAGACATTTTCTCGCTGCGGATGGTGCTGCCCTGCCCAGGCACAGCCGAGCCGAGCCGAGCCGAGCCGAGCCCGCAGAGCCACCCCGCGCCAGCGGGGCCGGCGCCCCCGAGCAAGCGCCGCGAGCAGCGCCCGGCCGCTCCGCGGGGCCCCGCGGGCCGCGCACCACCGCGCCCCCGGGATCCTCCGCGCCTCGCCGCGCAGCTTTACCTTGAGGGTGAGCGGCGTGATCTTCTCCTTGTTCACCCCCTCGGGCAAGAAATCCAAGAGGCAGTCCAAGACCACGTCCTTCACAGTCTGAAACTCGGCCTCGCCTTTGAGGTCGGCGCAGAAGATGAGGTCCAGGTCCTTGTAGCCCAGGCCGCTGTGCTGGTGCAGGACGTGGCTGGCGGCCGAGCCGTTGAGGCGCACGTCGCGCACACCGATGCCGCGCAGCTCCAGGCGGCTCCGCACCACCTTGACGATGAGGCGCGGCTGCATGGCCAGCGTGGGGAAGTTGCCGCGGCCGTGGATGGGGATGGTCTCGCCCAGGATGCGGTCCAGGCGCTGCACTTGCTCCCAGCTCAGCACGTTGCAGTGCGCGCTCTCGCCGCAGCCCGCGCAAGTCCCGCCGTCCTCGGCCATGGCGCCGCGCCGCCGCCGCCGCCCGCTCTCGCTCCGCGCCTGGCAAAGGCGGGGGCAGCCCGCAGTGAGCGGCGCCGCTCAACCCGCACCGGAGGCGGGGCAGCCCGCGGAGCGGCCGCGGAGCGGCGCGGGGGCGGGAGGACGGGGCAGCGGGGCGGGGGGCGCTGGGAAGGGGCAGAAAAGGGGGCACGGGCTGCGCGGAGCCGGGGGGCGCGGCGGGCAAGGCGCCGAGCCGCAGAGCCGCCGTGCGCCCGCCTCCCCGCCGGGGCAGAGGCCGCCGCGCCGCCGGCTGCAGCCGTCCGCGGAGCCGCCGTGCTTCTGCCCGCCGAAGGTCCCCGGTAGTTTTTATACGGGCTTTCTCCGCTCTTCCGGGGCTCCGAGTCACGGCGCCCGCGTCCCGCCCCCTCCATCTGCATGGCCGGCCTCGCCGGTGCCCCCGGCACGCCCCCGCCGTGCGCGCCCCCGGGTCGCGCCGCTGCGCGGCTCCCCGCGCCGCCGCCCGCCCCCGCGCGCCGCCGGGGAACCCGCGCAGCGCCGCCGCGCAGCGCCGCCTTCCCCCCGCAGCCTCCCCCCGCCCCGCGGCAGCAGGCGCCAGGGCCCGCGGGAGGCGCGGAGGGGCTGCGCCGCGCTGCGCGACCCCGCGCCTTTGCCTTTCCCCTTGCCGCCGGCGCTGCGCGGCAGCGGCCGCCCCCGGGCGCGGCCGGGTTTCCTACCGGAGCGCTGGGGTCTGGCGAGGGAGGCGGCGCGGGCAGATGCCGAGGCGCCTCCGCTGCGCGCTGCCAGCCGCTCGGTGCCCGCATTTTCAAAGCCGCCCGCGCAGCGCGCAGACACCGCCCGGCGCTAAGCGCGCACAAGCGGCTCCCCCAGGCTCGCGGCCGCCTCCGAGGAGCCGTCGGGGGGGTCCCGCCTGCAGAGCGGTGTTTGGGGGTCGGGGCGGGGGGGGGCAGGCGTGCAGAGACGCCTTTCCCTGCTTCTGAAGCGCCAGCGCGTACCTCGGCGCGGGACACGGCACCTCGGGGCCAGGATGCCCGAGGGCGAGGGTTGCTGCGCGGCCCCTGTGCGAGCCGCGCACAGCTCCGCACCGTGGCGCGGGGCGGCCGCAGGGGCCGCGCTCGGCTCCGCGGGGCGCCCGAGCCCCGGCGCGCTCTGGGGGGCGGCGGGGCCGAGGGGGGGGGGGGGGGGAGGAGGGCGCGCGCCGCGCCGCGGGGGTTCGCCGCTGCGTCACGGCCGCCGGCGTTCGGCGCTCTGTGACGCGCGCCGCGCCGCGCCAATGGCCGCGCGCGCCGCCGTGACGCGCGGGCGGCGGCGGCCGTGTGAATGGGCCGAGCCCCCCCCGGGGCACTACCGGGAGGGGGGGCGGGGGGGGGAGGGGCCGCCCTGGCCGGCTGCAGCCCGGGAACCTCCCCCCGTCCCCGGGCGGCCACCGGGGGGGAGGGGGGGGAGGTGCGTCCCCTCCCCACCCCGAGGGCCCCGGAGCGCGGTATAACCGGGGAACCCCCTCCGCCCCCCCCCCCCCCCCGCGGTCGCTGCCCGCAGCCGCGTGACAAGGGCGCCCCCTGGCGGGCGCGGGGAGGCGGATGCGCTTGCAGCCGGGCCCGCACACCCGGCTCAAAGCTGCGCTTGGAGGGCGGGCTGGGGGGCGGGGGGGGGCTTGGGGGCCTTGGCTTGAGGGAGCCGCCGGGGCGCGTCCCGCCGCCCGCTTCGCGCCTGCCTCGCGCCCTTGGGCCGCCAGGCGCGGCCTTGGCAAAGGGCGATTTCACTTTGAAAAGGATGCGCGGCCTCTTCCGTGGGCCGGGAGCTGCGTCTGTAAGGGCTGGCTGCACCCCCCCCCCCACCACCACCCCCGTGCAGGCTCCTGGCCACTGGAAAGCGAGGTCAATCTTTTATATATATAAGTGCAATAATAGAATTAGCAGAGACGCAGACAGCTGCACCGCAAAACAGAGTCAGAGCGGCTCTGAGGCATTCAAGGGGCTGAGCTGCGGGACTACTGCAATTTTCTGACTCAGATGCACATCTCCTTGCACCCCGCTGGTTCGTGGAACAAATACCCTGCCCGGCATTGCTTCGGTTTTGCAGCGTAAGCTCAGGGCTCGAGCAAGCCTTGCTTTGGGATGCTCTGCAACTCTAAGGGACGTGGAGGGCGCGCGAGCCCTTCCCGGCTTACCTTGCTGCAGGAGAGCGCCGCGCTGCTGGGGGGCCGTGGGGAGGCCAGCGCAGGGCCACGTCTCCGCGTGAGCCTCAGGTGCCTGTTGGAAAGCCAGGGCAGAGCTCTGTAGCGCCGTGCGCCAATGCATTTATCAAAGAAGAAAAAAGCCCAAAACAAAAGGCAGGAAGCTTTTAAAATCTGAATGTGTACAAGTGAACGCAGCTTGAAAGCAGCCGTGGAGGACTGTATGGCTGCTGGCAGACTGCACACAGCTTGTCAGCCTACTTAGTTACTTTAAATAAATATTGAGACTAAGAGGGGCAGCAATTAATGACTTCTTAGGCAAGTCAGCAGTACCGCTGGACTTGTCCTCTCCTCACATGTGAAGCTAGGCCAGCCCACAACCGTGGTGGTGGGGAACCATGGCTAGAAGTAACTAACATTTCATTTGACTTGTGTTGCTCTGAAATTTTACCAGTATTTCAAACACTGCAGAATGCATTGGTACGTTTACACTGGCCAGTAGGATTTAATGCTGTTTTATATGCATCACGTTTCATTTCTCCACGAAGTACCATTTTTAACCTGTTTCCCTTTAGCCTGTTACCACTTACAGCTCCACGAAGAAAAAAAGCAGATGATCATTCCGGAGAATACTGTTGGATCAAAGCAAATGCGAATGTAGTTAAGAAGGAATTAATTTCCATTCTGTGTGTTTATGAAAGGAGCAATGCTAGCCAAGCTCTTATCTCCTGAGCCCTTTCTTAGTGTAAGACACCGTCAAATTACATCCACTCACTTGGAACAAGAGGAGACATCATTTGCAGCCAGAATTGTAACATTTACACTTCTTTTTAGTTCAAAGGGATACACAGGATATTAATCAGCATGCTTTTTGTATCCATGAAGAATTATTTAATCAACATGAAATTCTGTTCGCATCTCTTCCCTGATTAATACCCACTAGATGGATAGGTTATTATTTTTCTCTATCTAAATACAGTAGAAATGGAACATTATTAACAATAGGTGTCACCTCGAAAGTGAATGCAGATTACAGAAGAATATATTCTGAGAATATAGAGCAGAATGCATAAGAACATGTAAGTGGGGAAGGGGGGGAAGAAAATTTTTTAAAGCTCTACAAGAACGATTGAGACTTTGATAATGCGCAGTACACAGAACAGCATTCTGAAATGTCACGTTACTTTAAACAAGTAGAAATATCAGAACTGTAGCAAGAAACTTAACTAGGGTTAATTACATCTAGAGAAATTTAGAAATATTTGTGTGAGTTATAGGCAACAGTCTAATTATGACTGCTATCGGTAATACGGCTGCTGTTAAAAGCATTAATTCAACTCATGAACGTTCTCTGTCCAATGACAGTCACTGTGGACGCTAGAGAGAATTTTGATCACATTACTCAAGCACATTGCTTTTACTGCCCAAGCAGTCAGTGGGAAGGCAAGACGTGTGATGCGAACCATGTCTTTCTGTATGGTCCCACAATATCGTTCAGTTAGACCCTAGACCTCACCAATACTTTCAGTTCTGCCTCCAAACAGATGGAGATTAATAACAATAACGTGGTTTTGTATGCGCTTGGGTATCTTTGTCTAATGAATTCCTTGGTGCGAGCTGTTCATTCAGCTCTGCTGCGTAAGAGAGCATAATCAGCAGGTGATTTCAAGAATTCTTCCATTCTAAGATTCTAAGAATTCACCATTGAATTTAAGAATTCTCAATATTTTCTTATCAAACCCTATAGTCCTTGGCCATAACGGGATTCTGTCTCCCTTTCACCCATTACATGGTACCTAAAACAAAGAAGTACTCTCCATGTGGAAAAAAAGAAGGAAAAAAAACCCTCTAACTGTGTCTGTTAGCTTGGAATTGGGTGCAATGGGCGCAGATCCGTAGAGGAAAGCAGTAGCTTTGGAGTCCCCTGCACCTACACTGCCCCCAGCACCGGGGGGTTGCTTTGGACTGTGTTTTGTCGAGGGGCCCCGCAGCCCCACTGTGCCTGTGTTTCAAAGCTATCTGAAGGATTAGACCACATGGACCATTATGCCTCTCTGAGGAGCTGGAGCACATTTGGTGAACGGTCAGGGCAAAACTTTGGGGTAAAACTTCCAGTTTCGTGGGGTTTTTTTTCCCCCATGAAGAGTTTGGGTGCTACAGCAGCCGGCCAATGTGCAGTACCGTGGGACAACCAGGGAATCCAGGGAATCCCTTCCAAGCAACACTACATCCATCCAAAATACTAACATTGATTCAGCCAGGGGTGTCATTATTCATTTTTGTTAAACAAAATCATAACATACATCAATGCTGTCGTCATCACTAGATAGTAAAAGTAGTAGCTCTCTGTCTTGGATTGACTTGGCGGAAGCAAAAATGTTCTAGGAAGGGCCGAGGAAATAAAAAGATTGCTGGAGTAATATCCTTCCTCCTCTTATCCATTTCTTTCTAATCCTTTATTAATGGCAGTTATTCACAATAGAGAGAGAAATAGCAGGTACAGCCATGAGTTTTTTTCTTAATGAAAACATTTCTCTTGGGAATGTTAAAAATTAAAATGGATGTCCAATACATTAAAAAAAGCAATAGGCTGTAGCAAGATGAGCATCCAAGGGACCGTTTCCACATAGCTGAAAATGCAGTACATCAAGTGTGGATTAACAGCATGGGCAGAAGGGAGCCTCAGGGCCCCTCTTAGCTGGGGGGGAGGGGGTCTCAGTGGGGTGCTCCCAATCACACAGTGATGTAGCACCCCCACAATCCTCCCCACCATTCCCACTGCAGCTGTATTAGTATCTTAGCACGACCAGCTGCTGAACTGGCCTACTTCAACGTAAGAATCCAAGAGCAGTTAAAACTTTTTTAAAAAAGGAAATTTTTACCTCCCTTTTTTTTGTTCTCTGCTTGCTGAACATGGAAAGACATAGGTGGGCACCAGTCATCTGAAAACTTCTTAATATTGCTCACTGCATCGCTACACAATTTTCTTGCTGGAAACAGCTGATAGATGCATCCTAGCTGTTCTCCACTCAACAAGTTGAATTTATCAGCTCATCTCCAGATGCAAATTTCTGGGGCGTTTAGGCTGTTGTGCCATTTTCCCTTCCTTCACGTTGCCTACCGTGCTCCTGGTGGCTGCTCTGTGCAACCTTGGGCTCCATCCCTCGTCTCCCGTCATAGTATGGCTAGGTGAAGCACCAATGTGCTGGATTCATTGGGACTGTTTTCTGTGAGGTTACACAGCACACTAGAGAGTGTAAAGAGGCTGGGGAGGTTTTTCATATCAGGACTCAAGCCTAATTTTAAAACCCTTTTCAAAGACCTTTCACATACATGCACAAAGAAGTTGTCTGATACTGAGACAGACATGTCCTAGAGTTAGCACTGATTCATTTCCAAGATTTATATCCTTGTTTGATACCATTAAAAATTATTACATTTTGCACTTGGATAGTCTCTGAGCATTGTTACAGACAAAGGAGACTTCAAAACTAATGTCCTTTTAATAAAATGAAAATCAGAGTTATTTGGAAAATGATCTTTCAAAGATAAATAGAAGAAATCTTTGTGCTTGCAGAGTACTACAGTTATATTATTTTTCCTCTGCCAGTTTTTACTGGAAAGATGTTTTACTCATCCTGGGAAAAATGTCAATGTTTGGATTAAATGCTGTGCTGTTTTGAAAAGGTACAATTTAAAATAGGCCAAATTATCAGAATTTTCTGATGAGACTGCCAGTAGCTCTCTGCTATTCTGCTGAAAAAGTGTGTGTTAAATGAAACAGTAGCATTCAACATGTGCATTGTTGCAACAGCTACAGGCCAAAGCAGGGATCAGGGCACCAAACAGTTTGCACAGATCTAACCAAAGACATATTCCTGCCTAAAGACAGGAATCTAAAGAGTCTATAGTTAAAATGCATCAGTAAATACCAAAATAGCAAACCCATCATCATTTACTCCCACAGCAAGGAGTGTTAGGATCACGTCCTCAACAGGATCCTTCGGAGCAGGGGCAGACAGGAGACAGCAGAGGTCTCAGCAGCTCAAGACAAAGCAGGGGCTATAGCCCCTCCTGAGCATCACCAGAACATCTCCAAGAGCGTTTAGTGCTGAGAGTAATACCACACTCCCCCTCCGTGCCAGGCACAGCCATCCTACCCTGCAAGGCATGGAAAGATGCAGTCCTGGCAACCCCCTTCTTTCCAGCTCACCTGCATAAGACATAGCTGTGCTCTAAGACTGAACATAGCACTACTCTGTGGTTCAGTTCATTACTTACCAATACTGGTACCTTGTGTTTAAATGCAATTAAAATGAACTCTACTAAGTATTCCTATTCAGATGGGAGAGGAGCAGAGGATCTTTTTTTTTTTTTTTTTAGAGACTACATTTTCCATCTGTACGTGAGAGAGTTGAAAGCTTCAGCTCTTCTACCCACATAGGAAAGACAAAGCCCCAATGTTTCATGACTCATGCGTTCATGCAATCCCAGTTGTACATGACTGATAGAGTTTTATTGCTGATTTTACTTTTCCATGTTTTGTTTATTCTACAGTGCATTAAGCTCATGTGGGAATACTCCGGTGGATTTCAGCATTCTGCATTTTAATCAGGAGAGCTGGAGAAATACATCATTTCAGATTTAAACAAGCTGTCCTGCATTTGGAGCGGTAAACTGTAGTGTGAAAATACACAATGTGAACTAACAGGAAAACTGGGTTACTGTTCATTCAAACAGAACCGGATTCATAGATTCAAAGCCATACCTTAGTTTTACCTACTACGTAAGAAAAGCCATAGCATTTTGCCAAGTACTGTCAGTGTCAAGAACGTGACTCCTGATGGAGTTAGGGCACCTTTCAGTTTTGGTTTAAAGTCTATACAGAAAATTAACTATATTCTTAGAGAGAATTATTCTAGCACAGAATTACTCTCACTGTTAAAAACATGCATAATATTCCTAGTCAGAGGGCATGTTTACACAGAATAGATTTCTTTGTACTAAATTCAGTTGCCATACATTGACATGACATGTATTCACAGCATACAATTCTTAGCAGCTATCAAAAGGTGAGATATACATATTCTCTGCTCCTGTTTAAAACTGCATATCAAAGTGATACTTACAAATGTCTGGGCAGAGGCACAACATAAATTCTTCAGCTGACATCCCACACTGCTTTGCATCTTACCTAAGCTGACCTCTCTAAGTCCCCTGCAGATAGTGACCAGATGTGAAGGAAGGTTACTTTTCATCTAGTTGCTCCTGGGCAGCCGAAACTAGTCCGTTTATAATTACACACATGTCAACAGCCAATACATAACTATTATTACCAGCATACAGTAGGCTTCAGTCACCCATCTAGAGGTATAAGGATGCCCTCAGCCTTTTTAAGAGGAAAAATGAGTGCCTTGAAGACAAAAGGATGAAATCCAACATTTGAGGAAAAAATCAGTAACAGACCATGCAAGTGAGCCCACAGCCAAACCACTGTGCGGCAATAGATCAGAAGGATGAGCGAGCCCTTTTCCAAGGAAGCAACGACCTGGAGGGTACCACAGTCCATTTGTGCATATTAGGAGAGACAAGTAGGCTCTCTAGTGGCCCCAGTGTGCCACCATCTGAAAATCACGGTTTGTGACCTTAGCTAATAACTTTTCTAGTACCCACTGGACACCGCTGCATTGAACTAATGTTCACTGCTATCTCATCTGGATTCTGGTGCTGCCTGTCAAAATACTGTCAGAGAAGAGTGCTTAAGCAGTGAGCATGGAGAATAAAGAAACTAGGCAATTTATGGAGTACATTTCAAAGCAAAAGTATTTTTGCATTTTGCATAAACCTTTTTTCCAGGTAGAAAGGGGAACACATCATGAGTACAAAAAAGCATTCTTTTCCCATGCGAGATTTCTCTTCCAGACATGAAAATACTATGGGTCAGTGCCTGAGGCAGGCTACATGCCTGCACTTCACTCAGAAGCGTGCAGAGCTACTTCTGAAGAGGAAAAGGCTCCAGGCTTCATTGCCACTGCTCTCACTGAGATGCTGCAGGATCCCAAATGGGGCAGACTGCATCAATAGCCATTGCGTCTCACAGCTGCAAGTTACCACTGATATTATATCCGAGACAAGACAGGGGCTATGGGACTCCAGCCCTTCTTCAGCATCACCAGAACAACAGCAGCAGCATTTAGTGTTCAGAGACATGGGCCAACACAGTGCCACAGCTGCAATCCAGTTTTAGCTTAGAGAGAGCTACAGACTCTTGCTACTCAGAGGAAAGTGGTTGCTTCCATGAGTTGCTGGAGTTCCCTAGGTTGCTGGAGCATAATGCTCTTCACTGAACTCTGTCACTAACTGAGACCTGGGTCTCGCAGTTCTTGCAGACCTCAGAAATCAGCTCGACCTATGAGCCTTTTCCTGACTGGGAAAGTGCCAGTCCCAGATCCTACTCTCAGCTCCTACCAAGTTCAGAGCTCAGCTGCAGCCCCAGCTTCTTAAGCAGCTGAAGCAGCCTCTTCTTCAGAGCAGCAGTTTCTGGCTCCTAGGTCCTGCTGAGCTCAGCAGCAGCCCAGCTGAGCTCTGAATTGTAAGCTGGCTTTGTGCACTGATAAAAATAGTAAGGCACAAATAATGTTAACACTGAAATAAGGACAAATGTTGCCTATCTGTTCATTTTTACTGTGAAACCTTCACACAGCTAAAGGGGCAAAGACTAGAATTCCAAGCACAAAAATGCCCTCTCAGCCACAGCACTGCACCTCTTACACTTCTTGCTTGTTCCCGGACTCCTTGGGCATGTGAAGTTTCAGGTGGACTCTGCTGAGGGATAAGGAGGCATCCCAGAGTGTAACCCCAGCCCACCACTGGGACTGCAGGAAGGAGCTGAACTGGGAATGGAGCCTTTATTTCTAGCTCTGATGTTTGGATGTTCCCCATCACAGTGGAAATCTTTTAAGATAGATCCTCTGACTTGATGCTGAGCCAAAAATATGAAGAACACTTTGTGAAATTTCATCCTTTTGAAATAGAGCCCTGAGCTTGCCTCCTACTCAAACCCAGGCCTAATCTTATCCTGAGCAACAACGCTGGCTCACTGCAGGTCCAGATTTGGATACTGTCTCAGGTCTTTCCTGGCATTAAGGAATTTCATTGTGGTTGTAGCACTGTGCATCTGAAAATGCAGCTGAGTGCCACAGTCCTATGAAGTGACTTGGTGAATGAAATAAAAGTGAATGGGATACTAATATTATCAGTCCCTGTTTTTTTCCTCTTCTGGAGATCAGCCTTGCCTTTCAGCATTAACTCTCAGAGGCTCTTACTCATTAGAATAACATTTGTTTCATTTGCCACACAGTTCCAAATAATGCTTTGTCAAGGAGATCTGTTGTCCGAACGCAAAGCCGCAAAGGAAGATTTATATTCCATGTGCCAAATTTTGCTCTCCTTCCTACTAGAATAACAGAGGCAGGATTTTCGCTGTAGATACACAGAACTTTATCAAGACACTGTGCCTCTGCACAGAAGGCTCAGCACATGCCACCAGATTATTCCTTGAGGTGATACATAAAAGCCTTCTGTTCAGGACAACTGATTCCCCCAAAATCCCATCCCACAGTCTCAGAGTATCCTTCTGATAACAGCCCTGTGCTTCTGACCTGCCCAGTGATGAGGCAACTTCTTATGAAAAAGCTTCCCGTGCTAAGCGCTGGTCCACCAACAGGGTATTTCACAGCAAGGAACCAGTGGTACATTATTCCTTTCTTGCTGATTACATCACACTGTGTGCCCACTTGAGACAGGTAATAATACGTTTTTATCATTTTAAGATGACAAGTACCCACAGCATAATTTATGGCACTTTGTTACTCTGAAAATTTGTACTTTGATTGCTATTAAGTAGCACATGCCCCATAAATGTTTTTGTACCACGCATTGTTCCAGCATCTGTCTTAGATTACATTATCCATGTAAGTAAATCAGTAAAATTTTAAAAGCAGCTGATCTCCTGCAGGCAAAGTGACTTGTTTTTCCCATTAATTGAAGTGTGCAGCTTTTCATCACTCACTACCTTCATCATCTTCACTTCAGTCTTGCAGAAACTTAACACTTTTTATTATGAACCACACTGACTCTGGATATGCCCAAAAACCAAACAAGATCCATGCCCCATTGCACCAGCCCCACTGTCCCAGAGGAGCAGGCATCCCCCACTACAAAAAACAACTGACTACATGGAAGCAAATTCCATGTCAGCACTGCATATGGTGCAAAGTAAAAAATAAGTTAAACAGAAAACCAAAAGCAAGAAGGAAGGAAGGGGACAGAAGAGGTGAGAAGAAAGAAAAGAAAAAAGCCGAAGGGGAAGGTCTCAAGACTCAGGAGAAGAGACCGATCAAATGGGTAGTAACTTGGAAGAGAGGAAATACAGACCAAACTGAAGAAAACACCAAGGACGTTTCTGCTTCGGTGGCTTTTGCTACTGTTGTACCAGCTTTAATGTCTGGCTGCCTCCTCCTCTATTTTGTTTCCTGTAGGGGATGTGCTGGGGGTGGCAGGGAAGAGCCAGGAGCCTTCTAGGAGTGCTTGCAGCTAGCTCCTCTACTTACTGTAGTTGCCTCTGATTGCTTATGTGCTTACACTCTAAGAGCTCAAGATTATCAAACGCTCTCCAAAACACCACACCTGGCGAATGCACATTGTTAGGAATGAGCAAAACTGCTCCCTGCTAACAAATGAAAGTAGGGGGTCAGAAAACAGCCTGGAAGTGATTTTGCCTCTAATAAACTGTAATCCCGAGCTGATTTGTTTTTAAGAAGTCATGGCATTGTTCCAAAGGGCTGCATGTTTCAGCTATCCATTTCCTCTGGTCTTTTTATCATGGCTGCAGCTGAACTTTTAAGCCAGATCATCCCAATTTACCAGGCATGAGATTATTGCTAGTGTGCAAAATGAAGCAGAGAATTAAAAATAACCATGTTGGTAGATGTGAAGTCAGCCGCTTTAAGGCTTAGCTAAGGGTTTATATGTCACTTACAAGCACTTGAATTTCAGAATGGGCCATTCAATAAGTCTGTACTGTGGGAAGCAATGCAGTACAGATGTTTTTTGCTTTTCATCAGTCAACGTACAATACAGAAGAATGAAGGAAAAAAAAAGAAGAGGCCTTTTTAGGAATGAACAGGTGCTTTAATTTTACATTGAAAATCCAGTAGTGTGCTTGCATATATTTAGCTCAACTTAGCTCAAAGTAATTTTATTGTGTATGGGTTGTATTATACCATCCACTGCACTACATCAAACCCATGGTCCACAAAGTGATTAAACCTAATCATGTAAAGAAAGGGCTGGTGACATTTCAAAAATCTTATTTCCTATTGGTCTATTTTTACAAAATGCATTTTTTTTTAAATGTGAGCATTTTTAGCTAAGGAATTAATTAAAAAATGAGAGATCTTTCATCAGCCACCCAAAAGAAAGAAAGCAAATTCCAAAGGCAAGAAAAGAGCACCTTCTTGCCTCCAATCTCATCGTTTTAGACATGAAAACCACTTGTTTCTCAGATTATTTCATATTTTTTTCCAGAATAGACTTGATTCTTCCTTGTTATTGCTGTGTATTAAACTACACACTTAAGTGTAGTTCATAATTCCTCTATAGCTACTAATGAAGAACACATTCGCAGCCCTCAAACACAGGCCAAACAACTAAAGTCATCTGGCAGCAGAAGCTGTTCACATATCTTAAGTTTCTCTTATTCATCATCTCTATTTCTTGTGTATGTGTTTTTATTGTTTCCTAAGAAAATGGAACTTTCAACCCAAATTTAGTGCAAAAGGAGATTATTTCACATTTCTCTTGTGCTTTTGAAAAGAAGGTCTTTAAGTAATTTCATATGCTTTAGAATTCATTAACAATTCATCACAAGGTGTGTATAATTTAATGCATCATTTTGCATTGGGATAGCGTTACCTTTTCTTCACATTAAAAGGACTCCTACCTTATGGCCAGCTTGCTGCCCACCCAGTTAAAAGACTCTCCATCATTAATTATACCCCCCCTGAGGACTGGGCCTGGCAGTTGGAGCCTGTGGCAGTCAGTCAGCATTTACAGGGGAAAAAAAGAGATGATTAGATGTCAGAAACAGTTTTTAGTGTAGTCGATGTCCTTAGTCCTTCTTACTTAACAGTTGCCTCTTTCTTTCCCCTTGTTAGATAATGTATGTCTTGTTTTCGCTGTTCAGATTCCCAAAATATTAAAGCTAAACTTCCTACTCATCCCAACTAGGACAAATGCAGCAGTTAAATATCCATATGCATCCTACCCTATAAAATCCTATAAATACCCTATATGCACCCTTAAATACCTGGCAGCTTTTCCACTACGTTACTTGAAATATCCAGCAAGTTTTGCCTACTTTAATTCTAAGGAGAACCATAAACCGTAGCTAGGTGTTCTTTAATTGTATCCATTAAACAAATGGATAGCACAGGGAGCACGCCATCACCAGCCACAGCCTTCACTGGGGACACTAGCAACTCCATGCAGAAAAGTGCACTGGACAAGGTGACATACAAACTGCACGGACAGATTACTTCAGGCAGCTCAGGTGAAAACATATCCATTGTTTAACAGTCCACAGACCAACTAACCTTGTTGCCCATGCCAACAGTTGTCCTATTATATGTGCGCCTTTCGTAGACGTAACTCCTTAAGTTTCACCTGGTACATAAGTATCATTAAAAAGAAAGTCATTTATAAACACATCCTCTCCTTCCTCTTCTCTTCCTCTTTCCTTGTGGAGAAGGACCTGGGAGTGCTGGTGGACAACAAGTTGTTCATGAGCCAGTAATATGCCCCTGTGGCCAAAAAAGCCAATGGTGTCCTGGGGTTCATTAGGAAGAGTGTTGCCAGCAGGTCGAGGGAGGTGATCCTGCCCCTCTACTCAGCCCTGGGGAGGCCTCATCCTGAGTACTGTGTCCAGTTCTGGGCTCCTCAGTACAAGAGAGTCATGGAGCTACTGGAGAGAGGCCAGCATAGGGCTACAAAGATGATCAGAGGGCTGGAGCACCTGCCCTGTGAGGAATGGCTGCGAGAGCTGGGCCTCTTCAGCCTGGGGAAGAGGAGACTGAGGGCGGATCTTATCAATGTGTACAAGTACCTGAAGGGGGGGTGTCAAAAGGATGGGTCCAGACTCTCTTCAGTGGTGCCCAGTGACAGGACAAGAGGCAATGGGCAGAAACTGAAACACAGGAAGTTCTGCTTGAATGTGAAGGGGAATTTCTTCACTGAGAGTGACGGAGCACTGGCACAGGTTGCCCAGAGAGGTTGTGGAGTCTCCTTCTCTGGAGATATTCAAAGCCTACTTGGATGCAACACTGTCTAACATGCTGTAGGTGACCCTGCTTGATGAGAGAGCTTGGACTAGATGATCTCCAGAGATCCCTTCCAACCTCAACCATTCTGTGATTCTGTGAGTCTATGATTCTCCCTCCCTGCCCTGCTCCAAGATACACCTTTTTTGCAGGGTGAACACTGCCTGTCATAGACTTAATCCACATCACTGCAGAGCAAACAATGAAGTAGTGAAATGCGTAATGGTGGTTAGTAGTGAAAGTCAAAAAGAAAAAAAAAGGGAGAAGTAACTATATGCCTATTGGTACATACAAAACTCATCCAACACTGACTAGACCCTCCAAACACACTTCAACTATCTGATCTCCAGTTACTGAACATCCTCCCCTTCAAATACTCATGTATTTACTGTAAATGCTCACCTTCTCTTATATTTAAATACCCTAATAATTTCAAAACTTTACATAAAAAAGGCCTTTCTGGGGCCTCATAATTATAGCAAGCAGCGCAATCTCTGTAACAGCTATTTTCATAGAGGTTTCTTGCCTCACAGGGGACCCCAGTTCCTCCAGAGACACTGCTATGCTGGAGTAAAGGTGAGGACTATGTACATAAACACATCATTAGCCTCATCTGTGCTTCACCTGCAGTCACCAAATTGAGGACCTGAGGTTTTGACAGGATGCCTGGACTCTGGCATACCAAAATTCAGCACCACAGCTAGCAGGAAAAACTGGGGGCTGCACAATTTCAAGGCCACTTGAGTACTGGAGTAATGATGGGAGTTCATCTCACAGAGAAGCACTGAGGAAGGAGATAGCACTTGTGTGTCAACCTTACTTTCTAGTCTTCTGCCTTTCTGCCTGTGTACCGTATGTCAAAGGCATGCAGGGCTGTCATTCATAACAGTAATCTGGTGCCAATCTTGTAAAAACTTCCTTTTGACAGAGATAAGATAATGCAGTCTAACAGTTCTTTAACTAAATAGGATTAATTAGCAGGAAGTTGGCTGCTTAATTCACCACTGACCTGTAAAACCTAGTAAGAACGAGGTCACTGGGAATAATAGAGCTATTTAGGAGTTTAGGTCAAACTCTAATAACAGAAAACATCCTTTAAAGTTCATTCTGATATAATAATATTTGGGGTAATAAAATATTGCTTATTAAGGAGAGATCTAATCTTTAAAATAGTGTACTCTGTATACTCAAAAGTGTATTCTTTCCAAAACAAACAATTGCAACATCTAAGCATTCAGTATCAGTGGACACCAGACTTTGACATTCAAATCCATCAGGTTTTCATATCCTTTCCCCCAATTTTTTTTTTTTTACATAAAGCTCACTTTTTGGTGACCTAAAGATCTTGCGGAAGCTTCATATCATAAGAATTGTGTTTCATGTTTCAGTGCATAAGAACCATCATTTTTTGTGCATATCTTATTATCTTGACTAAATAAGTTATTTTTTAAAGAACACAAAAAATAAACAGTATGCATATATTTCCATAGCTCCCAGTTTGCCTCCAGCGTCTATCTACTTTTTTACTTGGATTTTTTGACAACAGTTGTCCGTAAGTGACAGTTTCTTGAACTAATACACATGTGTATCTACAGTATTTCTGCCAAAACTGTGTTTCTGTTTTCATCCAGGAATCTCTGATGTTTTCCCTAAAATTATGCTCTATCTTCTTACTGTGTTATTTAAAGTCAGGAATATCAGGCAGGTTTTCAATTGATTTACTTTCTATAGTGTAAACCATTTTCCAAAGAGGTGGTACAAAGCCATTTACAGATCAGAAATACTACCTGAAATAGCCACTCTCAGAAGCTACCTGCCCCTACTTCGGAGCATTGTGGTCATGTAAAATCTAGGCACAACATTTGAGCTACAAAACAGTTAAGCAAGTGTTGATTTTGACACATCAGGTCTATTCACGTTTCTGTTTCCAAAACAGAGAGATGAATGGTTACCCCTTAGCTATCCATCTGGAACAAAAAGATTTTCCTCCTTATTTTTTTTTTCCTTTATTATTCCCTCCATCTTCAAAGCCTTTATGTAGTATCTGGCTACTATCCCACTCTGCCTGCCAAGGAAGCTTGAACATATTCCTTAAGATGGCCAAAAAGGTCGTTATGGTTTGAAAGAAAATATTTCTTCTACCCAGGAGCTCAGCACACCATGTCCCCATTTCTCCAGCCTGCTGCCAATACTGAGAAGCGAGATCGCTTTTCAAGCCTACAGCTCTATAACAAACAGTTTTGTGTGTCTAATACAAAAGATCAGGAAGCCAGACCCACTCCGCTATTTAATACATAGAGCCAGATTCTCAGCCGGTATAAGCTGAAATAGCTCTACTGGTGAGAAGAAAAATATACTGATTTACACCAGCCAAGGTTCTGCTCTATATATTATGTTTGCAGAGTAAATGGCATAAATCATGGAAATTGTACACCTTTCTTCCATTTTGAGACCTTCTTCCTCCAGCACACCCTGGGAAAATTTTGTTGTCTTTGCTAAGGATTCAATTAAAAACGTGTTTCCATAAATCTCCAAAACTTTTCTAGCAACATTCATCACAATCTACAGCCACAGAGACAAAGTGATGGAAAACTTTCTTGCTTTGCTGAGTATTATTATGTCAATATCGGATGTGTGTGTGGAGGGCAGAATGTATGCACATTCACACAGACTCTCCCTCTGTCATATATGTATGCAGGTATGTAACAGAACTCAAGATACTGGAATTACCATTAGTTCAAAGTATCCAAATGGCCAGATGATTCATCAGGAGAGAAGGAAAACATCTAACCTTTGGCTGTCTTTTAGGTAACGTTATCATGAGTAAACATTATTGGTTTAGCAAAAAATGTGTATAGAAAAAAATGTATTGCTGAGTTTTATTGAATTAATACATCTTAGAAAATAACAGGGCAAAAACTATGTATCTTCACCTTTGAACAGGTACTGTCAAGTGTTAGTAAAGCTAAAAATTTACTTTGTTTGTTAGTCTTATATTGAAGTTCACACTTTCAGCAGTCTACTACTCTTACAGTATTTGGGGGTATGAATGAAAAATGAGTGGTACTTGCTAGTAACTATTACTGCTTTGATTCCATTTTTAAAAAGTAGACTTGCAAATATCTGCAACATTCACTGTGAGTAAACAAGTACTCCCACGCTATGAAAGAAGATAGGGATATGTACTAGTTGATAGCACAGATAGTTTACTTTGAACCTCAAGTTAAATAAGCATTTTCGCTGTTTAATGCATATCTGAGTTTGCAAAAATGAAGGGAGCAGAATGAAGCAGAAAGGAGAGGAAAAGAGAACAGAGGAGAGGGGAGAGGAATCTACTCCTCAGGATAGAATCACAGACTCACACAATCAGTGAGGCTGGAAGGGACCTCTGGAGATCTCTAGTCCAACCTCCCTACTCAAGCAGGGTCACCTAGACCATGTTAGACAGCGTTGCATCCAGGCAGGCCTTGAAGAGAAGTCTCCAGAGAAGGAGACTCCACAACCTCTCTGGGCAACCTGTGCCAGTGCTCCGTCACTCTCACGGGGAAGAAATTCCTCTTCACATTCAAGCAGAACTTCCTGTGTTTCAGTTTGTGCCCATTGCCTCTTGTCCTGTCACATGGGACAACTGAAAAGAGTTTGTCCCCGTCCCCTTGACACCCTCCCTTCAGATACTTATACACATTGATAAGATTCCCCCTCAGTCTTCTCTTCCCCAGGCTGAAGAGGCCCAGCTCGCGCAGCTGTTCCTCACAGGGCAGATGCTCCAGCCCTCTGATCATCTTTGTAGTCCTACACTGGACTTTCTCCAGTAGCTCCATGTCTCTCTTAAATTAATAGCAGTGACCATAACAAGTCTTACATTGCTAGTTTACTAAGTCAAATTCATTCAAGTGTGTGGAAGATCTGATCAGGTAATAAAACATTTAGCAGCCTATATAAAAAATACATGCCTAACTAGGAGCATTTTCCTGAGAGGTGGGATCCAGCCTGTTAGAAGGAAGAATCAGACTCAAACTTGTCTCTCGCTAGAGCTCTGCAACAGAGGCTGTTTCCATCCCTCCCCTGTGCCCTCCCTGCCCTCCTCCCTCCCACAATCTTTCAGAAAAATACAAAGTTTCCAAACACTGGCCAATATTCAGCATTTTGAACACCTGTTCCACCAAATTTTAAGCAAGGCTTAAAATACTGGAAGTGGTCCAGTAGATTGGGCCTTCGCCAGGGACAGAAGAGCCTGCCTGAAAGCTGAGACAGCCCAGTCAGTCCTGTCTGCTTGGAAAAGGGGAAAGAGGAAGAGAAGAAACAAAGGGATCATCTTCTTCTGTCTGTGCAATCTACCCTGGAGCAGAGAAATCTTCTCCAACAAAAAGCTGGAATACACTCCCAGGATTTCCAGTTCCTACACATGTCCCTCTGTCACTCTAATAGAAAAGACCTGGCAATGACAAGAGGTCTCACTGCTTCAATTTAATCCTCCCTAGTATGCTCCAGTTGCTACGGCTATAGTCGGATAAGCTTTAGTAGCCTCAGAGAAAATCCAAACTATGCCAGAAGCAAAACCAGTCCTCACTGAGGGCTAGCATTTCAGAAGCAGTTGAAAACAGGTGACTTTCCTAATTGATAGAGTGCCTCATATTTAAAGAGCTTTCTTGCCTAACTCCCAGTGACAGCAGCAGGAGTCAAACAGCTTGGTACATCCTCGTAGGGCTGTACAGAGAACTGATCAGTCTGGGTTAGGACAGGGTTATGCCACCAGCCACAGCCAGCCCTGATATAACTGCATCGCGTAAGGGGAGTCCTCCTACAGGCATCACCCAGGTTCGCTGGACACTTCTCTTTGTGGTCAAAGAGCTATACAGGCTCCCACAAAACAGAGGAGTCCCCTGTCCCCCTCTGGCATGTCCCCTGCGTCCCAGCCCCCTGAGAGGGACACCCACCCACAGCTCCTCCCTGGTAGCATCAGGGGCAGGCAAATGGGAAGTCAATGCTTGACGTCCAAGAGGATCTAGTGGGAAATTTGGACTTCCATGATGGTTTATTTTCATGACCGTCACTGCTCCAGCTCTTTTCCCTTCAATTCTTCTTTTTTTTTTTTTTTTTTTAAATTCTGCTTCCCAAGAGATACTCTGTTTGTGGGCTCTGTCAGCACCCAATTTTTATTTTTCTGTTTTCTTGTTTCCTCTCTTTACCCAGTTCATCTGTTTCCCTCCTCCTCTTCCTTTGCCCTTATGAATTCAGAAGCCTGGAACTAACACTTATTTGAAAAGGGTGATACAGCCATCAGCTAAAAGTAAATTTTTTTCCAAGCCTTGAACATCTGTCAACAAACATTGCGGGGGAGTGCTTGTTACCGTAACAGGTTGTGTGGAAAAACACAGCAATACTTACTGTTCTCTCCTCCCCACAATCTTCCACCGATTTGATAAACCTGGACTGTGCTTCATCTAAGGCCTATAAAGTGGGTAAACAGGAACTTTTATCAAATCAAAATGAAGGGGGATATTTTAGGGAGTAAGGCTGAAGGGAGTAATGACCAAAAGGAGCAGAGCCAAAAAACTTTGCAGTTTTTGCAGTAAATTGGCAGGCTTGAAGAACAGCAGTTACTGCAGCAGGCTACAACTATCATTTCTACCAAGAGAGAACTTCATTTATTAGTCACTAGATTGCAACAAATGAGAAAATGAATTAAAATAGTAAACAAAATCAATTTTCAAAAGAGAAGTGTAAAAAATAGCTGTGTGATGTATCCCTCTGGATATTCACTGGGGGGTCAGAAGATCATTTCTTGCCAAACAGCTTATATATGAGAAGTTCCAGCAAGAACTAGAAATATGATCAAAACATAGACCCTTAACACATCTGCTAATATGTGTCAGCCTTACATTATTCTTTCATTTATTTGCCTTTTTTAATTAGAGATACAAGGTATGAAGAAACAGGCAGCACAAAGTATTACACCCAGGAACAAAACACAGAACCGATCTCATGTGCAGAAGCAACCCTGAGTTCTAACTAAAGTATTTGACCAAGAATAGTTTATTTAACCTCTAGGACCTTTCATGGAGGTGCTCTGTGTTCTGCTGCAGCAAAGTAAACATAGTACATTGTTACTTTATTAAAACCATTTATTCTAGCAAAAGGCTTTCTTTAGGGTACAAATGACCCATACCCTTTCTTGCACATGCACAGGGAGTTTGCACTTGTATAGCAAGTGCTATGATTTAAAAGACTATTTTCCTCAGAATCGGCATGGCTATGGCAAGTTCACAGAATACTCTAGGCCTGCTCCTCCGAACTTGCCGACATGATCCAAAGCACACTGAAATCACTGTGCGACTTTCCACCTACTCCATGGGGCTTTAGACCAGGATAACTGCGCCTTTGTCTTTTTGTGCAGGGCTAGTGCTGAATTCACTGAGGAGTCAAAATCGGAAATTGCTTGATATAGGATGATTGGAACTTGTATGACGTTGGCTTAAAGTATAATTGTCACACTGGTATTCAGCTTGTTCTGTATATTTAATTTAATGGAGACCTTGCCACTGATGAAGTCCTTAACAATAAGTATTTGCAATCGTGAACATAAGAAACATTTCTAAGGGTAAAGTAAGCTCTAACAGGGAATACTGCTCCTCAGAAGTACAACCAGACTTGGTACTACAAGGAGACAGCAATGAAGACAGAGAGGGAAGGGGAAAGGAGGAAGAGAAGAAACAAAGGGATCATCTTCTTCTGTCTGTGCAATCTACCCTGGAGCAGAGAAATCTTCTCGAACAAAAAGCTGGAATACACTCCCAGGATTTCCAGTTCCTACACACGTCCCTCTGTCACTCTAATAAAAAAGACCTGGCAATGACAAGAGGTCTCACTGCTCCAAATTAATCCTCCCTAGCATGCTCCAGTTGCTAGGGCTATAGTCGAGGGAAGGAGGAAAGAGGTGGAAGAGAAGGAGGGAAAAGAATCATCTTTACTATACTCATTCTCTATTTATTTCTTGACCGTTTTTCTGTAACTAGTGTTCTGTCATACTGATGAAGTCCACCCACTCTCACTGCTCTCTATCCCAGATAAATGCTAGCATTAGTAGATGATGTATTTGTTTTGTATCATGTGTGCCATAAATAATGTGAAGACACGTGACTGTGCTCTGGGACTGAGCTTGCCCATTTGCTGTAGTTGTTTTATGATGAGGAAGAAAATGAAAATAACAGCAAAAATACAGAGAAAGACTGTGACCCTTTTACCCATGCATTGTGCATATACCTCACTTGTTCTGGTTTTCCTGAACCAGAAAACAGCAAGCTTCAACTGAATTTATATCTTAGGTCCACTTAGTGCTGATGTTGCTAAGTACTGCTCGAACAGAGGCTATTCATCCCCAAGGGGAGCAGACTTTTGAGGCAATCTTAGCGTGTGGCTGCTTATGTCTGTGGGCAGCACAGATTTGGTAATCTCATGCCTTTCCAATCAAATTTTCTCAGCCTCCACATGTGATGGAGCAGAGTCAAATGCAGACCATATTTCTGGACCAGACCATTAATCCAGTCCTTCCTTGGCCCAGTGAGGTTCTTATATACTGCCCTTACAGTATCTGCATTTCAAAAGCTGCTTTGCTGTTGGTCTCTGGTGCTATTTGCCAAGCAAGGTAACAATCAGCTCCATGTGAGCAGCATTTCGGCAGTCCGGCAGAGCGGTCCTTTCCGGGAGACAGCAGTGCCTTCTTTTATGGCTGCATGCTGAACATTTTCTCCACAGGCAGAACAGAAAATGTGGCTTTGATTTTTTTCTACAAAGCCTTAAATGCCAAAACAAATTGTAGAAAAAGTTAAATTTGTAAGGCTCTGAAGGTCTGACAAAGCTGCTGTCTTCCCTCTCCTTGCCCCTAGAAAGGCTAAACCTAAATCTTTACATTGGATTCCAGTATCAGATAGGTTTGCTCAGCAGAAGTCCTTTGGCTGAGGGAAAAATGAAAAATTAGACTGTTTCCTGCATGAGAAAAGCAAATCATTGCTGCCTTTATAGTTCATTCCATTTATTAAGACTGCTGGGCCAAGATTTATTTTTAATGAACTCTGATCAGTCACAGCCAGTGATTTCACAATTCATGTTAGTACTGTAGGCATTTGTTGCCCTGCAAACAGCTCATTTGCTTATTTTCTGGAAGAACTTTTTTTCATCTGCCTTGAAATTGGTCACACAGACCTCAACGGGATTTTCAGGCTAAGTATTTTCGTTCCCATGGATAGAGGCCATATGTCAGAATCCTTTACTGTTACCAAAGACAAAAACAAAACCTTCTTTCCTTTATTCTGGTAAGGTCTTTCCTTTTTTTAATGTTTACTGTGCATTGACATCCTGTCACACTAAACCATACTTTATCCTTCTATTTTCTCTAATGTGCATATGTGTGTAAGGCAAACCACACATTTACAGATGGGAAAAGATAACACATAAATCAAACTGTATGCCAAAACAGAGACAGTCATAATGAAGGTTGTAGGACCACGTGTCTGCATTATATTGTTCTTTTTTTTTCGAAAGAGCTTTGAAGTAGAAATCAATCTGCTCTGTCTTTAACCAAAAAAGCTAAAATGAGTTTAAAGCTTTTCAGTAGAATTGGAGCTTTTGGGCTGCCTGTTAAAATGGCAAACTGTGTATATTAAAGAGTGCCAGGACAAAAATGAACCAAATTGCCTATTTTTTCTTGGTTTTTGGTTTTGATTTTTCCCTCCTGTTTTGTATTTTAGAAAAGTAATAAATGGCTCATCAGGAAATGCACTTCAGGACAATTATTGCATGCTTCAGGTGGTCTAAATAAGGCTGTAACTGCACGTTGTTTAACTGATGTGTATTTTGCTTAATGGTTATAGATAATCCCGCCCTCCCCAAAAAAATCAAATAGAGTAATTATCAGCTTTGAGAGCTATATACCCCAGGGTTTGTAATTCTGTCAAATTTTAGGCAGGCAGACAAGTTTTTCATCCATTCCATGACTGTGGAGGTTGATTGAGGTTTTTTTTTCAAGTTTCTTGGTCACGAAACAATGCAGAAGAGGCTGCATCCTTGGGCTTGGGGCTGATGCAGGGTCAGTGCCCGGCCAGCGGCACCCAAGTTTCGTTTGCCATCACTGAGTCCTTTGCTTCCTCCCTGCATTCTACGGCCTCCAGTGGAATGAAACAACTCACTTCAATACAGTGATACAGTGTTTAGTTTGGTTTTCTAAAAAAAAAAAAAAAAAAAAAAAAAAAAAAAAAAACTTTAAAAGCAGCTGCTTGAAGGTAACTGAACAAAGTATTACAGAAATGGCTTCAGCCCTGGAAAAAATCAAACTGAGAAAATGCTGGCACCAGGTGCCATTTGAGACCTGAGCAGCGATGATAGTCTCCAGCAGCCATCGGCCGCTTCAAGGAGGGATGGCCAGCTGCAGGGCCTTCCTCACAGCCCTAGCAGCCTTATCTCATGTCCTCCTCCGCCCTAGAGCACAGAGTGCTTATCAAATGGACATCACCCTTTTAAGAAGTGAATTATACCTTGCTTGTACTGCAGATCTGCACAAATTACTGCTTTAAGAAGAGATTCTTGCCAAACTTTCCCTGCTTCTTCTCCTTTGCCTCCTTTTCTTATGATACAGCCTTATCTCACTTGAGAAACCATGGCCACTGGATCATTCAACACAACAACTTCTGTATTTTTGTCATTCTCCATATTTCAGTCCCCTTATTTACAGTCTCATGTCCATGCTGAGGCTGCCCACACAGCTGACAGTCAGCTGAAAGAGCAGCAGTAATAGCTAATGGTACAAAAGCAGAAGAATTAGATTGACGTCTGTGTTATTCATCTTTATGTCTACTGGGAGGCTAGTTCTATGCCATGGAGTTGTAGCCAAGACAGGAATTTGGAGCATATTGGAGGTTTAATCTCCTCTGCCCCCAGAGTTTAGTCAAATGTATGTTTGTGACACAACAGACTTTAGCATTAATAATGCTGACCAATTCTGCAAGATGAAAGGTATCTACTAGCAATTCTAGTAAAATGTCAGGTAATGTAACTGTAGTCCAGCCTCTCTGTAAGGAGCCTGGCTTCAACTAAGCCTAAGGCAAGGATTTGTTCCCTCTGCATCTGAGAGTTCCCCCTCAAAAAGACAAGCCAGAAGAGCAGCAGTGACATTCAGTCTCAGGGGAATTTGGCAGTTTGCATCTGAGCTGTGCTCATGGTACGGCCACATCTTTAGTGGCTGGGTTGCGCTCTGCCTTCAACATCTGACAAATACCCTGAAATGCAAGTCACACACACTGTCCAGACCAAACTCAGACATCTGGCAATTTTAGCTCATGATACAGGCTTTGTACTAGTTTACTTTTATCTAATACTACCTGATCAGTTGGTTTCTGCTACATTACTTTATAAAGAAAATAAAATTTACAAAAAAATTAAAATCCTTAAAATCCCATGTAACACAAATATTTGCACAGCAGAAACTTATTAAATAGCTAGATCCATTTATCGAAAATACTAATATTTGCTTTTGCATACTAGCACTCTAGCACTTCAGAGATTTGAAAAAAACCTGCTGGCAGCAGGATGCACAGCCATACTTGTACCACAGAGAGTAACAGCACTGTTTTCAAACACCAAATCCCAGAGATTCCTTTGCTTTGCTTTTTAACATCGGTGCATGAGGAGATCATTTCATATGGGAATCCTTAAACCTGAATAAAGCTCTGATTCATTCTTACTTTGCTGTTATCAAGCATAATTATCTGTCAGATATAGATTTTTTTTTCTGTGTTTCTTTTCAAATAAGTTTCTTGCTGACTCTGGAGGAAAAATTTAAACTTTTCTCTAAAGTTTCTACTGTTTTTTTTTGTAAAAACCTTTTGAGAAAGGTTTACTTTTAAAAAATATTAAAATAAACACTATAAATTGCAGCTTGAGAGTTTGTTCTAGGTGCCAAATCTCCAGCTGTAGCCACAGTGTGACTAGATGTCCAGGGGCAAAAAAGAGAACGACTACTTTTGCTTAGCGGGATTCCAAGACTTACACTACCTCAGCACTCCACCAAAGCCAAGCAATATATGGCAAGGGTAAAAACCACTGTCATTTTAGGGAGTTCTCTTTTCCAAGAATAGCCTGTTTAGTCTAGCAGTGTAGAATGACTGGGAAAGATTAATAAAAAATGACTCACTCTAGATCACTGAATGTCCTTGCTAAGTTATCGAACAGCCCTTTAAAAATTCTCTCATATGGGTTACCCCTCATCAGTTGGAAAATCTCATTAACTTCCTCAAAGAGCAAGGGCCTGATTCAAATTCCTGCTCAGCCAAAGAGTTTTCAGTAACACATGCAGTGTTTGTACCTATGATCATTTTTCAAGTTGGGAAATTAGAGAGAATACAAACCACACAGTAGGCAATAGCATCCGTTTTGGAAATTTGGACATTACTGCTTCTTCTTCTAAAGTTAATGGTGGATGTATTTGACCTGAATTAAGCCTCGCTTAGCAAATGTTGTGTCTGACTCAATGAAAGAAAGGTCAGAAATAAGGATGCACCTTGTGCTGTGAAAATCTCATCAATTTTGTATTCTAAGGGTTCATAGCTCTGTGCTGTTTAGCATGAGGGGTTTGGATACAGACTGAGGCTAAATCAAAAACTCAATTTTTCATCCAGATGCTCAATTTTATTTAGAGAACAGCAAAAAGGCAAATAAACTTTTCAACAAAGCTTAGCTTAATTTTAAATGTGGAATAAAACAGCTGAGTCTTAGATGGTTTGGAAAAGAAAAATTACAAATCTTAGAAGTATTTTATATGAAACATGCAGATCTGTTTTAAAATTAACATTGCAATAAATTCGCCACTGAAGCTGTTGAACTATTTAATAGACCTCACTTCCTCCTCTATCAAATGACCTGTTTACACAGGACAATTAGCTCGAGACTCTGCAAACAAAACAGAGTACAAAATTGTTTTCTTCTTTCCTCACTTTTTCAATGCATTGCCTATGAGTCTCACTAAAATCTATAAGAACTGATACAACTGTTTTAGTTTCCCATTGCCTTTTGTATTTGCTTTTGCAGTTTGACTTGCTGCTCTAATATTTGCCTCTTAATATCACCAGTGACATTAATTAAGGCTTCAGGCTCCCTCGCTTGCCAAGTTTAACAAACATACATAAAGACTAGAAGCTCATTTGCTCAAAGATGCACATTCTCCCATTCATAGCCAAGGTTCAGGCTGATCTATTGTGAAAACACTAGCATAAGAAGAGCACTTCTGCAATGGAAATCTCACCACTTGGTGTTTTTCTATACTACCACAATAACTTCTTGTCCTATTCTTCCTCAGCCTTTGTCTTAACACTTATTTTTAAAATGGTTGCACAAGTTCCATATGACTACAAGGCAAGAATCATCATTTATTTGTGGCTTAATCCCAGAAATCTCATTCAGTCAAAACTCCCACTGATTCCTGGTGATTGTGCCCAGTAGGGATTCAGGACCAAGCATGAGGATCTTCTCAAAGTAGGCGTTTTCATAATGTAAGTCCTAGTCATCAGCAAAGCTGGCTGAGAATGATCATCTCACTAATGGGTTCCTCACCAGGAAGCGAGTGCTCCAGTTTCAGAAAGGAAGAAGTTCCAAGGCAGCATTTATGGTCAGAAGAGAGAACCAGCCACTGAACTGGGGCAATAGTCCAGCACCAGAAGCCCTTCAGTGTCAGAGACTCTCAGTTCCCACTCCTAACTAGGCAGAGAAGGGGCTTCAGCATGTTTTCTACATCCCATGCAAGTCCTAAACTCTGGCTATGGACAAGTTGCTCTTTGTCACTTCACAGAATACTTAAATTTCTTCATTTTGTCCTGAGGTACAATGGGCCTACAGTGCTGCCATGCAGAGGCACCAGAGGCATCATGCCCATAGTCCATAGTTTAGGTCCCTCTTGCATAAGCACACCAACAATGAAAATCATGAGCTTTATCAGGGACTTGCTTTTCTCCTCTTGCAATGACTTTTTTGATGTCCTCAAGGCAGCACCTCTCCTGCATTTCCCCCTTGGCATAACAGTGCAAATTGTAATGAGGATCAGAAGGATTAGATGTCTCAGATCATTTGTTTTCCAAAATATACTGATGCTCTAGAAATCAGAACCATGAGATAATCTAATCTTAATAAAAATCCTCACATTTCATATCAATAAATGTACAAACATTTTAATTGTAGTTAGCATAATTTCTTTCGGAATGGATAGGCAACCTAAGCATGCAAAACAGCAGCACCTCTTCACCTCTTACAAGTGATTCATTGCTGCAATAACTGACGCCCCTTTTTTTCTTTCCATAATAAATATTAATCTAGATAATGCTAAAAACCCTGATAGACAATTCTAATGGACAGAAAATTCTAAAAAGTCTGACAAATCTATAAAAGGTAGCCTAGCTAAGCAACATGGTAGTTTATCTGTGTCATATCTGAATCCCTATCTAAGTATTGTGGTCAGTAGCTGTACAATAGATGGTCAAAGAGAACTGGTTTCTGCAGGCCACAGATTGCTTGAGCTGTATATGTAGTATGTTAGCTAGAGAGCAGATCCAAGAGGCCTGTCTGAATATTTGGTTGACACTGATAGATAATGAATGCTGGGTATGTAAGGTACCAACTTATCTCTGAAACAGCACAACACAGCAGCCTCAAGCTGAAAAGCATTCTGCCATCCTCTTATGAATTTCTGCACTTCAGCATGCTGTCGCCTAAACCTGCTGTGTAGTCTTTTGTCAGATTAGGCAGTGATGTAAAACGGGCCACAGAAACAGGCTAGAGAAAATACAGTTGGTATCTAAAAATAAGCAACTGCCTTGTCCTGTGAACATGTCCAGTGACGCTCAGTAAAGATCTCGGGAAATGAAGGCACAAAGCAGCAGCTTCCTTCTAGCTGGCACGGAGTAGCTGCAGATAGTTTCACTTTCCACTTCCTAGTTTACTTGTACACAAGCCAAAAGAATTGGTAACTGGTGTCTCACCTAGCACAGAGACACTGACAGAGGACTCTTGCAGCACAGTTGCTGACATGCGCAAACAGAGGATTGGCAATAAAATACTGTTCTTTGCTTCGGCCGCCTTTCAGCCACAGAACTGTTCTCACTGTCACAGCTGTCCATTAAAAACAAGCGCTCAGATCTTATGCAGAATCAGAAAGCTTATTTAACTTGTAAAAACTCAGTGCAAGACCTTCTTAGATAGATCAGTTAAATCTCTGTCCCTATTTTTGAAAGAAGTTAGAAAGTTAGTCTTTGTTAGTTAGTTAGTTAGAAAGAAGTCTTTGTTCTTTTTCCACATTTAATAGAAGATTACTTGTCCCACCTGGGCTAATTCTGCTTAAATATTTATTTTATTGGTTTACATTGTACAGTACGTGAGATACCTGGAAGAAGAACTACATAAAAGAAACAATAAAAAAAAGAAGTTTTTAAGCATGAGTAAGAGCTTTCTCTATCTGCTAAGCTTTAGCAATCATATGAACGTAGACTACTGCCTCTGCACTCAGAGTCTTCAAAGCAATTTGTGAATAGATTTCTCTTTACAATGTAATGATACAGGAAATTGAATTTAATGGAAATTACTCTGTGAAAGACAGCTCCATGACGCTTACTTGGCAATGTTTTCACCACTAAGTTATACTAACAGCTTAACTTTGTAATTGGGAACTGTGCCCATTACTAGCTGGAAAGAGTGACAAACCCAGGTATAAATAGCATTGGGGTTTTTTCATCTGTTTCCTAGCAGTTTAATATAGGCATAAGCTTACAATATCTGGACAGTAAACTTCTTGAAAATCCTGTAGTAGTCATGGAATAGTCAGGGAAGTCCTAATTATACTATTACCTACTAAGTAGTAGTACCTACTAGTACTACCTATTAAGTCTGAATGTCTTAGTTGGGGGCAAAACAGCCAAGCTAAAACTGGGGAATCTGAAAGAGTCTGGCAGCTTTGGTGAGTTACGTGCTAATAGCTGGATGCAAGTCTGTTCAGAAGCTAACTAACATTGTATAATTTAAAACTGGTGAAATCATGATTGGGAGATGGGAGTTTTTGCAGTTGATGACTGGAATTGCGACATTCCCGTATGGAGATAGGCAACACAGCACAGAAAAGCACCTTCTTCAAAGGAGACTGTATGAGATTTATGTCAGTAGTTGTCAGTTTAATATTATAGATTAAAAAAAAAAAAAGAGAGAGAGAAGGGCATGTTTCTTTTTTCTGTTGGCAAAATATGTAATCTGTAAAATGGCTGTTCAATCTCCCCAGACTTGCAGTCACATAACAACAAACATCATCTAATGAACGCCCTTCCACTGAAAAGAGAAGAATCAGAGCACCTCTATCTCCAGAAGGTCCCTGTTTAATCCCAGATTGTGGCCCATGACAAAGCACAAAAGGATATCAGACTGGAAGGAAATTTGCCCTTAATTTTCGGAAATGACTAATGGATCTAATGGATTCCAAACTTGAGTCCTTAATAGCAGCCTGGTTTTCATAGGGCGTTTGGCCTTCCTGAAAAGAAGCTGCCTTTTGAGTGTCCCAAGCTGAGCACTCAACATCACTATGAATTATAAGGTTATTATAGTCCGTTATGAAGTCCTATAAAACATCTGCATGGACAGATGGCTACATACATGCAAGTGTTTGAAGATCTGTACTTACAGGGAATTTGTAATGGGTTCACACGGTGACAAGTCACTTGGTCATATGGGAGACTCATAATAAGACAACTGTGATTTAAATCAAGCATGAACTACACAAACTCTGTCAGTCAATTCTAGACAGCTACAGTATTGGCTAACAATTGTTTGAGGACTAAAAGGCTTAACTGCTGAGATTCAGTCTGAACAGATCACAGAATGCATGCAATTGCTCGGAGCACTCTGTCTGCTCTGTTTATGCTGTGGCTGTAAATCGGACACAGAGCACAAGGTCTGGAAAATACTTGCCGATTCAAGGGACAGGTGGATGCTGGAGTTCTCTGCTGAAAGACTGCCAGTGTCCTGAGCAGGGAATATTTACCTCTGCATGTTTAGTATATTCTTTGTCAGCCTAACATTGCTACCCTTGGAAGACAGCACACCAGGGATTCTGTGCTAGGTATTTCTTCAGCCACATCTACTCCACTTAACCTTCACTATCTATATGGCTTCAGGTGGATACTGAGCAGTGGGTAGTCCTTTTCACTCATGAAGGACAACACTCAGCTTATGCTGAGTAAACAAGCAGGAATCTTCTTGGAGGTGGCCTGCCTCATCCATTTCCAGACCTGTCCGTACACCTTTGCTTTTCTGAAACATAATTATACCTTTGGAATCAAAGCATCTGCATACAGCCAGGATATCTTTCTTGTTTGATCTTATAAGATACTTTTTTCCAAGATCAAATGCAAACAGTCCTCATTATATTTAGTGTATTTTTGTTCCTGTTAGTTTTAGCCTCTCTGAAGTGAGGGGAGCTTTTGGCATAGGCCTGTTCAGCAGCATTGCAGGGGTAAAGAACCTTGCCAGGTCCAAGAGGGCTTAGAGGAGCACATTTCGGCGCTAAAGAACATATACAACAAAGTACAGAGGATTGCAGCTACTCATATGTGAACTTACTGAATTCTGAGAGGGATCTATTTTTTAATTAAAAAAAAAACAATATTTGTGCTCTCAAGTAGACAGAAAGTAATTTAGTTTCTTTTTAGTACTTTGTGGCAACTGTGACAAAGAGGTTTCTTGGCTTTGGACTTGCTTTTAAAAGCCAACGATCTCCACTCATTTCTCCTCTCCAGTTAGATTATCTTTTATTGTGTAAGAGTGCATAACTATTTGCAAAACAAATGGAAATTCATCTATTAGCACAGTTAGAAAAAAAAGGCAACATAAACCCTGCATGTGTTGAGTATCTCTTTCATCAATCCACCGTCTTCTCTTGGACTGTGACCATTTAAATAATACAGTACATCAATCTTTTTCAAAAAAACAATGTAATTCTTGCAATGTGTAGATGGCTTCTGGGATTTGAGACTATTTACTACAGTTTCTGAAATGTTAAGACAATGTTTATGTAAATGAAAATATTTATCTAGGTTACTGCTGTCAAGTACCCAGTGAGAAACATTTTGCATTTATAGATGATCTAAAGCAACAATAGAAGCAGAAATTACCAGCAGCCAGCATTTGGTATAGGCATAAAATGCTACATAAATCTAAAGAACAATAGTCCAGATTCTGCTGTTAGGGACCACCTAGTGCTCTTCTTTATTCAGCTTTAATTCCCACTGGAAACAGTATTTTGCCTTTAGACTATAATTTTATACCATAGAAATTAAACTTCAGCAGGTTTCCTGAGAAGCAGTAATGCTATTTCATGTCATCAGTGACAGTTTTACGGAAAGTTACTGTTTATATATTTTAAGGCAAAGGTGTTTCAATATATATTAGAATTATCAAATACCACAAAAATAAATTAAATTAACTTCAACTTACCTTCCCCAGACTACAGTGACATTGTAGGGCAGCAGGTCATATGAAATAAAGTCACAACTGTATTCAGAGAAAAGGGTTGAGGTTTTCTTGACTTTATAAAGGGACTTGCCTAAATGGGAAAAATAAAGACAATTAATCTAAATTAACATTTTAAGTGGATCAGCAATTCTTTTTAAAACTCTAAGCAGACAGTGTTGTTCAGAATTAAAGCAGTCATTATTCAATTTAATTTATTCCACTTCCAAACTGAGCTAAATGATACCAAATTATGACTGTTTACATTCTGCATGACAGTTCATACAGGGATTTAATGCAGCCTATTTAAAATGTTCAATTTACTTGATCTAACTTTCCCAAATGCCCCATATAGACAAAACCTGAAGAGGAAGACAGTGTTTGAGAGCAGGTTATAGGCAGTGCTTCAATACTAACATCTCCTTCTGGCACATGCTGTCTGGCTGAAACAATGAAAAGATATGGACAGAAATTACATATACTAATTTATTTATCAGATGGAGCTAATACAATTTCCTTAAGTCTTCTCAGGTAATAGCAATGTTATCATCATTTTTCAGTCAAGAGTAAGTTATTATTTCAGAGTGGTAGTCACAGAGTTGAAGCAGGCTTCTGAGCTCATGCATAACCAAGAGAAAAAAAAAGAAAATATGGAAGCTGTATCCATGTAGTCTTCTCCAGCCTTCCGGTACTGAACTGCTCTCTGCAGAGCAGTGTGCAATATACTCTTCCAATTTACTCTTCCACTTGCATCAGGCATCAGCTGCAGAATCTGAGGCCATAGGTGCACATGCATTTGTGCGGCTGCAGCACTGCTCTATGTAGACCTTGTTCTCGGCCATTTCTTGCCTCTCTGCCACCCCTACTAGCACAACTCATGCAATTGCCCAGGCGAGCCATCTGGACAAAATGATCAAGCTAATAAGTAACACACACACACACACAAAAAAAGAAAATTCCCCCCCCCCCCCCCGACAGATCAGTTCCTCAGTCCACAGTGGACAAATGCATAAACATGCTGCCAGCATTATCAGCCACACAGTGGGGAGGAAAAGGAGCAGCTATGGTAGAGCGAAGCAGGAGTTGCTTATGTGGCATTGGAGTCTGTGGTATTAGGAGTCTTTTCAGCCTAAAGTCATTCTGCTTTCTTCCCAGTGATCCTATTTATAATCCCTTATGTCACGACATGTTTTTTAGTTTGCCATGTCTTTATTATTTGTATTCTTTATTGTTTGCATTTATTTGCACAAAGTCATTAGAGCCATGCCTCAAATTATTACGTGGTTTTTCTCTAGAGAATATGCCCTGCAGCAGATAACTTTCCTGCTGAAGCAATTCGTACCAAAAGCATCTCTCATAGGCATGGTAGTCCTCATGCCAACGTGAGAGAGACTATCTCTTCCTGATCTGTGAAGCACTATGGTATGCAGGCATTGCTTCGTAACCTGCCGGTCAGACATTGCCTGCTCCCAGGTAATGTCACTGGCCACAGGCTGTGTAGCCTCGCAGTCTGCCAAGAACTCGTTTGCTGCCCAGAGTAAGTTGTGTTGGACTAGATAGTCCAAAGCAACAGGTTTGTCAGGACACAAGTCATTACACTCAGATGACAAGATAGGTCATAGGGAAAATATTGATAATGGTCTTTTGCAGAAAAGCTTCTCCACATAGCCAGTTGCAAACTGTGATTTGCCAAAAAAGAAACATTTTATGTAATATGTAATGCATATGTTTATATGTGTGTGTCTGTATCCATAGACATGTATGCATTTACACACACACACACACATACATATAGGCCAACAACCAAAACAGTTGACTTCCCAATGATGCCAAAAATTCTCATTAGAATTGTTAGAGTGTTAGATTTCCACCTATGGACCTATGTTAGATTTCCAACATTAAGGGGAGTATATATATACAGTAAGAATTACATCATGGGTGATGCAGTATGATCAGAAAATTTGATGCCTAGAAGAAAATGGAAAATTAAGTCCATTTAACATCCACTCCCAAGAGACGTCCACTGGATTAAAACTATTTTTGACTCTTCAAATAAACTGTCAAAAAATTTCTGAGGCAATGCCACCACCTGAAAGAAGACATTTTATATAAAAGTTTCAGCTGAAAAATACATTTTGCAGATATTAAACAATTCTAACAGAACGAATTCTTCACCATGAGGGTGGTCAAGCAATGTAGCGGGCTGCCTACAGGGGTTGCGGAGACAAGGCCCTGAACGGAGACTGGACTAGTCCACCCTACGTTTTTTGTATGATTCTGTGATTTTCACCTGTTTTTCCTAATTATTGCACTGAGGAAGTATATAGTTTATGCTGGCTATATTGCTGACTTTTAGGACTCAGAAAGTATCAAACTCTTTTTGCAATCCTTAGCAGTGACTAGCATACTTCAGAGCTTTCAAAGGATCCAAAAGGATTCCTGCTCTCAGTTGTCATCTAATCCCACGCGTAGCCATGTCTAATTTATTACTTTCTGGATAGCAACAAACTGAAGGATGAGGACCTCACTGAAAGGGTACAAGCTTGTGTAATTCACAGTCTCACTGAAACACATTAAAAGGAAGCTGGAAGAAAGCCACTTAGAAGAAAGTTCATCTGCTTCAGCATCCCTTTCAGAAAGACGGAGGAAATACATGCCCTGCTTGGTCCCTATCCTGTTCTCTCACAAAGGTCTGGATGTAATTTGAGAGGTCTGATTCACCACTTGTCCCTCTCCAGTTTTATATATCAAATATATGACACTGAAGTCAGTGGAACTCATTCTTCAAAATTCTTAGAATACGTAGGCCGGAGTACCTTGAGGATTGCTGCAGCGCCTATGTGAACGCTTGAAGATTTGGTACAAGGCCAGAGAATGGGCCTGGCTGAATTGTTCTGGGCTCAGTGGGATCTTCTGCTTTGCAAAGTTTTTTCAATGGCATCATTTATTTTTTCCTTTCTAGAAATGGTAAGTTTCTCCTTCCAAAATGATGAGGACTTTTTTTTTTCCTGCTCTGTTTTTGTGAATGTCTACAAAGCTCATCTGCAATCAATATTCATTTAACACCACAGTAACTTGGATCTATTTTCACAGATCTGTTTGCTGCTGTGACTTCTCCTGGAGGAGAAATACTACTCTGTTCCTCTTTCTGCTCTCTCAGAAAGACACATCTTACCCCCTGATTTGAGGGAAGGCTGACTGGCTTAAGATTAACATACTGTGCCAGGCCTATTCTTACCTATTTCATGCACAAGCTATGCAGCACAGGGGGACTTAGAGGGTCCCACAGACCTCCTGACGGCAGGATCACCAGAAGGGTTTCCAATGGCCCATCCTGCTGGCCAAATGCCGCTCAAAGGCTGAAACATGTGAGGTACATACCTCAGCCCCTCTTAATGTTTTCAGTTGACACAGTTCTGGTTTTTACTCCCTGCTCTCTTGCACTTTAGAATTTCCCAACTTTCATGTTCTACTTGTGCAAATAAACAAGAGATAATATGAACACTAATTCATTCAGCAAAATTTAGCCTTTGCAAAAAAGGCCATTTTCAAAGACAGCTGGCAGCGAAACAAACGGGGAGAAAATAAAAAGGAAGTGCTACCTTTTTTCTCTGAATTTGCCAAATTTGTATTTGATCTTTCTGGCGCTAATTTCTATCCAGAAGAAGCAAAGAAAACTCAGTTGGAAAATGAGGGAATTACATGGCTAAGTTTGCCTAGCAATTGTATATTTTATGATAAAATATTATATAATTCAAAGTAGGAAAAGTCTGAAATACTTCAAACCTCATGGTATTGAGGAAAGAATAGCTTCTAAGAAAAGTAATGCAAAGGTATGAGTGGCCCTTCCCCAGCATGTAACAGCTATTTGTTCTGTCCTACTCCAGCAAGAAATCAAATGGTTCAATAACAGCCAGGAAACTCCTGGCTTGCACGTCACCACATAAGCAGGAAATTCCAATAATGAAAACATAATCCTGTAATAAAAAAACAGAGAAAATAAAAAAAAAACATTGCAGCTCTGAGGAAGGAAGGAGAATTATACAAAATTACACTGCCTTTCTCGCACCTGTTCAACTCAGTGGCAAAATCATGTAGTATATAATTCCCCCCCCCCTCCATGGGACCAATATACTTTAGCTTTCTCTTATTGACAGTGACTGTTATAATAATCCCTTTTTCACATACTCATAACTTTCTGGAAAAACATTTTACTTTAGGGACTAAAATTCTTTAAATCTGGCCCCAGCCCAGAGACATTTCTGGAAATTTGAACAAGATGCTGTCAAGTATTTCTGAATTATATGTAGATGTCTGTCAAAGCATACACTGCTTTAAAGTTTTTTCTTTCTTTTCGCTCATTCACAACTTAAAACGAGATAATTTTTTATCATAGAAGTTCTCTCCTATGACTATATATTTTTAGAGGTAAAAAAATCAGCTCCTCATAACTGACTGGAAAATGGCTTTTTTATGTATAGCACGACAGTATATTATTAGAAATATTGAAAGCTAAGGATGGTTCTGACTACAACATAAGTCAGAATCGTAGGCAACATTAGAAGTTTTCTGTGTTGGAAAATACATTTTCCCAGATGCTCACCAACACAGAAAGTCCACACTGAAATATTTTTGTTCAGCTGTAAAACAGAGGTAGTTAAAATAAGCAGAAAAAAAAAAAAGAATATCACACCTCATTTTTAAAACAAAAAATTCAAAGCTATCACAAAATACGACTTTTCAAAAACATTGCCATGTTCAAACGTACACAGGCTTCCATGTAGCATGAACAGTGAAAAAATATTTGCAGGTAACCTAGTCACAAAGCATCGTGCTGTTCATTGAATACAGGATCTGATCAGTCTTACTGGAGCTAAAGGTTCTTTAAGGAGCTCGCAAGACCTGGAGATTCTTCCCTCCTGCAGAACTGGCCACGTTGGTGGCTGCCAGGGCAGGGTGTCCGGCTAGGCAGAGGCACCCTTTCTGTGCATAACTGTGTCAAATTCACCTAGTCCACCTTCCAGGGAGCCCCACATTGAGTAACGGGCTGAGAGCGGTGGCACGGAGTTCCTGCGCTCCTCCAAGCAGGCAGGTCAGGCGGCGGTTTTGCTTCGTGGGCTGCGGCTCCCTCCCCTCCGTACCACGTCTGTAGGGCCAGGGCACAGCCCGGGGCCGAGCCGTGCTCGGGAGCGCTGAGCCGAAGGGGTCCTTAGTGTCGGCCCCCAGCCGCAGTTATTCACAGCAAAATGTGTCCCTGATGCCAGAGCTGGCACCCTACTCTTACTACAAATGCCTTGTGATTTTCCATGACCACAAGTGGTCAAGTCCTTAGTTTTAAATTTCATCCATAAGCTGGGACAGGTTCACCAGATCAAAAAGAGAACTGCCAGAGAGGAGGGAGAGGGCTGTGGATGTCTGGGAAAACTAGCCCTTAGAGAAGAAAAGAATTCAAATTCCCCATAGACAGTCTGGCTTTGTGTTTTGAATGCGGCTCATTTAAACTGGTCTCCTGGTGTAGCTGTATCTGCTATAATTGCAGCAGATTGCAATGACAGAAGCATCTCTTGCTTTCGTACCCTTTTATTATGGCATATAGGCACAACATTTCCAGTAATTTAGGGGCAGCTAAAACCTCCCATTCTTTGGAAGCTGCCTTCTCTGTAGTAGTTTATACAGCATCACTGGAGCAATATAAACCCGAATGAAGTACCAAAGTTACTATGTTAGAACTTGATGTCACTAGCTATAAGCTCCTACTTGGCATTAAAAAAAAAAAAAACAAAAAAAAAACAAAAAAAAAAAACAGTCTGTTAAAATCCAAAAGAGAAATATACAGAACTGTGCTCAAAGTTCAATTAAAAAAAAAACACTGTGTTTTTGTTTCTCTCATTGAACTACAATGTCAATTTGACAAACATAGTTTCTGCCTAGCCCACTAAAAACTCATGATATATAAACTTTTTCTTAGCATCCTTTGAAGTAAAACTTGTTTTTAAGAAAGAGCAGGTTCTTTTCCCTTATATTCTTTCATAACAACTTGTAAGGCAGCATGATTCATGGGAAAAGAGGCCCTGGGTGAGCAGCCTGAGGCCACCAAACCTTGGTGATCTCAGTGTCACTAACTCTTGCGATATTTGAGTGTTTTTTCTAGAAGCACCTGCTATTGAAATTGTCTTTCATTAAAAGAAGTAAATTGTCAGCTGTTATAGATTTTGAAATAATCTTGAGAGTCTGAAGTGAGTACAGAAACCTTGAGGCAAATAAAAACCCCCACCTATTTTGATCCTCATGAAATCTTAAAGCAATCCCATGATTTCTTAGGATATGCTTCATGAGTTTTGATCTCACACAGCTGGCAGTACTGTGTTCTTTTTCTAACTATAACATGGCTTCTCTTTCTTGCAATTTGCAACCTATATTGCAATATGTCATTTCTTGCAATCTAAATTACAATATAACATTTCTTAATAAAGACTCAGCTCTTGGAGTTATGCGATTATAGAAAAATTTGGGGGCTCTCTCTTTTCCCTCCCCATCATTCTAAACAAAATCTTGAAAATATAAAGCCTAAAATCTAGGATGTGAAGGCAAAAAACAAATAAGGTGCTACTTAAAAAAAAAAATCTCTCAATATTTATACCTCATAGTGTTGTGGAAAGCCAGCTTATGGTTTTTGAACTCCTGAGGTGAGCATTACTGCAAGCTACCATCCAAAGGAGGAATTAGTTTTTGTTGTTGTTTTTTAACAATGCATTGAAAATGGAAAGTACTGCTTGCCAAAACTGCCACATATTGTTTATACTTTTATATTCCTTTATTATTCGTATTACAGTAGAACTAGGAAGCCTGCAGTAATCACAAGCCTGTTTTGCTAGTTACTTACTACACACAGCACTAGACAGCCTCTTCTGCAAGGAACCCACAGCCTAATCGGATTGTCCCCCAGTCAATTTATTCAATTAAAGTGCATTTGTTTTTACTTTTCTTCTTTAGTGCAGGAGGCATAAATTATGTTTTATCCAAATAAGGCCCAAGATGCTCAGAGGGGTCATGATTTTAGCCAGAAGTGAGCTGCTGCTTCATCCTCTGCTGGAAGAGGCTCTTCAGGGATCTCTGAGTTCTTTTTACAGGTGGGGATGATATGTGGGGAAGGCCACAGGGCTCTGCTGACTGCTGGAGCAGACCAGAATAACATTTAAAAGTGCCATATACTCCCTGGCCAGGCTTATTATCATCCTGCAAGGGTTAGGTATGCACAAGAACAGCATAATTCAGAATATAATCAAGGTATCATCCACCAGCAATTAAGGTAGTGCTTTGGTCTTCCTGTGGCCAACAGGAGCTTTTCCATTAGTTTCAACAGGGCAATCAATGAGAGTTCAAACACAACATACAAGCTTTGTGTCCCAAAGGGAAAAGCCACGTCCCCCTCACCTCTCCCCTCCCTTAAAAATAAATACAAGTGAGGAGGTGTTATTAACAGAAAAGAAAGAAATGCCCCCAGTGAAATATGGGACCAGGATGGGAACAAGCAGTGTAATAACACTATTGACTTCCAACCCAATCCTAACCAGGTTTTGCAAGATCTTGACGCTGCCAGCCAGTCAGTGACATTTTTTTTTCAAAACAGTTCCAAATCATTCCTAGTTGCTGAGCTAAAAACTAGGGAACCGATAACACAGGAGCTGCTGTCATGTGCCCGGTTAGGAAGATATTTATTTATAGAAAATCCTTTGAACAGACCACTACAGTTCAGAGTAGTAATAACAAGTTATAGTGAATCAAAGAGTAGTAGGGTGTAACACAGCCATGCATTATATACCCTATTGTAAATGGTCTCTGAGGGAAAGCCTGTAATTTAGGGAGGTTTGAATGGCAAAACCTGGGTCATTGTAACAGATACTTTTTCTTAGTTATTTTTATGGAGAGAAGAAAAAGAAATACTGGCCTGAAGAAGACAGGCAGCATGTGTTTTAATTCAACCTTAGTTAGCTATGAAACCTCCTGGAGCTCAATCTCCCTTGGCCAAATATTTGTTTTAAGATTAATTGTTCGCATAGGAACTAAACAGCAACTCACTGAATGTGAAGGTCCTTTTAAAAGAAATCTGTGTTCCTCCTCAGGACTTTTTTCTTGTGTGTTGCTGGCTCTTTCATATGTTCTGTCACCTTCAGGAAGCGGGATTCAAACAGAATCAAGGAAATGGCTTTTCCGTTTATTTGTTTGTCTTTAAATTTTATCCACGTATCTGTGTTGATTTTAGGTTTAATGTTGCAGCAGAACTGCAGGAACTCATTCAAAAGTCCCTGTTGTGTTAGCTAGCTCCACTGCAAGCACTCAGTAGGCAGCACACGCAAGTGCACGGCCCAGGAGCGACAGCCAGCCAGTACCGTCCCTGTGGTGCAACACCAGCTTGTGTTGGGGCACTGGTTCGGGCACTCAGGGCAGCGCAGCTCCTACCTGCTCCCCTTCGCCCAGCCAGTGAGCTGGCAGGGCACGAGTGCTCGCACTGCAGGACGGCCTCCGCTACGTTTCCATGCTGTGCTTGACTCAGGTGTACTACAGGAGAGGTGGTTGCTGACTGTCCCGGTCAGGCTGACATCTAAAGACAAAAGAAAATACGAGCGTGAGGAGCAAAAGCTCAGGCAGTGAAACCCTGGCTGCCTGGAAGTGAATGGTCCACTGGGGCTTCCATAAAGCCAGAGTTTTTCCCACAAGAGCAATGTGACATAGCATGGCACCTAACCAGCTCTCCTGGCTCACAGCCAGGAGAAGAGCCAGGTCTCACTTCTTGTCCAGTCTCTAGCTTTGTGAAACTGCTCCATCAAAACTTGACCAAACTTAAAATCTAAGTTCTTGGGACCACATAGTCAATATGGGCTGGGGTATTCTATTTTGCCATAGTAAGCCACATCATAAACCCACGTTCTGGTCAAATTAGACAATCCTTATCTGCATCTTACGTTTCTCTTAAGCAGTTCACTTTTCACTCCCTATCTCCTCCGCCCAGAGGATAAGTATCACAGGCTATTTCCTTCTTTAAACTTAGGAGGCAAATAAATATGCCTCCATGTGCATAGTCAGCAAGATGTGCAGAATATTGTCAAAGGGTTCTGCTGTGGGTGGAATTCAGCCTACAGCTCTAGCAGTGCTAGTGAATATGTCCCTTCACAAATGATAGAGTTAAAAAATGAAAGAAACAACCAACCAAAGCCAAACCCAAATATCAGAAACAAAGATATGTAAAAATAAGACATCACTAAAGCAATACAGTACCTTCAGGCTAGCATCACTGAATAGGAAATTAAGTATGAACACACACAAAACAGCACAAAACTGTTTCACTGTCACCAAAAAATGGATTCTTTTCAAATGAATTTAAGGTCTTCTCGTTTCCCTCTGCTTACTATTTAATGGCATTCCACCCACAATAAGTCCAAATTCTATCCTCACGATCTCTCTCAGTTCTCTTATTCTAATTTCCTGATGATATAGAATAACCATAACTATGAACTGGAAGAGAGAAGAGATGATTTAAGAAAAGCAAGATAATGATCTTCGTTTGTGGATTATGCTGATACATTGAAAAAAATAGTAAAATAAAAGGCAGTTGTGCCATTAACATTACTTTTAATTGCCTTTGTGTTTTATACAATTCTTTGTAGCCCTTGCTCTCTGGCTTTCAGCAGCCCCATGACTCCCAAGACCAAAATCAGGGCAGAGCATAAAAAATGAGATTTTACAGCCTGAACCTCAAAACAGCACAAAAAAAATCACATGCTTTTAAAAAGGTGCAGAATAAGCTGTTGCTGTCCTTTGAAGTTTTATCAAATCAAGCATTATGTTTCTTGTAGAATACTCCAAAATTGCAAACTTCTTTTTCTTTATTTTCTTTTAGGAGGGATGCACAATGGTAGAACTACATTGAATATCATCAGAACCAAATGCTGAGGAACTGAGTATGCACTTACCTACACGTGATACCAGCTACAAGGGAAAAAAGACACCAATAAATATTTAGTGTTTTATACAAATAGGAATATAAGGCACATATATGCTATAGTAAGCCCATTCTCATTTACTATAAATCACTCCTTCATTGCTCTGCAGATCAACCTAACTGAAAGTGAATATTAGCCTTATGTGAGAATTAGGCTCTCGACACTGAAACCAAAACAAAACACAACTAAACATGCAGATTCTAGACAACATTCGATAAATATGACATTGTTTCAGATGATAACCAGAAAGTGATAATTAGTCATTCTCCCTAGAATGCCTCATTAACTCTACGGCATAGCGTTATCAGTACTAGCATTCACTTTTATGGCAAAAGACAATTCAGTTCTAGTAACTGAACTAAAGGAATGAACCTCTGATCCAATTTTGCATCCACTAACACAGATTAAATTAAAACCAAGAAAAAACACTGCACCAACTTCCATTGCAGCAGCACGATGAAAATGGAAAAGCAGGCTCTCTGCGACAGTCATTGCCTCTGGGGCCTCTTACAGCAGATTATAAATGATCATGTGAAATACGTGTTCAGAACTGAAAGCCAGAGTATCCAGGTCTGCTACTTTCTACAGTCTGACTTGCTTTAGAGTATGCTTAAATCTTTTTTAAGGTCTAAATTAATAATCTTACCATCGTGCAGTTATGTCTGGGGTTTTCCTAACATTTGCATTCAAATCACAGTCCAGTTTGTGCTCAGCAGGAGTTAAAGACCGTTGCAAATATAGTCTCTGACTAAGTTTCACATGCTGGTCTCTGCTAAGTCTCCCCTGTTTCAGCGTTCCAGATTAACACCAAATACACTATTCATACAGTTCTATTACAAACAGTCCAGTTTGCACTAACAGTCATTCAATAACATTTTTCTCAGCCTAACACTGATATTAGACAAACACATGATGTGATTGGAAAGAAATTTCTAGCAACCAATGCTGCTCCAGATGATAATACCGGTTATTAACAGGAAAACTTTGAAATGCTGCTCTTTTCCCTCACAGTCTTCTGAGATTAAAAAACAGAGAAAAAGCGTGTATGCAGTGTGCCTTGATTTTGAAATAGCTAGAGACAGAGATTCTCTGTGTGAAATATGGGTTCTATTTAAAGTAATTCATTGGCGTAGCTGTAGAAAGTCTACATAAATCTAATTACTGCTGAGCTATGTTATCAGACAGTAGTATTTTGTGGCTATCATCTTAGTCACAGGATCTGTATCCCAGAGAGGAATATTATTGAAAACATTTATTTTAAACTGTAGAAGCTCAAAAAAAAAGTGTCAAAATGAGACATAGTTCCTGGCCAAGACCATGACTGGAATTGACCCAAATACAAAAACAAGTGCAGCTAAAACCATGCAGCTATTTCCTGCCTTTGTGGGTGAACGTGCCAGCCTTTGCCTGGCCTATGTTCCCAACAGCTGAGGGATTTTCAGTACTTCCTTGCCTTGCCTTTCCTCCCTTCGTACGGGTGAGGCACGCAAGGAGCATACCGTGTAAAGCGGCACCTGAGCTCCAGCCCCGTCTCCCGGGGCAGCCCGGCCCGTGCCCAGGAGGGCAGCTGATCAGCGTGAGAGGCAACGTGAGCCACGTGAGGCTCCTGCCTCTGCTTGAATCAGGAATTGAAACCTGTCGCAGCTTATTTCTCTCTGGTATCCACAGGGGAAGAGCCGCATGACTAGGCTGGATTTAGACAGTTAATTTTTAACCCTGTGAAGTTAGGTGTGATGAAGCCAATCTGAAGCCACCAAGAATACAGTAAATGCAAACAGCACCTTTCGCATTGGGCTGGAGCAAGGTCCGGGAGTAACAGCAATAACAACACTCATCAGGGGAATTTCACTGTGCCATTAACGTCAGCACGTGACCGCCGCACCATGGCCTGCTGGCTATTACCGTGCTTTGGCTTCGAGGTTTACATAACTTTTGGCTCAGCTCAGGAAAGAAAACAATAGACTTCTATAGGTTTCAGGCTTTACCACAGAGTGGTCTATGGAGTTTTTAAAACCAGCCTCCAAGCCTCCCAATTCTGCATATGCTCAGTGAGTATTAGTGATTTACCTAGATTTTTTTCTTAGATCTTAAAGGTCAAAACGGAGCCTTCTGGGAATTCATACAAGGCATGAGAACTTCCTCCAGTAATTCCAGCACCTGACCTAATAACTTGTACTTCAAATGGAGCACATCTTTTTAAAGATTTAACATAATGGAAGCGCTACTTTATTCTTTGGTAGGTTGTAACAGTTGCTAATGGCCTTCACTAAAAATACCGCGCCTTATACCACGCTCGATTTTGTCAACATCTAGATGCCCAATATTGTTCTACTCCTATTTTCATCTGCTGGGTTTAGTAAAGAGATGAGATGATTGAATTTGAGAGTACATACATACATACATGTATATGCTCACATACGGAAAAGATGTCTGAAAGGAAAATATTTTTTAACTTCGCGGTCACAAGCAAAACTAAAAACTATTTGTGGCTGCGTCAAATTCAATCTCATCTTTTTAGTAAACCCAATAAAGTAGAAGCAGAACACCATTGCTGCCAATGTTTTTAACTGAAAATGCAAGCTTTTCTCTGCACATTCCAGACACTTCCAGATTTTGAGTGATTTTGAGTGAATACCCATGAATATCTGCAGCACCACGGAGGAGTCACCCTTCCTGCAAACCTCTTGAGATGGTTGGGAGGAGAGAGTGGAGAGCATAGGTCTACTAATTTAAGAAATCCAGGCATTTTCTAACCTATTCCCTCAGCATTTTTAAATCCTTCCACAACTCATTGCAGCTGATGTGAATCTCAGTCACCTGACTGTGGTATACATTATACCAGAACACTCTGAATTTCTGGTGTGCAAAAATGAGTAAGTCTGGCACTCGCTGCTTCACTCACATACCCAATACACCAACACAGAGAACAGCCTCTAACCCTAAAGTAAAACTGTAAGACTAAAAAGTGCAGGAGGATGTTGTTGTGGCTTTTGCTTTTTTTTGAAGCAGACACTCTTCTAGGCCATTTTCAAATAGCTTTGGAAAATCTTAAACCGATCTATCCTGTTAGCTAAGAAAATTCCAGACACTTCATTGAGTGGAGACTATAAAGACATTGTTAATTCTCCAGTGAGACCTGCCATTTTGTAACAAGTTGATTAGTCATCTGGCAACTACTCAGTTTGATCTAATCATCCACAGAATGCAACTGGCAGAAGAGCCAAAATACATCTCCTATGTGTGGCAATCTTTCAAGTCTGAAAGTTGTTTCCAAAAATAACAAGAAAAGAAAAGAAAACTAGACTTACTTAGTACCAACACCAAAATTAAAAAAAAAAAAAAAAAAAAAAAAAAAAAGTAGCAGAAGATCCACTGCATGTGATTTTAAAATTCTTTCGCTCTCACTGAGTTTGATCAATGCTCAGCTTTTATGAAGTCTTATGGGCAAGTGGGTACAGCTAAGGAGCGACTGCCTGAATGTTTACTGTGAGGACAGTTCTCAGCCAAGGCAATTCTGCCAAAAAAATACAAGTTAAACTGTAAGAGTGGGAGCCACAGGAGAACAGTACAGTTCAGTAGCTATATATGGAGAATCAGGCATGGGATCAGGGCATTCCACTGCACTGTATATGCTTCATTGCTTTACTCACAGCTTAAAATAGACTCTCATGCATAGTGATGTCTCTGTGCTGTGAAGCAAGGTTTATTAAGTAGGAGAAAAATAATATTTTTCTCATGTTATCTTCCTCTACCTGACTGCTTTAAAAGCTGTTTGAATTTGCAGTTCAAGCACCAATTTAAAAATATAAGTTTTCTCCTTTACTGCTTCATAAAGTTTATCTATGCAATTGCTGTAAGGCCACTTGATGCTATTTATGTTATTGTGTTATATCCTAGTTTGAGTCCAATACTACGATTCTTTTTACAGCTTAAAACATATCGGAAAATGCCAAATTTCATTAGCAGTAAAAATCCATCAGGTCCTGAAATCAAACCTTAAGCTTGATCTCCAGATTCAAAATATATTGTTACCCAGAGAATCATTTCTTGGGAAAGAGTAATTTGTTTTGGATCTGATTTAGTGGGAACTGCTTACAAACAAAACAAACAGCTTACAAAACCAAAATTCCCCTGCACATGAACTAGATATATCCAGGAAATTGTCTGATAATATTTTCTCTAAGATGAGCATAACAGCTTAGTGTAACCTAACTAAACAAAACTGTTGGTTCTTAGCTGCCCATACAGCAAGATCTGAGTAACTTTATTGCTTTACACTTCAAAAGAAATATGTATTATATATTAAGATATACACAATAAATATTATATATGTATGTTAAACTACTGCAAAACTGAAATAGAAGATGTCTGGTTAGGGGAGGAAGATTTAGACCATACTGTGTCACTGATGCATCATGAAGCAATTTCTCCTTGCTAGGTAAGTTACAGGTATGTAACTGTGTACTTTTACCTTTCTAGCTGTTCTGTTTTACCACCAATATCTGTACTTATATCCAAATATCACTTCACTCATGGATTCTTGGAAGAGTAATACAATTCATTCTGATCCTAATCCAAGCTGACAAAATCAGGTAGTTTGCTAACAAGTTGTGAGATCCACTCACGTCATGAGTTTCGCTCACATCGTGTGAGATTCAACCAAGGCCCACAATTTTGAAAATTCAGCAATGAAATTCTGCAGGGAAATTGGTTTATATTTTTGGTTCTCCAGAAAAACAGTGCAATTGGCTCAACAGCCTAACACTGCTCACTGTCCAGCTCAGTGTGTTCAGTCTTGTGCATGTAGTTATTTGAGCACGCAAATCAGGTCCCATTCTGTGCTTCTAAGTCCTGAAAACATATATATAACTTTATGTGTTAATACCATGACAGCAAGTTACCCTATTGATGCAGTGGCATTATATGCTGTAACAAAGTTAAAGCTTACATAAGTGTTTGTAACCTATAGTTAACCTATCGAGGGCTGGGAAAGTATCTTAGCTATATGAGCATACTGCATTTAGTACAAAGGTGCCCTCATCACCCGTTGAGGACCGTGAGGCTTCTTCCAAATCCTATTTATCACACATGAATGATGCTTCATCAGATAACATTACAGGAGAATCTGCTTATGTGTAAAGTCACTGTGAGAGCACAAAGCAGATAGTCTGAAGGGCAATCTTTAACAAAAAAATACAAATTAAAATTATTTAGGATTTCTCCACTCCCAAGATATTAACAATCTTTGAGTGAAAACCAGATTGGGGTGAAGAAAAAGCCAAGACAATGATTTAGAGGACAACTTTATTAAAAAATTCAACATGCTCACCTTAAATAATAGTTATGACCATGACAAGTAAACATTTTCTCTATTACTACATTCTTTCAAGGAATTTAAAATTATGATTAAAAAAACTTTCAGTAGAAAGTGTTTTTCATGTGGAAAAATTCCAACAATAAATTAAATGTGATCTCAGTGAGCACACAGGATGTGTGGGAAAGGGCTAAAAACATGATGATCTCCTATAAGCAGTTAGAGGCTGGCTTATTGGTCTAGTTTTACACGCTAATGATCCACAAGATGCTCTCTCACATTAGTTACAGCATTTGCTGTATTATTTACTGTCAGGTATTACAGAATAAATTTAAAAACCATTTAAAACTTGGAGCTCAGGAAAAGAATGGATAAAACAAATTTGCCCGAGATTAGACCATTTATGGGTATTTCTAAAACAAAAGTAATTTCATACTTACGTTGTACAAAAATGTGATTATTTTGTTCCAGAAATGGAGACTTTCTGCCAGTTAATCTGCTTTATTGCCTGTACTTATGGTATGTGATGCTTATCCTGATAATATTTCACACGTGAGATATAATTATGCTTTCTCCTTTATCATGTAATCCATGCCATCATAAGGTATAATGCCATCACTGAAGGTATAAGGAGAATTGCTTATTATCTCGTAACAGACTTACACACCCTGTCTCTGGATTTCAGACACTTAAGCTCTCTCAGCTAAATATTAAACAGTACTTTAAATTCCTCTCTTTCACTCTCTTACAGTGCTTCATCTGCGCTGAAATCTACAGAAAGGTTTCATCTGGTTTTATTAGGCTTTTAGTCAAAACCAAATTATTTTCAATATGAAAACAGAAGAGGTAGATAAGGAGAGTCTCAGTTAAATAAGCCAGCCCCCAAAGCCAGCGTGCTCCTACACTAACATTCCAGATTAATCTCACCCATCCATCATTCTGCAATTTTGCACTTACCACGCAGACCTGCAACTGGCAATTACTATGTGAAAACTGAATCGTCAGGAACACGCAGGTACCTAAGTTAGGAGCCTAAAAAAACTCAGCAGTCTATGAAGAAAAGCAAGGTAGGTCAGAGCAAGAGCGTAAGTGTGCACTCAACCAGCTTAGGAAGCAGCCTCTCCCAACTGACCGTTCAGGCTAAATGCCTGCAGAAGATATGAACACTCCCGTCACTGTATCTGTATAACGTATCTTGCAGCAAAGGGACAGGTGTAAGTTGGTAGGTTTTTCATAGAATCATAGAATCAGTGAGGCTGGAAGGGACCTCTGGAGATCATCTAGTCCAACCTCACTGCTCGGCAGGGTCACCTAGAGCACGTTAGACAGGGTTGCATCCAGGCAGGCCTTGAATATCTCCGGAGACCCCACAACCTGTGGAGCAACCTGTGCCAGGGCTCTGTCACTCTCACAGGGAAGAAACTCCCCCTCACGTTCAGGTGGAACTTCCTGTGCTTCAATTTCTGTCCGTTGCCTCTTTTTCCTGGCTTTCATTAGCTCTTCAGAACTCTGTTGCTGAATTGCTGAGTGATAAGTGACAAATCTAAGTAAAACCTAAGTACACCTCTATCCCTCCATGTCCCCCCAGCCTTGAGAACTAGTTTTGGGGGGCAAGAGGAACATAGGCCCACTGCTCTCATGAAGTCTCTCCTAACAGAGTTACCATTAGCAGGGTACTTAAGATTAGAGAATTGCAAATGTCCTTCTTGCTTCTCCGGTGCTCCAGTTTCCCAGTCTAACCCTGCTCTGGTAAGAGTACAGCAAGCCTTATAAAATCCAGATGTAGATTTAATGTTAAAAATATTAACTTTCTGAAACTTTATGATTATATTCAAGCATATTGCAAGAATGAGTAGGTGCATCCTGAGGTAACAGTGAATCAGCTGAGACAACTGAACATTTAAAGCATCAGTAGAAGATCTCACTAAATGCTTGGTAATTAAAAATACTGATGACATACCTGAATGATACCTACAACTACCGTAACCATACATGAAGTTTCAATATGACTAAGTTTTCCCAAAGAATGCTAACCCAATTCCTCCTACCCATTTGCTTTATGGAGTGGGTTAGCAGCTCTCCTGAGGAAAAGAGACCAAACAACTTCTTAGCCATACTGCTATGGAAACATCAATATGAAGAGAATACCTACTGCTTCTACCAGTTCCAGGGGTTCACAGCTCAAAAACACTGTAGAGGAAGAAATGTAACAGAGACCCAGGAGCTCAGGCAACACGAGAATTCAATTGCTACCCCCTTAATTGAAATTTTTCCTAAAGTTCAAACCATTTCTTTGAGATTCAGCTTGCTCTTGCTATAATGTTCTTGTTATTTTTCCTTTGTGCATGATTCTGCCATTCTCTGTTCCAGCTGGGAAGGAAAGCAGAAATACTGAAAAGCCATATGAAAGGTTGGCGTGTTTTTTTTTCATTTTTTCTTTGTTGATGTGAAATAGAAAATTCCAGAAATCTCTTGAGTGAGCCTGTTTTTATAAGATTCTTAGTCCAGTTTTTCAGATAAGCAAGTGATTCTTTTCTCAATTAAACCACCAAGCCTTTTGAGATGCAGCCAATTGTTCATAACACTTAACATTCAAGTTTGCTTCCCCCTGTTTTTCTCTCTGAAATATTGCTAGGATGGACTTATTCCAGCCTGCTTTAGCAGACACACTAATTTTTCCTCCATTTCTGTATTCTACAGATGAGGAACTGAACCAATGTTTTACTCTGATGGAAAAGTTATCAGTGAGATCAAAGAGGCAAGCAGAAGAAAGTCATAATCCTACATACTTGCTGGAGTGGGACATATAAGAAGTTATTTGAAAAAACGAGAATATGAAGGAAACCAATGCTTAAATGCCTTCAGTAAAAATACTTGCTGAATTCTATCAGGAACAAAACTCGCAGACTGCCAGATATACACTCCTCTATCTACATATTTACTTTGGCAAAGGGGGGAGGAGTTGGTTTTCACCCTGAGCTTATGCAGCTCGTATCCTTTTTACATCTTCTTTACTTTACTGTTTTACTCTATACAAAACTACTGAGCTTCTTCAAGCTTCAAAATTGTCTTTGGAGTGAATGGTTGGTCTCCCACCCAAAACGGGTACACAGGTGTTCACTGTGACAATATTAAAACATTTCATAAACAAAATATCTCCCCAGACTGCTGCAATCAGCAGTCTGTGCCCCTTCAGATGCTTTCCGGGGCTCGGGAACACCTTTCTTAAACAGGCTGTTTATTTTCTGATAAGAAGCAAAAAGACTTCATTTACCATTGCTTAACACTATTAGAGTCTATGTACGCAGTTTCCATAACAAGATAGGGAAAACAAGCCAAGTCTTCTGCGTAGGATTTTTCTGATCTCCAGGATATAGGAACACACCTACAGTATCTTGGCATATGACTCACTGGGTTGCTCATGTCACACAGTATGTACCACTAGGCTCAGATTAGTGATTGAAAGAGTTTACCACAGGACAACAGCTTCTTGTACACTGACGTATCACCTCCCCGTTATAAAATGGTAATGAGGAAGCAAGCTACTTTAAGACATTATACCCAAACTACATAAAGCGGCAGAAAAGAAACACTCTGCTTTCCATTCTTAAGGTGGTGCTGTTAAGCCCACAGGAAGCACATGACTATACTGCTGAGCAGGAAAAATCAAAAGCAGAACTGTCCTTTTCCTCCCAGTCTGTACATGCTGCTGCTGGGCTCATGAGGCTGCTGCACCCATAGCACGCGGGCAGCCAGGAGCACTGCAGGAAGAAAATGAATGCAGGAAGAAATACGAATGAGTTAGTTGACCACAGTACTGCAGTGAAGAGGGATCTGTTGCACGTAGGAGTGATGAATGTCCTTGGACATCCACCAGCCAGCTATCCTCGGTAGATTTCTTACTTGGAGACAATAAATCAGATGAGTTTGATAGCTGATCACTTTCTTCCTCTGCACATGTACATGTAAATGATATTAATCTTGATAGAAAAAAAATGAACATCAGTTCTGTTAGGCAGCCAATAATTTTCTAACTTCTGTCATAGTTAGGAAGGGATCCATCCATTTTACACCTTCTGCCACGTGGATCTCTGTTTATAGCATGATATATTGCTTTTTTCAATAGAAAAGAAGAAAAGGTGTGTTAAGTGAGAAGAAAGTCTTCTCATCGTTCTCTCTCCTTTAAATGCTTCCACACTTTCTCTGAATGCAACAATTAACAACAAATGCACTGCTCCAGCTTTACAAGGTTTGACATCTAAAGAAGAAAATACACACTTGTAGAAGCTGGACCATGGCTCATCCAGCCCAGCATAAGGCTCTACCTCCATTTGCTGCAGTCCCCACTGGACCAGCACATCTAGGATTTCCACATACTCCAACATCCTCATGTCCTTTGAGGCTAGACTACTAAAACACAACTGCTGTTCAAAGATAGTTGTCTGTCAAAGACAGGTTTTTTTTCAAAATCAAATATTTCTCTAATCCCTCCTAAGCTCACAAACTCCTCAAAATCCAGATCCTGTTCCCATGGATTTTCAATGGGCTCTTTCTCTTAATGCTCCTCTTCTCCCACATGGAAAGCAACTCTGGCCAGACTCTCTATTTGATGGATGAATGGAGGAGCAGAATACATCCTTTAATGCATCTCTAAACATTTGCTGTGAATATTTACTTCCATGGTGGCTCAGCAGCTGATAGCAATCCAAATGGCTTCATTAGCGACAACAAAAACACAACAGAGAGAACCAGACCATAGCCTTATGCACTGGCCTTTTTAATGGCAGCAGATAGGAAGAAATCTTTCTATCTCCCTACAAAGCTATGTAGAAATATTGAGCAGAAATAGTCCATCAAAATATTCACAGATCATGTAAGCTACTTAGGGAATAATTATATTAACATGAAGAAAACATATTTTGCTTATACTATAGTGATTTAGGGACCATAAAGAAGCCTGCTGCCTAGTTAGTCCTTAGGGAACGTGGACTGTGCATCTGGAATAAACCTCTCTCTCAGGGGCATCAAGGCACATACTGTTCACTGCAGTTGTGTGGAAGCCAAAAGTAAGAAGTGAAGCATAGGAAAGGTTATCTAGGGACAGTGTTGGTCAGAGTTCCTTTGAGGAGAGCATTCTTGAGTGAACGAGCAATCGCCTTTAACGGTTAGGCTTTCTTTTGTTCTTCTTGCTGAAGTGGGAAAGGTAATTTCTTTGGCCATGGCTCCCTCTCTTGAATTAGGATGATTTAACTCTTCTTTACTGGTCAAACACCAGTTTTATTTTGAGTCAATGTATTTATTGTTGTTGTTGTCGTTCCATTCAAATATGGAGTACACCATCTGCACTCACGGCGCTTAGGCAGGCTGACAAGTCTATCCTGACAGAGTCACTAACGCTGCCTCTATTTCAACTAGATTTCATTGACATTCTATAGCTTTGGGAAAAACACCTTCCTTAAATTCCCTCAGTATTCCTCAGGGCTCAGTGTACAGGCAGGAGCCTTTACAACAGGGCTCATTCAGATGAAATGAAAAGCATAAAATTATGAATATTAATAACCTGTTTATTGATTTTGATGGATTCCAGAACAGTCACTTTCTCACAACTCAGACAGGAGTGTCACTAGTATGGCATCATCATTTAAAGCAATGCAAATAAAGAGTGGCATTTATTTAGCATCTGTTGACTAGGCACTTCAGTATGCATACCTCTTGCCTAATACTAGAATGCACAGACAACTGCGTGACATATTTATTTATTACTCAGAAGCAACAAATTTTGTGACTAGTCTTCTTCCTTGTTTTTGCTGTTGCCCTGGTTCAAGAAACGTAGTAATGCAATTTGTAAACTACACAAACTGGGAATGTATTGTCAGGAAAAGATCTGAACAGAATCTCTACACAAGATTAGATTTCTTTTTTTTCTTCTTTTTTTTTCTTTTTTTTTTTTTTCTTTTTCTTTGAAAAGGAAGGTAAAGTAAGCAGGATGAAACAAAGTGCAAGTTATGCAAGTGATAAAGAGTATACTGTTTGATCTCATGACAACTTTGAGCTATTGATGCAAGGCACTTGTGATAGAAAAGAAAAAGGCAAATACAATCCCAGAATTCATTCAGAGGGGTATTTCCAGCTAACACATGATCCAAGGCCTCATTAAGATCCCCTTTGAAATACCTTCATGTGTTGAGGAGAGGAATATGAAGTAGGATAGGTGCAGAGATGGCTGCCAAGATCTCGGAGAAATGAAGAGTCAAACGCATGGGAGAAGGCCACAGAAATTATTTTATCTGCTTCGTAAGAAGTTAATTAGCTGGAGAAGAATTGCTGTCCATAGTGCAGGAAAGTAAGTAGGAGAGTAGTAGGAGCAATCTCAGCTCACCTCCAATACAAGCATGACAACAAAAGAGCGTAAACTGGCTGTGAAGAAACTAATGCAAGGAATTAGAGAAAAGAAGTTCCTGAACTGCAGTCAAAAGAAGGCTGACATTTTATAAAAACAGTAAGAGCAGAAAACTGATCTGGTTTTGAGCTTAAGCTGGAGCTGTTATTTAACAAGATGAAAAGCTGTTTACAACGATAGCAGAAAACAGGGCTTGAAAATGCAGGTGTTCTAAACAGTATATTTACTTCTTGCTGAAATATACTTTCAGGGACTAAATAGAACATTTGAAAAAGAGAGAATCACTCTAACACTGTTTGTATGAAGCAGGCAAATCCTTTCACATGGCCAGATGGAGCCATATGACTCCACTGGAAGCCAAAACTTGCTATCAGGCCTACATGATCCTAAAATACCTCTTTGTCCCTCATGGATCCCCTGGTGGCTGTGATGAGCAAGGAGCCACAGAGCTTGAGCTGCGCAGAGCTGCACCGCTCTGCAGCTCCCTTCACCGCCTGCCTGGCACAGCCCGAGGCTGCTGGTCTTCAGGAGCCCCAGCTGAGTGAGCTGTCCTCCTGGAAAAGCAAAGTGCCGAGTTATTTGATGCACGGAATGAATGCAGAGGGTTGGTAATACTGATTTATGGGTGGGAATAAGGAGTCTGCAATTTGGTTTTCAAAGATACCTATATTCGTTTGGTTAGTAAAGATAGCAATGAAAGAGCAATGAAATGCCACAGTATTTTAAATGTTTAAAACAACTTAAGATCACTAGATTTCAAAAGTTGTAAGCAAAAGGCAGAATTTTACCCATGCATCTTCTATTAATCCTTTCATAAACAATTTTGTTCTGCAAATGCTGAAATACCCTATTGATGCACATTTCAGAGTTATACTGGCATTCATAAATAAATATCTGGACATAGTCAAAAATCTTACCAAATCTTTGAAAAAGACACACAAAAAGTATGGCAATTATTGAGTGACAATTTTCCAACAATTACTCAGTGTGCTGTTTTCACACTACTGCCAGGACCCTGACTAAGATCAAACACAAACTCAAGTCCCATAAAAATCTATAAACCAGTCAACTAATGAATGACAAAATAGAATGGAGTGCAAATGGGTCAAAAAATAAGAGTGAAATAAATGAAAAATAGTTTGCATTAGTGGGATGCACACGATAAGCAGAAAATCTGCAGTTAGAGGAGATTTGAAGAAAGATGACAGAAAATGATCACTGAAATCAAAAAACTTCTGAAACAAGAACTGCAAAGATTGGAACTATTTGTCTTAGAAAAGTTTCCGAGAAGTTAAGTTTCTGTTCTCTGTCATATGAAACAAGAACAAAGAGACATTCACCTGTATCGGAAAGTGATAGGAATAAATCTTGTTTTGCAATCTGATCTTGAAATTTGTCCCTCCAGGATGTTAATGAGGCCAAAAATCTAGATTGCCTGGAAGTATAATCATGTTTTCACAAAGAACAAAGATAACCAGTACAGTAGCAGTTAATGTTAAAATTAAAAAATGTTAGGAAAGGATACGAAATAGCAGTTTTAAAGCTTATTAATCCTTCTTGCTCCACTATAGGCAGGAAAATCTTTAGTATGTCCCCTGCAGTGTACTGAAGAATGTTCCCAAACCTTTCTATGTCCCAGTATTATGGATTAGTGAGGATATGACATAGTTAGCTAAGAGCATCTCCCTATTAACCTTACAGGTTAACCAAGATAGTTAATACATCAGCCTTGATGGCATTACTTGGTGATTGTAGGTCAATCTTTTTGCCAGCATTTACATTTAAGTGTTCTTAAAACAAAAGTAAGAGACATAATAGAAATGGAGTGGACATGAATTGGAAAGACAGGTGATTTTAATTAAAAATTCAATACAAGAACTCTCACGTATCTCCTCCGGAGTCATGTATTTTAACACTTTCAATCCATCTTTCCAATTTCAAAAGCTCATTTAATACATAAATTAAGCTCTCAGGAGGCAGGACTGGTTTATCAGTGGGACATAGGTGTGTAGTACTCTCTCAGGTACCCTTTGAGACACCTATACAGGGCAGGCAGATTTCATATAGGATGCAAAGGAGGTCTCTACTCCCCTGGAAGGACAGACAGAGGCAAGACAGGCTACTTGAGGACATCTCAGATGTTACCAGAACTGTGTGGGCAATTGATTCTCACTCCCAGGACAGAGCTCTCCACTGATTTAAATGAAACAACATAATTTATGATGATTGAGACTATAGTTGAAAACATTATTCAGAACTATAAGCCCAGCATAATTAAAATCTCTTACCCACATCTTATAACTAGAGCAGGGAGAGAACTGTTAACACTAGTCTCATATGTTATACTAATGTTATTGAGGAATAAAATTTTAAAACTTTATCTTTGGTTCTGAATGCACACAACATGCAATTACAGAGGATTACAGAGGATTGTTTTGGGACAGAGGAGCAGAAAAAAAGAATTAAGGATCACGTTACTACCCTTATGGAACCTACATAAAAGAAACTTGCATAGATTTCTTTAGAAGTTCTACATAATTCTAAGAATCCTAATTAAAACCTAATGATGCTCTCACACTGACATTTGTTAAAATGAAAGGTACTCAGTTAAACCTGTTATGTCTAAAAAAAATGTTTTTCATATATAGTTTTTAATAGTCATTTTAATATCCAATGAAATCCTGATCCAAAATACTGTCTGATCTAGTATATCCTAAAGTTCAGTTCCTTTATTTTCCAAAAATCTAAGTCTGGAAATGTCATAACCTTTCACAGAAAGGATCTTACATATTATTTTTCTCCAATGATAAGAACTGAAATCAAATTTTATTAAAGTCAGACAAATGCAAAGTGTTACTGCAATATTGGTTAAAGAAGAGCTGAATAAACTCATACACCACCTCTCCCTAAATAGTTCCTAGCACTGCCTGTAGTTTAATAGTCCTATTCCCACCTCCCTATTATGAAAGATTTTTTCTTTCCTGTTGCTATGTGAAAGAAGCACACAAACAAGAAATTGACTGTCCAGGAAAAAGACTAGAGCAACTGTACAAGGTCCTGTGAGGTCATGAAGTAAAAACAAAAGAGAAAGAAGTGGGAATCATACTTTTCTGATAGAATTTTAGATCTTTTTAAAAAGGAAAATAATTCATGAGCACAAGATAAGGAATGTCAACAATGCAGAAGCAGGAAAGTCTTTGACATGAAGTTCCTTCTTGCAAACTGAGATTTAGTTTTAGCAGTTTATTAAAGAAAAAGTCACAATATTGCCATGAATCCTACCAAATGTCCATAACATACAGAAAAAATGGTATATAGAGATAAACAAACAGACATTTGTGTGTACACTTGTTGACAACACTGAAGCAATCATGAGAACTTCTGATGACAGATTTGAATAAAAGCCCATACAAGATATTGGTAACAGATGTTGTCTCCTGCGAGCATCCTGATAGTTTACCATTTTCTCCACTTGACGTGATAATTTTCAAAATCACAGCGTAGAGTTCTGCAAATTCTAAATGAATGCATCCAAGAATATTAGAAGCAGCCAAGAACTGAGTCCCTATCAACAAGTAAACTTTGAGCAGTAAAGCAGGCTTCTCCCTGTTTTCAACCTTTCAACATGTTTATCTGGAAATGGACTTTTTCCCCTCCCTGTTTCTCTTTTCCCCCTTCCTCCTCTCACCAGGCGCTGGAGCAGTGCTGCTCACTCCAAGGTATTGCTCTCTCTCACCCCATGCCTAGGTAGCCCATCTCCCATTCTAGATGAAGTTAGATGTACAGCAGGGAAATGAAAATGGCCCAATTAACTCAACTGCGTAGGAAGCATAATGACGCACCTTTAGCAGACTGCAGGGTGTCTCCTGTAGGTCTCTGTTGTCTCTCCTCCTGCAAAAGGGTGAGATTGGCTGTTTTCACTAATTCACTAGCCAGCACATAGCTGTTCTGCTGTTCTGAGGGTAGGATGGGGGGATTTTGCTAAGAGGATGCTGTCTCTGCATCAGTCAGCATAAATCAACTTCTTTTCTTACTTCTGTCATTCCTAACAGAACTAATAAAAATATAAAATGCTTTTTTTCTTTATTTCCCCCACTGAAATTTTGTCAAGATGTGAGGATACAGATTGAGTGGGTGGAGGACCTCTGCACTCAGCCCTGAACCTGAGCAAGCCTCCATCTGCCTTGTAGGGCAATGCTACAAGAGCTCAAAGCTTACTGAAAAGCCACAGCTTATCTCTAAAGCTTCTGACCCTGCTGTAGTAGAAGCACATTTAATGGCACATCTTTGAGAGAATGAGACATTATTGCATAAATGAATGCACCTAGGGATTTCAGAAACTTCAGGAGAAACTTTGGGGATTTGGTTTGTTATTCTTTCCAAGATAGCTAGACCATCAGTGATATCATTACAAAAAAAAAAAAAAAAAAAAAAAAAAGAAAAAACACAGCCTCACAGCTAATTTAGTAGTCTCCCCTAGTAGAAGAATAAATCTCTTTCACATACAATGAAGCTATATATTACTTTCCTGTTGCCAAAAGAGCATATGTTCACAAAACTTAAATATTAATCTCTTAAATATTAATAACTTAAAGTATGATTGGAACAGCAGACAGTTGAGAATGGTTAAGCATGGATACAACATCCAATAAGAAACCTTTCCTTGCCAAACACAGCACAGGCCTGGGATTTACAACTCAGTCCCTATCGAAGAGAAACTGGACTTCCTCGCCTCATTGCATCTGGGTAAAAAAAAGCGTTGTGCTCCTCCTCCCGTCCAGCACAATTATGTAACATAGCCCTAATTGTTCTTTAGTCCAAGTAGTTTTAGATTACTCCCTCTAGCAGGTAATATTATTACCTTTATCTTCTCACTTATCAACCAAATTTCTAAACTTTAAACGTCCTATCATTTCTAATTGAGTGACAAAATAAACAGCATAATTCTACCAAGGGAACTGAGCAAACATTGCACAACATCAGCACTTGAGATCGTTTGCCGACCAGATACCTCCTATCATCCCAGCTCAACTGAACTCAACTCAACTCAACGGAAACCTGAAATAATGAGGAAATGAAACACGAGAGGCTCCTAAGCAGTAGAAGAAAGCACTACTTGGGAAGGGTGGGAAGAGCACTAAATGGGGACAAAAGATGGGCACTGATCTTGAGAGCTGTGGGTCTGCGTCAAGGACAGATGGATTATGGTTGCGGGGGACACACAGGCACAGAGCAGGCTACTATCAGAGTCAGGCCTTACCGTGATTCTGGTGAGGGTTACATTTTGGGTTAGGTTTTCTATTTCAAAAAATTTCTTAGAAGAAAGTGACAGCAGTATCAGTTTGTCTTTGGGCCTTCTTACACTCTGCTCTTATGGAATCAAAAATTTTGAGCCCTGAACTAAAAAAGAATCAAATTATATGTTATTGTTATATTGCTTTTGAAGCAAAATGTTCAGAGAGATTGTTGAAGAAACTTAACATGAGTTTCATGAGTCTGAGCTGGGCAGTCATAAAACACTGAGAAACAGCCAAAGTACAAGAGAAGAGAATTTGTGGAAAAAGCAAGATGAAACACCATGAATATTTTACAAATGAAAGAATAGTAGAAAGGGGTATTTATTCATCAGAGGAAGAGACACCAAATTTTCTTCTAGAGAACTGATGACCTGTAGAATAAGGAGATGGAAATGGTCAGCCCAAAGGACTGTCAAGAGCAGATATACACACGAGAAAGCAAAGTACCACCTTAGACTGAGTTTGTCTAAAGAGACAAAAATGACTGAATATATTATTCAGCACATTTTAAAGTAACAGATATCTAGAATTCACCTAAATAAACTCACAGAACTAGATGATTCTTGTTTGAAATATAGATAACAAGCTTCTTTAAATTTTATTGCTTCTTTGTTGTTTCTCATTCACCTCTATGTTCTATTTTTTTAATTTTGCTGAGTCTAGGTTGAATACAACACACTGTGAGGGGTCTGATATTCATTTCTATTTAACGTCGTATGGTCTCTTTGGAACTGAATTCATCTACATCAGCCAGCCTAAATAGCCTCCTTTCTTATTCTATCATTCCCTATAGAACTGGTCAAAACAGAATGGTTTTGATTTTCCTCATTTCTCCCCATTGAAATTTTGAAAATATTCAGCCAGCTTCAGTTCCAAATTATCTCCTTTTATCTCCTTAGATTACTCATCTGGGACTCCTTGCAATCCACTTCCTGCAGATGTCACAGGTACTTAGGACTCCCTATAGAGTTATCATTTACCTGTGATTTTTATCGTTTCTATTAAGCCATCCAATTAAAACTGTATTACTGTATAGTATTCTCCAGGTTTCCTCCAGATTTTTTTGGTGGATAAATGCTTAGAAATAACATTTCAGGAGCAACTGAGTGCAAGCTGGAATAGTATCACCTCACTTTTTACATCCCATCCAGCTCACTGAATGCTCCCCAGTTTTGTATATGCACGACATGTCTCTCGGGGGTGCCTCGCCGCATGCCTCCCTGTTGTACCAGCCAGTGTCACTCAGTGCTTGGGTAATGGCAATTCAGGCCACAAAAATCTTTTTGAGGTAATTGAAAACTGTTGTAAACAAAGCCTTTTCAGCAAGCTTCATGTCAACGTGTCAAAGTGGTGATTGTTTTACATTTGCAGTTGCGCCGCAACAACATGCAGTGTGTGGTTTCTTCCCCAGAATGTTGGCCCTGACGGGTGCCAAGTCCCCGTCTCCAAGACGGATGGATGCTGCTCTTCCTCCTCGGCTGGCGTCAGCTCCTCGCAGCAGTAGTTTCCCCCATGCTCCCAGGTGTATCTGGGGCGTGACAACACAGCTGTCTCCCTGATACGTCCAAATAATGAGCTTATCTTTAACTGGCCTCCTGGGCTCCCCCAGCACTCTCCCACCAGCACCAATGGCTCCAAAACCAGATCTAACTCTCTGCTACGCTTTCTGGTATGCTTTCACGCTCTCTGCATTTTGCCGATCTATGAATGCCTTTTTATTTCTACTTTTTAATCAGTCTGGATAAATGTCAGTGGAAGGTTGCTACTGGGAAGGTTGCTACTGTTCTCATAATTTCTAAAACTTTTAACATGTACCACATGTTCCGGCAGTATGGCTGGCTCACCCCACATTAGCATAAAGAAGATGTACTGCAAACCCATCCAACTTCTTTTAAAATCAAAAGAAATCTTTCCACTGAGTTTGTAAGAGCTGAACTGAGGCCTATGACCCTGCTACAGTGAAGTATTTACACACATGCCAAGCTCTAAGTATGTGAAGAAGCCCCATGAATTCAATAGGCTTATCAGATGGTTAAGCACTTCAGCCAAGGCCTTAATGTTTTCTAAGTGTCCCTGTTGCACAAAGCAAAATCCATGGAAGAATTTCCTCTGCTCCAAAGAAAGAAGCAATAGGCCTTGAATATATACATATGAGTGTGTATGTATGTATGTGTGTATACACACACACACACACAAACATATATATATATTTAGGTATAAGGTCTATGCTTATAAAAATATGCAAACACATAAATACCTTTACTATCTCTTCTGCTACTCATATTCCTGGAAGAAAGCTTTTATCTGATTTAAATGATTAACTGCCTAGTGCTTGAGTCCACATTCTTTTCACTGGAAAAAACTTCCTTTGAATGCCCTTGTCCCAGCTCTGATGGATGCCCTCCCAGCTGGGACACTGTCCCACAATAGACAAATTAAAAGCCTAAAGAAGAACAGATGCCTGAGAGGCAGAAATACTGGCCTTGGAAAGTTAAAATAAGAATTAAAGAACTTAGAGAACATATTGAAAGATTTACCTCAGAAACAATCAAAAGGAAGAGTCATTTCCTGTTCTGCTTTAGGGCAAGGTTTATTTAGATTAAAATATAAAAGGTACAGTGGAAATAAACGTCCCTTTTGTTGTCCCCAGAAACTTGAAATAAACCTGCGCCTTATAATGGTATTTAAGAGAAGTTTTATGTCTTTTTCCTCCAACCTATTTCCCTCTTTTATCTCTTCTTTTCCCTTCAAAAACTATAATATGCAGGTCTTAGCCTAAAAATTCTCTGCTGAAATTGAGTGAATTCATGCATATATATGCTGAGCAGCTGCAGCCACATGTGATTCAGAAAGGGGCAACGGAGCATATCAAGGCTGCAAAGTCTCCAGAAGTGAGAACAGAACCACTAAGCTAACCTTGACAGAAGTGGGAGTAGATCACCACCAGAAGGAAGACTGAAGGAATGTGTCCCCAATTCTTCAGTCTCTAATGAAAATGATGGAACTGCTATATTGCCTTACTAAAGAACAGATTCCTCCAAATTCACTGTAACTCATTTATAACAATTTAGAAACAGATGTTTAGGTAGACATAACTTTCTATTTAAATAGTGAGATTTTTATCCTCTATTTTTATTCAAGTCTTCATAATTTATAAATAACATTCAAAACATCTGTGAACATCACTGCCTTTCCTCTTACTTGCAATACCCCACAATCTTATTTACTGCCATTAAACCCCACATCAGTCTATCTTCAAACTTCTAACTCAACAGGAAAAATTGTCTGGATGGCAAACATTTTTTTTTCAGCAGCAAATAAGCAGAGCAGCAAACATGCCAGTTCAGGGATATCAAAAGGATTATCTCAGCAGTTGGGATTTGGGGGGCTTTATTGGAGGCTTTTGTCTCCTTCAAGTGCAAAATAGCTGGGAAGGCAGCCAGACAGCACAAATAGGCTCTGGAAGGTTAGAGCTAACAACTATCTGTATGTGATGATCTGAGGTCTAGTACTTGAATTCACTCCTTGACTTCTTCTGGACATACCCTTTTAGGCTACATTAACTCTACTGAATAAAAAAGCCAATGTTTTTAGCACTGTTTTCATCCTCAGATCTATTATTCTCTCCATGAGAGATCACAGGAAGGCTTATCTGAACCTATTTACACACACAGAACTCCTTCCAATGTTACTACTGGATCACTTTTTGATTATGTACAGGAGAAGCAGCAGCCACAAATCAAGCCTATGCACAGCCACGTGCATCCACCTCTGAACCTGAACATGTGGCTAAACACACCATGCAAAACTAGATGAAAGGTTCTCATGCAGAGTAATTTGAGTGCAAGCTGGACAGATAGTTGGAACTGTACTGTCACCCCAAGGCCTATGTCTGAACCTCATGTACTTGAAGTACATGAGACACAAGAAGAAAGAGAGCTATCAACATGAGGTCATTAGATCATATTTTCCACTTTAGCTCCCAACCAAAACGGTATGACTGATGCAAAAGGACAGGCAGTGTATATTAGGGTTAAAGGCAAACCCACCACTGAAAGAGATTCAGGTTAACCAGCACATCTTTGCCCTGAACTCACTTGGAGCATAGAGGTGCTCAATTACAGCCGAGGTGAGACTGCTGAAACAAGCTCCTCACAGCTGTTGAGTCTCTATCTGCCAGACAAAAAGCAGTGTGTTACTCTGAAAATTGCTTTGAACAGGCTTTGTGTATGTTAACGTATCAAACACAGATACATTGCAGGCATTTGTCTTCTCCTGAATGACTTAAGGATCCAGTGCTCTGTGCACGATCCCACAACCATATCCTGAGTTTCAGCAACTTTGTGTGTACTACCCACACCCATCCCAATTACCAGACTTATGATTTGTCCTTCCAACAAGCATCTGAGTTCCTGTGTGTTAGCCCCTTATATGTTTTATCTGAGAAAGACTGAATAATTGATTATGCTGATCTGGTTAAAGGGTTCACATAAAAGTTGTTTTTCCTACTGTCCATGCAGTTTCTACTAATTAATGATTTTCAGCCTATGCTCCCACAGGACTCAGGAGTTATACAGTCAGGATCCATAAAATATGGCTCAGAAAAAACAACCCTATTTTCAGAAAACTTAAATCAGTTATACAAAGATCCACCAGGAATCCAGATGGGAAATTTCCAGTGGTTAGCACATGAAAAAAGTTGTAAGTCCATGTTCCTCCAACATGATAGCTGACTTTACTGAGACTTGTGCTGTTGAAATTATTCATTTCATTTGGCAGTTACCATAGACTGATATTACATTTAACCATCCATATTCAATACCAGGTTTAGCCTTACTTTTCTAGTCTTTTTATACCAAACACCTGAATAGTCTTTCTGCCAGTCTGAAAGAAGTAAAGAGAACATATCTCTAAAATGTCCCATTTGTGTTGGCAGGTTAGGTAAAGAAATCAAGAACCTGAAGCTGCAGAATTATTTCTACTAAACAAAAGATTATCACAGAATGTTGAGATTAACTTTCATGCTCTTCTCCCTTGCTTGCTCACATACTACCTCCCACATCTACCTTTTGGCAAGACAACAAGCTCTGAGAGCAGTAAGTCCCCACTTCCGTGACTCAGAATCTCACAGCATTAAAGCCTTAAGCTTGGCAGGTGTCCAGGATGAAGAAATTTTAACAAATCTCCCATAAAGAGCACTCTAATCATAGCGCGCACTGAAGCCTTGAACATAATACTTCCTCCACATATAAGATTCCCAATTTGTTTAATGGCCTCCTCTCAAACTTTTCAGTATAATATTGCAAATGTTCTTTTAAAAATCCCAAGTCCTCCCCACACACACAATCAGCATGTACATCACATAAAGGAAAAAAAATATATTATTCATTCTGGCTTCTGCTGAGAAGTCTTCTTCCAAGGCAGCATTTATTGGAAAATAAAAAAGAAATACCGTGTTGAAGTTATCTTTCGAAGATGCCTCATATTGTAATTCCCACTGCAGCAACAGAGGCACATATTTGCATGAAACATTGTTGTTGATCTCTTTCTGGGTGACCTCATCAAAGGTTATTTGGAAGAAGACGGAATTGCAAAATGATTTATTGGTAGCTGGAGTCAGTGAATTTCATGCAGAAATACAGCTAAAGAGCCACCATTTTGTAAGCTGTAAATTATTTCTATGCATACGTGGTCAGTTGTCTGCACCACACCATGGATTCAACCTTCTTACAGGTTATGAGATGGCACTGCATTTTGATAGCTTCAGTCAGAGCAAGTATATTTACAAATAAATGCAATTGCACCCATTTTTGTTCATGCTTAAGAGGTGCGAACACCACCAAGTCGAACCCAATTATACTGCACAAACATTGAGATCTGTAAATATCTCTTTATGAAAAGTTACGATTTAGTTACCCAGGGAAACATATAGCATAGAAGTTACTCTACTTATTTAGTTGTGCCTGCCACTTTACAGACATTTAAAATATGTGCAAGTGTAAAGCTACATTAAATAGTTAGTGAATTCAGGGAACTTTCAAACAGATATAAATAATTCTTTTTCCTGAGAGTTATTCTGTCCTCAGTACTAAAGCTAATAAACTGTTCCCCGATTGCTTTGGATGTTATTTGTTCTTTGAGCATCATCCTTTGAGCAGAAATCTATCACACACTAAAAGAAAGAGCCATGAGCAAGCATTTGGTGCTAAGAATGTGGCCAGCCCTCCCGAGAAGACAGGCTATTGAAGGCAGACGTGTCAAAAGAAACATAAAGGCCTGGGAAGAAGAGTGAGGCATTACACACACCGTAAGTTATGCAGTGTACGGACACAACACAACCTACCGCAAATGAGTAGAGTTCTGCCTCTCATAAGGCTGCATGCTAATCACAAAGCGCACAGTTAGATTTATTAAAGAAGCTTGGACTATGAGCCGCTATGAACTATGAGGGAATTCAAACCCTTTTAAAAGGAGGGCTGAACATTTCTCATTCAATGCATGCAGCTTAGGGAGTACCTGCCATACTAGCTAGTATTAATGGAGACAAATAAATCTATTTCTCTAATACTCATTTGCCATAGAATGCCATAGCTGCATTTATTTTAGCTACCTATGTGCATAAACAGATGGTCTTTTCTGCAGTCCTCTGCTTAGGTAAACATGTCTCTTACAGCAATACCTTGCTGTGGCCACTGCAGCTCCAGGCCAAACCTGCCAGAGAAGAACCTGGTCTACGGCACCTCAGGTTTGAGCCTGCTACACTTTTGAGTGAAAAGCTTTTGGACTGATGAAGTTAAAGCCAACACAACTCTTTATTTTATATTACTATGTGCATTTCTACAATTTGCTAATCCTAAATACATGCTTATCTTGTACCAATTTTTTATGTAAATGGACAAAAATGCCTTTTTTTTTTAACTTGTTAAAGCATGGGAAAAGTGTCTAGAACACTTCATGCAGACATCTCCCTGAAATCTGGCTGTCATTAAAAAAGGGACACAATGCACAATTCAGTAAATGTAGGCTGAAGTTTTGGTGAGTCTTAAATCATCACTCATAGAATTAATAAATGAGATGTCCAAAATGCACCATTTCCAAGTCCAAAACCAAAGAGCAAATCCTGCCCTTACATGTTTTGAGTGGTTACAGTGGCTATTTCCCCACATCCTAGACAATAGACAATAGACAAAACTTCAAGATACACATGATCTTCGTGGTGGAAGTGGCATGCATACTTCTGGTGGGGGAACAGAATTTGACAATGACCACCGAGAAACTAATTAGTTCTTTTCATTTGAAAATGAAAGCTATCTAATTGAGAACAAAGTCATTGCTTTTTAAAACCTACCTATCCTCCAATTTAAACATCTATTTCTTTTAATAAATACATGCTCTTAAGAAGGAAGGAATGGAGCCAGGGAAGACACAGGAAAGATCCAAGATCCAAAGAATATTAAATCCCTTAGTTATACCAATAAAAGAATGGTAGTGATCTTCTCGCTCCTCTCCTCCATCCAGTCTTAAAAGTAGGTTTTTATTTCAATCTTTCATGCATTTTCCATTAAAATCCAATGAAACATTGAGAATTACCATTTTTCTTTGCAGCTGCATTTCTCTTTGCTCAGTGTTAGCATTGAGAATTTACTGAATTTCTTTCAGAAGTTAATTCAACAGTGCTTACCACTATATAACTACAATCTCATTTTCATTTAACCTGTAAGGCATTATGATCTTCCAGAATGAGACTGTTTGAGAAGCAATAAAGACTATTTGCTAAAGTTTAATAATACTCACTTGGCCATGGGCATTAATTTCAATGAATATTCAATAGTTTCTACATCGCAATATCCTGACATTAAATAGTCAGCCATGTGTTTGCAAGACACCATAGTCTTTCTATTAAGCATCTTTTGCTGGTTTATGTCACTCTTTCAGACTAACCTAATTTATGAGCACCTAAGTATGATCTACTTATTTCAAATAAAACATATTTCAGACTGGTCAGATCATTCTTGAATTACAAGTCTGCTGGAAATAATTTAATATGACTAGTTCAATAAAGGATTGAAAGAGAAAAAAACTCACTGGTTGATTTAAGAGACGTTTGTGACAGTTATATTCAGAAATGTTGCAAGACTGATTTTTTTTCTTAGGCTGTTCCCTCTAAGAGTATCAGTGGGAATGGAGAATTAGGATTCTTTTTGTATCCTGTCTCTATACCTAGGATTTGAGATGTTTTTCTTTATCAAATAAGTTAACAGAGAACATATAGAAATACTAGATTTTTTTCATTGTAATTTTCCCTTTTAGCCATCTACATGGCCTCCTCAATATAGTATTAGATTACCTCTCAACCAAATGACCCCTCCCCCCCAGAAGTAAATAAATATCATCTAATCTCAGTTAGGTGAGATGACTCCTGCCTTCATATCACAGCATCTCACTTTTAGGAACCTGATTCCAGGACTGGAGTAGAGATACAGAATATTTTATGTAGGTGGGGACCTCCAGAGGTCGTCTGGTCACACCTCCAGATTGGCAAGGTCCTGCTGCATGAGATGGTGGCAGCTTTGTCCTGCTGTCTTTAAGCCACTACCCACAGTTTGGTGTCATCCACAAACTTTCTGAACTTGAAGTCTGTCCCATTGCCCAGGTCATTGACAAGGCTGTTAAACATTTCCAAGATCACTCCCCCAAGAAAGTCACTAGTGTTCAGCTGCCAGCTAGATTTCCAACCACTAATCTCAAATCTTTCAGCACATTGGTCCAGCTAGTTTTCACCCACTCTGTAGCCCATACATCAACTCTATACATCTCTGACTGGACTGCAAGAATACTTTGGGAGATTGTGTTGAAAACCTTGCTAAAGTTAAGGTAAATGACACCCACTGCTCTTCTCTCATCTAATCATAGAAGACTCTTAGGCTGGCCAGGCAGAGTTTTGATGAATCCATGCCAACTGTCTCCAGTCACCATCTTGTTCTTCATGTGCCTGGATAGGGCTTCTGGGAAAAGCTGCTCCATGTTCTTCTCTGAGACTGAGGTGAGGCCTGTAGTTCCCTGGATTTTTTTCTTGCTTTTTTGAAAAAGAGTGTGACTTTTTTAGAAAAAAAAATCTTCTCCAATTGCTATGATCTTTCAAAGAGAAGAGTTAGCTACCTCACCACCCTCAAACGCACCTTTCCATTCCCATGGATTTGTGTATGTCCAGCTCCTTTATGTGATCCCTAACTTGGTTATCCTCTACTGTGGGTAGTACTCCTCTCCCACAAATTTTGCTACTGAGCACAGAGATTTTGGAGGCCTGAAGGCAGACCTTACCAGTAAAGACTGAAACAAAGGTAGCATTGAATACTACAGCCCTTTTCAAGTGTTTTATCACTAGACTGCCTTCCTCATTCAACAGAGATTTTCCTCAGTTTTCTTCTTTGCTGACAATGAAGCCCTTCTTGTTACCCCTTCCATGCCTATCCATTTTTAACTCCAGCCGAGCTTCAGCTCCTTTAATTTTATCCCCACATGTCTGGCTGATGTGTCTATATTCCATCCCTGCTTCCACTTCCTGTAAACTTTCTTTTTGCCTTTGATCCCAGTCAAAATTTCCTCACTCAGCCAGCCTGGTCTGCTGTCTTGCCTGCCCATTTTCTCACAGAGTAGGATGGATCATTCTTGTGCCTTGAGGAGATTGTGTTTGATGAATGATGAGCTTTTCTGAGCATCTTTACTCTTCAGGGCAGCTTCCCACAGGATCTTGCCTACTAGTTCTGCAAAGAAATCCAAGTCTATTCTCATGAAACCCACCATTTGGACTTTGCTACTTGCCTTCCTCACTTCCCACAGTATATGAACCACCACTGTCTCATGGTCCCTCCTGCCAAGACTACCACACACTATCCTCTTCCCAACCAGTTGTTCCTTGTTCATAAGCTGTAGGACCAGCACAGCCCCTCCCCTTAGTGGTCCATCCAACACCTACATCAAAAATTGCCCAAAACACTGGATTGTTTGCATCCAACCTTCCTGCCCTTCCAGCAGTTACTGGGGTCATCTATGAATCACTATGGCCTGTGGTTTCTTTGATGAGGTGCCCTTCATTTGTTTGAAAACAGCTTTATTCAGCTCCTCTTCTTGACTGAATAGCCTGTAGCAGATTCCCACTACAATACTCCTCCCCTCTGATCCTGACACACAGGCTGTCAGCCAGACCTTCCCTTCTTCCACTGCAGAGCTCCACACATTTGAGCTGCTCTTCTTCACGGAGTGCAGCCCTCTACGCATCTTCTCTGCCTGTCCCCCCTAAGCAGACTGTATTCACCCTCTGCAGCTCTGCAGTCATGAGAACTATCCCACCATGTCTCTGTAATCCCAGAGATGTCACAGATCTGTGACTATGCATGGACTTCCAGTTCCTCCTGTTTGTTTCCCAAGCCAAGCATGCTTAAACATAGGGACTTGCAACAGGCCCCCAGTTGCCCTGCTTTCTCATGGGGACTACGAGAGCTTCCCAGATTGCCATGCCCTATGCATGCTTTCCTTCTATTGCATGTTCCCTTACTTACGATCTCCATCTTTTGATGAACCTAGTTCAAAACTCTCCTTGCTGGTTAGCAAGTCTGTTGACAAAGATGGTTCTGCTTCTCTTTATCAGATGGATCCCATCTCCCCCCAGCACTCCTTGTTTCTGCAAGAGGGTCTTATGGGTATAGAAGCCTAAGCCCTACCTGTAAAACTAGCCACATAGTCAGGTCTTGATCTGTAGGATACATCTCCTCTACCCAAACACTTTCTTTACTGGCAGGACTGAGAACACCACTTTCAGATCCATGCCCTCCAACCTAACCCTCAGTGTTTGTATGTAAATAAGAGGAGGAATGGGCCTCCAAAGCAGCTGAGGACTGACAAGAGGCCACCAGAGCCTGTGACCAACAATGTCATAAATCCTTCTCAATCCTGAAACTCAAGAGCTTAACCCTATGAGCTTCAGTTAAACACAAACATAAGATGCACAATTCGAAAACTGCCCTTGGGTCTTCTCTTTTTTTAAGGGGAAGCACAATCATACCTTTCTTTTAAAGTATGACAGGATAGACATGTGCTTTTCTTCTTCTCTCTCTCTTTTTTTTTTAAAAAAACCCAACAACTCCATGATTAGCACATTCACACAAGAAATGGGAATTCTGGGTGTGTTCAGCCAAAGAGAATTCAAGTGCTCTGCCCTCACTGTCTGGGAGAGTGCTCTAACAGGCAGATGTACAGAGCATTTGGGGCAGAAGAAAATATATTGCTTTCAGTTCTTTCTACTGGAGCTGTTCCACCTTCAGAAAGGAATTCAAGATTTAGAGGGCCAGGAATGTTACTTTCCAGCCAAATCACTTAGGGCACTCTCTGGGAAATAGAAAAAAAAATAAGTTCCAACTTCTGCTTCAAGAAATTGCTTATTTTTTTAATATATTAAGCAGTCATTTGATAAAAAGCATGAAGACTTGAAGCTACAATGTATGTGTCTCCCCGCTGGAAAGTACACTGCATTCAAACTGAAAACATTGGCCTTCACACAGAATGCTTTCGCAGAAAGACACCCAAATGCTTCCTTCAACGGATGTCACTATTTTGAATCTAATCTGGGTAGTATTCTCCCATCTGAAAAGTCAAATTCCCCTGCACAGCTAACCCATTCACTCACTGAGGCGTTCTGTCCAGCCTGCTCTTTCCAGCAATGACACTAACTAGGGAATCAGTACATTTTCTGGCAGGAGATGTGGAATGTACCTGTTCCTTTCAAATCACAGTATGTCTAGACTCATGTCCAAACAAACTTACTGCCGCTAAAACAGGAAGCAAAGTGCTTTTGGAAAAGCATACAAAAAAAATAAAAAACAGAAGTCTTTTTAGAGTTGTGAATTGCATAGGATGCGGTAAATTGTCTAGTCAGTGCTTGTCTACATGTGGTATAAACATTTTTCATGAAAATCCTCTCTTTAAATATATATATTTTTGAATAAAGATTAAAATCCCAAGAGTTGTAATGCCAATAGCAAATTACAGGGCGTTTTCTTCATATACAAGATCACTAGCTTTTGCCAAAGGGTTCTGGGTACTGATTTATCCATAAATATGTAATGGAACAGTTGCCATACAGGAAACATATATTGTGTTTTCAGCACAGTTGAGGGCATAGTTCAAAGAGAAACGCACATATGTAGACTTTCTCTAGTCCCACTACAGTGAGTGTACTTAACTTTAAAAGTATAGGGTATTTTATCCAAGGGCGTTTCAGGAATTATACACTTTTCTATAGTAACAGAAGCTTCAGAACCATTCAGCACTCTTTCATTTTGATACTGAATTTTATTCCTTAAGTATTTTTTTCTTAAATGATATACTGATTTTCACCATTTTATACTTTTCTAGGAAAAAATAACCATTTATATGCAAATGTCTTTCTTCTAAGAACTCTGATATTTATATAATGCTTTTCATCTCTTTGTGACTGAAAGAAGTTGGATATAGTCCAGAAAAGTTCAGAATCATATATCATTTTCTCCTAAAAACTTCCAGGAGCTCCTATTAAGTTACATACATGCTCCTAATGTCCTATTATTTCAAGTCTGGAAAGGTCATTTTTGCTTGCTTAAAGAAACACAGTCCTCTCAGGGAAGTGTGGCAAACCCACAGTTTAATATCTTCCTAGATTGGATGCGGTTGTTCATACAGCTTTTTGATACACAGTATTCATAGGAATTCAGAGAGAATTCCTGTACTATGAGGTATTACTGTTAGGACAGAATCCATCCTAAGGCTATTTTTAGCTTTACATCTTTCTTTACTAACCTATATTCTTTTAGATTTAGGGATTTAGGGATATCAAATTTGAAACAAGTCAAGTCAATATACTAGAAGCAGCATAGCCATTTTAGCAAGTAAGTTAATTTCTCCTGCTTTCAAACGACTGGACTTAACCACACTAAGCTGATACTTAGTGCTTTTTTAAAATGGGACCTGTATTCAATGTGGAATGTTCTACACAAATTTATTACAAATCAAATGGGGTAAATAATGTGTCTGCAGTCCAGGTTAATGCCATGTAAGCACCATGTAGGACACTACCTGATTTATCTTTTTTCCCAAAATCTGTTTTGTCATGCCTTACCATGATAGCCTGCATCAGCATTAGATCCTCCTATGGCTTGAACCCTGATGCTTCAGAATGGATTAGCCCAACAGACTCAATTAGCCGAAGTTCAGTCTGCTGCCATTTCTGCTGCTCTCCGTCCTGATTTGTATATATAACATGTTCAGTTTAGAAGTATGCTTGCTTGCTTTCTTACATCAAAATAATTATTTTGAGTGAAGAAAATGCTCCAAGCTTACTGAATACTAGTAACCATCATAGAGATACAGAAGTTGCAGTAATCCTAGTACTGATGCTGTCCAAAGTGCTCAGCAAGGTATTTCTGTACACAGTTCAGACACTCTCCCATGCTGTGACCAATAAGTAACAAAAAACCCAACAGCTTACTTTGTCCCCAAATGTATAAGGAAGTCAAGTTTTTCCCATTAAGGTCCTCTCTTCAAGGTTTTCTTACTTGCTGAAACTTTGGGAGTCTTTTATGACATGGCTAAGAGTAAATAGGTTCCCCGGCCAAAACGAGTTAGAAGTCTAAGTACGTCTGTGAAAGGCAATGGCTGACACTATCATGACTCAGAATAACCCTACCTCACTATTTTCAATCCACTTCTCTGCTGTACCATGCAATATGCTTAGAAAAAAGTATTGCTATAAGAGAACAAAATGCACTCAGACACAAACAGCAGCCACACCAGGCTGAGGTAAAGACCTTCTGAGAAGAGATTAAAAAAGGAACTTTCTCAGAAGAGATTCAAAAAGTATTCACAAGTCGCAGGTGCTGGGGAATGCTGTTTCAGACACAGGAGTTGTGGAGAGCATGCTCTTGCTTCAGAGCATCAAAGGGAAACAGAGGATAGGGCATCTGTAGGAAACCAGTCTGTGGAATGCCTGGGAGGCAAATTGGAGGTTATTTGCTACCAACAGTATAGTTTAAACCACCACCATATTCCTCCTCCTTTTCTGAAAGCAGCAATGAAAGTGGCAGTGTTCTGTGCACGTACCAGAGTCTGGCATATGGTGAAGGACAAAATAAAAGAATTAGCACAGCCAAATTGAGAGAATTGGATAATATACATAAAAAAGTCTAAGCACAAATGGGTGGTGAAGGGAAAAAGAGGGATGTTTTGTAGATGTAGCAATTTGTATGGGCAAGACAAAAAGGCAGGTAGGACTGTCAGTAGCACAAGGCTGTGGTGGATGGAGGCTCCCAAAATGAAGAGTGAATTGCTAGCTAGTAGAGCAGAGGTGTCTTCTGGACGAGGACAGGCACTTCAGTCCTCTAGGTATTTGCTGAAGAGAGATGGCATCAAACAGTCATTTTACTCACCAGAGACAAAGAATATAGGCAGAAAAGATCTAGTCATTAGAGAAGTATTACCAGGATAAGACTGCTAGTTAATATTCAAGGTGGGGAAGGAAGAACCCAATAGATGTTTTGCAGCGTTCAGAAATGGAGCTCTTTTACAATATGCATGTGCCATCCTACAGCACCTTGCTTTTCCACCACTGACAGGTTCATTTTTGTGTCCCAAATCTCTCCACATATTAGAATACAAACAATGAAAGTGAACAGATAATGAACAAATGTGGATGATGCATTCAAATCAGCTATGAAACTGAAATGAAAAATCAGTCCAAGCAAGACATTACAGTAGATCATGAGAAAATAGTTTCCTCTACCACCTAAACGGACTCAAAGATTCGCAAAACAAATATTACAACGTATGAAAATAAAAGACTTTGAGATAAATAAGATTACACAGCAAATTCCTAAAAATTGGCTGCATATATTTCTGAATTTCCTCAGTGGCATCAGGCTAAGTGACTATGTATACCCTCAAGACCAGTTGCAGGAGGTGGGAGGAGACACACAGAACTACGAGTAAGTAGTTATGGATTAAGAAACTTACTGATGTATTTCAAGGTCAGTCAACCTGTAGCAAATATGTACACTGCTAACTACTATCAAGTGAAAGAACGTATTATACCTACCACCTTGGGATGGTACATATCTGCTTCTCTTTACCCAAAGACATATCCCTAGGAAATTCTAAATACTAATCATAGTGCCATGATTGATCCAGTGCATGGTGCCAGGGAGTTGTACTTAAACAGCGCTCAGCCTTCTTATGGTAAGCATTGCACTAAAACCTGCTGACAGGCTTTTGAATCAGTAATTCCAGTATATCTTTTTTCCTTATGGTTATTTTCTTTCTATTTGTACAAACAAAACATAGCAAAAAAAAAGAAATGAATAGATGAAGTTATTTGGAATTTGTAAACTGCAAAGACGCAGTTGCAACAAATAAGGACATTCCAACAACCTCACAATGACCCAGGAGACTACAGGCCAGTCAGCCTCACCTCCATCCCTGAAAAGATGATGGAACAGCTCCTTCTGGATGTCATCTCTGAGCATGTGGAGGAAAAGAAGTCAGGAGTAGTCAGCATGGAGTCACCAAGGGGAAACCATGCTTAACCAATCTGATAGCCTTCTGTGATGGAATGACTGGCTGAGCAGATGAGGGAAGAGCAATGGATGTTGTCCACCTTGACTTCAGCAAGGCTTTCAACACTGTCTCCCATAACATCCTCCTAGAGAAGCTCAGGAAGTGTGGGTTAGATGAGTGGACAGTGAGGTGAATTGAAAACTGGTTGAAAGGCTCAGAGGATTATCAGCGGCACAGAGTCTAGTTGGAGGCCTGTGGCTAATGGAGCTCCCCAGGGCTCAGTACCAGGTCCCATCCTGTTCAACTTATTCATCGATGACGTACATGAGGGGACAGAGTGCCTCCTCAGCAAGTTTGTCGATGATACCAAGCTGGGAGGAGTGGCTGACACACCTGAGGGCTGTGCTGCCATTCAGAGAGACCTGGACAGGCTGGAGAGCTGGGCGGAGAGGAACCTCATGAGGTTCAACAAGGGCAAGTGCAGAGTCCTGCACCTAGGGAGGAATAACTCCATGCACCAGGACAGGCTGGGGGCTGACCTGCTAGAAAGCAGCTCTGCAGAGAAGGACCTAGGAGTGCTGGTGGATGACAAGTTGACCATGACTCAGCAATGTGCCCTTGTGGCCAAGAAGGCCAATGGTATCCTGGGTTGCATTAGGAAGAGTGTTGCCAGCAGGTAGAGGGAGGTGATCCTGGCCCTCTCCTCAGCCCTGGGGGGCATCATCTGGAGTAATGTGTCCAGTTCTGGGCTCCCCAGTCCAAGAGAGACATGGAGCTACTGGAGAGAGTCCAGTGTAGGGCTGTGAGGATGATCAGAGGGCTGGAGCATCTACCCTATGAGGAATGGCTGCAAGAGCCAGGCCTCTTTAGCCTTGAGAAGAGAAGACTGAGAGGGGATATTAACAATGTGTATAAGTATCTGAAGGGAGGGTATCAAGGGGATGGGACTGATCTCTTTTCAGTAGTGCCATGCGACAGGACAAGAGGCAATGGGCAGAAATTGAAGCACAGGAAGTTCCACCTGACAGTGAGGAGAAATTTCTTTCCTGGGAGAGTGATGGAGCACTGGCATGGGTTGCCCAGAGATGTTGTGGAGTCTCCTTCTCTGGTGATATTCAAAATCTGCCTGGATGCAACCCTGTCTAACATGCTCTGGGTGACCCTGCTTGAGCAGAGGAGTTGGACTAGTTGATATCCAGAGGTCCCTTCCAACTTCAACCATTCTGTGATTCTGTGAACTATTAATAAGTATTTCTCTGCCAAAGTGGGGAAAGGGGAAAGGACAGGTAAAGGGAAGCTAAGATAAACATAAACATGCAAAGCAGAGGAAATTCAGTGTTACTGCTGCTGCTCCACTGCTACCATGACTCACTCTGCAGTGTCCTTGTTCTTCAAGGATAACAGATGAGAATGAACTGTTATGTTCTACGTCCTTGTGCTAAATCCAAGCACAACAGGCCTAAATCATAGAGAAGACTTAGCTATCCTTGTGTTTATTTTTTATGCTTGTTATTTTATGCTGGTTATTTTCAGCTGCTGTGTCATTTTAGTGAGAATTTAATTATTTTAAAATGAAGATAATATTATTATTTTAGTGTGCACAAGACACTTCCAATCTCATAAATTGTGTAATGTGTCAAACACCCCAAGTAACACTTTTTGAGCTTACTGAACTTGTACTAGATACGACTTTAGTTTATTCTCTGTAGTTCACTGGACAGATAATGTAGAGACATTTAATACAGGAATTATTTATGGGCTGGAACAGAACAGATCCTTCTGAACTATCAGTTGTGCCAACAGTTACTTAAGCTTCACTTGTCTGATTGCTGAAATAGTAGATTATCCCCTTGTTGCTATTATGTCTGGTTATGTCAACATATATTTAATTCTCTGCACTAAGTATACAGGGCAAAATGTATGCATTTACTGCATCTCTGTGGACTTGCTGAATTAAAAGAATGAAATCATATTCATCACCATGACTCTAAGACAATTGCAGCTGACAGCTGCAGTCTCTCACACTACACTATACAAAATGTCATGCCAGCTCAAGTTCTAGGTACTCGATTGTACTGAAGTGACAGGCAGTAGTAGGAGGCTGTCAGAGACTGTGCTTTTGAAACACAGGAAGGTTACAGAACAACAAAGTCAAACCAAGTGCTGTGAGGCTTGGTGACTCTTTTGTAAATTTGGGTATAAAAGGTTATCCCAACACAAACAATGATATAAGAAGGTGAGAGGACAGCTTAGCCCTGTGGTTAGAAAAACTGGAGTGAGTTTTGCCAGGAAGGATCACAGAAGAAAAAAAAAAAAAAAAAAAAAAAAGATACATCTTCACTCATTTCCTCTTGCCTTGGGGTCTCTGCAGAAACAACAAGCAAAAGAAATGATAAAATGGGCCTCAGACAGAAGGATGAGAACAGAAAGGATGAATAGGGAAGACAGCATTTCACAGAGTCATTTTTCATACAAATCTGTAAGGACTAGCACTTGCAAAAACAAATACTTTCCATAGAAGTTGAAGGCTTACAAAAATATCTCAGTTCATAATCTCCTGTTCTTCATCCTCTAGACCTGACTGTTAGGCTGACAGCTGGACTAATAAAACTATATGTAGAGAGAAAGCAAAGATTATTTTAGAGCTGGAAGGTTGCATGTCAAATCCAAACTTCCAGGTGCCAATAAAGTCAGGACTGGCTCAAAAATCAGCCAGAACTGGTTTACAAAGAAACAGCTAAATCATCTTTAACTCAGAACCGGATTACAAAGAAACACCTAAATCACCTTTAACTCTTGGTCTCAATGGAACCACGACCATACTACCAAAACTTGATGCTTTGGGACACAAGAGTTTCGTGTACCACTCAGAAGTGATGGGTGGACTGGAGGACCTGTCTATAGGACTAATGCTGAGTATTAGTAGCAAAGTGAGAGGCTGAATTTTTTACAAGAAAAATTGTGCAAAAACATGTATTAGAGTGATCAAAGAAAACACAGACTCTACCTCTTTAACCTAATCCAGCCCAAGCACAGACACATATCAGCTATGGAGAGTTCCCCAATCTGATGTTCAGAAAATCTCAAGTATGACAGTTCATCTGCCTAAAATTAAACAAAAGTAATTCCTACTATCCAACCTAATATCCAGCCTAAACCTTTCTTTCCATTTAAGTCAAATATCTTGTTGATCCTCCTATGAAAACCAGCCCATCACTGTTCTAACTGCTGCTTCCAAAGTAGATGCAGTCCTCCAAAGAAATCCAATTTATTCATTTTTTCTTCACAAGGCAATTATGTTTTTCAGTTGTTTAGTCATTCCTAAGAGCTCAATATACAAAAGTTTTTCTACCAAATGTTTTTAGCTCCAAGAAGTAATATTCCCCCTGGGCTGACATTTCACATTATGTTAATCCAGCCTGAAGTAAAAGCTGCCTTTTTTGCAAACCTATCTTTTACTCAACTCCAGGTTTGTTGATGGACCACTGCATTTGCACCATTTATCAAGTTTCTTTTTGCAAAGCTTAGCACAGCGCATGTCACATTTGAAATTCATCTTACTGATTTCCAGCTACCTCCTCAGTTGTGCAAGGCTATTTTGGCTGCATCCTCCAATAGGGATATGGTATAACATACAGGTGTTGTATGTCATCACTGACAACAATATAATTGTAACAATACTACAAATTTCTCTTTCCTTGGATTTCTAGCAAAAAGTCAGTAATCTCAGGTTTAAAAACTACATCTGACCTACTTTTGAATTTGGAAGGCCAGACAGATACCATAAGAACACAGCAAAAGACTGAACATTAGGTAATAAGTCAAGTCAAAAAGTCTTGAATGATAGAACACAACTTATTCTCCATTCTTGGTTCTCATAGAATTATACAACCGAATTTTTCTGACAACAAGGAGTAGCTAACTCTCTGCCTGTTTAACAGCTAAGAGTATTAAAATTAGCATTTGATTATTGAGCAACTGTATTAAAATATTAAATAATAGTATTACTCTGCATGTTAGCTAGCTTTATGGCTAGATAGAGAGTGACTGGATAGAGTCTCTGATACAAGGAACTTGCATTTTAGCAGTAATGTTTGCCATTGGTAAGAGCTGACAAAATACTTATCAAATACTGTTAAAAACACATGTATAGTAAGAACAGTCTTTTAAACGCAAAGGCCAAAAAAGGTAGCCATGGCCACAACTTCCTTTTGTTTGTACACTGGGGCAAGCGGGGAGAAGGGAAATGAGGAACAACATTGAAAATATAATCAAAGTTAGATAATAAGTAGTACAAAGTAGTAAAGATTTGGACAGAAAAGAGGCAGTAGATCAAATAGTAATAGTTTATCAAAAACATTTTGGTTTGATTCTAATTTCCAAGTAACTAACATAAGAAAATGAAAGTTAAAAGGAAAAGGTAACTGCTAGTATGAGCAGATTTCTGAGTGGCAAATGATGGATGCTGTAAAAAACACCTAAAAAACCAAACAGTTTGAATCTGCATTTTGCAGTCTTGGACAGAGAGCCTGCAAACTTTCAAACCACATGTAGTTAATTTCAGTGCAAGCAAAACTACTACTTTTGATTTTCTCCAGCTGCCAAGAGTGAGGAAGCTTCAGCAGATATTGTTGAAAAGATCACTCTTGTCTCAGAGGAACTTTCAAATCACTATAATCTGCCTAATTTTACAACACATTTATGTTCAAGGTATAGAGAAGTCCAAAACAAACTGTTCCAGGCAGAAGAGACAGAGTTTAACAGAGGGGAGGGGAAAACAGTTCTTGATCAATAGTCTGGGTGAGCTGAGGTAGAAAACTCAACATGTGTTTAAGAGGCAATGTGATGTTGATAGAGACATGTAACAGAGAGAGAAAAAAGCAGGTGCTTGTATTTTGTACTGTTTTTAATAATTCCTTTTTGCTTTTCCTACCAAAAGACCAAAAGGCAAAAATTGAAGTGAGAACAAAAGAAAAAAGCCTTTAAAGGTTTCCAGGAACAGTGGTAGAGAGAAAAAATAACTTAAAACTAGTATTAATACAATACATGAACTACTACAACATCAGGAAACAAATTTAGATTTATCTCTGCATTTCAGGGAAATGAAGTCCCCAGAGGCCAAAGCAGTTGCTAAATGGGTGGGGAACTGAGAGAACATTTTAAAAAATAGCCCTCTAATTTGAAGCCAAAGTCAATGATTTAAAACTTAATGTTCAACTTGAAACCTAACACACAATGAGCATAGGTGGAACCATCCCAACCAGCAATTACGCAGAGCCAGGCAAACAAGAGCTGCAGAAGTAGCCATTGCTGTACGTGAATTAGCATTTTGAAGACCTGACATCAGCCCTGCCAGTTTTGCTAGCCTCTGTTCTTTTCTTATGGTGATAACTTGTTAAGCCACAATACTTAGCCACACGCCTAGCATCTAGCTATATCGGGAAATTGCAATTGCCACAAGCTGTCATACCACTAGGCAGGCTCAGCTGCAGCCAAGACATTAACACTCAGTTCTCCATCACCTCAGAATTCAGTCTTCCAGGCCATGATCAAAAGCAAATGTACAAAGAGCTGGCTACCACTGCTTATTGGAAGTTTGGTGTCTCTCTACCAGTGAACATGGACAATTTCAGTCTCACAAATATGTCACCGAAGAACTTCCTCAGCAGAGCTGAACAGTCCTGTAGGAAAGGGAAAGAAGGAAAAATCCCCAAACATTTATAATGTCTGCATTTCAGGAGGTCTGACCAAACCTCCCTCATCATACAGTGAATCCCATTTCTACGTAATTACATGGTTTGCTGCTCACTTTTTTTAACTCAAATTTAACTCAGCCCACACAAATTGGTGTCTTTTTAGTGCTATTTACTGTAAATGATTGACCTCAAACATGTTGAATCACAAAGCAGAGGTTCTAGAAAACTTTACAGAATGTTAAAGAATTCTATATCTTGTCAAGTTTCCACTATAGACATTTAGTTTCAGGCTTATTGTTTAGTATTTTTGTCACACATTTGAAAGTATTTGATTGTAGGGAATCTGAGGGTTATATTCCAGACTCTAGAACTTAACTGTATATTTCCTATTCAAAGCCAGAAACTGATACTAGCTACAGTGGGGTAGTTGGCATCTACCTAGGCAGAAAATAGACACGATACTAAAAAAGCACTTGCTAAGGGATGGAAAAGCACAGTGTTTTCACAGCAAAATCCCTAAGTGACAAACTTACAATGAAAAATAGAAAGAGGCTGAAGTGAGGCTGTTGAGTTTGGAACTACCAGGTTGCTAAAATGCTTTTATGGGAAAAAAAAAAAAAAAAAAAAAAAAAAAAAAAAAAAAAAAAAAGCAGTAGTATAATCTTAGAATAAAAGTTAAAAGAAAATGAAAGCAACAAATACCGAGCTCCCAGAATGCCAGGAAGATTTACTGCCAGGCTGCTCCTAGGCACACATAACATGCTAGACCTCAATTGGAGTTACGTTACCAGCCCTCCCTTTCTGGAGATGGCCTGCCTGAGTAGTTCAGTATGTTGCAGACAGCCATTTTCCCTGCTTGGTGGATGAAAGCATAAATAATCAAAACAATGTAAATGTCACTTTCTCACAGTTATTTTCTTTAGTAACATTCACAAGCCTGAGCTTTGGTATTTAATGAACAGGCTACCCGCTCACACTAAACACACAGTGGTTTTCCAGGATGACATTTTTTATTAACAAAATGTCTTGAGAGGGAGAACAAACTGCAACACTGTTGCTAGAAAATCATTCTGAAGCCATGGTAACAGGAAGTTGAAACCAGCCCCACTTCTTTCTTTAACCTCACCTTCCTATATTCTCCTCACATCAAGAGAAGTATGCGACTGCATTTGGCGCCTCTGTGAGTAAAAGCAGCAGGAGGAATTTGCTACTGATTCCAAGCAGAGATAGTATTCCTACTTCCTTCCTGTTGATATCTTATTTTCTTCTTCATGACAAGCTAGCAAAATGTATTCATCTCTTGCCTTACCATAGTCCTTCCCAAATTCATTTGCAGAAAATAATGCTTCTGATGGCTTTAACTCTCAGAATATAATAAAAATGCATCTAAAGACATAAGAGTTCTCAGGTGCCACTAACATAGCTTTCCAAGGACCGAAGTAGAAATGGTGTTGGTATGAATGAAGTCTGATGCCCTTTAAAAAGAAGCACTTCAACTCTTCATACCATCATGATCCATGAGTCATCCCTCTGACACCACAACCGAAGTTGCTGGTGGTTGCCACATTTGCAATTATGGCTCCATGCAAGCAAAATCATCCACAACACTTAATCTCCAGGCTATACAAATCTGGATCCCAGTGCTGGAGAATCACAGAATCGGTAAGGTTGGAAGGGACCTCTGGAGGTCATCTAGTCCAACCCTCAAGCGAGTGGCCTGTACGGGGATTGAACCCACGACCTTGGCATTATTAGCACCACACTCTAATCAACTGAGCTAAACCTAACCCCCACTGGGGTGGCAAGAAGATTAGTGTCCAGAAGACTGTATGTTGTTTAACTGAAACTGTCCAATTCTAAGGGGAAAAAATAACAAAACAAAGGAAGTATGGGTACCTGGCTCTTACTGATGACATTGCTTGCAGGCTGTAACATTTTACCACTTTCTCTTTCATAGTGCACATTATTCTACTATATTTTACAAGTATGAAAATCACCTGGCTTAAGTGAAGGCATAGCTCGTCTTCTGTGAGTGGTCAGTCTAGATGAATGCCATGATCCCAGTCAGCCTTAAAAATCACCTGTTTGGGCCACTGCCAAATAAAGAATAGCCTTCAGTTCTCACTTTCTCATCCTAAAGTACTGGGCTGTGAACAGTTTGATAAAAGAGACCAATTCTGTGACCCATTTCCTAAAGGGGAACAAAAGAAACTTCTCCTCCTTTGGTTTGTTGCATACCCACACATCTGTCCCTTTCCTGGTAGCACTATATGTGTTCCAGAGACTGTTTAAGAAGATACAACCAAGCACTAGTGGAAGCTCCAATAAAATATGGAATATTCAAAGAGGAAAAACTGACACTGTAGGACACTCCTTTCTTTTTTTCTGCTGTCCTCTTCACAGGTTGTACTGGTGGCTTTTCTCCATCTTTGTTTTAAAACTGAGCATGAGGAGCTGTTTGGATTCACAGGCACAGAGAAACTCTCTCTCACAAAGATTTATCTTTTCTTGTAGAAAAATTTGTGAGCCTCCAGATAACAGGCTGGCCATAGAGTAGTCAGAGAAGCATAGGAAAGAGAAGCTCCTGGTTCATCAGACATCCTGTATAACCATGGTCATGCCACTTAATCCGCACTATGCCTCTGATCCTCACTTCTCATATGAAGAAAAGTGAGGTTTTCAGATGCTTCCCTTTAAAAGGTTACATAAACATTTAGTCTGAGGGCTCTAAGCTGATTTTCAGATTGTTATAGAGGTTCTCTCCGCTTCAGGGAAGCATGTTACATACATCATATCCCACTGAGAAGAGAAAATGCAGTTAACTAGAATTACAGGATGTTTGCCGTTCCTTTTACCTACATATGCATGGGTTTGCCTTGTTCCATACCCTGAAAATCTGTGGGTTTGAGTGCCTAAACAGTTTCTATTCCAAGGAGAAACCCTATCTCTATATACACAGTAAGAATTAGATTTCTAGGAAAAAAGTCCTCTTTCTCCCTTACATACCTACTACTTTGTACTAAAACTTCAGGTTTTACCATAGGAAACACAACACAAGGCTCAAAGCCTCTGGGACAATGCCCCACTTTGCCTGTAAATCTTGCTTCTCTCAAGCTTAAGAACAGTAAGATATTCATAAACATTAGATATCCAAATATCCTAGCGTTTATGTAGGTTCTCACAACATTTTTTAATGTTCAACTCCAGGAGATAATCCCACCATTTATCACTAAAAAAAAAAAAAAAAAAAAGGAGAGAGAAACCAAACTGGGTAGCTCCAAAAGAAAGCTACAAAGCATGGCATAGAGGCACCTTAAAACCACAGAATGAAAAGACAAGTACACAGAACTCAGTTTGTCTATATTTTTTATAATGAAGTAAATTCAACAAACAATTTGTACTTACACACCACTTTGTTCGGCTTGCTTCCTGCTTGTTTTTGTCTTCTTTTGTTTTGTTTTATAAATCAGGTTTAATCTCTTTCTCAAGTATCTGGTTCTTCTTGAGGCTCATGCTTAACTGGTCCAGTCCGAGAAGAGAGATGAGCCAGGATATTATTTCATTGGCACAATATTTATTTACCTGTTTTCATTTTTAATGGTTCAATTGTATGAAAATATTATTTTTGACAGCATCAGCAAGAAAAAAAATGCAATGAGCAAAAATATTTAATTTTGCAAAAATTATTCCATGAACTGGCTGGTAAAGGATGTGACACACTATATTCTTCACAAATGGAACTTCTGTGGTTGAACAAATACTTCCAAACGGAAAAAATATTCACAAAGCTGTAAAATGTCGACAAATATTATATTCTTCATAGCCTTAACTTTTAAGAAATGATTGTGCCAGTGACGTCAGATACCAGGCTCTGAGGTATGAGGTCTGATTTTCTCTCCCTTTCTAGGCCTTCTGAGAAGTACAACGTGTCTTCATTCGGAAGTGTTTGCTGTTCTTCATCAGCAGAAGCAGTAAGAAAAGTTTACTTACTGAATTTGCACACCTGAAGCAAGAACTCAGACCTGGTAAATTCCATTTGGGATTTTTTTTCTTTTAAGCAAGCAATATTACTGATAAAATCATATTATTTGAAGTTCAAGTTACGATGTTTCAACAGTTCTAGTTACAGTTCTAAAACACTTCGTAAAATCATTCAGGGGCTTTTGACAGAGGTATTCTCCATTTCAAAGATAGAAGAGGTAATTAGAAATTTCTGCTTCATTTGAAAAGGTCACAAGGGGTCTAGTATATAGTAGGGCTGACTGCCAGCTCACAGAGGGACATGGATTCAAAATCTCATTATGCTGTTTGAAACTAACCCTGCCTTCCTTTGGGATTTTTAGGGGATATTAAAGTAACTATCACATCCTCAAGTTGCAGATCTGTAAACAGTTAGTCTTTTTAAAATAATTCCCTGAAGGAAACCAATTTTTACCAATGTTTTTCTGCCCCTTACATTTCATAGCCACAGAATATCCCACATGGTGAAGCCAATCCCGTGCTGACAGAACGCTGCTTGGAATATCATCAAGACAAGGCTCTCTTTTTTCCATATGCTAAGACTGAAGAATTATCAAAGTGCAGTAATGAACAAACATAATGAGTCTTACTGACATTGATCCTACAAGACCCCAAACCACATCTTGCCACAGCAGTATGCTCCAATTAACAGACCAGCCTAACTGTTGCTTTCAGGAACAAGATGGACAGCCACTCAGTCAAAGCAAGTTAGGAGAACTGAGTGTGCCAAAAGGTAGTGTCTTGTTCTGCAGTTATAAGGATGCCTTAAAAGAATGGCACTACCAGCCTGTATCCTGCTCTTCTAGGACGCTAGGCACTCCTTGTATGGTACTCACAGGTCACCACAGACTCAGAAGAAAATATTTAATAGAGCCTATTGCAATATTGTGAGAATGCCACCAGCTCTGACAGTAGCAGAAGATTAATTTCATTAAACAACTAGGGAAAAATCAAAGCTGCTTGTAAAAAAGAAGAGACAATACAAATCATTGACAGCTATTAGCATTGATAGCTGTTAGTGTTCTCATAGCTGTGCTATAAGAACACAGTATTTTTGAATAGGCTGCTTTAAAATAATATTATTGTAAATTATTTTAACATGTTGACTATATTAACATAACATTAACATATTAACTATATTAACATAGTATATTAACACAAATTATATTTTTTAGTTGAATTCAATCTACGAGCTACAAGAGATTAGCCATGAAAGATGAGCTATCCATATGAAGGAAAGACCCATTCTAGTTCATAGCTTTTGTGGTATTTTCACTCGTCCATCATTATCTAAAGGCACAAAATCAGAAATGCATGGACAGTAGACATTCATTCTCAGACTTTCTGACCAGCAGTCTTCCTTTAAATAAGAGCTAGCAAAGGCATGTCACTATTTCTCCTAGCATTTTACAAAAACAATCCTATAAAATATCTCAGCAATGAGAAAGAAGATAAAAGGAAACGAACATTAGCCCAGTATTATATATACAGCTTATTCTGAACAATGCCCTCCTTTTTTAGGTATTACATACATTCTTGTGTTTGGATTGGAAAACAGAATGAAATTAAGGAATGAGATTAACAATAGAAAATGTCACATTTTCCAGTTAGGTTGGCACAAAATCTTTATCTGTAGAGCTATGCCACAAAGGAGGGTGGCAAACACTATGAGAAGCATGTGTGCTGCCTTGTTTATACTGTTTCTTTAAAAAGCTGGAGCAGATCTTACTCCCTGTCATTGAGCAACGATAAAAAAATGTGTTTTATTTTTTAAAACAATATCCAAAGAACTTATGAATTCAGAATGGTTATATAAAGTACTCTGCGCACTTGGTAAACCTCAGAGTTCCACTAGCTTCCTATTTTGAATTCATCTCTTTTTGTGATGATTTATTGATCTCCTAAGTGCACACATAGAAAAATTAAAGCAGTAAAGTAACTTTCATGAGAGATTTGTTGACTCTGCACTTATATAACAAAGGACAGAGATCCACAGGTAAAACATATAGCTTCCTGTCCACTGGAAGGTACAATAAGTACTGAATCGAAGGATGTTAAGGATTTAGTGGGTATTGTACATTGACCCACACCACTGATTTCAACAAGAGAATCAACAGTGAATAAAGGAGGCCAAAGTTGAAGGTTTCTGGGTTATCAGAAACGCAAATAAATGCCAGTCAGCCCAAACAAAAGGGCAGCAGAAATCCAAAACTCACTGCAGGTATAATAACATATATTACTTTTTCAGCTATATACCTTTTCCCTGGGCTATAGTCATGCAACCGACTGAGCAAATACTGCCATTTGCTTCAAAAGGTCAGTAAAGGTAGAAAAAAATGAAATGAAAGTAGAAGGCCACTGTAATCAGCAATTGTTTCACCCCACACATTTTGAACTTGTTACAATGACTCACAGTACTTCCTCTTAAAAGGCTGATCCAATGGTTAGGAGAACTGAAAATACTTCTTAAAATTAACTGCAGAAGCATGCAGAACATAACAGGATTATGATGCTTCCTCAGAGTGTGAGCAACACTTCTCCAGCTGTACCTTCTGTGTTGACTTCACAAATACTACCTGTCACGGCCCTGCTGACCGCCAACCCTGACCCCAACTTTGCCAGGGGCTGGAGCTGCCTTGCCTGCTCCTAGTTGCCTTACTCCCTTGTGGGGCAGTGGGATGGACCCTGGCTGCGAGGCCCTGTCCTGCCACCACCAGGAACCCTTGCTGCCAGCAGCCCTTGGCCGCATGGAGCTGCTGGCCCCACAGTGCCCTGACATCTCCATGGCAGTGTCATGTCGTGTGTCCTATGTAGAAGTATAAATCTGCCAGGCCCTGAGACAGCTTATTCCCAGCTCATTACAAAGGAGACAAAGCAGCTATTCTTCTTCTTACAACTCCTTTTCTGCAGTTGACACCCCAGGGAGTAGTCTGACACTGTTTGTCCTAGCAAACTGAACAGGTCCAGGCTGCAGACAAATGCACTGACCCATTGTCCATGCAGTTAAACTGTCAGCACAAACCCTGGCACAACTTTGGCCCTTCTTCAGACAATGTCTGGGTATTGTTCACGACTAGCACAGGCAAGGGATCTTTCCCAGAAGACATTTTGGATGCAGCCACCCAGCCTGAGGAAGTGAAAGGAGGAGAAATATTTCAGCAGTTCGGTGCAATGCGTGCTCTACCAATTGGCTTCAGTGTCAGAAAATAGCTCCAGAACCCTTTCATCTACTTGCATAGGCTTAGTCTGCGTCGCCAGCTGGACAAAGAAGTTATGTCTGTGCTAGTAAACAAAACAGAACTCAGACCATTCTTTGATCTAGAAGTCCACAGGTTTACAGTGGAGCTCTTGTCCATGTATTCAAACCCTCCTCCCCTACAAAACAGGGTAGTGACAACAATATTATCTAGCTGGGAACAGTTTTCAGTCCAGTTGAGTCTGGGAGAGCTTTAACTGGCATAAGTCAAAACCATGTGAGAGATTATGCTACCAATTAAACGGTACAAATTATCAGAGTCCACAGCTTTAGCTCTGACCCCATTTAATCTATTAGTTTAGACAGAGCCTCGGAATCCAACTACAGGGTCAGAATTTAGCTCTGTTTCTAAATACAGGGATGCTTGAAATCCTACCAGTATTCCTGAAATTTTATTGCTTTTGCTTCTTGTTACCTATTGTGAACCTATATAATACTTAGCCATAAGTGGATGGATAATGGGATGTCTAGGGAAGAGTAAGATCATAAAGAATAAAAAAAACATGAATGTTACCACCTCCATACCCTCAGAGCCACCCCTTTTTTGCAGCTCTGGGACTTCCTGAGTTAGATGTGCTTTCCATATACTTCCTAACACTCCATGGATTTCTCTTCCATGAGTTTATCTGCTATCTGTTTCAGTCAAGCAAAGCTTGGAAAGCCAAGCTTTAGCAACCAAAACATCCTTCAGCAAGGAGTCTCACAAGTGTGTTACCTGCTCCATAACAACCACATTTTTTTTGTTTGCTTTGAACTAAGCTCTCATAACTTCATTTGATACTCCCTGGTTCTTCAGGAAGAAACAGTGAATAGTGGATCTCTATCTGCCCTCTCCACTACAACTGTGATCTTGGAGGCTTCTGTGATTCCTTCTCCTCAAGTCATTTATGTAGTTAGCTATTCCTCATTTCACACCTCTGTCTTTGCTGCCCTTCCCCAAATCTTTTCCAGTTTTACCATACCTTTAGTAAGAAGAGTGAACTAGAATTGCGCAGGGTAATCAAGAGGTAGGCAAACCATGGACCAAGTCCCAGGAGAGACTGTTAAACTCCCCTGGCAACCTTCCTCACATGTGGAATCTGACCGTTTTTCCTGCTTTCTGTTTCCTAACTTTTAAGCAATTATTTATGCATACATGCACTCTTATCCCAGTCTGATGTATCCTACTGTATATACTTAGTATCCTAAAAACACCTGCAAACAGCAGACTATTGGACTGAAGTCAATAATCTCAGAACAAGTGTGAAGCATTGCTTAGCTGATAAAGTCCTACTAAAGCAGAGCACATAAAATAGGCAACAAGCCCAAGAACAGACATCTATGTGCTTCTACACAAATGCTAAACAAGATGCTAAACATGCTACAAAAGCAAGATGAGGGAATTCTGGCTTTGAATGAGGTTACAGTCGTAATGGATAGAAGGAAGCCAAGCAGTGCCACACTGTACTAACAGGGTACAAATTGTTAGGCTTCTGAGTGCACCAATAGGCTTTAATTGCCCTGACCACCTCACCTGGGACGTCCACCCACCTCCTGCAACCCTTGGCCCCAGGAGCTCCAGTTAAGATCTAATGGCCTGGCTCAGGCCCCCAGTATTAGCTTGAGCTTCACTGCAGGTAGTCTTGGAGCCAGCCCTGTCCTCTGCCACCCAGGACTGGATCAGCCTCATTACCTTGTTCTGCACAGCCCATGGAAGCTGTCACTGGCACCAGCCCTGCTCAGATACTGTAGGACTGCTGGAAAGGCCATTGCCTGTGCTGGAGTCATGGAGCAGCAGGGCATTTGCTACTCTCTAACTGAAATGAGATAGGAAAGCAAAGCAGGTCTTGGCATTCAGAGTGATGTGATAAAGCAGTATGAGAGAGGAGCCGTAGTAAAGATAAATGAGTAAAATAAGATTAACCAGTTAAATAAGGAAAATAAGGTAAAAAAATTAAATGAGAAAAATGAGGTAAAAAGTTAACTGCATCCAGAAGGAACACAAGAATTTGTACAGTTCCAGGTTCCTGGGCTTAATAGGAAACATTTAGTACTGCTAGCCAGGGAGGATGATAATGTGACTTTAAACTGCTTAGAGAGATCAGGGAAGGCTGCCAGAGTAGAACACTTAATAAAAATGGAAGAATTCAATTATACCTTTGTAGACTGAAGAAATGTTATTGTGAGGAATGATATAGAGATGCGTGTTTTAAATGTCATGAATGACTACCTATTAGACTAAGTAGTAAGAAAACCCACACATGAAGAAGCAATTTGACTTAGTCTTGAGTGGACAAGCTATGATTTGCAAGGTTACTCTTGAAGAGTTGGTCTGTGTTTGTGACTACTATATACTCAAATTAAGCATTCTTTGCAAGAATAAAACAGATTTAATTTCAAAAAAGAAAATAACATAAAAATGAAGAATGTAGTTAAAAATAAATTCAAAGGAACGCAAAGAAGAATAAAAATCTTGCAGGCAGCTTAGAGACTGTTTAAAGACAGCTATCCTGGAGTCTCACTGTAATGCCTTCTAATCCAAGAGATACACAAAAGGACCCATGAAAGTCAGAACCATTAAACAACAGAATAAAGGAGGCATTTAAAGATAGAAAGACATCATTTAAAAAGCGGAGTTCGTATCTGAAGCATAGAAACAGAAAAGAATATAAATTTAGATAAATCAAATGTAAAAGCAAAAAGGCAGACAAAAACAGATTTTGAAGAATAGTTTTGTGAATAAGATCTTCTGTCCTCTCTAATAGAAAATTTGCAGTCTATAGGGCTAACAGAATTGAGTGTAAAATGTTTGTGAAAGATAAAGTCAAAACAGAAAACAGATGAATTCTCTTCATCCATGTTCACTTAGGAAGACTTTAGAGAGTCAGCCACTTTCTTTTTAAGGGACAAGTCTAAGAAACTGCTGCTCCTACCATCTCCTACTGAAGGCTAAGTAGAAGTTTAAGAACAAACTGAGAAATCATTTGGATTCCATTGCATTCAACTCCAAGTTCCACAGGAATTAAAATGTGAAACTATCAAATTGTTGTTATAGTGGCAATCTACTGGCTAATTCTGCTTTGGTGCCAGAGGAACGGAGAGCAGCAAATGAAATGCCACTTCTTAAAATGGAATTGAGAGAGGGTGCAAATAACCTACACACCAGAAAGTCTGACTTCCATGCAAGTAAAACTGGTAGAAACTATGAGAAATAATAGATCTGCTTAACATACAACGTACTAGATATACTGGAGCAGCTTTGGCGGCAGAAAGTCAAGGTTTGCATATCTTGGATTCTTCAAAGGTTCAGCAAGCATATTGACAGTGGTAGTCTGATTCACAGAATAACTTGAATATCCAGAAACCTTTTGATCAGGCCCCTCTCCATAAAATCTTAAGAACCTAATAAGTCATGAAATAATAAAGAAAAGTTTCTTGTGTACAGAAAATTAACTAAAAGCAGAGTAGGTATAAATAAAGAGATTACCTCAGGAGTCCCACAAGTTTCTACGCTGAAGCTGTTCAATATATTCACATATGAACTGCTGAATGGGGTAAATAGTGAAGAGCACATGAAGTATATAAAGTTATGCAGGATAGTAAAGATGAAAGCTATCTTTACATAAGAGTTGTATGATATGGCATGACTGAGCAACAAAATGGCAGATGAAATTCAGTACTAAGTGCAAAGAAATGCATACCTAATGATGGGCTCCAAGTTAATTATTGCCACTGAAAGAGATGTTTTCATCAAACTATCAGCTCAGTGTTCAGAGGTTAATAGGATGAAAGAATGCTAGAGACTATTGTGGCAGGAACAGAGAGCACAGCAGAAAACCTACTTCCAACACCACATAAATCCAAACACTGTGTGCATTCCTGGTTCTTCACCTTCTCCAACACAGTATCACCAAATTAGAAAAAACACAGAAGAGTAACAAGGATGGCCAGAGGTAGACAGTGTCTTCTGCATGAGAAGAGACTAAACAAATTAGGACTTTCATCTGGGAAAAAGGATAACTGAAGTAGCATATGATAGTGTCATATCTATCAAAAGATGCACAGGAAATGGTTATTGCATGTTTCTCACAGTGAAAGAAGTAATCAGTGTTAAATGAAATTAGCAGACTCACTTTCAATGCAGCAAAGGGAATTTCATGAGGGGACATAATCCACTGAGCATTTATTGCCACAGGAATTTGTGGACACCAAAAGCATGAACAGGTACAAAAAGTGACTAAACCAACTAATGGAAAAAAAAATAAAGACTACAAAACTGTGATATGACATCTGATTTAAGAAGGCATCTTCTTGCTAGAAGAGGATATATACCTGGTGAAAAGTATCAATATCCATTTTTTATATGCTTTCTAGGCATCCATTCCGAGTCACTGTTAAAGACAGAATTCTGGAATAAACATACCATTGCTATTTTTGTCCTAAAGACTGCAGTCCTGTCTTAAAAGGGCTGACACATCAATTAAAAAAAAAATCATAAGCAGACAAGCTGGCAACATTCCAGGCAGGGAATGATAAAAAGAGCTGATCCTTCTTTTTCCAGAATAACCTCTATTCAGCAGCTCACTGCTATGACCTCAGAATATTTCTTTTAAGGTCTGCTATACTGACCACTCATGACAATTATAGAACATATGCTTCCCCTTTAACAGCGTGGCCCTTTGTGACTAAGATCAGTAGAAGAATATTGTTAAATTGCAGAACTTTAATACATTCAATCTCCATATTCCGACCTCCAGTTTATTAGCAATTGCCCAGCTTTGTCACAGGCCAAGACTTTCAGATACTCAGACTTTCCAGCCCTATTACCCCAGGGCAGCTCTAAAAGTACCTTCTTCAGTAACAAAAGATAAAATAAAGATCATCATCAAAACAAATTCATTTCTTCATTCTTAGAAAAAAAATCATAGCTCATTCCTAATGACAATATTGAAAATCTCCCATGACTGTCTGATAGTCACAATAAGATGTAAGAAGTTTGTTTAGTGTAAAGATACTTTTTTAATTCCTTTGGGTCTTGAGGTTTCAACCTCAGCAGCAGGTGACACACTCAAAAGTTCCTATTAAGATGGTAAAAGAGATTCAAATTGAAGTCAGTGTTCTATAAACACTCAAAACAATGACATTTCCTTTTTTCATGGTAGGCAAATCAAAAGGTCAAGGCTGAATGCTCATTTTCATCTCTCAGAAGTGTCTGTTCTTTCCGAGTTATTTCCCAGCTGCTGTGTTTCCATCCATACGGCGCATTGTTGTCTAACAATAGCTACATGAGGGAACACAGGTCCAGTCTTAGGTTTTGTAGGGTAAATGTGTTTCAAAACAGCCTTGCTGGCTGCTGGAATTCACATTATGCAATCAAACTTTCTAAAGAATAAAACGGAAAGCTGGAAAAAGTGCAGATTGAGGGCTGCAGTTTAAAACATTTATATATATGCACTATATAGATAACTGAATGCAAATGTGCTATTGTCACTTGTTAACAGCATCTTCGGTCCATTATATTTGCTAAGACTATAACCAAGTGCTCTCCAGTTTTATTGGAGATCTGCCAATCCTTTCTTCCACCACCCCCACACAGGTCCCAAGAAACAACAGAAGTGTAGAGGGAAGAGGGCAGGATGCTGAAAGTGTGTGTATGATTTTCTGTTGATGTTTATATTGTTTGTACAGTCTTCAAAAACATGACAGCAACACCACCTGGGTAACAACAGAGGAAAAGGGTGTATTTAGTGGTATGGGTAGCAGTGGGAAGAGCTATCACTGGATGAAGATATGATCATGATTAGATTTTTTGAATTGACAATGTGCTCTAAATGCAGTTTCAGGTGAAATATAGTTGGCTGTTATTGATGCCATATAAGTGCTGCTGGCTCAACTTCACCTCCACTCACATTTAAGGAGATATCTTTATCCTGTGGCCTGCATCCAAATACCCAGTATTAAATCTCCAAGTTGTCACTTTTAACTGATAGCCTGTGATTAGTATTTGATGTCCTATAAACGCATTAGGCAGTTCCTCTCTCAGAATGCTTTTGCTCTTTCCTTAAATTGCCAAGATTGAAAGAATTATGTTCTAATCCCCTGCCTTCATCTCGTTGGTTTTGAAACTTAATGTTTTTCAATTAAATCTCCCATTGGGAACTCATTCACTTCCATCGCACCAGCACAGCCAGGTTGCCTTGATTAATTACTAGGACTTGCCCTTCTACTTCAGTCAGTCTCAGTGCGATGTCTAATAACTGCAAAGCTTTAGTAAAACTACTGGGTAAATCAATGCTTTATGTAATTCAGAAGTTCAAAGACTTTTACAAAACTGAAGAAAGAAGGTAGAGGATTATAGGAAGCCAGTGTTTAAGAACTCAGAGTGTGTCAGGTTCAGAGCTGACTCAGTTCCCAGGCTAATAAAACCCAATTCATACTGGAAAAGCAGCCCACATAGGTAATATAATTCATCAAATAGAGAACATGGGTTTAGGAATTAAATTACGCTCTCAGTTCTGGAGATGCAAGACAGCTGATAGATTTACAATTCCCAATATACAGTAACTGTATCTTAAATATCAATGAGTTAACATAGGAGTGGAAGCTCTCCTCATACTCATGGCAGAGATTACACTCAGCATTTTTCATTATTATGACGCCTACACTAGTGACGACACACAGAACAGTGTCTGTTCTAAACTCAGTTTTGGCAACAGCCCTTCACATGTAAGCCAATCACTGCAAAAATACATATATATATTTCCACTTGAAATTGAAGGTGGTTATCCTTTAGCTAGAGGATAACTTGTGTGAGAAATTTAAGATTAATGAAGAAAAGCCATCTAAAAATTTGAAGTCTTATGAGAAAAATAAAGTTTTTTTTTCCTGAAGTTTGTCCTCATTTTTTGTTTGCCGTACAATATGAAACCACATTGGTTTTGACTTGAAATTGTTCTTTTCACTTACTGCAAAACAGAAACTAGGACATAAGCATAGTTTTCTTTTTAATTCTTCAGGTATTTTCTAACATTTCCATTACCATCATAAACTTAAAAATTCTGTGTTGCTATAAAATTGTTTCCTGGTCAAGAGATTACAGGACCCACAGGCATTTTACTATCCTGCATCAATGATCAATATATCAAGAATATCCACTCACTTTATTATTATTGTTTTTATTACTACATCTATTGTACTTATTTTAAATTGATTCTTAATTCATTTCATATTGCAAGCCACATTGTTTTAATGGACTAGATAAAGGCCCTTGTCAAGAGTTAGCTGAAATCTTTCTATTCAGTGGCAGACAAAGCAAAGGGCAGGGAGACGTCTCTGCAGTCCTCAGATTAAGATTGCACTTTTGCTCATTCCAGTTAAGGCAGTGAACATTTGCTAAGGTATGAAGGTATCTCACACCGTATGATCAAATGGTGAACCATAATTTGATGAGTCTGATCTTTAGTAACTTCTCCAGATGAATTAACTCACTGAAAGAAGTTTTATCTCCAGCAATCCCACCCTTCACTCATCTTTGTCAACTGACCTGTCCCAAACGTGCATCTGTCCCTTGATAGGATCAGAGCAGAAATATGGTCTCAGCTAGAAAATGGGAATTAATTGGGAACCATCAGAAGATGCAAAGCAGAGCATAGGTACCGGTACATTCAGAGCAGCCCATCCACAAGAAGTCTTACTCACATGAGCACCCAGTTCTCTTCTTTACCCTTTCCAATTCAGTCTCATGCACCAAACTAGAGCACAGATTTACCCTGAATAAGCTAGGAGGCAGTGGCTATCTAAACATACACCTTTAATCAGCAGCAAATACATGTTTATTAAAATTTATATGGCTTCAGTAATAACCAATTAAAGCCAAATGAAACTATGCTCCATTTACTACATGAGAACACACATCAGCCACTGTCACCACTAACTCATGTGCGTAAGCCACAGCCACTTGGCTCTCAGAGCAGGGCTGCCTACTGAGCTGCAAACATGGGTCAGACAACGCATGTTCCCTACATCCACCCCACAAATGCCATCAGCTTTCTCTTTCTTCTTCACGGATGCCCCAAAGGCACCTTTTCTCTACACCTCCCCCTTTCACCACTATTTGTCTCCTATTGACTAATTCTCATTTTTGTGGTTTACTGGGGCTGAGAGATAGCATATAGGAGTAAAAGGAAATGGGACAGGGAATGGCAAGATCCAGCCCACCACAGCATAGTGAGTCTCCCGGCCAGCCATCATGTGTCTTTAGTGCACGATGACTGCACAGGCAGTCAAGAAGCTTTCCTGCTCTGGCCAGCCACCATCTCAGATGCTCTCAGCCATGGGAACAAACACCATACCCTGCCTCTCAGCCCCGGTAGGTCACACACACTACCTGTGGCCAGCCAGTCAAAGGCAGGTTTGCCCTAAACAATCTATTCCAGAGGTGTAAAATCTATATGTAACTATGATCACACCTTGAAACAGAGTTTTGCATCTTCTCATTACCATTATAGTGAGCTGACCCAAAACTTCAGGCTTAAATATTTTCTGAATTGAAGTTTTCTTGGAAAGCAGAGTTGAAATTTGCGGTGTAATTTTGCAAAAGCTTGCTTCAATTGTGTAGTCAGAGTGCAAAGAGTTAAGAGTACAAAAACTGATAAAATTAACTTCTCTATTTAATAAAAAATGAAAATGATTGATTTGTTTTTCTTAAGTGTCTTTATTAATAGTATGTTATGTTATATTTTATTAAAAATAACCTTTTCAAGAAAGTCCTAATTATCTTGAAATGCATTTTCTGATTTATGATAAGGAGTGGATTATCCTGAAAATGAGATGATGGCTTCGTTTATGTCCCAGATTTGATTCACCTTTAAAACTGTCTTTGGTTTTGCTCTCTGGATGCTTAATAAGAGAGAGTATTTTCCTTAGTTTAAGGACTTGATTTTATGATTAGTGAAGAGTTCTTAGCTCCCACTGAGGTCAAAACTATCATGCAAGGCCAGGACCCAACATTACCTTAAATGGAACCGCAAAAATTTTGCCAAGGTAACATCCATTAGAAACAAGATTACAGGAAAAGTAGATGATATTCCTTGATTTGACTTCCAAAACAGAACTGCACCTTTCTCAGATTATATTTCTCTTTGGTCAGTTTTTCAGTTGACTTCTGCCATTTTGTCTTTTGGGACTTAAGTACTCCTCCATAAAAGTCAAAGTTGGCAGAGCATTTCTTTTAAAAATATTGTTAGGAAAGGGACTGACAGAGAGACAGATAGACAGAAAGGCAGGCAGAGATGGCTTTTTCCCAGTTGGCTACTCTGAATTACAAGGGAAGATTTACAGCTTTTTTGGACGCCACAGCAGGATAGGCAGTGACAGTAACACAGCAAAATAACACACTGATATACTACCACAGAAGTCAAGCAGGTCGCTGGCCCGGAATTGCATATACCTAAGGAGCACATCGCAAACGCTTCTCCCTTGCAATAGCAGAGTGGTGATACTGCCGACTAACCAGCTGTTCATTTTTGTGCACCACTCATAAATCACTTTACTCTCAACAGATGTCTTTCTCATGTTCCTTTCTGATGGGCTGAAAGACAACACCCAATTTTGAACAATTTGAATGAGGTGGCAGTGCAGGACCACCAAACTGAGTTCCCACAGAGAACATGAAAAGTGCTAAGAAGTGATTCTTCATAAAGGGACAGCGCACACCAAAACCATCAGCATTAGTTCCAGCTGCTGCTTATTCTATATGTCCGCCTTCTGCCACAGCAAGCCCAGGCCTATCAGTTTTTGCTATGCTTTCCTCATTAGATGCCAATGCTCACATATTGCTAGGCAATCTTTCACAGCATAATCATTTTTCTGCTCCAAAGACAAGTTTCATTTGAGGGCACTGTCAGGCCAGTATCCTCATTCCCAGATTAAATATAGAGGATTGTTCCCAAGCAGCTAACTCAGCTTCATTAATGAAACTTTATTTTCTTTAGACTCTTTTCCTGATTTTCATCTTCACACTAGCAAACAGATAGGTGACATGCACTTACGGACCATGTGATTGGTTAGAGCCGCTGTGTCATATCTCTCGTGTAGACACATGGATAAACAGAGCACAAACCGCTGGAATCTAAATGTCTGCCAGTAGATAAGCACCTCACTTTGATAAGAGATGACACTGTTAATAGGCACAATCCCAGAAAGGTGCAGAGTGAAATGCATAGATTCTGAGCTCAGAAAGGATATCATGCTGTATATCCACTGCTGAGCTGGAAAACTATTCCTGAACCAGTCTCTCTAAGTTCTTTGCCTTGTCAGAGCTTTGTAACTCAGCTGTTCCATTTCATAACTTGTCTGGATAAAAAAAAAAAAAAAAAAAAAAAAAAAAAAAAAAAAAAAAAAAAGACATCCATCTCAATGAAAAATTTCAAGATATGATTAATATGGGATAAATAACATAGAATGTTTGCAAATCAACTAATCGCCACATTGCAACCAATCTTAAGAGAAAGAATTCTTATACCAATAATACCAACTGCGTATCTATTCAAGCATACAACACTACCCTCACTGTTCAAGCGCATAAGCACCTTCCCTTGTGTTTAACACTTTTAAATGGTATTGTGCTATCTACATATAGATCCAATAGTTTTATACATACATACATACATACATACATATAAGTTAATTAAACATGTTAACTATGACTATGGCCACAAATTGTCTGGGAATAATAATTGAACTGGGCCAGATCTGTACTAGGGTTCTCTCTAATACTTTAATAATAAAGATGATCAAGCTCCACCTTGAATGATTCCTTTCGTTGCTTAATCTGCTAGCATAAATGCAATCATTGTGGTTCTATCAAGTACCCATGTGTTTTTCAATACCCCAGAAAAGTTGTTCACACCACAATATAACGTTAATCTATTACAGCCTAAGGGGTCTTGGTGCTACTGTTGGAAGTCTTTCCAGTTCTAACATCTAAGTAAGTCAAGGCTGGACTGCACCCTTCAAGGCACACCACTTCTGCAGTGGCGTAAAGAGCAATTTGCAGCTATCAAAATAACTGGGAGCCATTTTAGCTTAAACCCTGAGTATTCACACAGCACTTGACACCCTCCCAGCCTCCCTCCCGGAGGTATAACCTGCCCACTGCAAGCAGGCAACCTGCATTGACAGGACAGCAGGAATGCTTGCTCAGGAAAGCAGCACTGGCCCCTTGCCATACCTCTACCCCCAGGCCCTGGGCCCAGACTCTAACACTCACTTTGGTCAGCCGCTGCCCAAGCAAAGGAATTCATCTGCCCCAACAAGATTCCTCCTACAATTCCCACTCTGCAGTGGTGGCAGCTCAAGCTTCATCAGCCACAAAAGCAAAATCGCATGGCAGGGAAGCAAGGGATGAACATGCTTCAGGATGAGTTTTGCTGGGAAAGTGGGTGCCAGCTAACAGGTGCATTACTTATTCCTTTCCACCCTGTCATACCCAGTCAGTATTTGCCAGGCACTCACCACAGCTCCCTAAAGACATGAGAGCACTCCTGTAACAATTAACAAGACAACTGTTAACTACACAGGAGTGCATTTCGCAGAGGAAGCTTGCAACAAGCCAAGGTACGGTTAAAGAGTGAGGAAGGCAGTCTTTCAACCACATCTGCACACTCATAGACCATCTTGTCATAGCCTGCCCACTGTCAGAAGACCGTTTTCAGATCCAAGGTTTCTCCTTAGCTATGAGAAGTGATGGCACAACACAGACTTTGAGAAGGTTTACACATACCTACTTGTAAAAGCAAGAAAAAAACAAGCAAGCTTCAGCCCTTCTGAAGAAAACCAGCCTAAGTTGCAGAACTGCTTGCAATGGCTCTGAGAGAGACCTGGCTTGCCTCACAACAGTGTATGACGAAAACATCATAACTTTTAAAGCTTGGAGGTTAGCCACAGGTTGTGCAGGACTGTAATAAATACGTTAAAGAGAACGGACACACTTTGCCTTGCCTGATGGGAGTCCCATATTTGTACATATTACCAAAATGACAATATTCCTCCAGCTCTATGCAGTGTTTTAATTGTAGAAACATTTCTCCTGTTTGAGAGGGAAAAGACAGACAACAGCTCAAGTCCACTTCTCCCCCAAATTCCTCCCTTCCCCAACATGTAGTGAAAGAAAACATCAAGATTTCCTGTAGCTATGCCCATAGCCTTATTTAGCTCAGTTGGTTAGAGCATGGTGCTAATAATGCCAACATTGCAAGTTTGATCCTCATATGGGCCCCTCATTTGAGGGCTGGACTAGATGATCTCCAGAGGTCATCTGGAGGTACCTTCCCAGAGCTCCCTTCCAACCTTACCAATGCTATGATTCTATGATAAGGTAAGCACGTCTTTCAAATAAGCCTTCATCAATCTTCAAAAGAGGGAAGTAGAAATATACAGAACTAATTCAGGCCCAACATTTTCTTTTCATGATACTTATCAATATATATGAGATATAGATACTCTAAGTAACACTCTAAATAACAGAGTAACCAGTGTAATGTAATGGCTGGAGCTGGTAGTAGTTCTAGGAAGAGGGAGCTCTATCAACCTTGTACAAGCATCCTTTGAGTGCCAATCAAACAACAGAAAATACAAGCAAGGGAGGAGACAGGACACACCTGGGCATTCAGGGGCTATGGTCATTATAGCAAAGTAATCTGAGAAGTGTTAAGAGCAAATTCACAACCACCTGAGACAGTGTATGAAAACACACCTGTCTGAAGCAGTATTTTTTCCCCTTTAATTTCTCCCTCCTCCATTTGTCATTTTAGTCATCTGTTTAATCACTGTTCACACCATATTCAGAGACTTTTGTAACAAGGACTATCCCTATTTTAGGATTACTTAATCACACCCTATATACAGGAACCCCGTCAGTGCCCTTCTTCATCAAGTTTTCCTCGCGTAGTCCTGGGCAAGTCAAATCCCTCCCCCGGTTTCCCAGTCAAAAAGGAGGGAAAAAAGGGATAATCTTTATCTACAAATTCTGAAGAAGACAAGGAGTAAGGACAGAACATAACACAGACAAAATAGAGACTGAAATGTCTCTTATGCTCATGATTATGAACACCTGATTATATATTACCAAATAGCTTTTTCCTGCTTCAGTGTGGAACAGCTTGGTATTATCTTAATGATGGCCTGCCTTTTAAAGTGGACCTGGCAAGCATCAGGAGTTTCCTGCAAGCATCTCTCTTTTTAACCACCCTCCACACCTTATTTTTCCTCCCCAAATTTGGACGACGTTGCCCTCCTCCAACTGCTGATGTTATGTTGCACTGGTTATTGTGGCTAGTGCATTTACAGTACGCAAAGCTAGACACAGGAAGTGGGATTTATTTTCTGGTTGGGTAAAGTTCTAGAAGATGACAGTTAAAAGCACTGTAAAGCACAGCCTTAACCAAAGTTGTTAAAATATCCTTTTCTATCCTTCTATACTTGTATATGGTACATCTTACATACACCAGTTTCAATCATTAAAAGCTTGTGGAAAGCTGCAGTCAGAAAGCTCATCTTTCATACTCTCTGTTCATACCTACAGAATCATAAAGTAGAGATTTGCTTACCATCTTTTCCTCTTCTTTGTAACCTCAGCAACTGAAGTGGGTTTAGGTTATAAACCCATTTATTTTCTTCTGTCACCAGTCACTCTATAATCTCGCTACCCAAATGTACTCTCCTTATTCAGGAAAAAAAGATTAGAATTATCTTGGAATTCTAAGAAGGGAAGGGCAGAAGAGAAGGAAGTTTTCTAAAAGGAGAATCATTTTAGAGAAAGTAAAGATCTGAATTTTGTAAACGTACAATGTCCCAGAAATTGCAGCCAAAAAAAAGTACGAATACCACAAAAAAATAAATTCAAATTAGAAATAAAAAGTCGACGGCATTTTTTTTAAAAGATGGGTGTTACCATTTGGCTGAAACATTACTAATAAAAGCTGCAGTGACAGTGACAGTTAGGCTGCTCTTTCACAAGAGCACAGCAGTATGCGCCAACATAAAAACTGAGACTGTCCACAAAGCTTAACCACTTGATTTCCTAAGTAACTGCCTTTTGTTTTAAAGACTTTCAATTTGTTAGACAAGAAGGAAGTGGTAAACCAAAGGATGATTGAAATCTATGATCTGTCGCCACAGAGGGAGCTGATGCCTAGCCCTTGTAAAAACAAAAAGTAGTAAAACAGAGAATGAGATAAACCAGAGCGATTAAGTACAAGATGGTTGCTGTTACTTGCCTATGAATTATGAGAAAGTGGTGACTTCATTGCACATGAAGCCCTGTAAAATAATAACACTTACGCATGCAGCTCTCTCACACCCATAGGACTGTGCAGATTCTGCGCGTGCAATTACCTCTCCGTGTTCTTGGGAAATAATGTGATTGCATCTCAACTGACCACACAGGGCAGTTATTTCTGGTGACCATGGATTGCAAGCAGTAGAGAGTAAAGCATGCACTAAAATGATACTCAGACTAGTCTCAGCAAGAAGGCTGGTGCCTTCTCTTCCTACAGCAGTGCTCAGTACTACTTCTCAGCCAAGGGCTTACCACATAGCATACCAGTGAACTTGTATGTATGTATATACATACTTGTGTATGTATATAATACACCTTTCAGACATACCTTAAATATCCACTATACAGGCATCATAACTTAGCCTCTGTGAAAATATGAATGAAATAACGAATGAAACCATGCAAGGAGAGAGAGAGAGAGGCTAAAAGGGCTATTTTCCTCTTTGATATAGCAAATTGGGGAATATAGCAAGGAGTCTTGATAGACTAAAAATACGTTGGTCATAAAGCCAATTCTTTTGTCCAGTAGCTCTAGAAACAACTGCATTTTTGGGATCTATTGATGACTATAACCATGAACAAGCTGTCAAAGTTAATACATGCTTTATTATTCCTGATCAGTGACAGAAATTTGTAACAGACATTTCCAGGGCATTTATGGATGCTGCTAATCCTTCTGCAGCAGAAGTGACAGAAATTTGGCAAATGCTGTATATGACATGAAAGAGTTATACAGTTTTTCTTCTGCTGAATAGTTGTCCTGAAACACTGTAAACCTTCTTCAGGTAAATAAATATGGCTGAAGACAGCAGTTTTTCGTTTCTGGTGGCTCCAAGACTGTAGCAACTACCTGAACTGAATATCCAATCCCTCCCTCTACAAGGGAGACAGCAAATTTTTGCTCCGTAAAAAAAATTCTCTTTTCTTTGAGTTCCTGGCTTTTCTCTTCACCATCTCTCTCTTTCTCTTTGAAACAAAATTAAGTTGCATAGCACAGGCAAGTTAAACTGTAAAGCTTGAAAAAGACCACTTTAATTATCAGAAGAGATATCAGCTTTAGTTTCCTGCTAATTGGTAAATCCCATAAGCAAGCACTGCAAATTTATCTCATATTAACAATACATCTCTGACGTATCCAAGATCCATATTTTTCTCTTCAGTCAGATCTATTCTGCAGATATTGGTTGGCTTTGCCATCTCGGTTTCAGAAGCCTTGCCACAGTGGATAAAAACAGATGGCTGAAAATGTTACCATCTCCAGACACCTGCCTTCCTCCAGTAAGTAAATCAGCTGCTGAACTACAATGGAATTAAATTAGCATATCAAGATGAACCAAAATCATCAGGCTGAAAAATGTAGCAGCAAAGAATTTGCCCATTTCTAGTGACAGCTTCAGCATTGAACTAAGCTGCTCAATATGCAAAACTCCAACAGATTTCAGCAGCTTCTAATTATAACAGGCTTCTCTCAGAGAGATATATGCTCTTTTTACTCAATCAGTGTTTTTATGCCTACTCTGAAAGTTTCATATTCTGCAATACTACTATTTCCAAAAAAAGGCTAATAAAATAATGTTAATTGTAATAATCATTAGCGTAACTTTATCATCAAGAGCATGTTTTAACCTCTTAATTTCCCTTACTGAGAAGTTCTTCCTAATGCAGTCTTTATTTAATACTAACATACACTGTAGCAAATTTTGTTCTTCTATGCAGGTTTATCATTCTGAAGACAAGAAAGCCAAGGAGAGGTCACTTATGTTTAATCCCAAACTTCTAAACTTGGAGTAAAGAGTTTGAACCAAAAAGCCTTTCTGGCCCACTATCTGATCTTGAGACTCTGGGGCTTATTGGGGTTCTTCAGTGGAACTGGAACTGTTACAATCCAGCAGACACACATATGTGCCTGGACAACCTTACCTTATCAGCAGACTTAGCCGCTTCAGCATCTAGTGATCCATTTTTAACACCTTGGCCCCACTAACTGGTAGTCATTGTAAGCAAAAAAAGAAATTTATCACGGAATTCTTCTCTCATCCTCCTATCAGAGTCTGCCCCACATGGAAGAAAGTAGCTGAGCTCAAAAATTTAACAGATAGCCTAAAATCTGCAATGATTTTTCAAAGGATTAGTCATGAGCCTATAGATCAAAGTAACTTTGTGTGTAGCTACCCTGCCCAATAAAAGACATCCAGTGTGGAAGCCACACACTGGACACCTAATCAAACACATCATCTACTTTTTAACTTGCTTTTCATATCTGTTTTGGATCACTCCAACAGGCTCTGTGTGAGACAGTGCCTAGACACACCAGGAGTTACTCTCCAAATAAGGCTGCACAACTTTTGACTCCTTCCCTCGTACACAGCCCTTTAACACCATCCCAGTAGATACTGCATCTTCAAACACTCCCACACGCCCTCATACCACATCCCACAGTATGCAATACATAGCTTCTATTTTGGGCACTAAAAAAGCCCGTGTGGCGAGTTGCAAGGCAGCCTCTCTATTATTTCAGGCACTCTGAACTGAAATAGGTTACATTAGGAGGATAGATAGGAAACAAATTTGTCTTCAGACCAGAGGGGACCTAAAGAAAATTGAAGCCAATTTCTGCTCAGGGTGCATTATAACTACCCATGACATTTGGTCCAAGGTCTAGGGTTTGATCCATGGCCACATTTTTTTAGCAATACAGCCATTGCTTAATGTCCACTCTGGCTTCCTGGATGTCAGAGAGTCCCAGGTTAAGGCTGCCCTTTGTAAAATCTGTAGTCCTTCAGGTTACAGCATGTTAACATGGAGATGCTCACATATGCATAATGCTAAGATATCATTTTACAGCAGAAAAGTTCTTCTGCACTAGCACATGGCATAGGCACTCAGACTATGTTTATTCTCTGGCTCTGAGGCCATCTGGCCCTACTGAAGTCTATTATCATCCAAAAAAGAGTGCCCGCATCCAAACTACATATTGGGCATGGTGCCTGGCCCGTGCTAACTCTCATACCATACCTAAGAATTGTTTGCAAGAAGCCTGGGCCAACTTCCCAGGCAAAAGCCATTGCAGGGACCACTCTGACAATTTTGCAGTGTAGACAATGAAGTTAGTGCTTGGTTCTGTCTTCCGGTACTGTTTAACTTCTCGTATAAGCATAGTCTATGATTACAAAAAGGGATATTTCTTTCAGGAAGCATATTTCTCTCTCAGGGTGGCATAAAGCACTTCACATTTACTGCATGCTAAGGATTCTTTACAGAACAAAAAGCTTCTGGAAGTTAAACTACACACAACTTACTATCTCCCCAAAAATACTGTAAAAAAAGCACTTGAAAGTATGCCAATGAATCAATGAAGGAAAGATCCATAACACCATTCACAAATTCTCATAAGTACTGGTGGATTTGCCTCAGCAAAATTCATATGTATTTTTGAGTGTGTAAAATCTCTCACTGCATATTCAATACACAGAGTATTTGCAGTGGACAAAGCTCTAGAGAAGCTCAGGCGAGCCTGGCTACCCAAGGGTGTGCAAAGGAATACACTAGCACTAGCCAAGCCAGAGAAAGCAGCCAGCTAAGTGATCAGAAACTAAAAAGATTTCAAACTCTGAGGCCTCATACCTGTGTGGATGACCATGGCTTTCACTCATTTGGCTTTCTCTCACTTGTGAAGAGACCAGTTACAAATGTGAAAAAATCAACACACAAAAACAAACAGAGAGGCTTTAAAGACTCCTGATGCAATCTGTACATTCTGTGATTACCGTAAACACAGTAAGGCAAGCAAAAATCTCAGCTTTCTTCTCAGCTTCCTCTCCCATTTATCCAAGGTTAAATGCTAGGAAATTAGAACAAAACTTTCTGTAAACATGAGGTGTTTTTCAGACTCCTCTAGCCACAGAGCTACCACAAAACAAGACACTTTACAACCCCATTTCTTCTCCTTTTTTTCCCCCCTCTTAGATGGTGCTTGGAAACTGCCTAGCATATCATCACTTTTGTTGTAACCACAAGCATTTTCTGAAATAATTTTCAGTGTACTGGCTTTGACAGCTTCACTTATCAGGGTAAACACATGTATGTGCACACACACACACACAGAGGACAGTGGTTTCTCTTATGGCAATAGCCAATACATTGGAACTCACAGATGAAAGGGACCCCTGGACTACTGACTTCAATCCTCTGCTACTGCAGCCAACCATGCCATATGGTTCCAGTCATTTATCAAGCTCTGTCTTCCTAACTAGGTTATTTACCCCTAAGACAAGAAAATGTTCCCCAATTTTTGCTCTCTGACAGTTAGAAATCTTCTCCTAATTTTCAGAGTGAAGTTATTCATAGCAATATACACCATCCTCCCTTATGCTGTCATTGTCTTTCCTTAAATCATCTTTCTCCTCTCTCTACTATTTACAGGAAGACCTGTCCTGCTCTCAAACCTCAGACAAATCAATCTCCTTTACAATAAGTTGATGCTGTCAGTGATAAAGCTCTGTGTGCTATTTGGGGTAAATCTTCTATAGCTAGCACCTATCTTTTGACATAAAGTTCAGTTATCTCATCAAGTTATCAGATTAGCTTGGCATAATCGTCCTTTGGTAAATAGGCTGCATTTTATTTTGCTTTTCTTTCATTGCCATACCTTTAATTTTTCTTTCATTAGTTATTTTAATATTCTGTAAACCACTGAAGTAAGAATAATTGACATGAAGTGCCTTTTCCCCCTTCATAGGTACAGATATTTTACAGCTAAGG